>NC_079504.1:2929913-3553459 GCF_030052815.1 Hevea brasiliensis | reverse complement strand
ATCCATTGGGCCACAGTGTGGTAGTGAACAAAGTATACAAGGGTTGCCCGTTAAGGATTCAGGAGTATGAATTCTGGCGCACTCGATTGAGTTGCCCTTCCACGAGTTTGACGTGATTTTGGGAATGGACCGCTATCATGTCATCGCAATAGTTGATTGCAAATTGAAGAGAATTTCTTTGAAAACTCCCCGAGGGTAATGAGATTATCATAGGTGAAAGGACGATTTCTCCCAATGTCATCTCACCACGATTGCAAGAAGAATGATGAGAAAAGGTCGTGAAGCCTACCTAGCACATGTGGTGGATACTAGCAGTGCTAAGCCAAACCCGAGTGACATACCCACGCGAGAGACTTCCTGCAGGTGTTTCAAGAGTTGCCCCGTTTGCCACCGTAAAGGGAAGTTGAATTTGCTATTGAGACACCGCCGGCACAAAGACCCATTTCCATTGATCCTTATAGTATGGCAACAAATCAATTGAGGGAGTTGAAAACTCAGTTGCAAGAGTTGCTTGATAAGGTGTTCATACTGCCGAGTGTGTCACCATGGGGAGCTCAAAGGTGTTTGTGAAAAAGAAGGATGGGACTTGAGGCTATGCATCAATTAATGTGCTTGAATAAAGTGACTGTGAAGAACAAATATCCGTTGCCTAGAATTGATGATCCGCTTGATCACTTGAAGGAGCAGGAGTATTTTCTAAGATTGATCTCGCATCAGGTATCATCACCGAGGGTAAAGGATGCAGATGTGCCCAAGATCGCATTCAGACCCTGTATGGGCATTATGAGTTTCTCGTGATGCCTTTGGCTTAACAAATGCACCATGCATTCATGGACCTTATGAACTGTGATCTTCCATCCACACTTAGATCGGTTCGTAGTGGTCTTTATTGATGATATTTTGGTGTATTCCAACAATTGGGAAGAACATGATGAGCATTTGAGAATTGTTCTGCAAACCCCGAGAGAAAAGAAGTCAGATGCTAAGTTGTCCAAGTGTGACTTCGTTGGATGAGATTGTATTCCTGGACACATAGTGTCACCGATGGGATTAGGTGGATCCCAAGAAAATAGAAGGTTGATGGAATGGAAGCCTCCCAGAATACAATCGAGGTCAAGCTTCTTGGGGCTAGCTGGTATTACAGAGATTTGTGAAGGGATTTTCCCTAATAGCCGCTCCAATGACCAAGTTGTTACACAAGAATGTCAAATTTGACTGGAATGACAAGTGTCGCATCAGCTTTGAGAAATTGAAGGCTATGTTGACAGAGGCACCAGGTTAACACACCAGGTCGTGAAGGACTTTGTGGTCTAACGTGATTCCTCACATAATGTGCTAGAGTGTGTATTGATGCAAGAGGGGAACGTGGTCGCCTATGCTTCCAGGCAGCTATGGCCACATTAAAAAAATTACCCTACCCTTGATCTAGAGCTGCAGCAATTATCTTCGCATCAAGATATGGAGGCATTACTTATATGGTGAAAAGTGTTACATTTACACTGACCACAAAAGCTCAAATACTTGCCAACCTGTATGAGCTCAACCTCGCATGCAGGCGATGGATTGAGTTCCCAAGGATTATGACTGTAATTGACTACCATCCCGGGAAGGCAAATGTAGTTGCCGATGCTTTGAGCAGAAAATCCATGACAAACCTTGAGATCATTGAATGCACGTCTATCTTTGGTTCGAGATGGAGCTATTTTGGCCGAGGTGCAGTGAGGCCAAACTCATACAAGCAGATACTAGATGGGCAAAAGGCAGATGAGAAGTTAATGGCTATTATGAGCAAGATCTCAGAGGGAAAAGCAACTGACTATGGGGTGAAAGCAGATGGGTGTCTCAGATTACAAAGGAAGACTGTGTACCAGATGATGGGAATTGAAGACCAAGATTCTAAAAGAGGCACACACTAGTGTATATGCTATGCACCTGTGAAGTACAAAGATGTATCATGATCCAAGCTTCAGATTGGTGGCTGGTATGAAGAGGACATAGCCGACTATGTGACTAAATGCTTGACATGTCGCCAAGTCAAGGCGTAACATCAAGTTCCATCGTTTGCTACACCTATACGCATACCGAATGGAAATGGATCGGTCACCATGGATTTTGTAAGTGGTCTACCTCTCACCCGTAAGAAACATGATGCAAGATGGGTAATAGTGGATAGATTGACAAAGTCAAGACACTTTCTCGCGCTTAGGACTGACTGCTCACTGGAGAAGTTAGCAGAATTGTATATCAATGAGATAGTTAGACTGCATGGAATTCCACTTTCCATCATATTTGATCGAGACCCAAGGTGACATCGAGATTCTGGAAGAAGTTGCATGAATCCTTGGGTACACAACTCCACTTTAGCACAGCTTTCCATCCTCAGACGGATGGGCAATCAGAAAGAGTAATCCAGGTAAACAATTGAAACCAACGAAATAGATACAAATATTGAATTGAAATGATAGTAATGACATGAAAAATTTGTCAGGTCCTTGAGGATATGCTGAGGAGTTGTGTTATTGAGTTTGAGGGAAGTTGGGATAGATACCTCCCACTGGCAGAATTTGCATACAACAATAGCTACCAAGCTAGTATCCAAATGGCCCCGTATGAAGCACTGTATGGGAGAAAATGTAGAACTCAGCAGCCGGACTGAATTGGGCGAAGACAAATCAGTAGGGCCGCACTGTGAAACAGCCGAGGAGAAGGTGAAATCAATCAAAGCCAACTTAAAGGTTGCCTCGCATGCATGTAAATCTTATGCCGACCTGAAGAGAAAAGAAATAGAATATGTGGTTGGCGACAAAGTGTTCCTCAAGGTGTCACCGTGGAAGAAAGTGTTGAGGTTTGGAAGAAAAGGTAAGTTAAGCCCTAGGTTCATTGGCCCATATGAAGTCATTGAACGTGTGGGTCCAGTGGCCTATAGGCTAGCTTTACCACCAGAGCTGGACAAGATCCATAATGTGTTCCACGTGTCCATGCTCTGGAGATACCGCTCAGATCCTTCACATGTCATCTCCAGAGAAGAAATTGAAATACAGCCGGATTTGACATATGAAGAAGAACCTCTACGGATCCTGGCTTGGGAAGTAAAAGAATTGAGGAACAAGCAGATTCCACTGGTGAAAGTGCTTTGGAGGCACCACAACACCGAGGAGGCAACTTGGGAAAGTGAGGAGACGATGAGGCAACAGTTCCCTCAACTTTTGCATCAGGTAAATTTCGAGGACGAAATTTAAATTAGAGGGGAAGAGTTGTAACACCCTCCCGGTAACCATTCCGTACATTCTACTGTTCCGGTGACCGATGTCGGTCCGGACAGTTAGAACGTCCGGAAAAATAATTAAACTTAAGTGAGGGACCATAATTAACTCAAATATTAATAAGAAACACTTAGTAAAAATTTTAGAAATAAAATACAACCAAGTTAAACGAGCCGGTGCCCTAGCGAGGGGTAACCGGAGGGAAGTTGCGTTCGCAACTAGGAGCCCTAAACCAGGGTGAAATATTATAAAATATTTTTTGGGTCTCCAGAGAAGGGTCATTGAGGTTCCTATGGCATTATAATGCCAAGAAAATACCTAGAAAAATTTTTCAATCGGTACAGACGATTTTGGCCCGTTGAGCCAAACGGAGGGCATTTTGGTCATTTCGCCTTCAGAGGTGATTTTTGGCCGACTTGTCCAGTTAAGTAAATAATTAATATGACATAAAATATGAAGAAACATTACTAAAAATGAAATTTGAAATGAGTAGTGGAAAAAAGAGAAGAAAAATAAAAAAAAAATGCAAATTATGACATCAAAGTGATGCCATTTAAAATGTTCAACCAATCATAATTAATCTACCATTTGACTAACTAATAAAGAGACAAAATGAAGACTAAATAACCACAAATTGCAGCAGCCATCCTCCCCAAAAGAAACAAGCAAACCCTAGTCCCATAGCCACCCTCCATGAAAGCTCTTTCAAGCTTCAAATTTCCATGCTTCCTCACCCTAAAACCCATAAGTCCCTTCATCAAAAATTAATCTCACATCTTAACCAAGCTCTTGGCAGCCAACAAGAGGAAGGAAATTGAAGTTTAGGGCTTGGAAAAATTCTGCCACTTGAGGTTAGTGCATATATACACTTAAAACTTTTAATTTCTATGTTAAGGACTTGAAACCAACAAGTATTTGTGAATGAAATGAACCAAACTCATGTGTATGTCCAATATAGAATTCAGCCCTATTGTATGTATATTAATTAGTTTTTTGTTTGTATTAAAGTGGAATAAAAATTATTTTGAGTATATATATATATATATATATATATATATATATATATATATATATATATATATATATATATATATATATATATATATATAGGTGATGAATTGGTATGCTAACTAAGGCATCTTTGTAGAAATTATATTGTGAAGCTAGGGTTTTGGGGAGTAAAAATTAGCTTGGCTTATGAAAATTGTTAAAGTACATCCAAATGGTCAATTAGTGACCATTTGAAGGAATTTGACCTTAATTGGGACTGGAATAAAGCATGGCAAAGGGAAGGTGTGTGCTGCCTAGAGGCGTAATGGTGACTAAAAATTCAGTCCCTTTGCACTGCCATAACTTGCTGTGTTAGTCCAATTGGTGTTTGGCCAATTGGACATGGAACTAGGCTTATAATGGCACATTTTTGCTGAAGAAACCATGCCCAAAAGACAAAAGCAATATGACCAAAACTTGGACCCAAATCCTGATACCCTGCACTGATTCTGCAGAATTGACCAAATGAACAGTAAATGTTCATTTGGCCATAACTCACTGTAGATTTGGTCAATTGACCTGAAATTTTTACAGCAACAAGTTAAGACATAGATAAACAACTTTAATGGAGGAACCTACCCAAATTATGGCCAGAACCTATCCAACCAAGTGGCTCTAGTTACTGTTCATGTTATCAGATATGGTAATTCTGCAGATTTGGCAATCCGGCCAGCTTGGGTTTTGGGCCATATCTAGAGCTATAAAACTCCAAATGGAGTGATTCAAAAGGAAATTCAACTAGACAAAATAAGGAACAACTTTCATGTTTTACATTTCTTCAAATTCCCACAGTAACAGTGTCCAATGGAACAGTGAAGTTGACTCACCAAAACTGAAAATTTTGCTTGTGTTGAGTTACACTTTGGAATGGTATTAACACTTAATGCCAACAAGTTTTAAACACCAAATGTGCTGTGTTGGGAGTGCCAAAGTCAATGTATACATTTTTATTCTAAAAGTCAACATTTTTGTTGACCAATGATGAATAGTGACACCAAAAACATGAAATTCACAAATTGAAGAATTTAAAAGTTTCAAATGCCCTAGTATACCTAACAAGATTGGTTTTGATAGTTTGGCATGCCAATAGGGTTCAGCTTAGCAAGATCGCACATGGCAATATGCCATTCCGTGATTTCATGGCTTTTAGCCATTCTGACTTTGTATTGAGACTTGGCCTTGTGCCTGATATTATTTACAGCTTGTTAGCTGTTCGGTTGCACACCGGGAGATGCATATGTGACCGATGGTGTGACGGCCCGAGGTACTAGGTACCCAAAGTGCTTTACCCAAGTTATCCATCCAGTCATCTAGTGTAGGTTACTTGGGGCAACCAAATGAATAAAAGTGAACAAAGTTAATGAATATACCAACACCAAACAAAGAAAGCATACACATTCTATACACATTTATTTTCTTGCTATTTTGTTTTATTATATTATTGCACCACTAAGCATCATTGCTTAGCGCGTTGCTTTTGCCACGCGTAGGTACTGTAGATCCTGATCGTGAGCCCGCTTGACCGCAGATCGGGTGAGTTCATCCCGTAGATCTCGCATGTTGTCCGTGTCACCTCACCACTGCATTGCATTGGTAGGGCACTAGGTTTCATTTTGTCATTTTGATATTTTGTAGCAGATTTTTACTTTCTCATATGTATTTGAACTCATGTAATATATTTTGATGTTCATGTAAATAATGAAAGTTATGACTATGAATGCAAAATTTGAGCATATATTTATCGCTTGTATATGAGAAATGGATGTTGAGAAATGAAAAGATTATTGAGAATTGAAATTGAGAAATATTGTTGAGATTGTGGATATTGGAGTTTGAGATGATGGAATAAAAATATTGGAAGTGTTTTTAACAGTTCAAGAACGGTTTTCTCCATTTTTAGCCAGTACTCACGATTTTCTTTAAAATTTTGAACCTTAAATGAATAATACTTTGATAAATGGTTTAAATAAATTGTATTTCATAAATTATATGCAAAAGCATTGTATAAATTAATTGAGGAATATTACAGCAGTGTCTTGCACACGTGTGGCATTACTTACTCTGCATATCTGTACCGGTAAGGTGTCACAATAGATAAGAAAAAAAAATGATGAATAACATAGATGAAAAAAAATAATGAGGAAAATAGGTGAGAAATAAAAAATAATGAAGAAAATATATTAAAAAAGAAAAGATGGTAAATAAAAAAGACGAGAATAGAAAAAAAATTAAAAAAAAATTTAGAGAAAAGGGAATAAAAAGAAACAAAATGAGTAGTGGAAAGAAAATGAGCAAAAGCTTATATAAGTGAATTAGCAATCGATTGTCGGCTACTAATTTTTTAAAAATTGAACGGAATTATTTTGAGGAAAATTTTGTAATCAATTCACAATTGATTACTAATAGTAATCGATTGCAATCGGTTGCTGTTCGCAACTAATTTGCAAATCAGTTGCAAATTAAAATAAAATAAAAAATTAAAAAAAAATGGACGAGAATTTTTTAAGGGAAAAAAATTAGTTGCAAAATAGGTTTTCAAAAATCATTTGCTTTGCTGTTAGCAATCAATTTACAAACTTGTATAACTAGAGCCTCCGTATATCTACGTTTTACATGATCAAATCACCACATGACAAAAAAAAAATGAAAGAACAAATTTATTAAAATATTTTAAATTCAAAAAATAAATTTTATTATGAATATTTTATAAAAGAAATATATCTCTTTACTCTAAAAATGAACCCAGCTAAGTGCTTATCCTTTTTCCCAATTATTGCACCAATATGTTTGGTGGATATCATTTTCATAACACTAGTGCTTCAATTCAATTCAAAATTGTAACATCCTTAATTTTTAAATAATTATTTTATATATATGTATATTTTATTTTAATTATGGTATTGTGAACTTCACGTATGTACTTTCATTTCGTGGAAATTCGATCGTCACCCGGATCTGTAATTTCGGGCCGAGCAGATAAACTCATGGAACCATTTCAGAACCAGGTCAAGATTATATGCTACTCCACCGCTTTTAGACGTTCTGGACCAGTTGTCAGATTTGGCATATGTAAACTCGAACTCTATATTACTCAATTTTTGCCTTGTACTGGGTTAGAATAAAATTTATAAAATATTCGTGGATAATAAGAAAATTAAGATTCCTATTGCAATAGCCTTATAATATTGTTAAGGACTGCGGGACAGGTTTATAGAATTTTTAAAGTTAGTTTGGATAGTCTTTGAAAAATATTAGTTTTGAAGTCTTATAATTGAGTTGTTTGATGTTGTGCTTATTGCTTGGTTTGGAGGGCCCAAGAGGAGCCATATAATGATGATGAGATATAGGTTGGGTTTAGAAGTATTATTTAAACCATTTTGCAGGTTGGGTTGGTTATAGGTATAGGGGAGATTTTGTCGAATTTTCAGCACAACTTAGGGTGTTTTTGGTCTTTTCTAAACTTGTATTGAGTCAAATATATTAAATAATTGCAATGAAATTATCAGGTGAGCCGGGATAGCCTTCCTCCTTTGCTCAGCCGCCGCAGTGACCTCGGTTCAAGTTTGTGAGTAAAATATTAATTTTAATTGTAATTTCGGTACTATTATATGTTCAAGTATGCCCATGCATCACTTATAAATATGTATCTATGTAGTTAAACACTATATACATTTTATATTGCATTTATAATTATTGAAGTGACATGGATATTGTTTGTGGTAATTTTGAGCACTGTGTGTGCGTGGCGTGCATGTGGTTTGGTATTGGATATGGACAGGACGGGTAGACACGGCTTGAGAGACACTCGTTGGGACCCCACATTTGGTTTATTAAGCAAAAGTTCGGCTTGAGAGACACTCGCTGGCAGATGTTGGATTAAGAGGGCTGTATAGGGATCAAATCCCATATATGTATTGTTTGACAGTGTTGGGTGTGTGAGTGCTCCAAATTATCTTTTTGCTGTTATGATATGATTTGTATGAAAATTATGAGGATGTTGCATATCATTCCACATGGTGTATTAGCTTTAGATAGCTATAGAGATTACGACTAAAATTGGTATTTTACTCTTTGAGTCGAATGCTCACTTCTGTTCATCTATTTTTTCAGGCTACAGAAGGATTATTTGTTGTGGCTAACCTGTTATTCTTCTTCGCAGGTTCATTGATAGTATTTAATATATTTTATACAATTGAGTTAAATTTTTAGACTCTACATGTATTAGAAGCATTTATTTTATTTGTGCTTGTATTATAAAAGTTATGTTGTACCTGTAAGATCATTAACTGTATGCATGATGGTATTGAATGAGGGAGTTGAGCTCCCATTTGAGTTATGACCTTTTGATTATGTGGAGGTTGAGTTGATCTCCTGAATTTATTACATATTGTGTTTACAGGTCGGTCAAGTCAAAAACTCCCCGTTAAATTATCAATTTTATGACTAGACTCTGTCCGGTTGAATTCTTGAAATTGAGCTCAAATGGGCCTTAGAGTTGGGTTAAGGAATAGTTAGACTTACTAAGGACTTGGGACTTTAGGTGCTCAGTCCTAGTGCTGGTCCGGTCCATAGGTTGGATCATGACAAAATTATCAATTTTGTTGTACTTTTACAACGCATGTAATAAGTTATAAATATGAACAGTTAAATCTTAATTCAAATTAAAATAATAATAATAATAAATGGGACAGAGTTGAAATATGTATAATTACACTATTTAGCAATTTCCTATAGCCCAATTGAAGGGTGTGACTTCATAAAAGTGACATCATTTTTCACTTTCATTTAATGGGTGTGAATTCATTCATTTGATGTCATTGTTTACTTTTATTTTTTATTAAATTGAAATTTCACATATACAAATTTAATTTCTATTATTTAAAAATTTTTTTAATTAAAAATTGAATACCTTGTCAATTAAACTGAATTAATATTTTAATTTTTAAATAAAGGATTAAAGTTAAATAAGAAATTTATATTAAAAAAAAAAAACTAATTGATGGCTGTGACTTCATATACGTGACATAATTTTCCACTTTCATGGTGTGAATTCATTTACGTGACATCATTTTTGAAAATCATTCTTCTTAATGAATAGCCAATAATTAGTCTCATCCTATGATAAGAGCAGTAGCATTAAAAATAATAATAATAATAAAGAAACGATAAGATTACTCTTATTTAACTCTAAGTGGAATAATCACTTTTTTTTTTCTTCAATCTTCTTTTGTAATTTTATATTCTTAATAATTGATTTTCACATCTTACATAATTAATTATGTAATAAAAAATTTTCAAAAAACACTTAATTATAAATAAATAGTTTCATCATAGATATTCTTATAATAAAATAAAATTATGATTATTTTATTTCTTTTAAAATGACAAATATTTTATTTTTCTAAATATATAAAAATAATTTTTAATGGAAATAATAATATATTATTATAAGTTGAACGGGTCAAGAAATTTTGATTTTTAAATGCAGCAATCTAGTCCAACAATTACCATAATTAAAATCAGTCTTCTTTCCAAATTATTTATTAAAAAAAAAAATCTACAGCGCGAACGTGTTACACGTGAAAATTTTGGAGTATTATCAGATTATGTTTCCCCTCCCTCTATTGGAAGGGTGGCGTGGAGGCTATTGCTGATTGGCTGCTCATGATAATGTAATTGTGTGATGACTACACGCGTAACAGCTAAATTTGTTAATTATAGGTAATAGATGCTTCCTTCTAGCAAATTGTAATACTATAATTAATTATAATTGAAATTTAAAATTTTATAATTTTAAATTTATTGATTATAATTATTGGCATCTGGCAGATTGTTTCCGCGTAATTACCAATTCAATAGTATAATATATATATATATATATATATATATATATATATATATTCTTTTAATGTTTGCCAATCAAATGCTAGGATAATGGTTGTTGAGATTTTCTTTATATATATATTTTATTTTTTTGGCAATTGGGAAATTTTTTATTCTATAGAGATTTTTTTTTTCATTTTATAAATCAAATATAAAACAAGAATCCAGTCGGTGAGGGTTGAATGTTCTTTTTCTTCCTTTTATAAATAATCATGTAACGTTTATTTATTTTTTATTTTGATGATAAATTTTAAATTTTATATTTTATAAATTATACTATAAAATTTAGCTAATTAGATAATTCTTAATTAATTGTATTAAATATAATATAAATTTATAGTTAAATTTTTAATAATTATATATCTATTAAAATAAATTATATTTTTTATTTTTTAAATAATATTAACTATTTTTAATATTCTTTAATAAGAATGTAATAAGATAATATTTTTATAGTGTAATTACATTTTAAAAAACTATATATTATTAAAAATTTATCGACAATAGCAAATCACAATTATTAATAAATAAATTATTTTATAATAATTAATTTAAATATTAAATTTAATAACACTTTAAATAATAATTATTAATAAATAAATTATTTAATAATCATAATTAATTATTTAATAACAATTATTTAATTTTAAATTTTTGACAATTAGTAGATTTTTTATTTTTTTTTAAATTAATTTATATATATCAAGCAAGGAATAAAAAAGCAAGATAGAAAAAGATAATCTAAGTTTTAAAAATTAAAAAAAAAAAGGAATAAACTGAATTTTGGAGTAATCCATACGTAAGAGCGAGGTGGATGTTATTCTTGAGGCAGAGAGAATCATGGGCATAGTTGTTGTGTCATCGAATGATTTTGATCGAGGAACCCCTATCGTCCTCACGCGTAAGATTCTTCTTTTCCTCGTCTTCTACAACTCGTGCCGGCAAATTTCAGCTCGAAAATGATACCAATTGTTAAGGGAAAATTACTGTTTGATTTTTATATTTTAATATAATTAATTAATTAATTTTTATATTTTAAAAAATATTTTATTTTTTCTTATGAAATTTATCGTTAAATTACTTAATTTCTTTATTAAATTTTTTTATTCATATTATTTATATTATTTTTTATTTTAAAGAAACTAATTATTTAATATATATATATGTATATATTTTAAAAAATATTATTATTTAGTCTTTTTATTTTAATAAAATTAATTAGTTGTTTAATATATTTTAAAAAATATATTATTAGATAAAAATATAAAATTTGCTATGAAAATTCAATTTTAATTTATATTTTTTTAATTTTTAATTCTTTGAATATTATTTTTATGTTTTATTTAATTAGAAATAAATTTCTTTAATTATTTAGAAATTTTTAAAAATTATAACTTACACTATTTTTATTAACAGATTAAAATAAAAAAAATAAGGAAAATGAGTGATTATAGTGGAAAAAAATTAAAAAAAAAAGGATAATAAAGGAATAAGGAGGAGAGAATTATGGTAGTTTAGGTGTAAAAAATAATTATGCAACTAAATATTTAATAGAGTCAAATTATATGGACTAACTAATATATATATTTTTTTAAATATAAGAACTAATTAATTAGTTTTATTAAAATATATAAACTAAATAGTAAATTGACTAATATTGACTAACGAAAAATTTGACAGAGAAACTAAATAGTTTAATCAAACTTTTTACATAGATTAAACATTATATTTTTTTAAATACAAAGATCAAATAGTCAATTTTATTAAAATATATAAACTAAATTTGATCATTTTCATTTTGGATGATTAAATAAAATTTTAGAATATTATCATTTTGAAACCTTGATATTTTTGTGGTCACATAAGAGATTAAACCTCTGAATATTAATGAAAGAACAAGTAATGCTAATAAACTCAATTGATAAAAAAATTATTATTTATACTTGAAAATTTTAATTCTTCAACAAATTAAAGAAATCAATAATCCATGATATATTTATAACTATCAAAAAATTCATTCAAATACTAAAAAAATAAAATAAAACTCCTACTAAAATAAAACCCTAGTAATAAGAAGAATATGACCATTATTAAGGAGAAAACCTTAAATTTAATCCTAATGAATATAAATATTTGAAGAAAAACTGAAATATATTTCAAACAAAATGGATGCAAATTTAAGAGTTTATAAAAAGAAAACTAAAAAAAAAACAAATAATGAAAAGTGGTATGGGGTAGCTGCTAACAGAAAGTCACAAGTGGTCGCTCAAGAAAGAGATTTCAAAAAGAAAAAGTAAAAGAGAAGATGAGAGGAGAGAGTGAATTAAATTAATGTGTACGACTCAACAAAATCTAATACATCAAAAGTTATAAAATAAAAAATATATATTATTATTATTAATACTATTAAATATATATAATCTGGTATAAACAATTAAAAGTTATTTCTCAATTTATCACATATATAATTATATTATTTTATTTTGATAAAATTTACTATTAAAAAAGTTACAGTATAATTATAAAGTTAAATAAATTTTTGAATGCATAATATGCCTTTTCCCTCAATTAATTTTATATTTTATAAAAACAATAATTCAATAATTAAATTTATGAAAATTAATATATCCAAAGAATATTTAGAATCTAATTCAATAATAATTTAATGTAAATTTAAATTTAATATATTTCAGTGTAATAAATTTGAAAAACAAAATAATCATTTCTTATCATTTTTTAAATATTAAATAAAATAATTTTAAATCAATTTTTTAAAAACAAGCAATTTCCCTTGTATAAAACAAAATTAATTAAATTTAATTTCACCTTAAAAATTAATTTATGAGAAATTTATATAAATTTTATATATAATATATATATATATATAATATAAATATTTTATTTTAAATTAATACAAGATAATATATTTATCATATATTTAAATATAAATATTTAAAATATAAAATTTATAAATAAATATATATTGAAGCAATGTGAACTCCAATATCATATTAAAAATATATATATATATATATAATACAAACCCCACATCCAAATAAAGGTAGAATAAAATGTTGCCATATTGGAACCACGGCTTTCTGTGCTGCACGTCATGAACAACGTCATGCGATTTTTTATTTTTTTCAGAACGTGGTAAAAATAAAAAATATTAAAGAGTGCCATAAACATTCAAAACGTCTCTCCATAAACCATAAGAATAATTTATAAGCCAAATTTATTCAAAGATGGACCACTGTAGCTACATCAATTATTTAACCAATATTTAAAATTTTATTTTATTTAATTAAATATTTCTATATATTGATTAATTAAAATTTTCTTCGAAATAGTAAATAACAATTTTAACCAGGTAAAAAAATAATTTTATTGTCTGACATTTTATTATATATTTATAGCTTTCAATTTTATTTAAATTATAAAATAAGTGTTATAAACTTTTTAATTTTAATTCCATAATAAGATAAAATTTTTCTTAACATTTTATATATAATTTTATATTAAAAGAATATGATTTTTTTAAAAATAAAATTTTTTATTTGGAAATAATATTTATAAATAAATATGACAGATGGTTTTTTAATATAATATTAATAAATAATAGTAGCATAGCATAAAAAATTAATAAAGCGTTGACTAAGTGTTGAAGTCACCTTTGTGTTCATTTTATGCTTTTACTATTAGATTAATTTATTAAATAATAATAATTATTATTAAAATAAAATATATTTTATAAAAAAAAACACTCTCCAATATTATAATTGATAAGAGTTATCTTATTGTCCCGTGTCCACCACGTGACTAATGTTTTGTTTTTTTAAGGATGGGCAACATTGCTGCATCGTTGGCCATGAAATCAGCTGCACGAGGCGATTAATGAATTTTAATTAGTAATATAATCGATTTTCACAATTATAATATATTAATTAATTAAATCAAAATCAATGAAGAAAAATTGTCTGTCACGTGATTTTTTCCAAGACTAACCGCCAACCCAAATTTTATCTTTAAATTTATCTAAAAATAATTATAAATAATTAATAAATTAATCCAATAGTATTTTGACATGGAATGATATTATTGATATATTATATAAATAAGAAAATGAATTAAGTTGTTTAGCTTAACTTAATCTAATATAATTAAAGTATATTATTTAATTTCTCATTTAGCAGATGTGTGATATGCTAAATTTATCCAATTTTCATATACCATATTTTTTGATAATTTTATTTTTTGTACCGTATTTTAAAAAAATCCTCCTCATTTGTTTGTTTTTTTTAAAACAAAACTGGATATAAAAAATCAAATAGTTGAATAATTTATAATTATAATTAAACGTGCTGATTTTAAATTAAAATTTTATATAATTATAATCAAAATCAATAATTAATTTAAGAAAATTTAAATTTTATTTACTAAATTTATAATTATGATAATCAAACATCACAAATTTTAAATTTTATTACTCAAATTCATAAAAAAATCTATTTATATATATTTTAAAAGAGTTGTTTTTATTTTTTTTATTAATGTGATAATAATTTTTAAAATAATCAAATAGCTTAATTATTAAAGTGTAAAATATTTTTAGAGTATTTAATTATATGATTATAAATTTAATAAATAAAATTTAAATTTATCTAAATTAATTTTAAGTTTTGCCTATAATTATATCCAATCTCGTTAGTTGAGATTTATGATCTAAAATTAAAACATTTTAACCTTTTACGTTTATTTAAAAAAAAATATATATAATTTCTTTCTACCATGCTAAAAATACATTCGCCGGTAACTTTATTAATTAGATATTAAGAACATGGATCACGTTGGCATCCACGATTTTGATACTCTATATATGTGGGCAACTTAAGCTTCTTTCTGCACTCAATCTCAAAACAAAATCCACCCTCCCTCCACCAAAATCTTTGTAGAATGGATTATATATCTCCATATTTTAACACCACCATAGCAGCAGCAGGCGTCTTTGCCTTGCTTATCCTCCCCTACTATCTACTAAGAAAATGGAAGTCTAGAGCTTCCAAGGGCATACTAGCACCCCAACCACGAGGCGCATGGCCTTTAACTGGTCATTTGTCTCTGTTATCAGGATCCCACCCTCCTCATGTAACATTGGGTGCACTCGCTGACAAATATGGTCCAGTCTTCACTATACGAGTCGGGGTTCACCCTGTTCTCGTGGTGAATAGTTCGGAGGTGGCTAAGGAATTATTCACGGGTGCTAATGACGTGATTGTGACCTTCCGTCCAGCACTGGTAGCCGCAGAACTTATGGGCTACAACTATGGTTTGTTTCCTTTCACCCCTGGTGGTCCATATTGGAGCGAAACGCGCAAGATATCCACCTTTGAACTTCTCTCCAACAGGCGGCTTGAGCTTCTCAAGCACATTAGAATCCAGGAAGTGGAAACTTCCATAAAAGAGTTGCACAAAGCATGGGAGGACAAAAAGGTTGTTGATATGAAGCAATGGTTCAGTGACTTAAATTTGAACGTCCTTCTTAGGATGATTATAGGCAAGAAATATTTTGGTGGTGGTGCTGTTGGTGACGAGAAAGAAGGTCGACTGTTCCAGAAGGGGATAACGATACTTTTTCATTATCTAGGTACGCTTGTTTTAAGGGACGCTGTTCCATTTCTTGGATGGATGGATGTGGGTGGACATGAGAAGGTAATGAAGAAAACTGCTAAAGAACTAGACGATGCTCTGGAGAAATGGCTACAAGAGCATAAACGGAATAGGTATTTGGGTGAAAAATCTAAAGGAGATCAAGATTTTATGGACGTTATGCTTTCATTTCTTGATGGCAAAAGCCTTGAAGGTTATGATGCTGATACAATCAACAAAGCTACATCCTTGGTAACCTATAATTCGATGCTATATATATATATATATATATATATATATATATATATATATATTCTCTGAATACATAAAATTATAAAATTTTCTATTTTAAAAATTAGTTTATTATCCACAAAATGACTTCTAAAGGTGAAAATGACCATCTGTTTGAAAAAAACTTAATTAGCCCTTGATTGAAACAATCTTTCATACTAATTCTACTCCAAAAGATATTAAAATACAAAAAATTATTTAGAGAAATTATTCCAATGAAATAAGAGTAGTATAATAGAATTATGGCTAGATTTTGATTGTTATGAAATTGACAGGCCAAAATTATTTGCAGAGTATGATTGCTGGGAATGAGACCGTTACAGTAGCTATGACATGGGCACTCGCACTGTTGCTGAACAACCAGCCTGTATTGAAAAAGGCGCAGGAAGAACTCGACAAAATTGTTGGCAGGGAAAGACTAGTAAATGATAAAGACATCAGCAAGCTTGTTTATCTCCAAGCCATAGTTAAAGAAACACTACGCCTCTACCCACCAGCTTTTATCCCTGGACCTCGTCAATTCACTCAGGACTGTAATATAGGTGGCTATTACGTCCCAAAAAACACTTGGCTGATGGTGAACGTTTGGAAGATCCAAAGGGACCCTCGTGTGTGGCCAGACCCAACAGAGTTCAAGCCAGAAAGGTTTCTCACAACCCATAAGAACGTTGATGTCAGGAGTCAAAATTTTGAGTTGCTTCCATTTGGAGGTGGCAGAAGAGCTTGCCCTGCAGCATCTTATGGACTTCACATTGTGCATTTGACATTGGCCACCTTACTGCAGGCTTTTGAGATTTCTACTCCTACAGATGCTGCTGTTGATATGACTCCTGGCGTTGGACTAACAAATATGAAAACAACCCCTCTGGAAGCTGTAGTCTCGCCTCGCCTGCCTCCATGTTGTTATGAATAGTGAATGGGAATCCTGTTGTTATGAATAATAAAAGGGAACCATTGTAGAAGGAGCAATATATACGTCTCTTGCCACTCCCAATATTTGTATGCTTAAATATTTGCCACTTAGCATATATAGGTTGTCCTTTTCTGTAATAATTCCTCTAAATATATATGGTAAGTTTCCTAGTTGACAAGTTATTTTATTAACTTTTTTTTTTTTTATAAGTGATTCAAATCTTATTAAAATCAAACCAGCAAAAACTTAGTATAAACAGATTCAATTAAACCTAAATTAATAGGCTTTTTTCAAAAACACCCAACCTAAAATCTGAAGTGTTAGGTGAAAAAAAATTAAAAAGTACTACACTAAGATAAAAATCAAACTGTCATACAATAACCACGATCCTATTGCAACACAAAAACAAAAACAGAAAGCTTTTGATTTTGCAGAAGTCTATTGGGATTTGCATTCTTGAAGTGGAAATAGTTAGGTTGTTGTTTTAAAACATTTAATGCCGTTTTCGATTATTTATTCAACAAATAAGGAAAGAAAAAGAAAGAGATATATTATCAATTTATTAATATATTGCAGCCTCTGATTTTTCTAATTAATTGTTTGCTTCTCTTTGTATCTTTAGCGAACAATCGTTGAATTTAATTTGCTCATGTGTTCCTTTATCTTAAAGACTGAGATAAAAAATATACTGAAAGCTAATTATCACCTGTCCTCATCAGATTTAGGTTATTTCTTGCTGGATTATTGTAGTTTTTGCTTTCTCATCTGATTACTTTATACTATGTCAATTGATGCAATTAATCTTAATTTATGAGAAATTATTCAATTTTTTTAGCTTTTTTTTTTCTCTTAAATCAATGTAAGACTCACTTTGCATATTTTAATCAACAATTGAAAATTTTATAAGAGACGCGTTACTTTTTAATGTATTTCGAATATTTTATAAATTTCCTTTGTTCGTAGAAATAACTACTTGGATAAAAAAAAAAAGGTATTGTATAATATATTAGTTTATAAATATTTTTTTATTTAAAAGTGCTTTAATTAACCAAGCTATAAATAAACTGTAAAAGGTCACATTTTTCTTATATTATAGAAGTAGCACATGACAAGCTGAAATTGTGTATGACTATACATAAGACCATCACCTAAAATTCAACTGGTTTTGAATTGAATTTACATCTATTTAGTCACCAAATTAAGTCAAGTTAGACAATAATTCTCATTCATGCATGCTTGTATTTATTATTGTCTATTTTATTTTGCAGATATGTTCTCAAATACGGCATATAAGAAGAAATTACTTTCAAAATTTGACATTTCCAATTAATTTCATGAGATTGCTTAGTATTTGAGTGGTGTTCTTTACTTATAACGTGATTGACGATGAATCCTTGAAATCGATCAAATAGATAAATTTTGAGAGAAGTAGCTGGAAGTGTCTTCTGGCAGAAAAAGAATTAATTTATTTTATTTTGTTGAGTTATTTGTACAGCGATAGTTTGTTGAATTTTGTAGAGTTAGTGCAAGTGTATTACATTCTTTAAACATTTATGTAATCTTCCTATAATTAAGGAATGATAATCAATCGTTCAATTTTTCTTCAAATTCAAATACTTATATATATCAGAGTAAATTATAATTTGAGATAAAAAAAAAAACAGGTTGATTAATACAATAACTAGTTAAATTTAGATATATTAAGGGTTAATTTAAAAAAATTAGATTAGAAGTATAAAATCAAAATAAGATGCGAAATAATAAATGGACCATCTCCATGTCATTTAAGTGACGATTGAATTTATAAACTTAATTTCAATCAAGTGTAAGGGGTAGTTTTGAAGTCCCAAGAATTAAAGAATTGAAGAAGAATATAGCTAAGAAAATAATTATATAAATGATCGTTATTGATTAATAATAGTTGTTGGTAGTTGCTGTACCGAGTTGATGGTGAACTAATGGATATATGTTTAAGTCATATATTTATCAGTTTATTTATATTTAAATTTAATTGATAGTAATATATAAATTAAAAGTTTTAATAACATTTTTAAAATTTAAAGAATAATTAATTTTTTAAAATAACTTAATTTTATTTAAATTTTTTATTAATTAATTTTTCTAAACGCCTCATATGTTAAAAATGCATATGAAAATGTTTTCATGAAATCAATGCAATTTTTTTCTAAGTAATGGTTAAAGAAACATACTCTCTTTCTTTTTTCTCTCTCATTCTTTCCTTGTAGGTTTTTTAGGGTAACCATTGATGAGCGCTTTCATTATTGGTCCTTTCCATTTTCCTTTTTTTTTGTTATTTTTTTAATAATTTTTAGATTTGTATTATTTTATAATATATTTGTATTTATCATTTTAATAAATCAGTTTTGTTATCTTATTTGGAAAGATCTAATGTCTCTTCTCATATGAGAATTTGATTTTTTCTACTTTTCAGAATTTATTATTTTTTTTTATTGCAAGTTATTTTTTTTATTATTATGAAATTAGGTATTTTACTTTTATTATTTAAGTAAGAGTGTAATAATAAGAGAGTCATATTTTTCTCTTGATGAGTATTTCAAAATTTGATAGTTTTAATCGAACTTGTAAAAAGAACGTGAAATTAAATAGTGATAAATTATAATAAAATATAATTCATACAAATGGTCAAATTAAATATTTTATTAATAAAATTTGATCATTTAAATTAATATAATTATTATTATATTTTATATAAATATTTTATTTTAAAATTTTTTATTCAAAATTATAATAACGTTATTGCATCCACAAGCCCATCGTTATTTATTTTTTTTATTTTATTTCTAGCTAGCTTATAAATAAAAATTTTAAAAATATTAATTATTTTAATTTTAATTTAATAGAAATTAGTCGAATTTAACTGTTTAATGAAACTACTTTTCTTTCCTAAAAAATAAAGTGCTAGGTTGATTATTTAATGGTAGAATTGAAAAAAAAAAGCTTAAAAATATATCTTATATTTTAATGATTTCTTTTAGGGTTGTGCACGATTTTCAAGAGTTTCGAATTAAATAATCATACCAAACTAACAAGAATCATACTAAATTGAAATTATTATGATATTTTAATTCGGTTCTAATTTTTTATAAAGAATGAATTAGAATTATATTGAAACTAAACTATAATCATATCGAACAGAAAATTGAATTCATACATATATTTTTTTCTATTTTTTTAGATATATTATATACTTTTAATATAATTATATATATATATAAATACATAGTTATGAATTAAATACAATCATGAATTAAATACAATATAATATTATATTTTATTTTTATATTTTTTAATAATATTAATTATAAATACATTAAATTACTCTGTAATTCTTAATTATGAATGTACTATTATATATGTTAATTTATAATTATATTTATATCTTATACTTAAATATTATATAATTAATAAATATTTAAAATATATATTATATAA
Organism: Hevea brasiliensis; assembly: GCF_030052815.1. Lineage (NCBI taxonomy): Eukaryota > Viridiplantae > Streptophyta > Magnoliopsida > Malpighiales > Euphorbiaceae > Hevea > Hevea brasiliensis. Next base: position 3,532,939 of record NC_079504.1, on the reverse strand, counting down.
TATATCTGTACTATTATAGTATATAATACATATATTATATATACACTTTGTAGTTAATGATGGTATAATTTAGAAACAATTAAAAAATATATTATACGATATATTATGTATTAATAATCTAATTTAAAACTTAGATGTTAATTCAAATATGATTTTTTTAAAATAATTAATTATATAAAATCATTTCAAGAACTGAGAATCAAATCAAAATTGAAATTGAAAAATTAAGAATCATGTTGAATCGAAATCAAAACAATAAAAAACCAAATTGAAACTTTATCGAAATTTTAATTTAAATATGATTTTTTTTAAATAAATAATTACATAAAATTATTTCAAAAATTGAGAATCAAATCAAAATTGAAACTAAAATATTAAGAATTATATTGAATTGAAATCGAAACAATAAAAAATTAAATTGAAACTTTATCGAAATTTTAATTCAAATATATATATTTTTTAAATAAATAATTACATAAAATCATTTCAAGAACTAAGAATCAAATCAAAATTGAAACTGAAAAATTAAGAATTATATTGAATTGAAATCAAAATAATCAAAAATCAAATTGAAACTTTATTAAAATTTTAATTTAATTTCAATTTTTAAGTAAATCCAAAATCGAATCAGAAGTGCACTTTTTTTAATATAACAAAATTATACTTTCCGAATTTATCTATTCTAATAAAGTGGCTAATTTAAATAGGATTGAGCATAAAATTGTTAAAAAAAAAAAATCTCTAGCATAGAAAATAGACAATCTTTAGAAATTTCACCTAAAAAATCGATAAATATACAATAAAATAAGAAGCAATTTTAAAATAATAAAAATTGTTTCAACATTATCATCCCCTTTAGCAATTTATGAAATGATATTGAAAATTTTAAGAAAAGAAAGAAAAAAAAAGGAAAATAAACAGGAAATTATTCCACCTCCTGCACCTTAGTCTTTAATTTTTTTAACCGTTGGATCCAAGTAGGTCGACGTGGCATATATCAACCGCCTCACCTGGAACAGCGGACCTCGACGTTTCTACGCCGGAAGAAACGAATTAGGACTTAAGCCTAAAGAAGCTCCGATCAAGCTGAGCTTTTCGATAGTTTTTGGCATCTGATTTTCTGATAGTAATTTATCTGTTCCCAGCGATTAGAGGATTTGTTCTTTGAGTCTCTTCCTCAAGTTAGTCGACCATGGGCCGCTCGCGAGCAGTGTCCCATTCTGTTCTTGAAGACGTCAACCAAAGGTCTGTACCGTAAATTATTTATTCTTTTATATTTCGAAATTGCTGCAGAAAATATCAATTTTATCCGACATTGATTGATTGGTTTGTTGCTGAGAAATTCACAAAAAATGGGAACACTTGCTGCCCTTCTGAATGAATTTCTAGTTTTTATTTCAGTGATACTCTATTAAACAGTGCCTAATCGTGACTAGCTGCAAAATCGGAGATCATTTTCAATTCCCTTTTCGTTTTTGGTTCAGTTACAAGGTTATGCACAATTAATTTGCTTGCTTAGTTTTTCTGTTGAAAAAAGAATTCGATTGTGTTTTTTATAGGCTATATTGCAAATAATCTGATTTTTTTGTGAGCGTTTATGAGGATTATTCACTTTTTAATGTCCAACTCATTAGCAAGGGTTGTTTTCAGTTCCCAGAACTCATTCTGGAAGTCATAAGTGGCGGAAAAGATAAAAGAAAATTCATTTAAAACTATTACTTTGAGGTCAAGCACTCGAGTTCAGCATTTAAAGGACTGCTCTTTTAGTTCCAATGAAAAATGAAATACAAGAAGTGCTTAATGTTTGTCCTGAGAACCCGTGCAATTGCAACCTTATGGATTCTCTGATTCATACTTGGTTTTGGAGTATTGGATAGCCTTTTGTAGCTGTTTTGGTGTTGGATCATGGCATTAGATTTGGCTTCTAGACTGTGGTGTTTTATCTTCGGCATTGCCCCACTGGATATGATATCTGTCTCTGTCCCCTTTGTTTTTTGAGCAGATCAAAGAGAAAAAAGACAGCTTCCAGTCTAGAGAGTGCACAGACTGCATCTACAGGTATATTTTTGTTGCCCTTCCTTACAATTGCAAGAGCAAGCATACATTCTTAGTTGCATTCATGTCTCTTGTCTCATAAAATGCAGTATGCCAAGAAATGAGTGAAGGGAAAGCAGCACTGTATCACTGTAATTATTGCAATAAAGATATCTCTGGAATGGTTCGCATTAAGTGTGCAGTGTGTCCAGATTTTGACCTTTGCATAGAGTGCTTTTCTGTTGGAGCTGAGGTTACTCCTCATAAAAGCAGTCATCCGTACAGGGTTATGGTAAGACATCCCTTGAACATATTTAGTTTGGTGTGACTATAATCGTGTGTGTACTGTGCTTCTGTTGATGTTTAGACTAACATGTATGAGGAGTCTTCTCGTCAATATTTGTATATGTAAAATCACATGTAGAAGAACATATTCCTCATTCCTCTATTCTATGGTCCACTATGAAATAAAATTGAAATTATGGATCAAATGTCATTTACCTAAGCTGGTATACGATTGAATTATTTCTTTTCACAGGACAATTTGTCTTTTCCTCTCATTTGTCCAGACTGGAATGCAGATGAAGAGATTTTACTTCTTGAGGTATTTCTTTTATGAATCAATTTAGATTTACTTCATGTTTTTTAAGTATTCGTCTAATCTCTCTTAAATGCTGCTAACAGTAAATGTGAATCTGCATGTTTTACACATGATGTTTGGCTGAACATTTCTTATTTTAGGGCATTGAAATGTATGGATTTGGAAATTGGACTGAAGTTGCAGAACATGTTGGAACCAAGAGCAAGTTGCAATGTATTGATCATTATAATGCTGTTTACATGAATTCTCCATGCTTTCCTCTTCCAGTAAGATTTAATATCATAGTATATGTCATTCAGCCTAATAGATAAAAGTATAAAAATATGCATGCATATCAAATGGTAATAATTATAATACTATATTTTATTTGCCTAGGACATGTCTCATGTTATGGGAAAGAGCAGAGAGGAGCTCCTTGCAATGGCTAAAGAAAACTGTATAATCAAGAAAGGTTAGATTCCCATTGATTTGATTTTTACTTGGAGACATTTTGAGGCTATAAGTGATGTGGAAATTGAATAACCAGTTTTTTAATAACAATTTTGACTAGTTGGCAATGGTATATTCTTTGGAAATTGGATAAACTATTTGCATTGATATATTCTTTGGAAATTGGATAAACTATGTGGTTGTGACAAACCATTAAGAAAATTCATAGGTTGTTGATATGAGTTTGCATTATATATGGGGGCTATTTCCTTTGGGCAAATTTAATTGAAGGGACAATTAGTTATATGTTTTTGTTAGTTGTGTCTTATATTTTAAAGCTCTGCATACATATTTTAAATCGATTCTCTTGCATTAATCTAAAGTTTTTCAATTCACCCTTTCTTTATATGGGGAGTCTACTTGTGTTCATTCTCCTAATGTTCTGTTGCACATTGCTATTGAGAAAAACACCTTGAAACTTTTTATTGAAAGCAACTAAAGTTTGCTACCTTCGGAAAGAGTGCCAGACAAATTACGTATTAATTCATTTTAATGTAGGCTTATATAAGTGATTGAGTTATTTTATATATCAAAATGATTAGCTGATTCAATGTTGCAATCCAACCACTTATATTTACCTTTTTATTCTTGTTCACTCCCGTTGTGGGACTTAGATTTTCAACAAAATGCAATGCTGAATGGGCCTTGAGTCTATTTGTTGGTATTCCTATTTTCCTTTATTTTTTTTTATTGGCATGGTATTTTGGATATATATGTGAGATAAGATGCTATATTGACAGGTAGTTTTATTGCCACAGAGTTTCCTGCCCTTGGGGAGCTTACACCGAAAGATGAGTCTCATTTATCTGCAAGAATCAAGTATATCCATCTTCTCCATTATAGAATTACGTAATTCCATTTGCACTGTAATATTAATTTGCTGGTCATCATCAATGTGCTTGATCAGAAGTGAAGAACAAAACAAAGATGTAGCTTGTCAATTGTCATCAAGCTTAAAAGCAGGTACGGATTGGCTATTGATGGTCTTGACTCTCGAGTCTTGACACACATTTTTTTTTTCTGTTGGCTGTCTTGAAGGTTTCCTTTTGTGGATGAATATGCAAGTAAATCCATGTGTTTATGTCCTTTTCTTTTTGCATCAGAATTCGGTTCTTTTATGAGTTCAAGCAGTGGTAACACTTCCACAGGTGCAGTCAAGAAGGCCTCCAATATGGCCCAGATTAAGGATGGCATTAAAGTGGAAGGTATGCTTTCTACAGTTTATTGTATATCAGAATCATTGCTGTTTGAGAACTGCATTCTTCAAGGGACTGTTCTTATTTGACAATTGGCTGAATAATTGCCAGATTCTCTGGCAGACAGGAGTATTGGAGAGAAAAAACTTAGGATTTCAGGGGAGGAAGGGCCTTCCATGACAGAGTTGAGTGGCTACAATTTCAAGAGGCAGGAATTTGAGATTGAATATGATAATGATGCAGAGCAGTTGTTGGCAGATATGGAGTTCAAGGATACTGACACTGATGCTGAACGTGAGCTGAAACTACGAGTTCTGCATATATACTCAAAAAGGTACATGGACTTGCATAAATATGCACATAAGAAATATTTAGGCAAACTGATAAACAGTCTACACTTTTATTTATTTCAGAATGAGATAAATCAGGAAATTTTATTTGGCATTAGGGCCAGAACTATCAGCATATTTTAATCCAGTCCACAAGCAAATGATGGTTTTGGTCTTGGTCTGTTGTAGTCCTTCAATAGCAAATCCACTACCCCACAATGTGATATCATGAATTTATTGATCCCTATTTTTACTGCAGTAGACTTTGGGCATTTAATGCTCAAGCTTGAAAGATCTTAAGAAAGTAGGTGTTAGACTAGAACTCAATTTCATGAAATTTTAGCTTCAAATTTGACCACTAACCTTATACTTTTGGAATTGTTGACAGGCTGGATGAGAGGAAGCGTAGGAAAGATTTCATACTAGAAAGAAATTTACTTTACCCAGATGCATTTGAGAATACCCTTTCACGTGAAGAGAGAGAAATATATCAACGTTACAAGGTCTTCATGAGGTTCCACTCAAAAGAAGAGCATGAAGAATTGATGAAGTGTGTTATTGAGGAACATCGGATTGTTAAAAGAATACAGGATCTCCAGGTTTGATGCATGCCTCACACTTGACCTTGTTAGCGAAAACACTATTGAACACACAGAGATTAGAAAATATAGAGAGAAAAATGAACACAAGCATTCAGCCCCTCATCGCAGAGCTCCTTCCCTTTGCTGGGGGCCTTAGTGAACAGTAATTTCCCTCTAAAAAAAATAACTCAACAGACCTCCATATGCTTATCTAGTTTATCATATCTCAGTAAATTTTGGCCATTGTTATAGTGCTAGTGCTATCAATAGTAACTGGCTGTTTGAGAATAAAATGATACTTTATCAAACTATTTTTCACTGCCCAAATGCTAGGATTTATATCTGTTTCTTCTTAACCAATTCAAAAAAAATTTTTTTTTTCCTTATTCATTAAATTATTATGTTAGACTTTTATGGGATGGATATATATAAATTTTTTTTTTTTTTTTTTTTGCATTCTCACTTGCTGTTTACCAGGGTTTCTTTGATGAATAATCAGTATGATTGTACATCTCTTTTGTATTAATATTAGTTTTTTCTTTCTTTTCTTAATTCCATGTTACTTTGGAGTGAACTGCAAACCTGTTCTGCCCTTTTGCAATTGCATTTCCCGTTTATGTTGTTATAAGAAAATATACATTTTCTAGGAAAAAGAGCCAGGACAACCACCCCCACCCCCACCCCTTTTAAAAAAAAAAAAAGAAGAAGAAGATGAAAACATGCAAAAAAAGCCAATTATGAAAGTACTGTTCTCCAAATCATACTGAATGACACTATAAACTCCTGTAAAAGTCCCTGAAGCATAAGCCTGTCAAAAAGCCAGGAAAACTACCTTATCCTGCAATAGATTAGGAAATGCGACCCTATCCTTGAAAATCTGGACATTTTTTCCATCATAAAACTCTTCCGAAAGCACAACTCCGGCGGTATTTGGCATAGTTTCTACCACCAAATCTTCTCATTTTTAAAGCAACAAACATCTTGAGTTACCTATACAAACCCTATGAAAAATCCAATTCCAAATAGTACAAGCTGCATCATTGTGTAATAGCAAGTGAGAAAAAACTCACAATGCTTACAACACATTTCTCTTCCATCAAAATACAATTTTGTCTTTTATGAATGATAATAATTGAAAAATATTAAAAAATGTATTCTCAACAAAATAGTAAACATATATATGCGCCATGCCGTAATAAAAGGCCTAAAGAAAACAAAAGAAGCTGTTTGCTCTTCTTGGAATTTGTAATTGAGCAATCTATTAGGGTAAGCAGAATTCAATTCAAAACCGAAAATACTGGCTAAACTGATCTAATTTGGAAATTTGATTTGGGCTTTTATTTTAAGGAATTAGGTCCATTTGGATCGGTTCGGTCTTTTGAGGAAAAAATTGATAAAACCGAACTGAATAGTTTTTAGTTTTGAATTAATTTTTATTGGGTCTCAAATTAGAATTAAAATGAGAAAATATAACTTTGATTAGTTGTGAAATAAGTCCAAAATAAGGCAAAAAAAAAGACCAATCTGAGGCCCAAACTGAAAAACACTTTTGAACTGGTTCAGTTTGGTTTGCTACAAATTTCGATTTATTTTGTTTTTCGGTTTTCCAAACTGAACCAACCAATGGTCACCCCTAATTCCTATGACAAGATATTGCTTCTAAAAACACTTTTGGTAACTGACTTGAGCCCATTTTGTACTCATACCAAATAAGATGTGGTCTCTCTGTAATGTTTGAGAAAAATAATTGTGCAGGAAGCTCGAGCTGCTGGCTGTCAAACAGCTGCTGAGGTGAATAGATTTATCGAGCAGAAGCAACAGAAGGAATCTGATGAAAGTGCCCAAAGAGTGAAAGAAAGTACAATAGCTGGTCCAGGTGCTAAAGTGTTGCAGAGGCCTAGTAATGTTAAAGGAGATGTTGATGGAAGCCCCTGTGGAGTTGTTAGGGGGTCCGCTTATATCTCAAGCCCCCTAGATGATTGGGATATCTCTGGATTCCTTGGGGCGGATTTGCTCTCTGAATCAGTAAGATGCTGTTTCAACTTATTGATAATTTTGTTATGGTTAATCAACAAAAGACTCCACCTTTGTCCAATTTGCAATGATAACTAGTTCTTTAGTCAATTATATACACAGTTTTAAATCAGTGTCCATTACAGTTAAACTTCAAAGGACATGCCAAACTCCAAAATGCTGATGTGGCACATATTTTTCATTAAAATCATGACAGTATATTTAACAGTGAAGGGTAAACTAAAGAGAAAGCATGACGTGAATTATCTTTATTTTCCCTATTTTTATTTGTGTTAAAAATAATTAATCATTTTAAAATATAGCATTAGTGTTTTTTCTTTCTGTGGGTCTTACACGACCATCTCATATTTTTGTATGAATCTTTTTTGAGTTGAATGTATGCCACGTTAGCAATTTGAGAGTTTAATGCCCGTGCAAGTTTGGTAACAATTTACAAGATTAAAAGGATTGATTGTACTTGAAATTGGATAATCTTTGGAATTTTCTAATCTTTAACTCTTAGTTGTCAGATGATGTTTATATTTTCCACTGTGCCCTTACAATTTTTAGTTCTCAGTTAATTTTGGAAGCCACCACCCAAACTGCTTGATCTAAAATATATGTGTGCACAAATTGTGTTCAAAGCTTGAGGTTTTTTTACTTCTTGTGTGGTATTCTTGCACACAGGAGAAACGTCTTTGTGGTGAGCTGAGAATACTACCTTCACATTATCTCAGCATGCTTCAGAAAATGTCATTGGAGATTATGAAGGGCACTGTTAGCAAGAAATCTGATGCACATATCCTGTTCAAAGTGGAGCCAAGCAAAGTGGATAAAGTTTATGATATGCTGGTGAAAAAGGGGATTGCTCAAGCATGACTAAGTATTTTATCCCCATTCTTGTTTACCAACTTTGTACAAATTTTGTTTGTGAAATGCCTTTGTGCTTCATGCATCTTGTACATTAAATTTCTTGTCAGCAAATGTTTATATAAGGAAATATAGAGCACAGTAATCTTTTATGGGGTCTAATTTCTGTGATCAATGGTAAAGTGGTCTAGTATTTGCTGATCTAAGGATAAGAAATCGTGGATTCTGAGCACTGGATACGTACTCAAATTGCGTTTGGCTCTAGAAAACATTACAAATGGTTAAGAGCCACAGATGGGAATGCTTCTATGATGCTCTTACAAAGAACAGGATAAACCCATCAGTTCTCCCATGATATTTTACGCACCTTAGACATGAATTAATTTAGTTATTTTTTGCAAATCTTGGCCAATTTAGGCCTTGCTTAGTTGTAGAAAATGAGGTCTGTTCTGTTTCCTAGAAAACTATTCCAAGGAAAATGTAAGTAGGAGTTTGGTGTTCAATTATATAATTTTCCCAAGTGGAAGCCTGGGAATCAATTTCTCAAGTTTTCCAAATTTATGCTAACGTTTGAAAAGAGTGATAACTCTAATTTGTTTTTCAATAAATTCGGTGCTCTACTGTGAATGTCGCAAAAATTTGTCATTAACTTTATTCCAGCAGTCAGATGCCTTGACGTGACGATATTAATAACAATTAAGCTTTAATTTTAAATTAATTAAAATTGATTATATGAATTAATTTTTTCATTTAACTCTAATACAAAGCATACCGAATGAAGAGAATGTTCATTGGTGGAGATTTGAATGGACATGTAGGAAGTAATAGGCAAGGTTATGAGAATGTTCATTGAAGTTTTGGTTTTGGCAGTCGAAATGAAGAGGAAAAAAGCATCCTGAATTTTGCTATAACATATGACCTAATATTAGCAAATACCTACTTTATAAAAAAAGCGTCACATTTAGTGACTTTTAAAAGTGGGAAACATAGAAGCCAAATTGACTTCCTCTTAACCAGGAAGACAAATAAAACTCTATGCAAAGATTGTAAGGTCATTCCAGGAGAGGTTTTAACAAGTCAACATCGGTTAGTGGTCTTGGATATCAAGTTTAGGAACAATTCAAGTAAGGTTAAAAAAAATAGTGTGGCTCGAACTAGGGGTGGCCACGGTCCGGTTTTGAACCGGAACCGGTTCGATTAAAATCGATCAAAATCGAAACCGGCTTCGAACCGGACCGAAACTGTCATTCTGCGGTTTGGTTCAGGTTCATATTTTTTAAGAACCGTGAACCGGCGATTCCGAACTGGATTGAATCGACGATTTCGAACCGGATTAAATCTGCGATTTTAATATAAAAAAATTCAATAAATATGTTACCTCACTCCTAATTCATTTATATATATCATTAATTCTCTACACAATTATTCTCTGCATTTTTTTCAATTCTTAATATTTTTTCAATTTTTTTCAAATTCTCTAAATAATTATTTTCTACACTCATTTTAATTTTCAATACTCTCTCAATTTTCCTACTTTATTATTTTATATACTTACTGAAATTTTCAATACTATCTCAATTACTTTGTTATTACTTTAAATCCTCAATAAAATTTTCAATACCCTCTATTTTAATTTTTTTTTTCTTTTATGCCTTTTAATTATCAATTATTATATAATTTTTAAAAAAAGGCAAGTAATAGAACTAAAAATTTTTATTCCTCTAAATCCTAAAGGGATATTTAGGCAAAATTAAGTTCATACACTTTTTGCTAATTTCTTTTAAAAAAATTAATTTCATCTCTAGTTTTTTAATCAGGTTCAAGTCTTTATTTATTAAATTTTTCTTAAAGATAAATTATTTTCTTTCTTTTTTTTTCTTATTTTATTTTGATTGAATAATTTCTAAGAAAAATTAAAATATTTTTACAAATATAACTTAAATTTTGAATCAATAAAATTTTTCATTAATTTTTTTTGTCTAAACTACTCTTAAACCATCTCTAAACCGCTTCCAAACTATCCTCCAAACTGTCTTAAACAGTTCTTTTTCGAACTGTCTTTCAAACTGTTATAAACCGGGGCTTAAACCGAAACCAGCGGAGTTGGAACCGTCTTCTAAACCGTCCCCTGGCGGTTTAGTTCAGGTTCATGATTTCATTGAACCTAAACCGGCGGTTCAAGAACCGTAATCGGTAGTTCCTGAACCGTGACTACCCCTAGCTCGAACAAAGTGGTGGGAGTTGAAAAGAGTAAAGCAAGTGAAGTTCAAAAATGAGCTTCTGGAGTCCGAAGCATGGAAGCTGAATGTGGAGGCCGATGATATGTGGATACAGATGGCATCAAAGATTAGAGAAGTAGCTAGAAAAGTACTTAGAGTCTAGAGGACATAGACCACCCTCAAAAGAGAGATGGTGATGGAATGAGGAAGTACAAAAGGCGGTGAAGAGAAAGAAGAAATGGTAAAAGAAATTATCTAAGTATGATAATAATGAGGCATATGAACAGTACAAGATAGCAAAGAAAGAGGCAAAAAAGATAGTTAGTTAAGCAAGAGCGCAGACCTTTGAAAAGTTATATGAGAAACTTGAAACTAAAGAATGGGAGAAAGATATTTATAAATTAGCAAGGAGGAGAGAAAAGAAATGTCAAGATTTTAATCAAGTTAGGTGCATTAAGGATAAAGAAGGAAAGTGTTGGTGAAAGATGAGGACATTGAAGAAAGATGAAGAAATTATTTTGATGATCTCTTTAACAATAGTCAAAGTGGTAATAGCGTAAATATAGACTACAGAGCAATAAAAAGAAATGTGAATTATACTAGAAGGATTAGATCTTTAGAAGTAAAGAAAGCACTTAAAAGAATGAAAGTGGGTAAAACCTGCGGACCCGATTGAATACCAATTGTAGTGTGGAAGTGTTTGGGAGATATGGGAGTGACATGGTTAACTAAATTGTTTAATAAGATTTTAAACTCAAAGAAAACGCCTGATGAACGGAGGAGGAGTATTTTAGTATCTATTTTTAAAAAATAAGGAGACATATAGAGTTGCTCAAACTACAGCGGAATTAAACTCATGAGCCATACTATGAAGTTGTGGGAGAGAGTTGTGAAACATCTACTACGTGATGACACTTCTATTTCTCCCAATCAATTTGGCTTAATGCCCGGTCGTTCAACTATGGAAGCGATCTTTCTCATTAGAAGCTTGATGGAGAAATATAGAGATATGAAGAAAGATCTATACATGATTTTTATCGATTTGGAGAAGGCTTATGATAGTATTCCAAGAGATGTCTTATAGAGAGTGTTAGAATAAAAGAGGGTATCTATTAGGTACATACAAATGTTGAAAGATATGTATAATGGAGCAACTACTATTGTGCGCACAGTGGGAGGGAACACAAGAAATTTTCCTATCTCAATTGGATTACACCAAGGTTCAATTGTAAGCCCTCTGTAAGCCCTTACCTTTTTACATTAGTTTTATATGAATTGACGAAACATATACAAGAGAGTATCTTTTGGTGCATGATGTTCGCGAATGATACAGTTTTGATAGATGAGATGCGAGAATGAGTCAATAGAAAGTTGGAGCTTTGGAGAAGTACTCTAGAGTCAAAGGGTTTTAAGTTAAGTAGAACGAAAATAGAATACATGCATTGCAAGTTCAGTGAAGGCCGAACTGGTGATAGGGAAGGAGTTAGTTTGGATGGAGTAGTACTGCCCCAAAGTAATCACTTTAAATATCTAGGCTCAATCCTTCAAGTAGATAGGGGATGTGAAGAGGATATTAGTTATAGGATTAAAGCCAGATGGTTAAAGTGGAGAAATGCTATGAGAGTTTTACGTAATTGCAAAATTCCCAATAAGTTGAAAGAAAAATTTTACCGTACAATCATACGACCCACCATGTTATATGGTATTGAGTGTTGGGCATTGAAGTAGTCATATATGTCTAAGATAAGAGTTGCGGGGAAAAGAATGTTAAGGTGGATGAGTAGTCATACTAGACTAGATAAAGTCCGTAATGAGAGTATTAAAGAAAATGTAGTAGTGCCAATTGAGGATAAGTTGATAGAAGGAAGATTGAGGTAGTTTGGTCATATGAAGCGTAGACATACGAAGGCTCCAGTTAGATAAGTAGAGCACATTAGGTTAGAGGATAGAAAGAAAAGAAGGGATAGACCTAAACTTACTTGGAGAAAAGTAGTACAACATGACCTAGAAGCATTATACATTTTCGATGATTTAATCCAAAATTATTTAGAATGGAGAAAGATAATCCATATAGCTGACCCCAAATTATTGGAATAAAAGTTTAATTGAGTTGAGTTGAGTTGTATCCCTATGAATGTTTAAAAAATTTATCAAGATTCAACTTTCAAGCATGTGGTTGGACCCTTCTGAGTTTTGGGATGTCGAGGCTAAGGGTTAAAATTTTGAGCCAATACCACTTAGCTCTGTATACCATTTGGCAACGAAAGGGCTTAGGTGATGAACTTTTATTTTTTAGTCTCTGACTAATCCTCGTCACAATATGTGATTAGCAACAGAGCTTAAGGCGACAATTTTACAATTTCTAATGACGAAAATATGGTTAGCCAAATACCAAAATTTGTTGCATCAACTTGCAAATAGTAAAACGTATATAAGGATTTGTTTGTAATTTTATGTGAATTAATATTGTTTAGCTACCTAGCTGTATATATATATATATTCAATCTAATAATATAATATTTGTCAATGAATTATTAGCACCAAACACTGATTTGTATCATATTTTAATTAATGTCACACATCAAAGATTATAAATTTTAATTTGATTGATCATTTATGTATATTATATTTAACCTGATATTTGAAGAAAAACAAGTAAAATAATAATAATATGGAACATTGATGTCTTAATTTTTGACTTCCAGCAGGAACAGATATAATGGAAAGCGATGGCCACATATTCAAAGCTACATGGTAAATTATGGCGGCTTCGGAGCAATCAAGTTAAGTGGGCTGGCAGCAATCCATTCGGGGTTTGAGAAATTTCAAAAAGCTTCACTTGTAAAGCAAAGAATATCTTATATGGAAAACTTTTTCATAAAATTATTTTTTAATTATAATTTAAAATTTATAATATATATTTATATTTTATATATGTAAATATTTTTAAATTTTAATAATATTATTAAAATTTAAAAATTATTTTTTCTTTTTATCAAAAAAATTTTTCATTGATTTATATTTTGAATGTTTTAAATATTAAAAAATATAAAAATATTTTTTACAAAACAAATAGTGCCTAAACCTCAATTTTCTTTGAAATTGAAGATATAAAAAATAAAAATACTAAAAATAAAAAATTGAATCCGTCTCAACAGAATGGTTATTATATATATATATTCTTTCATTTTATAATTATATCAAAATTAAAAGTTTTTGCTAAATTATTTCCTATAACATATATTAAAATTATATTTTACTAATCAATATAACATAATTAATAATTATTAAATAGAATTGTATTTCTATTGAGAGTCGATCCCGTAATAATTATAAATTAAACAAAAATAAATTTTCCTTCACCTGGCTAACTTTAGTTTGATTAATGAATAGTGTTAATGAATTATATAATTATTTCTTCTTATTATCTTTTATAATTTAAAAATACATGTGTAAAATTTTTGTTTATTATAATTATAAAATTTTTTTAATTATCGAAATTTATTTATTTCATTATCAAAATTTATTTTTTTATTAATATTATAAAAAATTTTCTGAATACCTTTTTACTATAAAATATTATTGTCGAAAAACTTAAATTTTAATTAAAAAAATATGTGTACAAAACATACATATTAAAATTTAACTATATTTATTTAAATATTAATTATAAAATATATCAAATTACTATTTACGATTATGTATTATTTTTATATTATTATTAATAATATAACTTATATAACATGATCGTACAATTTATAGTTGTTATTATTATTATTATTATTATTATTATTATTATTATTATTATTATTATTATTATTATTATTATTATTACTTAATTTTATCACTTAGTAGATTTAATATTAACATGTGTTTATGATTTTTAATAATCATTATATAATAATTAGAATATTTAATAATTAATAAATGCTATAATTTACTGTCAATTATAATTATGCATAAAATAATACAAAGTTTAAATAATTTTTTTTAAAGAGATTTAATTAAAATTGTTATATATTACATATAAGTGTGTGTGTGTATATATATATATATATATATTTTTTTTTTTTTTTCTTTTTACCATTTGTCAACGAAATGATATGGATAATTTATAAGAAATGATATTGGATCATTTATAAGAAATGAAATGGATCATTTATAAGAAATGAAATGATACTCAAATTATAAGAAAAACAAGTAAAATAATAATAATATAGATCATTGATATCTTAATTTTTGACTTCCAGCAAAGAACAGATCTAAATAGAAAGCGATGCGATTATTGATTAGGCCACATATTCAAAGCTGCATGGTAAATAATGGCGGCTTCGGAACAATCAAGTTAAGTAGGGGAGGCTGCATTCCATTCGGGGTTTGAGAAATTTCAAAAAGCTTCACCTGTAAAACAAAGAATAACTTATACGGAAAAATTTATCATAAAATTATTTTTTAATTATAATATTAAATTCATAATATATACTTATATTAAATATGTTTAAATATTTTTAAATTTTACTGTGTATTAATTTAATTAAATGCAGAACATGACCTGTTAAACTTTAAAATATATAGCTCTCTAAAGAGAGGAAAATTAACATCCAAAATTAATAATCATTTTGTGATGTGATTGATTATTTGTCTATAGATATGGATGAGTATAAACTGTATAATGTTTACTGTTGAATGTGTAATCAGTTTGTCTATAATATAAAAAAAAAAAAAACATTATAATTCATTTGTGATGTCGTTGATTACTTCGCTTTGTAATAAATTAATGATTAGTGGTATTTAATCCTACGAAGTAAGACAAAATAATGGACCCTTTATATATATATATATATATAATATCTTTGAAAATAAATAAAATCTTTCACTTTTAAAAATAGATAAAAAATGACTGAATTATAATGTACTTTTAATATAAATCCAACTAAAATTATGCATAAAGTATGCTAATGTATAAGGTACTTATCAATAATATTGTGTATTTGACTTACAACATTTGGTTGATACTTATTATATTTGAAGTAAATTGATAAATTATTTTTTATCGAATAGTTTGAAAAGTTTTTTTATAAAAACTATGGCAAAAATAATGAACTCATAAAGAAGTTTTTGAAATTATTCAGCAAATAACAACTTATCAATCTGCTTCAAAATATAATAAATAATTACAAGAATTTGCAAATCACATTCAGAAATTACTGAGATGAATTATGCGCACTAAAAGATTTTCATGTACATTACCTCAATTTATATTAAAGATAAATTATGACATATTCATCCAAAAAGGATAAAAAAATTTATTTGATTTTTTTTTTAATTTGAAGATTTATTTATACCTCAAAATACTTGACATATTTTAAGGCCAAAAAAAAAACATTTTATTGGGTTTATTTAACTTACACAATGAAAAAAAAATTAAAATAATTAATCAAAAATACAAAAATTAATTTTAATTATATATTTTTTTAATTATCTTGTCTCGTTTTATTATATATTTTCCACTTGATTGATCATTGGTGACATATTCAATGTAATAAAAATCACTGAATCCTCTTATACATTATTTTCCACTGCATTAAAAAAAATAATATAAGAGATTTGGTGTTATTTATATCACAAATAATAAAAATTATATTTTTAGTAAAAATTATATTGAAATACTAAGATTTGAAGTAAAAGATTTAAATTTAATTTTAATATAAATTATTAATGAATTATGAATTTTAAATAATTAAAAACTAATTTTTCAAGTAGACTTAGATTTCAAATAATAATATTTCATAAATTATTTTAAATAAGACATTTTCACATTTATAATTATAAATTTTAACTAATTAAACAAATTTATGACTTATCAAATTTAAATTTCACATTTTAAATTCTCCGTAAAAAAGTTAATGTATTTAATATATTTTTTTTCATTGCATACCTTGAGAAAAAAGAAAACCTCATTCTCTCTTGAGGGAAATTGGATTTCATTTTCCTTCCTCACTCTTGCTTAGACGCAGGAATTTCCCCACTCTATAAATGGTCCCCTTTTTTGTTTAATGCCAAACATCCTCCCAATTTTTTAAGCTAGCCACATGGAGTCTGTTTCTCCCTTCTCAGCAAGTGTTATGCTCACCATACTCGCCCTTGTAACTTGGTTCATCTACTCTTCGTTTTGGACTTCGACTAAGGCATGTAAGAAGAGAGTACCGCCAGAACCCACTGGTGCTTGGCCTGTTATTGGCCACCTTCATCTCCTAGCAGGCCCACAGCCACCTCACATAATCCTTGGAAAATTGGCTGACAAGTACGGTCCCATTTTCACCATCAAGATTGGCGTCCATCGAACAGTGGTCATAAGTAATTGGCAGATTGCTAAGGAATGTTTCACTACCAATGACAAAGCTTTGGCAAATCGTCCAAAGGCACTTGCCATGGAAATCTTAGGCTACGATTATTCCATGCTTGGCTTCAGTCCTTACGGAGAATACTGGCGCCAAATTCGTAAGATAGTCACTCTTGAGCTTCTGTCCAATCATCGGCTTGAGATGCTAAAGCATGTGAGGGAAGCTGAGGTGAAAGCTGCCATAAAAGGGTTATATCAGGAATGGATCAAGAACAAAAGTAATTTCGATAAGCTTACGGTAGATATGAAGAGATGGTTTTGGGACATAACTTTAAATGTGATATTAAAGATAATTGTAGGGAAGCGATATGTGGAGTATACAAATAGTAGCGAGAGTCAAGAGAGTGACGAATGGCGAGATGCTCTGAGGGAATTTATGGATTTGTCAGGGGAATTTGCGGTATCAGATGCGCTTCCATATTTAAGGTGGTTGGATTTTGGGGGAGTCGAGAGGAAGATGAAGAAGACCCTCAAAAGCCTAGACCATGTTGTTGTACAGTGGTTAGAAGAACGCAAGCAGAAGAAAGGAACCACCATAGCAAAGGGAGAGGAAGATTTCATGGGGGCTCTGTTGTCCATTCTGAATGACGCAAAAGAGCTTTACAGACAAGATGTTGACACTATCAACAAAGCTACGTGCCTGGTACGCCTCTCTTAGTATTTTCGGAACTATAGATTTGATTCTCCACTCTCCTACTGAAAAAATTCTTAAAGACGATCTGAGTTTTATTTATTTGTCCTGTTATTAATTGCTTGAATTCACGCAGAGTCTTATTTTAGCAGCCTCGGACACCACAACAATTACAATGACTTGGGCTTTGTCTTTACTACTAAATAATCCTGATGTCTTGAAGAGGGCCCAAAATGAATTAGACGTTCATGTTGGTCGAGAAAGGCAAGTGAAGGAGTCCGACACACAGAATTTGATTTATCTCCAAGCTATTATCAAGGAAACCTTCAGATTATATCCTGCTGCACCACTATTAGTGCCACATGAATCCATGGAAGAGTGTGTTGTAGATGGCTACCATATTCCACCAGAGACACGCCTAATCGTAAATGCTTCAAAAATTCAGAAAGACCCAAGCGTGTGGTTGGACCCTGAGAAATTTCAACCAGAGAGATTTCTTACCACCAATAAGGACGTTGATTTCAAAGGCCAAAACTTCGAATTGATACCATTTGGCAGTGGAAGGAGAATTTGCCCTGGAATCTCATTTGCTCTTCAAATTTTGAACCTGACGCTGGCAACTCTGCTACATGCATTTGAAATTGAAACTTCGTCAGACAGTCCTATTGATATGAGTGAGTCAGCTGGTTTAACCAACGCCAAGGTCACCCCGGTGGAAGTTGTTCTTACTCCTCGCCTTCCTGCTAACCTGTACTAGCTAGAACCTACCTGATATGTAACATCAAACTTATTATTAAGTTTTCCCATTTGAAAAATGTTGCTCCATCCCTTTCTTTTACCTAATATTTGTAACTTATACCTATCATGGACCTATACTAATTCGAGTATCGTATAATTTGTGCACAAGTTCTAGATTTTCAATTACCCAAAATAGGTATAGGCCAAAAGCAATTCCAAATATGTGCATAAATTCCTCAAGATAATCAAAAATTTTTCTTACTTGAGTAGATTCAAAATATAAAATATATAATGAAATTCATTTATTAAACATATAAATTTGATATATATTTATATTTTATATTTATAATGAATTAAATTCATACATTTACACAAATATATTACATTAAATTAATAAATAAATATGAAATACCGATAAATATATACATATATCAAATGAGTACATAATTTTAAATATTTATTTATTAATAAAATATTAAAATTAGAGGTTAAAAGGATAATTTTTTTTATTAAATCTAGACCATGATTTATGATGACCAAAGTAATGGAATATTATTACCTAAAAGTTGGAGTAGATTTTTTTTGGGCTAAAAAATTTTGGTGAACTTTTGTCTCTCTAATCTTGATATTAATTATTTAATCTACTATAATACTATATCATTAATGATATTATAGTTATTACGACAAAAATGTCACATTTTTTAAAATATTAACCTTTCATTCGCTTGGTTGATCCATGAACATAGACAATAATTTAATTTTCATACGTGATTTTACGCAGTAATAACTACTTATAATTTTTTTTTCTTAAAAAAAAATTGATAATAGTCTCTACATATATATATATATATATATATAAAGGGATCAATTGCCAGCAAAAGAATAATGCATTGGCTAACGTGGTTGCTTCATGTAGCGCCATACCCTTCCCTGCTCTAAGGTTTCCTGATAGCTACACCGTTTTCTAGACTAGAGAACCATTATTATTAATTTCTGAATATTATTATTATTATTATTATTATTGTTAATTTCTGTTGTTTAGATGCTAAAAAATTACATTAATAAATTCTATTTAGTTTCATTGTTTAATGTTATAAAAAAATTATTATCTTTTATTGGTTTCATCAATTTAAATTATAAAAAATAAAAATTTAAATTTCCAATAATAGAAACTAAAAATTAAAAAAAAAAAAATTGATACCAAATACTAATTCTTTAAACGTTCTTCCTCAATCTTGCCACACGTGATTAAAGCCACTCTCACACCACTCCAGAGACCAGACTGAATCCCAAGGGAGACTGCGCAACAGCACCGTCATTATGTAAAACAACGAAGTCCAACGTTAGGCACACCTACTAAAGTACTTGAAATTGTGTGTATTAATTAAATTAAAAGTCGATGTGCAAACACTGGGGACGGGCTGTTCTCGGTCTGATTTTGAATTGAAATTATTGGTTTGATCGCTTTTACGGTTTAGATTGATTTCAATTTGAAATTGTTTTGATTGAAGAGGATTTTGTGTCTTTTTTTATTCCACTCATGGAATTATCAAATTATAGTAAATTTTTAAATATTATTTATTTAGTTTTTAATATAAAATAATTAAAAAATTTTAATATAAACTTAATATAAATTAAAAAAATAATTTTTTTTTTGAGTTGGACTGATTCTAATTTAAAATCCCCTATTCAAATTGATAATTCTAAATCGATTCTGATTTAAATTCATGGAAGAGGACTACAACAGGCCCCTATATCGATTTCTTGGTCGGTTCATGAATTAGGAGCATTGACTCTAGCCAATTTCGAATTTGACCCATTTGGATCCCAATTCAATTTATAATTTGAACCGCCCGTGTCCGGGTCTATGCATAAACAATTAACATTATGATATGTCCTTTGCTTTCGTGAGATTTCAAATTTCTACGACACTTAATCTGACTTCAAGAAACAGACCCCACACTTCAAGTAATTGGAAAAAACAAGCTAGGACAGGTTCTACTAATCAAAATATATTTATCAATATATATACTAGATCTGTCTCACCTGTCTTACTTATATATATATATATATATATATATATATAATTTAACCTCAAAATTTTTAGACTCTAAAATTTCAAAACATTAAACCTTAAAATCTAAATTAATTTTAAAAATCTAAACCCTAAATTCTAATATTCTAAATCCTCAATCCTAAATTTTAAATTTTAGAATTCTAAATTTTAAACTTGACAATTTAAAATTTAAATCTTAATTTTAAAATTCTAAATTTAAACAGCTAAATCTAAACCTAAAGGTGGAACAAAGTTGAAACATATATAATTGGGTGATTTAGTATTTTCTTTATTTTTTTAAAAATAAAAAATACTACTTCTGTCTAATTTCAAGTGCTCTTTAAAATTTTAACACAATAATTAAAAAAAATATTTAGATAGTCTCATTACAAAAAATATTTAAAAAATTTTCATCAACGTATATTTTGTTTTTAGAATAAGAACACGTATATTTGAGTGATTAATCCATGTCGAATTACAAAAGCCTTTGCCAGTCGTCCTAAGGCCCCTTCCATAGAAATCTTGGGCCACGACTATTCCACGATCATTGCCCATTCTGAAATCTAAATGACGCCAAAAGAGCTTTCTATGCAAGTGAAGGAGAGTCAGACAGCAGAAGAATTTGATTTACCTCAGAGCCCTTATCAAGGAATCCCTTTGATTATATCCTGTTGTGCCACTATTTTCTGCCACATGAATCCATCGAGGAGTGTGTTGTAGATGCATGGTTACCTTATTTCACCAAAGGTATAGATAATCCTAGATGCTCCAGAATTTCTCAAAGACCCCGCATGTGTTTGGATCTTGAACAGAGATGTTTCTTCTGACCCATAAGAATGTGAATTTCAGGGGCCAAAATTTTCTAATGGATACCATTTAATAAACAGTGGAAGAAAAATGTACCTACAATCTCATTTGCTTTTCAAGTTTTGAATCTAACAATAGCTACTTTGCTAATACGTGCGTTTCAAACTGAAATCAGACAATCGGATTGATATGAGTGTGTTCACAACCATGCCGTCATAGAGTTGATGAGTGGTCTGAGAAGTCATCTGACCGAGCTTATATCTGGTCTAGCAGCACAAGATTCGGCTCGAATGTAGTGATCATGGGTTTGTCACATAACCTATCTTCATACAAACTAAATTTCAGTCATATGAATTGGATGTGAACCATGTTGCTAATATTATCACCTGCTACTGCCTTTTTTTTTTCTTTTATTTAATAAAAAAAATTTGCATGCGTTGGTGTTGAAATCAGTTCATCTATATAATCCATTGGTATGAGAAAAGCTGAATTTTTTTTTTTAAATATTAATTTAGTAATCTAAGGCTTATTGGAGAATTAAAACTGAGTTCCCTTTATTGTTAGGGGTTTTTAATTTGTTTGCTTTCCTCCTTCTTTACACGTGTTTCATTTCTGATGGGAAATATATTTTTGGTCGCTTGAATATGCGAATCTTATGGCATGTTTTGATTGAAAATGGTCTAGATTTGATTTGTGTAGCATGGAAACTTAAATTTTGTGGATTGTAGTTACTTTTTTTGCATCTATTTTTTGTAGTTTCACTAATTATAGCTTAATACAGAGCTTGGCTTCCTCTCCAGAGCTGCCCAGAGTAATCAGCAACAAGTGGACCCATTTAATATATTTTTTTTAATAGGTCACAAGCATAATTTCATGCTTCATGCTGATAAGGTCAAATTTAATTTATATATTAAAAAAAAAGTAAGGTGTGTGATAATTTTAAAAAATTGAGGGATATAATAAGTGAATTCCAAATAAGTTAGGTGTCTAAAAATATGTGTTTAGCTTGGTTTTTAATTACTCTATTCGTTCATTTTTATTTATTATTTAGGCTTTTATTTAGTAATTAAAAAAATAATTAAATCACATAAATTATAATAAAATATTTATTAATTTGATTAAATTACTCTTTATCTCATCTAATTAAGAGAGAGGAAAAGCAAATGTTAAAATGAGTTTTAAGAAATCATACAAATAATTATCATATTTAGTAAATATAAAGATAAAATTAGAAAAAAAAATGTAATTTATACTTCTTCATCTACCAAAATAAGTTAGGGAGTAAATATGCATTTAGCCTAATTTTTTTTTTTATCACCTGATTGTTTTTTTTTTTTTTTTTTTGTGTGTTCTAGAGAAATGTCTGCTAAATTGTCCAAAGAAGAAAAAAATCCATTTGCTACAAAAAGCTGATACAATTATAGTTAACATGACAGCTAATTATTGCATATATATCAGAAATATAAAAAATAATAATTTTTTAAATAAAAAAAATTAAATTTTTTTAGTTTTAAAAAGATAAAAACCATATTTTTTAGAAAAAAAGCTGTGCTTTTGCATGAGTACGCTTAATAATTTCTTATGTATAACTTTATTTTCAATTACCAAAATTATGTCGTCATCTTTTTTCATGATGCCAAAGTCCCAGACAAATAATTACGAGGCTACATGATTTGAAATTTAATTTGGAGTCTTATTTTGTCTTTAAAGTAAAAAATGAGATGCTAATAAACCATGCAGAATCTTGCATTCTTTTGGCTTATTGCTGCAAGAAGCATCCAATGCTAAAGCCAGTTCTTGAAATATAAACTACAGCCATGAACTTCTCGATAAGGAGCCCTTAACTATACTTAATTACAATTGGAAAATTCTCTATTAATTAGAAGTCTTGGAAAACTTCCTTGATTGATTCCCAGCTAAAGCTGTTATGGTTAGCTTGTTTGCATTCCTCCTATTGCTCTACTGTTCATTACAGATTTTGAAAGGAAAAATATCTAAGAAAAGAATCCCACCACAACATAATGGCGCATGCCCTGTTGTTGGCCACCTTCCTCTTCTCATAGGAAAGCAGCAGCCCCACATAATCTTGGGCAACGTGCCTGACGGGTATGGTGCCATTTTTACTATTAAGATTGGAGTGCATCGGTCTCTTGTTATAAGTACTTGGGAGTTGGCTAAGGATTGCTTCACTACAAATGACAAAATATTCGCCAGCCGTCCAAATTTTCTTGCGGCAGATCTCATGGGCTATAACAGTGCCATGTTTGGATTTAGGCCATACCGCCAGTACTGGGGCCTGATGCGCAAGATAGCCATGCCTGAGCCCCGCTCCAGATGTTCAGGCACGTAAGAGAATCAGAGATACAAGCAGCTATAAAGGGCATATATCATCTATGGGAGAAGAATAAAGCAGAGAATAGGGAACTGATGGTAAAAATGAAGCAATGGTTTGGAGACATAACCCTAAATTTTGTTTTAGGATTATTTTTGGGAAGCGATATGCTAATTATAAAACATTTCAGCAAGATGGAGAGCGATGAGTGGCGAGAAGCCATGAAGAAGTTCTTCAATTTGTCTGGGAAGTTTGCGGTGTCTGATGCGCTTCCATATTTGAGGTGGCTGGACTTGGGGGGGATATGAGAAATCCATGAAGAAAAGGGCTAACTGGATATTGTCGTTCAAGGTTGGTTAGATGAGCACAAGAGTAAAAGAAAACTCGGCAGCAACGTGAAAGGTGAAGGATGTAAAATAAATCTTAATAAATCATAACAATCATAAATATAATGTGAATCATAAACGTAAGATTCAATTGTAACACCCCAAAATTTTAAATTTTATGAGCATTTTTGGTATTTTAATTTTATTTAAATTTTAGGAATTTTTTTGAGATTTTTCGGATTTTAAAAATCGGATTCGATTTTCCGAAAATATAAACTTTGATGAATTTTAAAAATTTATTTAAAGACCACGTGGCAAAACTAAAATATATTTGGAGTCTACGTATTTTTCTGAGTTTTCTGAAATTTTTTCGGAATTTTTGGACCTCGAAAATTCAAAATTTTGTATTTCAATCGAACCGAATCAAACCGGACCGGATCGGACCGTCGAATCGGTCTTCTTCCCTTTTTCTTCCTCCCTCTCCCTTTTCTCTCTTTTCTCTCTCCTCCCCTCCCCCCACCACCCCTCCTCCCCCACCCCCCACCTGCGGCGCCGCCCCCACGACCGCCCACGCCCCCCCCCCGCCTTGGGCCGCCGCGCACGGCTCCCCCTCTGCCGCGCTTGTTTCGCCGCTAAAATCCGCCGATCCGGCCACCAATTGGACCGGTCTTGTGTCTAAAATCATCTACTCGAGAGCTTTCCATAGACACTAAGAACGCCAAAATCCATCGAGCGGTTTGTCCAATTTTTACTCGGGAAGTTTTTAGCCCATTTTGACTTTTGGGCTAGATTTCTCGAAAACCGTGAATCCCACAAGAAAACCGAGGCTACCAGCACGCTCCACTCGTCGAGAGCTTCGCAACGACATAAATTTTGAATTTTTCCGACACCGCTTTTTGGGGGTCCTAACTCTTAGTGTTTTTCCGAGCATTAAATGAGCTTAGAAAATTCTGAAAAATTTATGTAATAACCCCTGTGATGTGGGCTTCGTGTAGGTATCCTCAATTCGCGGAAATTCCGTGAATTTCAAAAGTCTTCGAATTGGACCGAGGTTTTGGCTACCCCACCATTGTCAGACGTCCCGAGTGCGTCCTCGAAGTCGGAATCGGCAAAGGTAAACCCGAACCTTGCTTTTTCGTAATTTTCTAGTGCTTAAATAGGATTAAAAATCCATAAAATATTCGTGGTAGCTTAGATAATTATGATTCTTTGCAATAGCTTAATAATATTGCTAAGGACGCAAAGTTTTAGAATTTTTAGAGCTGATTTTTGCAAATATGGTCAATTATAAGGACTAAATTAAAATTTTACATATTGTGATGGATGATTGATTTGATGGGCCGTGTGATGGGATTGAGTTGTGGACATATGGATTGTGAATATAGAAGTGTGTTTTGAGCCCTTTGGTTGGGTTGGTCCTAGGTATAGGGAGACTCATTTTCGCACGACTTAGGACATATTGGTCTTTTCTTTGTTTGTATTGAGTCAAATTTATTAAATGATTGTAATAAAATTGTCAGTGAGCTCTTCCTCCGGACCATCAGTAAAATATTAATTTTAATTGTAATTTCGATATTATTATATGTTCAAGATGCCCATGCATCACTTATATGCATATAATTATGTAGTAAAAACTCTAAGCACGATTTATGTTGCATTGATAATCATTAAAGTGCCATGAATGTTGTTGCGGTAATTTGGAGCAGTGATGAGGTGTTGACTATTGATAGGACGGGTAGACACGGTTTGAGTTCTTCACGACCCGATCCTTTGAGGGGTAGTCACGGCTTGAGTTCTTCCCTCGATTTGGTTATTAAGTGGAAGTCCGAAATGAGTTCTTTTGGATTTAAGAGAGTCAGTAGGATCGGCCCATATATTATGATTGATGCTACAGGTGCGTGAGTGCTCCAAATTACCTTTTGATGCTATGATGTGAATTTATTGATGTTGCATTTCATTCCACAGGTTGCATTAGTTTTAGATAGTTATAGAGGATTATGGTTAAAATTGATATTTTACTCTCTGAGTCGAATGCTCACTCCTATTCAATATTTTTCCAGGCCACAGGAGGATATTTTTGAGGTTAACCTGCTTCCTTTCCTCGCAGGTTGTTTATCAATATTTGTGTAATTTTATTTACTCTTAGAATTTCCGCATGTGTTAGAAATGTTTATTTGATTTGGGTCTGTAAACTAAATTATTATTGTGGACCTGTAAAATTATTATATGCATGTTTGATGGACTGGATGAGGGAGCTGAGCTCCCATTTATTTTTATGATGATATGAGTATGTGGTGGGTGAGCTGAGCTCCCTAATGGATTGTTTATTGTGTTTACAGGTCGGGTGAGTCAAAAACTCCCCGTTGGTAGGTCCATTTTATGGCCGGACTCTGTCCGGTTGGTTTCTTGAAATTGGGCCCAAATGGGCCTTAGAGTTGGGTAAATGAATAGTTAAGGCTTACTACGGGCCTCGGGGGCTTTAGGCTGGCCCAGGTCCTAGTGCCGGTCCGGCCCATGGGTTGGGTCGTGACAGATGTGGTATCAGAGCCAAGGCTCCAGATTCTTAGGGAATGTTTGTCTAAAATATCGTGAAGAGTCTAATAGGAGTCACATGCGGAAAAATAGGGTCCACATTCGTCTTGCATTGTCGTCTTTGCTTCTAGTTTCTGCTTCATATATTGTGTATAAATATGAGTCTATAGAGTGTAATGTGCGCTTTAAATTTTGTGGGCTAATGCTGAATTTCGTGAAAATGCGTAGAAGGTGAGAGCCGCCATCGCACGATGTGCTCGACGAGGTGTCAAGACAGATGAGGCGCCTACCTCGAGGAGGCGGGGTAGAGGCCTAGAGTCGCCAAGTAAGAGCAGCTACCACCAAGACAGATCGCTTTTATGGCATAGGGTCCCATGGACCCCATGGCGACTAGCCCAGAGAACCATCGATATGATAGCGCAATATATGGTACACCCTCCACACGCACCAAGAGGGGAACCTTATAAACAGATAATTAATTTCAAGAAGTTGGTGCCTGGAACTTATGATGTGTCAGACGATGCATATCGGTTTTTGGATTCTTGCAAACAGAAATGATTGGATGATAGGAGACTGATAGAGTGTATGCAGCATGTCATGGGGCCTATGCCTAGACAATGGATGAATGACTACGTGTTACCTCGGATGGAGGGTTTGTCATGGGCTCGCTTGTTGAACTGCTTATCAATCGGTTTGTGCGAAAGCTTCAGAGATCGGTGGGCCTTTGAGGCCTTAAGAATGGCAGTGCAGCAGATGAATATGCGAATTGAGCATATATGCCCCTACGGCGCATCTACAGAGACTATGAAGGTGAAAAGATTCCTAAAGGGGCTTGACAGAGGTATGCAAACTGCCATGATGTCCGATCACTTTTCATGTGGTGGTTGATCGAGATTGAGATTAGCTATGCTGTGGATGACAGCGGAAGAGCAAAGAAAAACAGAGCAGAGGGTTCTTCAGGTGTTCCCCAAATGGGTACTCCGGATAGTGGTGGCCCGAGTAATTACAGAGGAAAGGGTAGGAGCAAGAGAAGTGGTTTTAGACACGCATCACGAGGGATTGCATCGTGATACTCATCCAAAGAAGGGGTCACGCCTCAGGGTCAGCAGCGGTTCAGATCCTCCTTGGCACCTTGTGCTGGAAGAGGACATTCAGGACCTGGTTGACTGGGATCAGGAGTATGCTTCAGGTGTGGCCAACCAGGTCACTTTGCTAGAGAATGCCCCGTGTTCAGCGAGCCACAGATGGGGTCACAAGGTTCTGTTGCGAATGTTCCTCGACAATTGTATCCGGGTGCTTCCAACATGGCAGGCAGTCAGTTCAGTGGCCAACAGGGCCGAGGACAAGGGGGACGTGGAATTGGAGGCAGATCAGGAGGTAGAAGTCAGTATCAGGGTTCTGCCACTCAGGGTAGGGGTCAAGCTCGAGTTTTCACCCTGACCCACCAGGATGCTCAAGCTTCAAATGCGTATTCTTCTCTTATGAGGCTCGTGTTTTGGTAGATCCGGGTGCTACGCACTCATTTGTCTCCCCTGTGTTTGCCATGAGGTTGGGTAGAAACCCTACAACTTTAGAATGCCCTTTGTCGGTAGCCACCCCACTTAGTGACAACATAGATGTAGATATGGTTTTTCCGGGTAGCCCAGTATTAGTGGATGGAAAGATCCTCCCACAGACTTGGTTCCTCTACCAAGAATGGACTTTGATGTAATTTTGGGGATGGATTGGTTGGCAACTCACTATGCCACTTTAGACGAACAAAAGGTGTATTTCCACATACCTGGTGTTGAAGAGTTTAGCTTTGATGGTGACAGGAGCGTGGCTCCATATAATTTGGTGTCAGCAATTAGTGCTAGAAAAATGTTGAGGCGTGGAGGCCAAGGGTATTTGGCATTGGTGAGAGATACATCCGTAGAAGGTGTCGGCATGGAAAATGTTCTGTTGTCGAGAATTAATGGATATCTTCCTGCAGGAGCTTCGGGGTTGCCACCAGAAGGGAAATAGAGTTTTGCATTGACGTTGTGTACAAACCCCATATCGATGCCACCTTATGGCACCAGAATTGAAAGAGAAGGAGCAACTACAGGAGCTTTTGGACAAGGGTTTTATACGTCCGAGCACTTCACCGTGCTCTGCTCTATTCGTGAGAAAGAAGGATGGGTCGTTGAGGTTGTGTATTGACTACGCATACCGAACAAGGTGATGTTGATGAACAAGTATCCACTTCCTGATCGATGATCTGTTGATCACCCAAGGAGCTAGATTCTTTTCCAAGATAGACTTGCGATCGTGCTACCATCGGTTGAGAATCGGGAATGAGGACGTGTCCAAAAGGCTTTCAGACAAGATATGGTCATTATGAGTTCTTGGTGATGTCTTTTGGACTCACTAATGCACCTTCATGGACTTGATGAACAGGTGTTCAAGTCATTTTTAGACCGCTTTGTCATCGTATTCATAGATGACATTCGTATACTCTCGGACCGAGGAAGAACACGTGGCACTTGAGGATGGTGTTGCAGACGTTGAGGGAGCACCGTTTATATGCCAAATTTTCAAAATGTGAATTTTGGCTAGAAAGCATCTCATTCTTGGGACACGTGGTTTCTAGTGACGGCATTCAAGTGGATCCCAAGAAAATTGAAGTCAGAATCGATTGGCTTAGGCCTACAAATACCGAGGTGCGAAGTTTTCTGGTTTAGACTATAGGCGTTGTACAATATTTCTCCGGGATAGCGGCTCCCTAACTAAGTTGACCAGAAGAATGTTCCATTCATTTGGACAGATGAGGTGAGTTTCTAGAAGCTTAAGGAGTGTCTAACCATGTTGACACTAGAGTGGTGAAGGATACACTGTATTGTGACGCCTCGAGTTGGCCTAGGGTGTGTCTTGATGCAGAATGGAAAGGTAGTGGCTTATGCTTCAAGGCACCAAGAGGCATGAGCAACTACCCCACCCATGATTTGGAAATGGCGGCTGTAGTCTTTGCACTAAAAATCTGGAGACACTACCTGTATGGTAAAGTGTGCGAGATATACACCGACCATAAGAGTTTGAAGTACATCTTCCAACAAAGGGACTTGAACTTGAGACAGAGGAGATGGATGGAGCTTCTGAAAGACTATGATTGCACCATCCAGTACCACCCTGGAAAGGCCAATGTTGTGGCAGATGCCTTGAGCAGAAAATCTTCCATTTGAGAGAAGAGACCATTGATTCAGAGGTACATGAGTTGATGGACCAAGGTTTAATCCTAGATCTTTCGGATGAGGGGGTATTGTTGGCTCACTTTTCAGTGAGGCCAGACTTGAGGGACAGAGTTAGAGTTTCCCAGCATAGAGACCAACAATTGATGAAGATCATAGAAAGAGTACAACAAGATGAAGGTGGTGAGTTTGGATTTGCCAATGATGGTGCCCTAGTACAAGGTTCTAGGATATGTGTGCCCGATGTAGACAACCTCAGGAATGAAATCATGCGAGAGGCACACTACACAGCATGTGTTGTCACCTGTGTTCCACCAAGATGTACCATGATGTGAAGGATAGCTATTGGTGGAATGGCATGAAGAGAGACATAGGACTTTGTGTCCAAGTGCTTGACTTGTCGAAGGTGAAGTTTGAACACGAGACCGTCAGAGCTCCCTATCCCGAATGGAAGTGGGAAATGATCACTATGGATTTTGTGTTGCCTCGTACCACGCGAGGATATGATTCGATATGGGTAATTGTAGACCGCTTGACCAAATCACCACTTCTTACCCGTGAAGACTACATATTCGACGCTCGACTCTATATTCGAGAAATAGTCGATTGCATGGAGTTCCGCCCATAATATTCACTTCTCGGTTTTGGAGAAAGTTACAGGAGGCACTTGGCACGAACTTCCTTTCCACCCTCGATTGAAGGACAATCCAAACATCAAAGACATGCTTCGCATGAGTGTTTTGGATTTTGGAGGTCAATGGGATGAGCTAGCTTTGGTGGAATTTGCCTACAACAACGATTACCATTCCAAAGATAGGATGGCACCCTATGAGGCACTATATGGAAGAAAGTGTAGGTCTCCTCGTGTTGGACAAATGGGGAAGCGAAGGTGCATGATGTAGACCTAGTGCAAGACACTTGAGGTAGTTCCTTTAATCAGGAACGACTTTCGAGGCGTAAGAGTTATGCAGAGGGATGTGGAGTTTGCGCGACTATGTATTCTGAAGGTTTCTCCAATGAAGGAGTCATGAGATTTGGAAAGAAGGGCAAGTTGGCACCTCGGTATATTGGACCTTTGAGGTTACCGATAGAGTTGGAGCAGCTTGCCTCGCTGAGCTACCACCCAACCTCTCTCACGTTCATCCGTGTTTCACATCTCCATGCTCAGAAATACATTCCGATCCTTCTCATGTATGTGATAGAGCTAAAAGAGAACTTGACATTTAAGGAGCGCCATAGTGGACTACCAAGTGAGACAAATGAGATCCAAACAGATCCCTATGGTTAAGGTTTTGTGGAGGAGTCGGAAGAGTGCACCTGGGAGTTAGAACGGGACATGCGTAGCAAGTACCCTTATCTGTTCAATGTATAATCATGTGCTTTATTCTGCCTTGTGTAAAATTCAAGGACGAATTTTCTGTAAGGGGGGAAGAATGTAACACCTCAAAATTTTAATTTTTATGAGCATTTTTGGTATTTTAATTTTATTTATATTTTAGGAAATTTTTTGTGATTTTTCGGTTTTTTAATATTGGATTCGTTTTTCCTAATATATAAACTTTGATGAATTTTAAAATTTTATTTTAAGACCACGTGGAAAAACTAAAAATATATTTGTAGTCTACGTATTTTTCTGAGTTTTCGAATTTTTGAATTTTGGACCTCGTTTTCCGGTCCAGTAAAAATTCAAAATTTTGTATTCGAATCGAAGAATCGAACGGATCGGGCCGAATCGGACCACTTCTTCCCTTTTTCTTCCTCCGCGCGACGTTCCTCTCCCTCTTCTCTCTCCTCCTCCCCGCCTCCCCTGCGTCCCCACCTCGGCCTCCCGAACGCACGCGAACGCCCCTCCCTGGCGCTTCTCCGGCCAAAATTCGGCCGATCCGCCACGAATTGGACCGGGTCTTGTGTCTAAAATCATCTACTCGAGAGCTTTCCATAGACACCAAGAACGCCAAATCCATCGAGCGGTTTGTCCAATTTTTGCTCGAAGTTTTAGCCCATTTCAACTTTTGGGCTAGATTTCTAAAATCGTGAATCCCACGAGAAAACCGAGGCTACCAAAGACGCTCCACTCGTCGAGAGCTTCGCAACGACATAAATTTTGAATTTTTCCGACACGCTTGGTCCCACTAACGTTTTTCGAGCATTAAATGAGCTTAGAAAATTCTGAAAAATTTATGTACTAACCCCTGTGTTGTGGGCTTCGTGTAGGTATCCTCAATTCGCGGAAATTGACCGTGAATTTCCGCCAAAAAAAGTCTCGAATTGGACCGAGGTTTTGGCTACCCCCCCATTGTCAGACGTCCCGAGTGCGTCCCCGAAGTCGGAATCGGCAAAGGTAAACCCGAACCTTGCTTTTTCGTATTTTTCTAGTGCTTAAATAGGATTAAAAATCCATAAAATATTCGTGGTAGCTTAGAAAATTATGATTCTTTTTGCAATAGCTTAATAATATTGCTAAGGACCGCGGGGCAAAGTTTTAGAATTTTTAGAGCTGATTTGGGCAGTTTTTGCAAATATGGTCAATTATAAGGACTAAATTGAAATTTTACATATTGTGATGGATGATTGATTTGATGGGCCCAGGAGGGGCTGTGTGATGGGATTGAGTTGTGGACATATGGATTGTGAATATAGAAGTGTGTTTTGAGCCCTTTTGCAGATTGGGTAGGTCCTAGGTATAGGGGAGACTCTGTGATTTTCGACTTAGGACGTATTGGTGTTTTTGTTTGTTTTTATTGAGTTAAATCTATTAAATGATTGTAATAAAATTGTCGTGAGCTTCTTCCTCCGGACCATCGTCAAGTCTGTGAGTAAAATATTAATTTTAATTGTAATTTCGATATTATTATATGTTCAGCATGCCCATGCATCACTTATATGCATATAATTATGTAGTAAAAACTCTAGGCACGATTTATGTTGCATTGATAACTGTTAAAGTGCCATGAATGTTATTGCGGTAATTTGGAGCAGTGTGCGTGCGTTGGCGTGCGTGTGATGTGGTGTGGACTATGGATAGGACGGGTAGTCACGGCTTGAGTTCTTCGCTGGGACCCGATCCTTCGAGGGGTAGTCACGGCTTGAGTTCTTCGCTGGGACCCTCGATTTGGTTATTAAGTGAAAGTCCGAGCTGAGTTCTTCGCTGGCACCAGGTTGGATTTAAGAGAGTCAGATAGGATCACCCATATATTATGATTGATGCTACAGGTGCGTGAGTGCTCCAAATTACCTTTTGATGCTATGATGTGAATTTATTGCGATGTTGCATTTCATTCCACAGTTGCATTAGTTTTAGATAGTTATAGAGATTATGGTTAAAATTGATATTTTACTCTCTCGAAGACGCTCACTCCTGTTCAATATTTTTCCAGGCCACAGGAGGATATTTTTGAGGTTAACCTGCTTCCTTTCCTCGTAGGTTGTTTATCAATATTTGTGTAATTTTATTTACTCCTAGAATTTCCGCATGTGTTAGAAATATTTATTTGATTTGGGTCTGTAAACTAAATTATTATTGTGGACCTGTAAAATTATTATATGCATGTTTGATGGACTGGATGAGGGAGCTGAGCTCCCATTTATTTTTATGATGATATGAGTATGTGGTGGGTGAGCTGAGCTCCCTAAAGGATTGTTTATTGTGTTTACAGGTCGGGTGAGTCAAAAACTCCCCGTTGGTAGGTCCATTTTATGGCCGGACTCTGTCCGGTTGGTTTCTTGAAATTGGGCCCAAATGGGCCTTAGAGTTGGGTAAATGAATAGTTAAGGCTTACTACGGGCCTCGGGGGCTTTAGGCTGGCCCAGGTCCTAGTGCCGGTCCGGCCCATGGGTTGGGTCGTGACATCAATCATCATTTTAATAATGGATCTTGAATAAATAAATTCTTATAGATCTATAAAATGCACCTAATACGGAATTTAACTGAGCCATAGTAATAATTGAGAGGGACCATTTGATTCAATAAATTAATTTCTGTCTCTTGACCCTTCTTGATTCACACACAAAAATTTCTGTCTATTGACCCTTCTTAATTCACACATAAGAATTTAGCGATTGAAGACTTTCTTGAGATGACCCTATTATCTCTGACTTTATGAAAGAGAATGTTCGTGACCTTATGGGTAGAGAGAGGACCAGCTTATATATATATATATATCCAAGACTTAATCTGATACGTCCATCAAGTATCCTTATACAATTAGAATTATGATTTATTTTAATTAGAGTAATCCTTATACAATTAGGATTTATATTAATTAAAATAAATATTAATTAATATTGGGCCACATTAAAGGAATTAATTTTGGCCCATATGTAATATTAATTATTGGACAACATCTTACATTCTCCCACTTAACACAATAATTAAGTGATATAAATTTTAATAGCATAAACATTAGGCACGCATAAAATAAACAAATCCTTTCCATAATGTATTTCATAATTATCTTCCTATAACAAATTACTAAGTATGGGTTATGACGGTTGTCATTGTTTAATCATATACTTCCTTCCATATACCACAATACTAGCAACTTACTATAGTAGGTACATAATGGATATATGTTTATCACATCATAGTCCACAATAATGTCTCCAAAGACTTTTCCTATTATCATTCACTCAAAATATTATGTGTACACAATTATGAGAAATATGAAATACTTTAATGTATATCAGAAACACATCAATGAGCTCAGAGTGTCAAAACCAATACATCATTAATTAATACAACCAAGACCCATTCTAAGCACATGTTCTTTAAATGTCTTAGGGTGTAAGCCTTTAGTCAATGGATTTGCAATCATAAGATCAATATTAATGTGCTTAATAGACACTGCAAAATACTTTAATTTCATATGTTTAACAACCTTCGAATATTTGTCGTTCTTGGAGAAAATAATGCTGCATAATTATCACAATAAATTCTTAGCGGCTTGCTAATGGTGTCGACTACCCCAAGTCCTGAGATAAAGTTCCGCATCCATAATGCATAAATTATAACTTGAAAACATGCCATAAATTTTGCTTTCATAATAGATGAAATAATGACAGACTATTTTTCGGCATTTTTTCGTAATACTATTCCTTCAACTGATAAGAACAAGTAGCCGAAATAAACTTTTATTGTCAACACATCTAGCTAAATCTGAATCTAAATATCCAATCACTTCTAAATAATTAGATATCCTGTAATTGGCATGAAATCTTTAATTTATTGCAGGTAACATAAAACTTTCTTTGCAGCTTTCTAGTTATCAATTCCAGTATAAAGAATTGTACAGGTTTAAGCATACATCAAATTGTCCACAATTGAAGCATAAGGAATTGATTCCATTTATTTACGTTCCACATCATTCTTTGGACATTGATTGATATTGAATTTGTCCCATTTTTGTATGAGAACAATTCCTGCTGAACATTTATGCATATTAAATCTCTCCAGAATTCTATCGATATAGGCTTTCTGAGATAATCTCAACAATTCTTGTGATCTATTATGGAATATTTCTATTCTAATCACAAATGATGCCTCTCTTATATCTTTCATTTCAAAATTCATTGAGAGAAAATCTTTAGTCTCATGTAATATGCACAAATCATTTGCAGCAAACAAGATATCTTCAACATACAGAATTAAGAAAATAAACATACTCCCACTGATCTTAAGATATATGTACATCGATTAATGACTTTTTCTTAAATCAAAAGACTTTATGGTATCATTGAACTTAATATACCACTGGTGGGAAGCTTACTTAAGTATGTATATTGATTTCTTAAGTTTACACACCATAGGGCCTTTTCCTTCAACTGAGAAATCTTTAGGTTGGTTCATATAAACTTCCTTTTCAAGTTCTTCATTTAGAAAGGCTATTTTTACATCTATTTGGTGTAACTCTAAGTCATAATGAGTCACCAATGTCATGATAATTCTAAATGAGTCTTTCTTTGAGACTGGTGAAAATGTTTTTTTTTTTTTTTTAAAGTCAATACCATCCTTCTGAGCATAACCCTTGGCAACAAGTCTTGCTTTATATCGTTTGATTTTGCCATTCGAGTCGCGCTTGGCCTTAAAGACCCATTTACACCCAACTCGTTTAGATCCTTTAGGCAATTCAACAAGATCTCATACTTTGTTTTGTTCCATAGATTTTAACTCATATTTTATAGCATCTAACCACTTATCAGACTCAGTACTTTCTATAGCTTGTGAAAATAAAACTGGATCTTTATTAATTCCTATGTCAAAATCTAACTTCTACAAGTAAACCACATAATCATTAGCAATTGCTGATCTCCTTTCTCTTTAAGATCTTCTTAATGGCATTTCTTGTGGTTCACCTTCATTAGCTCTTTGTGGGTTAGCTTCTTCAGGATGTGTTTCATCATTATGTTGTGTAGCATTGTTAGGTCCTTCAACAATTGCTGGAACAACATGTGGAGCAGTAGTGGATATTGGAACTTTAATAGGCACATGAAAATCAACTTTATTTTCTTGTATATCCAAATCCTGTCTCTCAACACTCCCACTAACTTCACCATTCTCAAGGAATCTTGCATTACCAATTTCCGTAATTCTTGGACTATGGTTTGGAACATAAAACCTAGATCCTTTAGATTTCTCTGGATAACTAATAAAGTATCCACTTATCATTCGGGAATCTAATTTCTTTTTATGTGGATTATAAATTCTTGCTTCCGCTCGATAATCCCAAACATGCAGGTGCCTTAAACTAGGTTTCCTTCCAGTTCATAATTCATAAGTTGTTTTTGAGACTGTCTTTCTAGGAATCCTATTTAACAAGTATATAGCAGTTTTAAGTGTATATATCCACAAAGATATAGGTAAAGAAGATTTACTCATCAAACTCCTAACCATATTTATTAAAGTCCGATTTTGCCTTTCCGCTACCTCATTTTATTAAGGAGTACTTGGCATAGTATATTGTGCACATATGCCTTAACTTTCTAAGAACTTTACAAATAGACCATGATGTTGTCCCATTTCAGTGTGTTTCCCATAGTATTGACTACCTCTATCTGACCTTACTATTTTCAGTTTTCTATTTAATTGCCTTTCAACCTCATTTATGTACACTTCAAGTGTATTTATTGATTGAGATTTTTCATTGAGCAAATAAATATGTTCATAACATGAAAAATCATCAATAAAGGTAATAAAATATTTTTCTTCACCTAAAGATGGAGTATCAAAAGACCTACATATATCAGTGTGTATAATTTCAAGAAGCTTACTGCTTCTTGTGGCTTCTTTCTTATTGTGTTTGATTTGCTTTCTCTTAATGCAATCCACACACATCAAGATCAATAATATCTAAACTCGGTAGAATCCCATTCTTTATTTACCTTTCTAATCTTTCTTTGGGTATGTGACCCAAACGCTTATGCCACAAGAAAACAAAATTCTCATTCAGTCTACTATGATTAATTCCAATATTGCTATAAGTGACAAGTAAGGATTCAACAAAATTATCATCAAGTTTCAGTATGTATAGATCATGAGTAAGAATTTCAAAAATAATAATGAAATTATCATTATTATTAAATAAACTGAAACATTCATGCCCAAACTTAACATTGAACCCAAATACATCAAGTTTTAAAACAAAAATGACATTCCTAGAAATTGAAAGCCCATAGAAGTTTTTTAATGGGTCTAATTGATAGCCATTAGCTTAGACCAAACAGTAAGTCTCTATACCTTCAATTAGAGCCTTCATATGGTTCCCCATAAATAGGAAGTCTTAGTTGGGTTTTCTGTTTGAACCATAAGGAATTCTTTCATCACATTAGAGATATAAATAGTAACATCAAAATCAAGTCATAAATTATTATTAGGAACTTCAAATAAGTTTGATTTGAAACATACATAAGCATAAAGATTACCTTTCTTTTCAAATCAAGCTTTATCTTTCAAGCAGTCTTTCTGATAGTGTCATACTACCATTTTTTTCCTATCCTTAACTTAAGTAACATTTGAAGATCTATTCTTTTTCTTCTTAAACTTGTAGGCTTTAACTTTAAATCCTTTATTAGCTTCTTGACCCATAATGTTGACAGAATGAGTCCCTTGATTTTTCAGTCTTATTTCCTCCTATACTAGCTTGCTGGTCAATTCATTACTATTTTACCTATCCTTAATAGTGTTGTAATTAATTCAAAATAACTCATATTCAGGAGGTAATGAGTTCAAGATGAACTACACCAATAAGGAATCATCAATTGTCATTCTTAAAGTTTCTAATTTTACTGCAATATCACTCGTTCCAATAATGTGTTCTTGCATACTTTTCGACCCATCATACTTCATGATCGTGAGTTATGCCATTAGAATACCAGTGAGTGACTTAACTTCAAAATAGAACATATCTTTCATGAGTTTAAGGTATTCTTTTATATTTTCACCCGGTGGAATTGTAGTCCTAATGTTGTTAGCAATAATTATTCACAAAAAAACATAAGGCTTAATTTGCTTAATGATTCTCATTGCTTATGGTATAACTTCTCTTCCTCACTACTTATATCCATAATAGCAGCGAATTAGCCAAGTTAAGGTCCAAAACACTAATTGGAACTTGATTTGTTCACACCATTTAAAGAAGTTCAATTCATTAAAACAATAAGAGATTAAGCTTGTGAATGAAGAGAAAAAGCTGCAATATGATATTTATATGCTCAAAATAGATTCATATAACTTTAACAATTAGAGTATACTATAGTTCTCCTTTGGGTAGATACTATAATATACTATCCTGAATTAAATACCTTTAAACTTGATTGGATAATAATTAACTTATATCAAATATACATGTTGTCTTTGGACATCTAATATATATTTGATAAAATATTATTGTCCTCATAATTTTCACTATCATAGAATAATTGATTTACCTTTGGGTAAAATCTTTAAGTTCTGATGACTAGTAAGTATCAATTAATCCACTTTTCATCATAGGTATCTATTAGCACGGATAATTGATAATTTTTATATGCATGTAAACATCATTCATAGTCTGGCTACTTTGGTGACTAACAAACTATTATTTTTATTTTATTTTAATTTAACCACTTTGGTGACTAACAAATTCAGACAAATATCATAAGGCATGCATATAAATTATGTATCTAAATAAACCTAATATTTATTCATTCATTAGGTTTAATTATAAATCTTAATTAGATTGGGTAGAAAACATAATTTTTTTTTCTTTTAATTTATTTCTTTTGAGAAAATATGATCTTAAATTTAAATCCTTTTATAACAAGATTTTTCGTCGTGTTAATAATCTTCATGCCCAAAATTTAATTGGGTCAAATTTTAATAATATTATTTTAATTATTTTAATTATTAACATTAATCATAAAACTTTTACTATCTACACTTTAATCCTACCCATATCTAACAATAAATAAGATATCTTTAATATTATATTCATATGTTCATCACCATAAATTTAATGGAGAAATTTAATTATTCAGAACCTAGGGCTTTGATACCACATGTAAAATAAATCATAACAATCATAAATATAATGTGAATCATAAATGTAAGATTCAACCATCACCCTAATAATGGATCTTAAACAAATAAATTCTCACAGATCTAGAAAGCGTACCTGATGCGGAGTTTAACTGAGCCATGGTAATAATTGAGAGTGGCCCTTTGATTCAATAAACTGATTTCTCTCTCTTGACTCTTCTTGATTCACACACAAGAATTTAACAATGGAAGACTTTCTTGAGATAACCCTATTATCTCTGACTTTATGAAAGAGAATATACGTGACCTTATGGGTAGAGAGAGGACCAGCTTATATATATATATATATCTAAGACTTAATCTGATACGTTTATCAAGTATCCTTATACAATTAGTATTATGATTTATTTTAATTAGAGTAATCCTTATACAATTAAGATTTGTATTAATTAAAATAAATATCAATTAATATTGGGCCACATTAAAGGAATTAATTTTGGCCCATATGTAATATTAATTACTGGACAAAATCATACAAAGAAGACTTCATGGATGTGATGCTTTCCATTCTCGACGAATCAGAGGAGCTTCCCCCCCATGATGCTGATACCACCATTAAGGCTACATATCTGGTATAAATAAATCTTTTTCAAGTAGATCATTTATATATATATATATATATATATATATATATATATATATATATATAAATTATTTGGGGTGATTTCATTTTAAGAAATCTATTCTTTTTATTAAAAAATATTTCTTCTTATTACATTGCATGGTTTGGTGAAATTATCCTAAATGGCGATTCAATTCTTGTTTCTAATGGTTGGTGTCAAATTTTTAGGCTCTAACGCTAGCGGCCTCAGATACGACGAAAGTTACAATGACATGGGTTCTTTCTTTGTTGCTAAAAAATGGAGATGTCCTGAGGAAGGCATAGCTTGAATTAGTGTTAGAATCATGATTCAAAATCCTAGTAGAATTTAGAGAGACCTTTTCTTAATTTGAATGGGAAAAATATTCCTTTGTAGGATAGAGCATATAAAGTAGAACTCTTATTTTAGTGTTATTCTTAAATTGAGTGGGAATCCTAATTAGATTAAAATTGAGGAAATTAACAATATAAATAGGAGAATGGTAGAAAAAGTTATTAGACTTTTAGCTCATGGAGTGAGACTGTCGTCCATTGTAGAGAGGAGCCTTGCCAATTACTGTGGATTTGGCTCTGCCCATTGATGAGGAGTTTTTGCCCATTGCAGTGGAGAGAGGCTTCGGCTTAAGTTGGAGAAAGGACATAGAATTTAATAAGAAGGGATTCTTGTCCATTGGTGAGAGGGCTCTTGCCCGTATAGTTGAAGACACTCTTTATTGTGTAATATTATAATAGTAAATATATTGAGTTATGTCTAGAGAAGACTGAGAGGGACTACCTAATATATTTACTATGAGCAGTTTGATGTAATAAGGGTTCTCTTGGGTGTAATTGAGTTTTTTTGTAGTATAATTTTAAGCTTGTAATGATGATTTATTACTATTGATAATGGAAGATGGCATGCCCCTGGATGTAGCCCTATATTGAGAGGGTGAACCATGAAAATATTAGTATTTTGTATATTTATTTTATTTCTTTACAGTTTACACACTTCTACGGTGCACAATAAATTGGTATCAGAGCATGGAGATGATCTTGGTGAGTTTGGTTGAAGATGGAGCTGCTGCGATACGTGAAAAGTTGCACATGCAACAATGGTGATGGTGGAGAGTTAAAATTTAGGTGGAGCTCTTGATGCGAAATCAAGATGGTTAATAACGCGAAGATTTTTTAAAGAAATAAGCAAGTTACACCCAATATGAAGATTGGAGAGATTGATGATGTGAAGGGTTCAAGCTCAAGCATGAAGATGTGATGATTGAAGGCACTAAAAAATTTGAGGTATGCAATAGTCGATGAATTTTAAGTCAATGTAGAGAATGTTAGAATTATAACTCAAAATCCTAGTAGGATTTGGAGAGACCTTCTCTTAATTTAAGTAGGAAAAATATTCCTTAATAGGATAGAGGAATATTTCTCATATAAAGTAGAACTCTTATTTTAGTGTTATTCCTAAATTTAGTGGGATTCATAATTAGATTAAGATTGAGAGAATTAACACTATAAATAGGAGAATGGTGGAAAAGATTATTGGGCTTTCAGTTCATGGAGTGAGGCTGTAGCCCATTGTAGAGAGGGGCCTTACTAATTACTGCGGATTTGGCTTTGCCAATTGATAATGGGCTTTTATCCATTGCAGTGGAGAGAGGCTTCGGCCTAAAGTAGAGAAAGGACATAGAATTTAAGAGAAATGGATTCTTGTCAATTGGTGGGAGGGCTCTTGGCCTTTTGATACAACGTCTTTTGGTGGAGAAAAGTACTTTATTACATTTATTGATGATTTTTCACGTTATGAACATATTTGTTTGCTCAATAAAAAATCTCAATCAATAAATGCACTTGAAGTGTACATAAATGAGGTTGAGAGGCAATTAGATAGAAAAGTGAAAATAGTAAGGTCAGATAGAGGTAGTGAATACTATGGGAAACACACTGAAATGGGACAATGTCATGGTCTATTTGTAAAGTTAAAAAAGTATAAAATTTAATTGTTAATTTATTTAATATATAATATTATTAAAAAAAATTGAATGTACACAGTTTTTTTTAGTAATTTACCTTAAAATTACTAATAATCTATTTTAGTTTATACAAATTTTCAAATTATTTTTAAAATTAAGAGTTAATTAACAAATCAATTTTGATTAATCAAATTGACTTTAAAATATTTTAACATGAAAATATAATAAATTAGTGATAAAATAAATTAAAAATGAAGACACTCTTTGTTGTGTAATGTTGTAATAGTAAATATATTAAGTTATGTCTAGAGGAGAATGAGAGAGACTAACTAATATATTTACTATGAGCAGTTTGATATTTTAATGTAGTATGGGTTCTCTTGGGTGTAATTGGATTTATGAGTAGTATAGTTTTGAGCTTGAAATAATGATTTATTACTATTGATATATAGTGAAAGATGATATGGCCATAGATGTAGCCCTAAATTAAGAGGGTGAATCAGAAAATATTGATATTTTGTATGTTTATTTTGTTTTTTTACAGTTTACACGTTTCTGCGATGCACAATAATTAGATACACAAATAAGCAGAGAAATGAAAGTACAAGAATCAGACATGAGGAACTTGGTCTATCTCCAAGCTGTCATCAAGGAAACGCTTCGTCTATACCCAGCTGCACCATTGTCAGGGTCACATGAGTCAATGGAGGACTGCACCGTAGGTGGCTTTCATATACCAAAAGGAGCAAGGCTTCTCGTTAATCTCTGGAAGATGCATCGTGATCCACGGGTCTGGCTAGACCCTTGCGAGTTTAGGCCAGAAAGATTCTTCACAACCCACAAGGATTTTGATGTTAGGGGCCAAAATTTCGAATTTTTAACATTTGGTAGTGGCAGAAGAATGTGCTCTGGAGTATCATTTGCCCTTCAAGTGATGCAACTTACGTTAGCTAGCTTGCTATATGCATTTGATATTCAACTCCATCAGATAAACAAGTTGAATTAGATGAGAGATTTGGAGTGACCAGCCATGAAGCCGCTCAACTGGAAGTTATTCTCATTCCAAGACTTCCTGCTCATCGGTATAAATAACTAAAATGTCTAATATACCACAAATGCAATCTTTGAGATCTGATAATAATTAAAACTAAGAAATTTTAAGATAATTTTGCTTTTGAATTTATTATTATTTTTATTTTTACTATTTATTCTTATTAAACACCCTTTGATTTGTTAACTTTTATTCTTAATTGATTTTGATTATCATAAATAGTACTTTTGATTTATTGATTAAGCTTTTCATCACATCTGCCAAGTGCCAACATATGCAATGGATTACTTCTTCAATAAAATAATCTTGTCAATGTCAAAATGATTTGGATATTAATTATATTACTATATTTCCAATATATGAGTGGAAGAGAGCATCGAATATGTATGTATGTATGTATTTTTTGTTCAAAATTCATTCATTTCCTATATTATAATGAGCTCTATAAATTGAAAAAGTTGGCTTGCCGTTTGGCTATGCGATTAAAATCATTAGTTTGCTGGTTCATGCAATTTTGCTTTTTAAATAAAGTGTTTAAAAAAATAAATATAAACATTTTCTTTTAATAATTATATTAATTTTTTATTAAATAATAATAATTAATTAAGAGTAACTTAGTTAATTTTTCACTACCTTTAAAGAAGAAAAAAAGAAAATATTTAAAATTAGTCTATTCAAGTTATTACTATTGCATACAATTTTGTATACAATGGGAGCATTATTTTAGATATAAAAATTTAATTTAACATTAATTTTAAAATTATGAAACTAATATATTTAGAGAAAGAATGCATATGTACTGAATGTACTGAATTATTTTTCGCATCTAAATGAAATGAATCAAATTTCTTATTGGTTAATTAATTTTTTTATATTTTGAAAATTAGAATGAAGTTATTTGCACTATCATAAATCGACAAGGCCACCTCTTAATTAATTCCCATTGGACCAAAATACCCTTTTTCTCTTCCTCTTCATTAACTAATGGACCCTCTTTCCACCGGTGCACCTAATAGGTGGCCCTTTTCCCCCTCTTAATTATCCATGACTTTTACAAATCGCCATTGCAGATTGTATGGCATAAAATTGATGAGAAAGCATATTCTAGAGTCTTGTTAGAGCATTTGCAGTTTCTGAATTCAATGGAAGTTAAGCGGTTGAGATAATTATAACTGTAGATTATATAGCGGAAGTTATACTTCATTTACAATTTTATCTAATAAAAACATTCCTTTTTATTTTCAATTAAATTTTAATCTCAAGGATAGGGCGATCAACGACCTTGCTTTCAATTCCACATCCAGCTTGGGAGGGCACCTATGTGGGC
This sequence comes from Hevea brasiliensis, assembly GCF_030052815.1. Lineage (NCBI taxonomy): Eukaryota > Viridiplantae > Streptophyta > Magnoliopsida > Malpighiales > Euphorbiaceae > Hevea > Hevea brasiliensis. The sequence continues at coordinate 3,489,068 of NC_079504.1, read as the reverse complement.
CACTAGACCAGCCATGGTTAGACATGAACATGATCAACAACTAATAAGTGGTCCAAGAATGGCCAGCACAACTCCTGTAGATCATGACCATTTAATGTAACCACATGCTTTTTGTGCAGTCTCCTCTCCTATACACTATTCCATGCATATGATTGGTTGTCAGTGCAATTCGCAAGATCTTAACCGTCAGATTATATTAACACATCATTGTCTACCTACTCACCATCACCCTTGTGTGAGCCTGTGAGGGATCCTCTTATCGGATGTTTTTGATGCTGGTCCACTCTGCCTGGCCAAGGATGGTCACCGTCATACCACTTTTATGGGAAATCCGCATTTTATCTTTTCCTTTTTTTGCATATAAAAAAAATAGAGGATCAAAAATAAAACTTGAAATCTATTTAATAATTCAGCTTCAGCAGAAGGGGATTGAAGGGAAAGAATGGTTTCAAAGAAAACAGCTTCAACATTCGTCTCTTTGCGAGCAAAAGTGACCTTATGGAGCTAGCCAAGAGCAGACGAGGCACGACACCGCTTTCCGATTCTGTGGACAGTTGCATGGGCGTCTCTGTTATCTCTATAGTCAATTGGTCCACGTTACCCACACCCTCACTGTCACACCCACTTGAAAGTTTTATTATTTTTTTCCCCCAAAATAGGAGAGATCTTAATTATTTATAATTAAGAAAAACTGGATTCTTTCGTTTTGTTATAATTATGCTTTCCATTGAAAGAGTGTTTTTGAGGTTACGCTGTAAAAATATTTTCATTTTTGTATCAATTTAATCAATTATGTGTATTTATAAACTAATTATTAATATTGTTTTAATAATTTCAATGATAATTTAATTAATTTTTTTTTTATAAATATATATATACACACACATAATACGTGGTGGTTTGCGCTAAAGCGTTAATCATAGTCAACCACCAAGAGTTTAAATTACAAAATTACCCTTCAATTTTTCGAGCGCTTATATGTCAGCCATCTGCGCGCGATAGCATATAAATATAATAAAACGGGAGAGCTATAATTTGTAGTTCAATTGTAGGTTCCTCCTAATTTTCCCGGCAACAATAACCTCACGATCAAATGTTTCCGGGGAAAAATGAACCCCGTGTTATCCAGCGCGACGACTACACAGCGGCGGATAAAGTGGTGGTCGCCGTGAAAGCAGAGAAAGTGATCTCCAAGACTGCACTAGCTTGGGCTCTAACTCACGTTGTCCATCCTGGTGATTGCATAACCTTGCTCGCCGTCTTTTCTAACTGCAAAACCGGTGATTATGCAATTTAAACTTCGGTTCATGCGTAATTTGAAATTAAATTTCTTTTTTGCACTTTTGTTTTATGAATTGTGGATTAACACTCGCAAATGTGTGTTTTTTAGGTAAGCGATTCTGGACCTTTCCGAGATTTTCCGGCGATTGTGGGAGCAGTCAACGGGACAGGTTGCCGGATCGCATTTGTCAAATCTCCGAGTCTTGTTCTCAGATGGTGCTTCAGTTTCATAACCAAGTTGAGGTAAGCTCGAATTACGCATTTGCTCACGTCATCAAGTTCAATACGGTTGCCGCGGACTATTTCGTATTATTTGTTGCTATGTCTCGTTAACCAGTGAATTTTTCTTTTATTGTTAAAATACCAATGTTTATCGTCCTTGCCTGAACGGATCCAAACAGGCAAGAGAATTAGTGATTGATATTGCAACCGAGTGCAAGTGATTGGGCTGGAGGGGGGGAGGATATGGAAGAGGGAGGGGAAAGCAAAGTTTAAGTATGGAAAAACTGGCACTGGATGCTTGGACTATTATCAATTATATCACTACTGTTCATAACATTTGCCTGAAACAGTCCTTGAAGGCAAGGCCTGCTGTCAGATGCAAACAAATTAAGTTTAATGATAGGAAAAGCATGTGCTCTGGAATTTCATGTTTCAATTTTCGAGATCAAGTAGGGGCCCGGGAATCTTACGGTGCGTTTGGGCTCTGAGTGGATCATTATTTATCATATTAGGAATATGCATTTCAACTCTAGTTATATGGTAAAGACACATCGTCATATTTTCCCAATTTTTGTACATTTCTATGTGTGATTGAAAATTACTGTGACAAAGAAGAATAAATTATTAATCTTGGTTTAACTTATTTCAGTTCAAAGATGTCGAGTGATGAGTGCTAATTGCTATAGCAATGCTTTTCTATTTGCTTATTAGTATTTTGAAATGGTAGAGAACTTTATTAATTGATTTATTAAAATAAAAAAGAAAGAATAGAAAGAAATTTCTTAACAGGAAAAGAAATGGTAGAGTGTCCGAGAATAAAGGTTTTTTGCCATATTGATGGTTGTATTTGAGTTGAGCCTCATCTGTTGATCCCTTTCTTGGCAAGATTTCTTTTGCAACTCTTTGAAGTAGTTAATGATTGTCTGTTGATTGTAGGTGGGAGTGAGGATTAAGGTTGTGTCGAGTACATCTGGCAGTGCTGTTGCAGCTGAAGCAAAACGTAATGGAGCCAACTGGGTTGTACTGGACAAGTAATTATACATTAAAAAAGTATTATTTTCTGAACTATTGACATAATAATTGATTTGATAATTTATCTTTTATGCCCCTTTGATAAATCCCTTATGGAGGTAGTTTTTAATAACGCAGCCATGCTACTTAGTAATAGAACCATGACTTGGATATTAAGATTCTGCTGACTGTCAACTGACAGAAGATGTTCTTTTTTTAAGATGCATGCCTAAGAACTAATCTAAGTGATAACATGTGCATTTAGCAAGGACAAATAATATGAAAATCATTTTAAGCCCATCTAAAGACAAGCCAGCCAATGTGACTTTAATTTATATAAATTTGGCTTGAGGTCCGCATGGTTGAAATATACCTGCCAATGTGCCTCTTAGTCTTCCCACTGTAAACAGCATTAATGTATTGTTATGCAGATCATGCCTGATGAAGTATGGCACCATTGTAATTAGCCTAGATTAGATTAAGGATGTAAACGTACCTAACAAACGCCAACTTATTGTTTTCTTTTCTATTATCAGATTGTATTTAGTTTTTACAAATTTTATTATTTTAGTCTTGGATAATCCCACAGTAAGTGGGATACGTGCTGAGTTTGCTTCTTAAATAGAATTTCCTAAGGGATATAGCTGTACAGATTTGTGCTAATTGACACTTGGCCTGGCCATTATTATTTCCAGCGTCAATGCAGTCTACTGGGCAAGTGTGGATCCTTTACAACTCTTTAGTGGTGAATTGTATATAATGAGTTTATATTGATAAACTGTTTTCTTCTTTGGTTTGATCTGGTAACCATGATGAATCTTCACTGCCTATAAGACGCTAGTACCTTTATGTTACAGTGATCCTATTACTCAGATTGATTTCAATAAGCTCTCAATGAGTTTCTATTGTGTTATTTGCAACATGTACAACGGTGTTCCAAATTATCGGCCATGAGAAATCTTGATCCACATTTAGTTGTTTAATCACTCCTATTACCAACTTACATATTACCTGAAAGCTATGTTTCTTTTTTCTTACCGTGATGAGAAAGGTAGAGATTGAAGAGCATTTGATGCCCATATATTTATGTGCTGAAACAGAAAATTAAAGCAAGAGCTAAGGCATTGCATAGATGAGCTTCGCTGCAATATTGTGGTGATGAAAGGTTCTCAAGCAAAAGTCCTTAGACTTAATTTAGGATGCTCAGATGAAGTCCAAACCCCTTACTATTCTGCTGCCTCTTCGCCAGACAGGAGTTTTGAAGGACACAGGATGAAGCATTCTACGCCAGTGAGCAGCCCTGAGGAGTCAAGTACTTCCTACTCAAGAAACAGAGAAGATTCATTATCAAGTTGCGGCTCAACGACACCCCTTTTTCTCATTTATGAAAAAAATCCCCTTTTTGAAGGAACAAATAAAGGAAATTCTGCACCAGAAAATAATCAAATTGACTCTGATGACTCACTTACAGCTTGTTGTTCAGATGATAGGCTAATCACACTTTCAGCAAACCTAACATCTTCTGTAGCTAGTAATCAAAATAGTATATTTTGGATTCCCCAAAACCACATTTTTGATGAAAAAAGCCCAACAACCCAGAACCAACATACTTCAAAAAGTAGATCCCAAACTTCTTCAACTCTGCTTGATAAATTTGTGCAGTATGATCAAGATGCTAGGGCTGGTATAATTGGGCTCAGCCTGAGCCATAGAAAGGAATACACTGCAACCTCAAGTATAAGAAACGCAGTTTCTTTAGGTAGAGCATCTTCAATGCCTCCTCCTTTATGCTCACTGTGTCAACACAAGGCTCCAGTTTTTGGAAAACCTCCGAGACAATTTTCTTACAAGGAGCTAGAGAAAGCCACAGAAGGATTTTCAGATATGAATTTCTTAGCTGAAGGAGGTTTTGGCAATGTTTATAGAGGGGTATTAGGGGATGGTCTGGTGATTGCAGTGAAGCTGTTAAAGTCTGGTAACTCACAAGCAGATGCTGATTTCTGCAGGGAAGTGAGGATATTGAGCTGTGCACAACACAGAAATGTTGTGTTGTTGATCGGGCTTTGCATTGATGGGAAAAAGAGAATATTGGTCTATGAGTACATATGCAATGGCTCCCTGGACTTCCATTTGCATGGTAATCCCATTCTCTTTTCTTTACACTGAATTATGTACAATTACTTTTCTTGATGGTTTATTGCGATTTCATCTGCTCAATATCTTCTGCTAGCATTTAATTATTCTGGTCTTAAATTTGGCTCTGTAGATGGATTGTCATTTTGATTATGATTAACAGGAAACAAGAGAGCACCTCTAGATTGGCACTCACGGATGAAAATAGCAATTGGGACAGCTAGGGGCTTAAGATATCTTCATGAAGAATGTAGAGTGGGTTGTGTAGTACACAGAGATATGAGGCCCAATAATATCCTCGTAACGCATGATTTTGAACCCCTGGTATTTTGTTTAACTAACTTTTGTTTTTTCAGAGCAACATTATTCTTCTACCATTTAGGTTAACAGAATCTCGAAGCCATGTTCTTCAAATGTGATAGAATTAGAATATGCTATTTGAGTTTTCAAATTTCTCGCTGTGCTGCTTTAGGCACTATAGTTGCTATCTGAGTTTTCAAATAACTTACCTAAACACTGACATTTATCATTAGAATATCTTATTGCAAAGCTAGTTTTTTTGAATGCCAACATCTCTTTTCTTTCAGTAACTTATTGTATGATGGACTCAAATTTAAAACATGAAATGCTCTTCAATATAACGAGGACTCCACTTGTTATCATGAAATTGCACTGCCATAATTGTGTTAACACTGATGAAATTTTTGCCATGCTCTATTGTTCCTTGGTGTTTAGGCTGCTGATTTTGGGCTTGCTAGGTGGCACTCTGAATGGAACATTAGTACAGAGGAACGAGTGATTGGAACTTCAGGGTACTTGCATATCCTGCTTTCTTTTTGGGGCCAGTTCTGTTGAATCTTCTTTGTAGTATTTGTAGCCTACTGTCATATTGATTTTTCCAATAAGCTTTAAAGGATGCACTTATCATATATTTGTTAAGAATTCAACTAATTTAACTGTCAAATAATTTTTGTAAATTGTTTGAATTAAGGTATCTGGCACCAGAGTACATTGATGGTGGAAAAATTACACAGAAAGTTGATGTTTATGCATTTGGAGTGGTATTGTTAGAACTAATGACAGGCAAAAGAATAAGTGAGCTCTATTTTTTTGAGGGACAACATTTCTTATCCGACTGGTACACTCTTGCTGCACTACATCCAAGCCATGTCTTGACAAAAATTTACCGATTACTGGATCCATACTTGGCCACTGAGCAAGTCCATGAATTTCCCCATCAACTAAAGGCTATGGGTCAAGCTGCTTTCTTGTGCCTACATCCAGATCCAGAATCCAGACCTGCAATATCACAGGTTTGCTTGCTTACCACATTGTTTCTTATTTATTTTCTAACACATTCGGTTCCTTCTATAAATAATTAAATATGTGTACTTTTTTATATCTGCTTCATAGAGCCGTTCTCTGAATTGAGGAATGAAGACATTTCCCTTATTTGTGAATTACCAGGTCCTAAGAATACTCGAAGGAGGAGATCAGGTACGTCCCTTGGGCTTGGACATGAATGCAGTTGGTAGTAGAAGTGGCCATTTGCGTGGTCTGAGGTTGCACAGGGAAGATAAAACAAGTCACTCTCGTAAGCTTTCTCACTAAAAGTTGATTATACAGTAACTGCCACATACCAAATATGCAGAGTTGAGAGGGTGTTCCGTTGTGTATAGTTCTGAAGTTCATTTTTCTTCCATAGTAAGTTGCTTTCTCGGTTGCAGGCTTGCTAACTGATCTCACTGTTTTCTTCCTTGATGCAATTCTTTTTTCACCATCATCATTAGGTTCTTACATGGATCATATTGCAACCCATAAACTAAGAATCACTTGCATGTTTTTATGTGTATTTCAATTATTCTTAACTGTTAATGTTCGAATAAAAGAAGCGTAAATCCATGAAAAATAGTAATTGTAGTGTTCTTTTGTGCTTTTGCAACTGCTCCTTGCACTTTGTGCTTAAACACTGCTCTTCTTTGGTCCAATGACTAGGCTACACCACAACAGGCAGATAGCCTCTCTATTACCTCACCCCTCATCCCAATGATTTGAAAATAAGATTTCTTAGTTGAAATCTAAAGGTTTACCATTGAGTTATGCCCTTGAAATATCCTTTATGTTCACGTTCAAGTGGTTGCCGTATTAAATCACTGACAATAAATATTATAACATGGATGATGGATCTACAGCTACTTATTTATGGGCTTTACCCATACCCATTGCATTTTTTTTTAATTGGATACCCATTGCAATTGAAATTTTAACGCCATTAATTCTACATCAAATTGAAAACACAATTGTCTACAAAATTCATATAAAGAAATTAGAAGTAGGATGGCAATCGGTGAGTATTGTGAATACCCAATCGAATCAACTTTGAATTTTGAATTTCGAATATTTGTTATTCAAATTTATTTATGTAAATAATTAATTAAATATAAAATATATATTTTTTATAATAATATTTATAAATTTTTATATATTATAATTTAAATAAATAAAATTTAAATATTTTATAGAATTATCAAATTTTTAAAATATAAATTATTAATTAAAATATAAAAAACTAAATGAATTTAAATTTTTTAAATAATAATAATTAAATTTAGAAGTGAATTTAAATAATTAATGATAAATTTTAATTAAACTGAAAACAATTTGAGTATTAATAATATTAATGAAATTCAACCAAATGATTTCCTCCAATACCCATCGCTTACCTTAATTCGTTTGGAAGGGTCTTAATTCGTAAGATTTTGTAAAGTAAAATTTTTGTATAGTTTTTTTTATAGTTTTCAAATATTCATAATTTTTTTGTGTTTAATTTAAAGATTTTAAAAAAAAAATTCATTAATTTACTAATTTAATAGTTAAAAAATAAAACTTTTAAAAATCTTTAAAAATCATCCTTTAAAAAATACTTTATCCTTCCAAACAAAAATTTAAAGTTTTTTAACATCGAAAAATCTTCTATTACTTAAAAAAAAAAAAAGTAAAGTGTGACGAGTTATACAAAATTAGGCGGGCACGTAAGCATGCAAAACTTAAAAAAAAACAAGCAAGGTGCCCTGCAACCGACGTCCTAAAGAAACTAAAACCATGGATTCTGCTGCCTTATTCAACTGTTTCCACAGACCACCTCGAACACACAGCACCGACAAATCCCGAATTAACTTCCTTTATAAACACACGAATTCTTCAATCTTTACCTACACTTCCGCTTTATCCGTTGCTAAGTTCTCTGTACTGCGCTATTTAGTAATGTCTTTCTTGTTATCTAAAACCCAACCCACTCTCTCAGAAGCGGAGAACAAAACCACCAACAGTGATTCCAGAGAAGATGAAGACGACCCAGAATTCTTAAGCTCAGTGCCCGTGACTAGTCACGTCCACTTAAAACCAGCTCACTCCACTCAAACGCTCGATAAAGAGATGGTTCTGCGGCGGATTCGACAACATAAGCGCCACAGCAAGGTCCGAGCTGCTGTGCAAGGTTTCTTTGGCTCCCCTGTTTCGTCAAAAACCGACACGGTCTCTGTTAGTTGGGTGGATGATGCTTTTGCTGCACCCTGATTGTTGACAAATGTAAGTGACTGCTGTTGGCTGGAGACCAGAGTATATATTCCAAGTTCAAAGTCAATAACTCTGCAGCCTGCTATATATAATTATATATTTCCTTTTTCTTTTTATTAGTGTGATTATTCTCTTTGTGATTTCATTTCGTTGTTGGCACGTGAAGCAAAATTTACATGAGTTCATTTTCCAGGACTGATAATCTGGAACAAATGAAACTGTGAGGGCTTGTATCTCAATCGATCGATCTAACCTGACCCAAAATTGCAGTATTGCACGTCCTCTGTAAGCTTGATCCGTAAACAGGGCAAGGCTTATTATCCATTAAGTTAGCCCAAAAATAGTTGGATTGATAGGAGGAACACGTCTTACAATGATATTCCCTCAAAGCCTATATAGCTTCAAGTAATCCCAATTCCCAGAGGACCGTTTAGGTGACCGTGTTGATTACTTCTCCATCAAAATTTAAGTTTGAATAGAGCTTTCCGGCAGGGGATCCTAAGATCGTTATAGTGAAGACTGTGCATGAGGAAAAATTTATTTACGTGCAGCATTGCTCCATGTTTGTCGATGTAAAATTCTTGGGCTAGTGGGCCTGAACTTGCAAAGAACTAACACGGGTTGGATTACCTGCATTTGACAACTCATTTCGTTTATTTAAATTTTTTTTTTCTAAATTTATATTATGGAATAAATAAATATTTTGTTAAGTGATTTTAAGTTTTTATAACACATATAAAAATAGGAAGAAGGGTAACTCAATATTATTAAAAAAATAATAATAATAAATATTTTTAATATTTTTTAATAAATTAATTTTATTCAAATCAATAAAAAAAATATAAATTGAGATCAATTTTATATTTTGAATTAATATATTTAAAAAGTTTAAATTGAATATTTTGTAATCACATGATTCATTTATAAAACTCTATTTTTAATTTTTTTTAAATTATATAAAAAGATTTGAGATATATAAAAATATTTTATATTTAAATTCTATTAATTAGGTAGCATAAATAAGGAGAGAACTACTCTAAATATGTAATCATTATTTTAATATTTTTTATGTACAAAATTTAACATAGTATGATATATATTATTTTACATAAGTTTATTATTAATATTAGCAGTATTATTCTTATTTTTTCTTTTATTTCTTCATGTTCTTAGAACTATTTTCATAGATACTACATCAACAAAAAAGACAAATGAGGCTACGTTCAGGCAGTTGAGTTAATGGCAATGTAGAGCATGAGAATTCCATGGAATTGCAGATCATTTTTTGTTTCTTTCTATGCTATGTTGGTATAATTTGCTTCCAATTTTATGGATCAAGAATTACTATTTGTTTGAAACGATTCCTCGAGAAGCCGTAGTGATGGAACAGACAAAACCTTTCGCAGGCATTCACTCCCGGAAAAATGGCAGATTTTGATCGGAATTGGCAGTTTTAATTTGGTGGAGGAAGCAAACCTAAACTGAAACGAAGGGACAGAGCCAGTTTAATTTTAGTCTGATGTATCTTACTTAGTGATTGTTCAACACACATTAAAGCAACATAACGATTAATTAAAAAAAAAAAAAATCTTTAAAAAGAAAACCGTTCAGTTCGTTGCCCTGAGAGAAGAGAATTGAGTCTAATTTTTAATTTCCTTAATCTAATTCAAGCCTTTGAATTGTTAATTGATTTCGATATTGAATTTAAATTAATTAAATCGATTTTAATTCCATTTTAAATATAACTCATGGCCTACTTTTTTCAACAAAAATTCTTAATTGAAATCATAACCCAATCACATATTAAGTAAAAAATTAAAATGTAAAAATAAAAATATTGTGGCTATTGTTTACATGGGCTGTCATTTTCATACAATTTCTCAGCAATTATTAGATAAATCTGACATGAAAAGTCAGATTGATAATATGATACTCCTAATAAATAAAAATGCAACAGATATCTTTTGTATTTCCTTTTATAGAGTTCACTTAATAAATTTCCTCTTCATGAAGGAATCGTGTAGGCTTCTTCCTTATTTTTTTTTTTATTTAATTTAATTCACATTGAAGAAAAATTAAAGACTCAACATAGATTCTAACTCATGTTTATTATGAACTACAAAAATAAACCATAGTTTAAATGTATACCTGATAACTGCAGAATTAAAATGCTCATTGTGATGAGAGTTATAACCTTTATGAGTAAATTCTAGTGCATCTAACACATAAGAATTATGCAAAACTATTTATTCTTTTCTTTAGTAAAAAGAAACACCGCACATTTGCACTTTCATATTTTTTCTCTTGTACATCAAAGAAATAAGAGATTATTAGATGCACCCGATGCACACACACCATCTCTCATTAAACATGGATCGACTTTTCTACAAATAAAGGAAAACTGTTTTATCATATCTAAAGGATTACTAATTTTTAATGATTATAGTATATCTAATAATTAGCCTAAAAAAGGGATCATTTGGCCTTATACAACTTTTGTTAAAAAACATTGCAGCTCTTGGTTTCTAACAAGAAAGATATAGCTACGTTTGGCCAATAGTTGTAACTCTTACATGCAATGCAACTATTTCATGTAATTACATATTGATTTAATTTTTTTTATTATAATTATTTTAATAAATAATTATATAAATTTGAGTTGACCCATGTAGATGGCTCAATCATATCGCATATAAGTATATAGTTGGATTGCAGTAGCCGGTTAACTGTATAGAATCTCATGCTGGATATAATAAATGGAGCTTTTTGCGCGTGGAGGGCTGCTTTTCACAACTTGAGGCTCAACCATTGATATTGTAATGAAGTCTCTTCTTTTGTCGCATATTGAAAATTTTTTTTAACAAGTGAGGAATTTCTTATTTCATATATGCTAAGCCATGCTCCATCATGGATGGCCATATTATAATGATTTTGAATTCCTATTACTATTGCTTTCGTGGTCTAATGTATGATAAATTAATAAATAAATTTATTTGTATATTCATTTTTATTAAAAAAAAATTAATTATTATGTCTCCGGTTGAAAGTGGCAAATTCTTATTCAACACTCAATAGCAATAAAATGATTATTATAATTACATTAAAATAAATCACAGGAAGAGTAAAACAAGGATTAAATAATTAATTTACTAAAAAACTGTCCATATATATATATGTTGGGTATTTCTTTTTTTTTTTTTATAATGCCGTATAATGATTTTCCTCCACAGAAATAAATATAAAGAAAAAGGGGAAAATATGAAAGGAAAATGATGTTAAATTAAGTGGTAGTGATAACTAATTAATGATCGAGGGAAAAGTTTTTATTTAGACTTGATTTATTATATTAAATATTATTATATATTTTATATTTTAAATTTATGATAAATATTAAACATTAACTCTTATTCTGAGGGCCAAGTCAAGAGTCCTCATTTATAAGGAAATGTCTCATAGTCATAATCAAACAATCATCTGACATCAAGGGTAAATCTGTTAAAAAAAGTCGCTTACTGTGCAAAGGTTGAGAGGCAAGGGTCGAATAACTTTTCGTTTAGAGTTAAGGTTGAAAGAATTTTTTTTTAAATTAGATTTATTTAAAAATTTAATTATTTAAAAATTTTTATAATTAAAATATATTAAATTTAACTTTAAATTAATTTTTAATATTTTTAATATATTTAAAAAGATTTTGTTTCCTTAACAAAGGCTTTAACAACAATGCAATATGAAAATGGCGTTTAATGTAATGCTACCAATTAATTAACACCATTGCCTTATTGGAATTTAAACTTCTAATTTTCTGCCTTATAAAACAAAAACTTGATCATATTGAAGTACTAGCTCAATGATTAACCTTTTTGTATTAACGTTTCCAGTGCATATGCATACAAATTCTGTGAATATTACATGAAGAACACTTGGGAAAAAAAAAAATTAAACCAACAATAAAAATGTGAAGCAACAGGCATATAATTAATTTTAGCTAAGATTAGAAAAGATATATTGAAGGCTTTATTTTTAAAGAATGCATAATTGTCTTTTAGATACACATAATTTTAGACAAATAAGATATTAATTCGTTAATAATAACTATTATTTGAGGTCAAATTTTTCTCTATAAATATTATATTATTTATTTTTAATAGTAATTTTTTTTGAAGTAAAAACTTATTAGTCTTTAAATATTAATATTATTTGTTTCTAATAATTAATTTTTTTAAGAAAAAAATTTATTAGTCTGTGATATTATATTATTTATTTTTCATAATTAGTTTTTTTGGGCAAAAATTAATTAGCATCTAAAGGGATGCGTTTTTTTTCATATGATTAGATAAAGAAGAAGGTATAATAATTATTTCAAAACATAAAATAATTGCAAAGGTTGAATGGCCAATCTATTGGAAAAGTTGAGTTCAACATAATTGAAAGTAATATTAATGGAAGGATGTCGAAATGTTTTGGCAATATATTTCATCACCACAGTAGTGTGAAACAGACTACAAAAGTGGTGTGAAAAGAAGAAAGTTTGTCTCTCTTTCTCCCTCCACATACGTAGAATCGTTGGTTTATTTCTCATCTTATAGTCGTGAAATCATTTCAATCAATATCATTTAAACTTGTATTATGTTCTAAAGAGTAAAGACTGACAAAGACAAATTAATAAATAACTTTCGCAGGTCCACTTCTTCCCATTACCTCATCTTTTCATGTTCATCACTTGATTAATTCTTTCAGAGAAAATTTCAGTCCTCCAAGCAAGAATTTCAATCTTCAAGTCCATCTTTATTGTGAACGCAGAATCATATTTTGTGTTACCGTTGAAGTCTCTTCCCCTTTAACTACGCAAACCCATCCAAGATTTTCCTTATATTTGATTAAATCCCTGTTGAGTTCACTTCGAGGCCAACTCCTGAAAAAAAAAATGATCTTATTAAAAGAAGATGGTCTTGTCTTCTTTTCAATCTTCATTTTTTCAATAATCAAAGCTTTTGCTTCCCTCTCTTGCAACAGTACATGCGGTTCCAACCATCTTCCTTACCCTTTTGGATTCTCCTCTGGTTGCAAAATTCAATTAAATTGCAGCAGAAATGGAAAAATCCTTGTCAATAATGAGTTTCCTGTCCAATATGTAACCCAGGATAAAATAAGAATCAATGTTCAACCCCGATGCAACCGTTCCATCCAGGCCTTCCAAAGACTATTTGCCAGCAACTTTGCACCCTCATCAACTAACGCAATTCTATTGCATAGCTGCAGCCGCAGCGTCCAGACATGCAGGATACCTGGCATAAGTGTGGTGACTAATCTCACTATGTCTCTTAATTGTTCAAATAGCGGCCACTTAAGTTGCCTTTTCAATTTAACTGACGATGGTTTCTTCCCTAAGAGTAGTCAGCTTAGCCAGTGCCGGTCTTTTTTGTCATCGATATCAGCCAACCTCTCTTCCACTTCCGGTGTGTCGTCGTTGGAGGTTCAGGTGATGGACCTGCGATGGTGGCTTCAGGGGGATAAGTGTAATTGTTCTAACCATGCCAATTGTAGTAGAGTTGTTAAAACTCCTGCTGGACCGGGATATCGGTGTGTGTGCAAAGATGGTTTTCTCGGTGATGGATATCCAGCTGGTGCCGGCTGCCGGAAAGGTTAGTTCTGTTTTATAATTAGAGTGTTAAAAACAATTGCCGCAAACACAATTATGCAATTTAAACCATTAATTAATATGAATTTTTTACATGATTATATTTGTATCAATGAATAATTCATATTGCATAAAATATAATAGAAACCTTTCCAATTATATTATCCAAATATTTTTGAAGAGATATAAGAGAGAAATTAAAATAATTTCTTCAAGTGATTTTTTCTTGGTCAGTTGTTGGGCGAATGAATTTTAAAGAACTAAAAATAGCAACGGTAATTCTATGCAATTATTTAATTGTTATGCTAATTGAGCACTAACACAATTATCTTAAAATAGTATGTAAAATTATCACAATTTTCCTTTTTCTTTCAGTGACATATACTAATCAATTTACATACGTCACATTATATAAAATTATAATAATTTTATTTAAAATTATTATATAATTTATTTAAATTTATAATTTATTAATTTTTTATTGATTGCTCTAGTGCATGCAGAATGAAAGGGTTAGTGACCATAGTGAAAGCTAATAAATGAGACGGTATGGCATAAAAAATTTTGATAAAATTATCATGATTTTATCAAAGATATTAAGCCTTATCACGGATATTGCATATTATTTATTGATAAAAAAAAAATGCAGTCAATGGGCCGAGAAAGAGAAGTCAAGCTAAATAATTGATTAGCAAATGGACCAAATTCTAATTCATCATGAATGAAGGACTTTGTTATTATTATTATTATTATTTTTTTCCTAATTTTAAAAATGGGATGATAAACAATAAAAAAATGCAGAGTATTAGGTACACTAGTCCAGCACGTTTCCTAGAGACCCCTAGAGCTATTTTAAAATATATATATAAAAAATTGTATAGAGGAATCCACTGATTTTTTTTTTTTTTTAATTTTTTACCAAAATCTACTGATCCAACTGCCTGAAATTGCACGAGTATTCATGTTTACAGATTAGATAAGCAGAGGAATATATATATATATATATATATATATATATATATATATATATATATATATATATATATAATTTTGTTATAGTAGTCGATTGTATGGATTCCACAATAATTAATAATCGTAGTAAATTTGTTGTATATATATATATATATATATATTAATTTTACCTAATAATTTATGGCAAACAGTGAATATTTTGTACCCTTGAATTTGATAAGGAAATTCACTTATGCAAAATGGAATTGTAAACTCAAATAGAACTCTAGCCATAAGCCTTGAATTTCTTAAAATAGAGATGCTCCTGAAAACTAATATTAGTTTGTCAGAATACTATCTGTTTATATGACTTTGCTAAAACTAGTCTCTCATGTATTTACTGTGTTTTGTATGTGAACAGCCTCTTGCCATCTAGCAAATTATTTGTCAGGCCAATGCGGAGGAGCTGCTAGAATTGCAGTTTTAATTGGAGGTATTTCTTCCTATATATCCCCAAACATACATAAAATTGAAAAAAATAACATTCTATGCTATTAATTGTGCCAATTGTCTAATAGTAAATTCTGAAAGTAGATGAATTTAATCTCAACTTTATATTTTCTCAGGAATTGCTGCTGTAGTAGCTTTCATGGTCACTCTGGGTCTGCTATGCTGTTTCATTCGAAGAAGGTCAACTGCAAAAGCCAAAGGCTTCACAAAACTCCACCTAGCTGAAGCTACAGGCATCAACATTCCCATCTATCCCTACAGGGAAATCGAGAAAGCCACAAATAGTTTTTCAGAGACACAAAGGCTTGGCACTGGGGCATATGGAACAGTTTATGCTGGTAAACTCCACAATGGTTTAGGGGTTGCCATTAAAAGGATCAAGCACAGAGATGGTGACAGCATTGATCGAGTCATGAATGAAATCAAGCTCATTTCATCTGTGAATCACCCGAATTTAGTTCGCCTCTTAGGTTGCTCTATAGAAAATGGTGAACAAATTCTTGTCTATGAATTCATGCCCAATGGAACATTGTGCCAGCATTTACAAAGAGAGAAAGGCGATGGACTTGCCTGGCTGGTTCGCCTCACTATTGCTTCTGAAACTGCTCAGGCTATAGCTCATCTCCATTCTGCTATCCACCCCCCAATATACCACAGAGATATCAAGTCAAGCAACATACTTTTAGATTACAACTTCAGGTCCAAAGTTGCAGATTTTGGTCTTTCTAGACTTGGCATTACTGAAACATCCCATATCTCAACAGCCCCACAGGGAACTCCAGGGTATCTTGATCCTCAATACCATCAGAACTTCCATCTTTCAGATAGAAGTGATGTTTATAGCTTTGGGGTAGTTCTTGTCGAGATCATTACAGCACTGAAAGTGGTGGACTTTTCCAGGCCCCAGAATGAAGTGAATTTGGCTGCTCTTGCCATTGACAGGATTGGAAAAGGGAGGTTAGATGAGATTATAGATCCATTTCTTGATATCCACAGTGATGCTTGGACCCTTTCTTCTGTGCACCAAGTGGCAGAACTAGCATTTATATGCCTCGCATTTGATAGAGACATGAGACCTTCAATGATGGAAGTTGTAGCTGAACTGGAGCAAATAAGGCTAAGTAGATGGCCTTCAATAGAAATAAATTGCACATTTTCATCGAATGAAACATCCTGCTCTTCTTCATCTAATATCAGTGAGAAGCCCCTCAGCTTCACTGATAAGAATACTCACGTGGAAAATAGCAGAGGTTTGTTTACAGAGACCAGTAGTGTGAAGTCAATGGAAATGGCGAAGGACAATTCACCTGTTTCTGCGCAAGATCCATGGTTAAGTGAACAAAGCTCACCCTCATCAAGCAGTCGGATAAATACTGTAATTCAGTGATTTTCATTGGATGCTTAGCTTCATTTCTCCTGTGAATATTATTAAGGTGAATTTTGAGATAAAACATTTTTATCCCTTTCAACCACTTCCTTAAGCAGTGGTTAGAAAGTTCATTATTCAGAATGTTATAGTGATGCAATGAAATCAATTGAATTAAATTTCATTGCTGGATTTATTTCAAATGGGTAGTAATGTAGTCAATGTACTAACAGAACATGTTTCGTAAACAGCCACAACCAAAAATGATGGTTCCCTTTATATGGAGAAGCCTGTTAAGCCTGAATTCTTAGATCAAAGCCCACATAATCAGGCTCACCACCAAGGTAAATCTAAATAAAAGTCAGAAACTAGAACATCATGAAGAAGTTAGGAGGGACAGGGCCCTGCTCTTGAAAACTAAAATGAGAACAAACTGTCGTTGCTAGACAATGGGTGACAAAGTTCATTGATCTACGAGAGAAAACCAAGCATGAACACATCTCTTCCAAATGAGAAATGCAATCTCAAATAACATACCTAAAATAAGAAAGGTCCCTACGGTGGCCTTTGATAGCTTGAATGAGAAGCTGAGAGTCAGATTCACAAATGAAATTTTGGGATCCTTAATTCTTCATCTGGCTAAAAGTTTCTTGAAAAGACAAAACTAAGGAGATGGTTAGTTGGATCTATCTAAATTGAAAAGGCATTTTTCTAATCTTTTATTGAGCCATATGGTCTATGAAATAAATAAAAATGCTGGACATAAGGAACTGTGGAATATAGATCAATTGCTCTAGATATTCATTATTTTGGGGTCTCTCTCTAGACTTTTAGAGAGAGAAGCTCTCTTTCTTTTCGTTTTCTGAATCTGGGGTTACAAACGCTCCTTTACCGTCGCTCAGTCGACCTCCTCTGGCCCTTCGAAAGGAGGGAGGCCCCTCTTTCCTACCTGGCTTATGGATTTCCCTCCCCACAACTGAGTTGGAATGTAAATATTTTCAGTCTTGTTGGTTAACTGGCTAGCTCCTTATGTTGAGGGATTCTTAGGGATTGCTCTTTCTCTTTGTTGTGTTTTGATGTTTCTGTTGTATGTTTGATACTGCAGATATCTATGTAAGCCTCGAATCATCAAATGTCGAGCTTGTTCATGAAGGTTAAAAGGATGCGAACCTAGTTGAGGGTGGTATCTCGCTGGGTACAAATGTCTAATCCACAAGGCGCAAGTGAAATACCGGTGAGCCCTACCCCCTCCATGTTGTGATGAAAAATGGAAAAAGAGAAAATACAGAGGAAAAGGAGAGAAACTCAATCAATCTTTCACATTAAGAAGAATCAAGAATAGTTTCTATGCAATTAGTTACATCATTTATGGCTAACAATCTAACAACTCTACAACAGATTCTTATCTTCCCGCTCACCTAACTAATCTGCTTAACAGATTGCTAAAGCATAACAAAGCAAATTCGACAATCATAATAGCTTCCTAACGGCTATCTGAGCTAGCATAAAAACTTTTAGAATGTATCGTTGCAAGAGAATCATAACACGACATATTGTATTACAACAATACCCCTCCCTCGAAAGACTCCTTGTCCTCAAGTAGCAAAGTCTGGAAATCTAGCTTGAATTTTATCAGCAAAGACCCAAGTTCAATCTGCTTTCCAATGAATTAACCACTGTGTAGCTGCATTATTTTTTTTCTTCTAACAATCCACTTATCCAAAAATAGCTTGAACACCAACAAAAGCACAAGCACCTAACACCAACCGGAATGACAACAAAAGCAAGCTCCCACTAGAAAACTAACAACAATCTCATGTAATTTTCATTTTACATCGAATTACTCTCAAATGTTCTTGTCCCTTACCAGTTACACCCACCCACTTGTCCTTTTGTTTCTTCATTTTATACTGAATCCTTCCCAAATAATAATTTTCCAATTCCAAGCTAAAAAAGAACCATGTGTATGCACCAGGGAAAATGAACTGGGAAGCCAATTCACGTGGGAAGATCTGTTCTTCAATTATAACACCCAATCCTTCATCCTTAAAAGCGTCAAGAATTGCATTCTTGAAAGATTTTTGTCAATAACAAGACCAAGTGCATTTGTAATATCATCGCCTTCTTCAAAAACTTCATTTTCCATGATCTTGCACCTATCCAAGATTTTAGTGCATTCATGAAGTTTTAATCTCTTTTCATTGGACCATGACAGCTCTACAACTTCTGCACTACTTTCTTTCCATTTGAAACGTTCCAAGGACTGGCAGTACACTTGTTGAAGCTCTTCATCAATAGCAGAAACATTTTCTTGAATTGTGTTATCAAATCTTTGTTTAAATCTTGCATTAATCTGTTGATTAAACTCTTTTATTCGTTATTGATCTTCTTATAGAACCGTCTTAAACTTCTTTGGATTCTCTTTACCATCAATACATTCTCCATCTGCTTCTTGAATCTGCTTATCCTCTTCATCATAATTCCCAAAGCTAATCTCTAATGCATCAACTTACTCATCCCAATTCGTATAAGCTTCTGCTCCTTTAGTCTTTATGAATCCCTGGTGCCATTGAATTGCACAGTTCTCTAAATGTAAAACTGCAACTTTTACACGATTCTCATACTCAATTCTCCCAACTTCAAAGAAATACTCTGCCTTCAACAACCAGCCTTCTAATTCCTCTCCACTGAAATGGGGAAACTCCAATTTGGCATTACTACCCCATGGATTAATTCTACCCACATTCTTTTCAATCCGCACTAGTTCTTGATGAGCCCTCTATTCTACTATCTCCACATTTTGTCGACTTAATCCAGCAATCAGTGACTTAATCTCATCTATCATACTCTGGAATCTTGCTTCTTGTCCTGCCACCAATTCCTGCATCCTTATCTCTTGCCTATGCTCTACTTCTTCCACCATGGAAGTTATCTTCTTTCTCCTCTTTGGAGAATGCGTCTCCACCCCAGCCATGGCCATGGCCATGAATCTGCCACTCTAATACTAATGTTGTGATGAAAAATGGAAAAAGAGAAAGTACAGAGGACAAGAAGAGAAACTCAATCAATCTTTCATTAAGGAGAACAAGAATGGTTTCTATGCAATTAGTTGCATCATTTATAGCTAACAATATAACAAACTCTACAACATATTCTTATCTTCCCGCTTACCTAACTAATCTGCTTAACAGATTGCTGAAGCATAACAGAGCAAGTTCGACAACCACAACAGCTTCCTAAGGACTATATAATTGCCGTTGAAATTATTGTTGAAAAAATAATTTTTTAAAAGTATTAAAAAATAATTTAAAATTAAATTTAATAAATTTTATTTATAAGAATATTAAAATAATATTTTTTTTTTCAAAATATGTAAAAATAATATTTTTATTTAGAAAAGTTATTTGGGCCCTCTGTCAAACCGGCACTAAGTTGGTATATTGGCTTCTAAAATATATCATTTCAAGAGAATCATAAGACGACATATTGTATCACAACACTCCATCCTTGGCCAACTATAATGAGGATCTGTTGCTTCATGCATGTTGAATGAGTTTCCATGGCCGACTGTCCTGAGTAGCTCTATTTCTAGCTTTTCATCTCGGAATGTTCCTCCTCATCGGTGGGGTTTGAGATTTGATTCAGCATTAATTAGGGTTTTGTTCATCTCACAGATGGACTAGGTCTTTGTATTAGCTAGATTATGTTGTTTTTCAGCCATGGGCCTCTTATTGAGGTAGGCCTAGCCTTTTTTAAATGAATAAAACTCTGGCTTACAATAAAAAAGCAACTATGGAAATGAAAATGACAACATGAAATTCTTTTAAAAAAAGTATCTGGCCGAATGAGGGGTAAAAAACAAGAAGAAGAGGTTATAAATTTTTTTGAGATGGTGAGAATGGTTTCCTCTAATTGGACTCCAATACACGCAAAAATAAAAGGGGCCCACTATTCCAATAGAAATCTAAGGACATGCATATGGGCACCACCATGGCACCATCCCATCAACATGAAATTGAATTGATAGCAACAAATGAGATAATTATTATTATAAAGTGAGGAAAACAGTGGCTTGAAAACAATTATTAGGGGCAAACCATCGTTCATATTTATTTGAAAATAACTAAAAATATAGGAGGAGAGTTTCATATGAATATAAAATCACAAGGTGTATTAATTTCCAGTGAATGTAAAAATAATTTCTTGAATTGGGGTTTAACTGTCAGATTTGAAGCTGGAAAAGGAATCATGTCCTGAGCATAAGTCTTCTTTATGTTCAGGAGTTAAGAGCGTCGAGACTTGTTATGTTTGCAGGCTGGACAAGAAGGATAATACTAAGGAGTCTCCACCTTTTGAGACTTCTTTTTGGCTCAGGTCTTAGCATTCTTCCTTCAGTGACCAATGGCTTGAGATAGATAAATAAAATGGGAGCAAGACGCTAATGAGGATCATTAACTAATAATACATAATGAATCATTAATTAAAAAAAAAAAAACTACAAATTGCAGGCTTTGGCGAAATCAACGGTTACATTTCACTAATTAAAAACGTCCCATTCCAATTTTATTTCCACTGCACATGAATGTGATACAAAGATAAAAAGCAAGGAAGCCACTAGGCCTCACGTTTCCACAGCTTCCATATCAATTTTCCAGCCATTATTACACAGATTACTTTACCTGCGACATTCACATTTTTATTTGACAATTCCACAACTGCCTTAGAAACTTGCTCTTTTCAACGACGTAATCGTGATGGAAGACCCCAACGCCGATGACCCAACTTCGATCTCAAACGAGTCGTATCGTCGAAACAATTCAACGACGAACAGTCTAGATATAAATACCACGAAATCTTTGCCCGCACACTGTTTGTTTCCCACCGTTGGATGCTCAGTCTCTGGTCCATTTGACCACAGCACGTGTTTCAACAACTTTTCTCCCTCGCCTACGAACCGATCTGGAACGTACTCTTCGGGTCTGTCGAATATTTTCGGATCTTTAGTCGCGAAAGGTTGGTACCCGAATATCATCTGGCCTTCTTTTACTTCAAACGCTGCGTCGTGACTTTCAATGATCAAGTCACGCTTTGCTCTCCCGTACTGCGCTGGTACTGGAGGTTCGATACGGAATGCTTCGTAGACCGCGGATTTCATCAGTGGCATCTGTTCTAGAGCAGCCATCGTGATCTGCCCACCATTGGATTTTATGACTGATCTAATCTCTTGTGCCAGCTGCGTATGGAGTTTGACTCCTGCACGGCCGATCCACTTGAGTACGTTTGGGAAGAAGATCTTAAGGCCACCGAAGGTATTAAAGCACGTAGCGAAAAGGATATTGTGGCAGGCTTCTTCTCGCGTGAGCCCCATTCTCTCAGCCTCATCGAGGACGGATCCGCCGGAGGAGTAGAAGTAATCGTAGAGTCGCTGGTAATCTTTCTTGATGATAAACGCAGGGAGACGAAAGGTGTGGATTGTGGGTTCTTCAATAAATGCCGGAAGGCCAAGTGTGAGAATAGGAGCGAGTTGAAACAGTACCCATTTAGCTATCAGAGTAGGTCCATCAGTCCCCACTTTAGTGTCGACGGGGTTTACGCCGAAGTAACACCGACCCAAGAAGCTAAAGGCAGCTTGTTCGCCGGGATCATTGAAACTGACTTTGCCCTTGGACGCGAGATCCTTCTCCAGACTCTCAAACAGTTGGCTATAAGTCGAACTGAACTCAGGGATTACGTAATCGCGGCGAGATTTCAAAAGATAGAACAAGAGTTGCTTGAGTTGGCCGTGTTTCGTCTCAGAAGGGTCAAGATATGAGAGAATACGGTAGCCGCCGGTTAGGTCTGTGGAGGGCATGTAAGTACCAGTAAAAAGGTCTTTCTTTTCGACTTTGGTTACATCGAAAAGAACAGAAAAGCTCTTCCCATCAAGGACGACGACCACGCGTGGATCAGGAGAGATGAAAGGACCAGGTGGCATGTTGGCTTTGTACACCGTTGACCGGTACTTTTGAGCTCTGGATTTGAAGTACTCCTCTTTGCCTTGCTTGTAGAAATAATCAAGTCGATCTTTGATGGGGCCAATCAAAGGGAGACCATAATCACCGGGAATTTTGCGAAGGGGAAGTTTGGAAGATTCAGTTGGGGAAACAGTCTCCGGTAAGTTAGAAATGGTTGGTTTTTCAGACACAGAAGCTGTGATTGGGTTGAAAAAGGATCGTCGAGTGGAGGGCTTAGATGATTTTCTCAAGGACTTGAATTGCGATTGGAGGCAAGGAGAAGAAAAGGCTGAGGAAGCCATGTTGGTCGTGAAATAGTAGCCTTAAGATCCTATGTTGCTCGAAGATTTTTAAGGCACTTGGCAGAGTTGTTATAAGGAGAAAATGTAGAAAATCGGAGACTCTGGTATACAAGCGGACGGTCAGGGTCTATGTTATTTATAGTGGTGGGGGGCACAGCCCTTAGAAAAGCATGTTATTGTCTGGTGAAAGATCGTGAAAGGCATGCATTGTTCAAGATACCTGTGCTTGTTTTTGTATTTTCCTTTTTAAAGAAAATTTGAATTTTCTAGGTCTACCTCTATTTTTTTTTTTTTTTCCCGAAGAGGTCTACCTCTATCAACCCAGTACTTGTTTGACATTATTAAGTTTAATATTAAGATAGAGGGTGAAAACTGTTTTTTAATAAAAAATATTATTATATTAAAAAATTATTTTTTATTTTAATATTTTTATAATTAAAATTTATTAAATTTAATTTAAATTTTTTTAATATTTTATCTTAATTAATTTTAAATTTTATCTAAAGGAAGGTTCAGTAATTATATTAACGAGTGGCTAATATATATATATATATAAATAGGTACATATAAAAGAATATTTAAAAAAAAAAAAAACAGGGCGCCAAAGGAAAGCATCAACTTAGCCATGTGATAGAAATGCAGTAATTTCCCCTATCACCCTCCTTGTTTCTTATTTTATCCCATTTGTGCTGTCCACGGTGGCTATGTTAATATTTTTCTCCAAGCAGGGAAGATGATGTTATAATCAAAGTCTCTGTTTTAACTATTGAAGTTTGGCAGATAATGGGAATAAAAAATTAGTAAATTGAAAAATAATATATAATAATTTTTTATGCTCTCGAAAATAAATTTTTCCTTCATGGTGATGGGCATCACATGGCCTTCTGAATAATCTGAAACTGATATCGTAAGCTTGAATGCTGTTCCATATACTTGAATAGTACTCCATGCGTGGTGATGGGCCAGCCACGGAAAACTACTGATTCTATTCTAAGGTTAAGGGATTGGAAAAGAAATAAAAAATTTTCAATTTTAATTTTGATTTAATTTAATATATTTTTATTAAATTTCATTATTAATTTTAAAAATTCAATTTTAATTTAAAAAATTAAAATCATTAATTTTTTTAATTTAAATATAATTTTAAATGATTTAAGTTTAATTAATTTCAATTTTAAGCAATTAAAATAAAATACCATGCATGCGTTATTGAGATCCAATTTTCAAAGGCAATAATGGTGAAAGTTATTCTACACACGTAACTGATAGCCGTCAGCTTTCCGGCCTTACAATTTGCACGTGTAAAATATGTACGGCATCAAGCATAGTAGCGATTCACACGGGAACTGGTCAATGGCTTAAGGCTCGTATCATGCATGCGTAGACTACGTACTGGCCTTCACCGCCTACCAAAATGGCCGGAGACCAGTCTCGTTATAGTTTTCTTCATTAAAATATTTTTTTTTTATTGCGTAAAAAATGTCCAACAGTCTCCCTTCAAATATATTCATAAACATAAAAAGAATTCAATTTTTTTTAATCTAGAAAAACCAATTTTCGTTGTGCTAATGTAATGCTCATTAATAATTTCTTGTAATGTAGCGAAAGAGAAAGACGGTAGAATAGGTCCAATGCAATCCCAATCAGAGTGGGCAAACTCAATTATGAAGGGATTATATGTGGGAAAATATAAAAATAAAAAAAATAAAAATAAATAGTTGTATTATAATTTTAAAATGATTAATTATTTTAATATGTAAAATAATTTAATTATTTAAATAAATTCGTATTAAAATAAGTTACTGTATGTTTAATTTTTCTACCACTTTCTCTATGTTGAACCAAAAAAATTAATGATAGGGTGGGTTTGTATATTAATTGCAAATCTGAGGATTATAAATTCGCGAGATTAACATCAAGAGATGGATTCGCTCGCGGGAACTCCAATGTTCTCTCTTTGGGAATTATAGCAAAATATTTTTTTGATTTAATTAAATTATTCTTTATTTTATTTAATTATAAGAGAAAAAGTAAAAAATGATTAAATATATTTTAAAAATTTATAAAAATAATTATTATATTTAATAAAAATATGAATAAAATTAAAAAAATAATTAATATTCTTATTTTTTTTTAAATAATAAATAATTATAAATAAAATAAATTGATAAAATTGAATGAAGTGAGTACTATGAAATCTTACCAAATCTGCATCGCTATTTTTTAATACCATGTGATTGAGACGCCAAAGGACTGTAGCTGCGGATACATTTAGCACGTGTTTCCAGTTTAAGTTGCTAATCTTTTGTGATTATGATATTATAATCATGTGGTCCAACGCTATTAATTTATATAAGATAAATAGGAACAAATTGTAGTAATTATTAATCATTAGATACATGCACATATTGTATATGTCTAAATACATCTTTTTCATCCTTAAATTTATTTGGGTCTTAATTTATCACGTTTTTACATTCATAAATTTCAGAATAATCAAACAAAATTTTACCTAAGCAATATATACATTCTATGCACACACGTTTAGAGCACGAGTAAAATTATCTGTTATAAAATAAAACTATATTGTCTTTATCATTTTTATGTAAATAAATCATTCATTCAAACCCTAAATCTAAAAGAGCAGCCACCTCTTTCCCACTTCCTCTAAATTTTTTTTTTCCCTTGTACTCCTCTTCAATCTTTCTCTTTGTTTCTCGCTCAACAAGCATAACGCCTTCTTTATCCCTTTGTTTGCTTCATACACCTTCATGTACTATTATTATAGAAAAAATGAATCAAGTCTAACTCTACCTAAAAATTTAATTCAAGTAGAAGAGATATTGCATCCATTTACGTGTAGATATAAACATCTTGAACATGAAATTTTTAAACATAAATATCTATCAGTGACTTAACAATAAAGTAATATAAATTCTAATACCATGTAGAGAAAATAGATTAAATATAACTCTACTCTAAAAATTAGTTTAAGGGATCGAAAGTTTGTTCAAATCTTATAATTAACATAAATTTCTTATTCCCAACCAATATGACACAATAATCATAGGATAAGTTAACGCGACCCGAGCGTTGAAGTGCAGAGTCCTTTCCCTCATCCTTTTATTTTGGTTCAGGTTGGGGGTGGAATGGAATTGGCAAGGATAATAGCTTTACGGGTTGAATAGTTTGGCAAAAACAAGGATATATTTTAGTGTTTTTGCTTTGGAATGGGAAAGAAAAAAAAAAAATAGAGGAATTTTCGGTATAATTATATATCTAGAGGTTTATTTTTTTACTTCTGTTTTTTTTTTTTTTTAATTTCGATGTAAATAAGATTCTTCATTGTTAATTCATGAATATTATTATTGAATGAAATAAAATGTTGGCATGATCACCTGTTTTCTTCTATCATTTATCCATTCGCATGTATGTATATATATATACATATATATATATATATATATATATATATATATATATATATATATATATATATATATATGTATATATATGTATACTGTCAAAATTAAATAATTAGACACATTTTTTAGTAGAGAGATTAGAAAGTGAGAACTTGGATCTAAGTCTGCAAAGTGAGCGATTAGCCACAAGACAAATTGAAGCTAAGCACTATGGTAGTTATTTCTCTTGATCAAAATATTTATTAAAAAAAAAAACCTATAATTTAGCATTTTTTGAAATATAAGATTGTGAATTTTTCATTACAAATCAATATCTTATATTTTGTTTCATTAATAACTAATAATCAAATGTACTAATGGCATTAAAAATACCAGCATAACAAAAGAGAACTAATAAAAATATACATTTTTTAAACTTTTGTAAGAAACAATTAAATTACTATTTTTTTTTAATTTTAAATAATTGTGATTTTAAATAAATTTAAAAATAAAATTTATATTATTGTTATTTCTATTAAATTTATATTATTTTTATATCTATTATGTTAGCAATTTTAACAGTGTTAATACATTTAGTTATTAATTATTAAAGGATTAAAATACAAAATACTATTTTATAATAATAAAAAAAAAAGGAAATCTTGAAAAGGCACAAAATTGCATACTGTTGTATTCGAATATTTTCTCTTTTTCCCTCTTTAAACTAAAGATGCTATATTTCTTTTCATATATAAAAATCCAGTGGCTTATACAGTAAGACCAATATCCTCAAAAATACAATAACACCAAACGGAGGAGAGTCCAATATATACTGGTTCATATAATATTAAATTAAAATCCGAAGTTATCTTTCTCGAAAAAAAGTCAGTGGATTTAATCATACGTCGCCACTCACCACACGCTAGCTGTAACTTTTATTGGGCATCCATATCCTTGTCTTCGATATAGGCATATGTGGGATTTGTTTGGTAATAATTTTTAAAGTGATATTTAATATTTTAATTTATTAAAATATTATTTATTTTATTTATATTGTTTATTGAAATAGTATTTATTTTAATATTTAGGGGATAAATGATTGATTCATAAAAAGTTACATTTCATAACTTTTAGAAATAGAAAGAATATTTTGATTATGGTTAACAATATGATACCATTATTTTTATATTTAATAGTTAATGTAACAGTTAACTTTATTGAATACTTATATTTTAAATCATTATATAAACAGTTAACAGTTGGTAAGATAACCAATAACTACGAGTATAACTAATATTATCAAACAAAGCTCTAATTGAATTACAATTTAAACCCTAAATTGGATCGAGTTTAGTTTTGATGAAACTTGCGATCGAGTCTAGCCAATGATTAATAGAACTAAATTGCTTCTGAATACTATATAAGGGAGATTGGTTTTGATTCCCTTCATAGTCATGAATTGAAATTGACAAGTTAACATGTCACACCCTACTCCTCCGTAAGGTATAACATGATCACATAGTACACCTAACGAATTATCGCACTTCGCCTACCGGTAACCCATTAAATATACTACAAGGGATTTTAAAATAATTTCTATTCAATTTTAAGCTGGTGGGTAAATTTTTTTCATAAATATTAAAAACTTTTAATTGACATTAAGTCACAAATCAAATTTTTTGATATTTAAAACTACCGTAATTTTTATAAAAATTCCGGCAGAGTACCAGCTGTATTTTGAAAAAACAGTTCTTCAAAACCTAAAAAGAAATACACTTCCAATATTTTTACTCAACCATAGCTCCAATACAAATTCATTTCATCTCACAATCTCATACAAGAAGCTCAACTCAAAATCAACTGCAATTCGAAGCATCTCATTTCAAAAAAAGAATAATTTATTATTCACAAAATACAAAAATTTAATTATTAACATTGATTATTGTAGACACCATATTTTGGCCGACCTTCAAAGACAAGGATCTTTTAAAATTGAAACTTTATTATCCGTTCCTGACCAATGTCCCAGCCACAGGTAGCTTTTTCGAACTTACTGTGGCTCGTCCCTGGAACAAAGCGATCTCACACTCACGTTAGATTGTTTTCCAATCTCCTGGTTTTTATTAGATGAGTTCGAGTCAATATTTGGTCTCCGGACCATTCAATCTTGCTTCCTGTTGTTCTCCGATCTCTCTATGTACAAATATCGCAGAATTTCATTTGACTAATGCTGTGATCGGGCTTCTCGCTCAAATTGCCCAGATATTCCTCAAAATGAAGTTAAGGTTCTTATCCGGTCTAATAATAGTTTCGACCTTAAAAGTTCAAGTCAGGGTCAAATCTTTGCAATTCTAATATTCTAAAGTTCCATTCGGTATTTAGTCATGACTCTGTTCGATCTCATGTTCGCGTGTAATGTTTTTCTGATCTCTTATCTTTTGATTAATAGTCGCTCTCAGATTTGATGTTCAATCAATTAAGTACTCATGACAGTTTGGTTCGGATGCTTTCCGATCTCATCAAGAAATTGAACAAAAAATACTTCAATTCATTTCAAAAATAAAATATATACAAGTCAATTAGCAAGGGGGGTCTACTCCGTCCTGCTCTCCAATTACATTCCTCTCTCCCTCCTCACCCTCATGCTCCTCATCGCTGTCCTCTTCGGCCTCTAGGATGAGCTTATACATCTAGGAGAAGTCCTCCTCAGGATAACGCTTCTTTAGTTCAGACAGGAGATCGTTATGGGCGTTCACATATGCCCCAGCCTCTTTTGTAGTGCTCTCCTCCTCCTTTGCTTGGAGCTCCTCCTTCTTCGCCTGAAGTTCCTCAGAAAAATGAGCGAGATCGGTAGATTGACTAGCCCGAGAGACTTCAAGTTCTCGCTCTACCTCAGCTATCCTCTCTTCGCAATACTTCACCCGATCTTTCAGTTCGGCGATGTAATCATTGGCAAAGGAGAGTTGAGCCTTCGTGGCTGATGCATCCTGGACTGCCTTAAGAATCTCCTTCCTTAAGACGTGGGCATCACGTGCTGGTTTGCAATAGCCTCCAAGCCTAAACTCATTGTTTGAGTTAAAATATCGTCAATACTCTCCTCAGACAATCGGTTTCGATCTTCTTGGAAGCAGATGGAAGCACCCATGACTTTGGCTAGATAGGGATTCCCTCGGGTGGAACGTTTCCTTTCCAGCAATTGGATAAGGAGTTGAGCTCCTTGGGAGAGCGTTCTAACAGTAGGGCCAGAGGACTCCCCTTCTACATTGGAAGAGATCGGAGGAAGTGGACACTCAATTTGCTGAGGTGGAGGGACGACGACCTCTACTTCAGAGACCGGCTGCTTTTGAGGTCGAGGAGGGGAGCTCGGTACTTCTACCAAGTCTCGTCAAGGTGTCTGAGCAGTAGTGGCAATAGCCTCTTTCATCACCCATACCTTTCGGGAGACCTCCCTTGTAACACCCCAAAATTTTAAATTTTATTATTTTATGAGCATTTTTGGTATTTTAATTTTATTTAAATTTTAGGAAATTTTTTTGAGATTTTTCGGATTTTAAAAATCGGGTTCGATTTTCCGAAAATATAAACTTTGATGATTTTTAAAAATTAATTTAAAGACCACGTGGCAAAACTAAAAATATATTTGGAGTCTACGTATTTTTCTGAGTTTTCTGAAATTTTTTTGGAATTTTTGGACTTCGTTTTCGGTCCCGAGGCAGAGTAAAAATTTAAAATTTTTTATCCTGAATCGGACCGGATCGGATCGATCGAATCGGACCGGCCTTTTCTTTTTCTTCCTTCTTCCTCCCGCGCGCGTCGACCTCCTCCCCTTCTCTCTCTCTTTTCTCTCTCCTCCCTCCTCCCCTTGCCGCGCCGCCACCTCCCCTGCCTCCCCACCTCGCCGGCGCACCACCTCGGCCCTCTCCCACGGCCGGCCGCCGCCTTGAACGCCGGAAAACGGCCTTAGAAAGGATGCGCAACGCGCGCGCGACGCCTGGACTTCCCGGCCAAAATCCGGCAATTCCGGCCACCAATCGGACCGGGTCTTGTGTCTAAACTCATCTACTCATCGAGAGCTTTCCATAGACACCAAGAACACCGAAATCCATCGAGCGGTTTGTCCAATTTTTGCCCAGGAAGTTTTAGCCCATTTTGACTTTTGGGCTAGATTTCTCACAAACCGTAAACCCCACGAGAAAACCGAGAGTACCCGAGTGCTCCACTCGTCGAGAGCTTCGCGGCGACATAAATTTTGAATTTTTCCGACACCGTTTTTCGGTGGGTCCCACGGAACTTCGCAGTGTTTTTCCGAGCATTAAATGAATTCTGAAAAATTTATGTACTAACCCCCGTGTTGTGGGCTTCGTGTAAGTATCCTCAATTCGCAGAAATTCGACAGTTGACCGGGTCTGCAAATTTCGGGCCAGACAGACCCGTTACCGGAAGAGTCTCCGAATTGGATCGAGGTTTTGGCTATCCCCCCATTGTCAGACGTCCCGAGCGCGTCCCCGAAGTCAGAATCGGCAAAGGTAAACCCAAACCTTGCTTTTTTGTAATTTTCTAGTGCTTAAATAGGATTAAAAATCCATAAAATATTCGTGGTAGCTTAGAAAATTATGATTCTTTTTGCAATAGCTTAGTAATATTGCTAAGGACCGCGGGGCAAAATTTTAGAATTTTTAGAGTTTATTTGGGCAATTTTTGCAAAAATGGTCAATTATAAGGACCAAATTGAAATTTTACATATTGTGATGGATGATTGATTTGATGGGCCCAGGAGGGGCTGTGTGATATGATTGAGCTGTGGATATATGGATTGTAAATATAGAAGTGTGTTTTGAGCCATTTTGCAGGTTGGGTAGGTCCTAGGTATAGGGGAGACTCTGCTGGATTTTCGGCCCGACTTAGGACGTATTTGGTCCTTTTCTTGATTTGTATTGAGTCATTTGTATTAAATAAATGTAATGTAATTGTCAGGTGAGCCGGGACAGCCTTCTTCCTCCGCCCAGCCGCCACAGTGACCGTTGTTAAGTCTGTGAGTAAAATATTAATTTTAATTATAATTTCGATATTATTATGTGTTCAAGCATGCCCATGCATCACTTATATGCATATATTTATGTAGTTAAACTCTAGGCACGATTTATGTTGCATTCATAACTGTTAGCGTGCCATGGATGTTGTTGTGGTAATTTAGAGCAGTGTGCGTGCGTTGGCGTGCGTGTGATGTGGTGTGGACTATGGATAGGACGGGTAGACACGGCTTGAGATCTTCGGGACCGGTCCTTGGGGTAGACATGGCTTGAGTTCTTCATTTGGGACCCGATTTGGTTATTAAGTGGAAGTCAAGTGAGTTCTTTCTTTGGCACGAGTTGGATTTAAGAGAGCTGTATAGGGGATCAGCTCTCATATATTATGATTGATGTTACAGGGTGCGTGAGTGCTCCAAATTACCTTTTTGATGTTATGATGTGAAAATGTTGTTGATGTTGCATTTCACTCCACAGGTTGCATTAGTTCTAGATAGTTATAGAGATTATGGTTAAAATTGATATTTTACTCTCTGAGTTGAACGCTCACTCCTGTTCAATATTTTTTCAGGCTACAGGAGGATTTTATTGTGGTTAACCTGTTTTTCTCCTTCGCAGGTTATTTATCAATAGTTTTGTAATTTTATTTACTCCTAGAATTTCCGCATGTGTTAGAAATATTTAAATGATTCGGGTCTGTAATATAAATTGTTATGTGGACCTGTAAAATTATTATATGCATGTTTGATGGACTGGATGAGGGAGCTGAGCTCCCATTTATCTTTATGTTGATTTGAGTATGTGGAGGGTGAGCTGAGCTCCCCAATTGATGATATATTTTGTTTACAGGTCGGGTGAGTCAAAAACTCCCCGTTGAAAGGTCCACTTTATGGCCGGACTCCGTCCAGTTGATTTCTTGATATTGGGCCCAAATGGGCCTTAGAGTTGGATTAATGAATAGTTAGGCTTACTATGGGCCTCGGGGCCTTTAGGCTGGCCCAGGTCCTAGTGCCGGTCCGGCCCATAGGTTAGGTCGTGACAAATGTGGTATCAGAGCTTAGGCTCCAGATTCTTAGGGAATGTTTGTCTAAAGTGTTGGGAAGAGTCTACTAGGAGTCACATGCGGAAAAAATAGGGTCCACATTCGTCTTGCATTCTCATCTTTGCTTCTAGTTTTTGCTTCATATAATTATGTATAAATATGAGTCTATAGAGCTGTGTAATGTGCAGTTTTGAATTTTGTGAGCTAATACTGCTGAATTTTAGGAAAATGCGTAGAAGCAGGAGAGCTGCCACTGCACCAGAACCAGATGTGCCTGACGAGGTGTCAGCACAGGATGAGGCGCCTGCCCAGAGGAGGCGGGGTAGGAGGCCTAGAGCTGCTCAAGTAGAAGAAGCGGTGCCCACGCTCGAGATCAGTCTTTCATGGCACAGGGTCCCATGGACCCCATGGCAGCTACTCTAGCTGGGTTGCAGAGAACCATCGACATGATGGCACAGTATATGGTCCACCCTTCACAGCAGCAACAGTCCACCGCACCAAGAGGAGAACCTTACAAACAGATCATAAATTTCAAGAAGTTGATGCCTGGTACTTATGATGTGTCAGATGATGCATATCGGTTTTTGGATTCTGACAGGCGAGAGCAGTGCGATTGGTGATAGAAGACTAATAGAGTGTATACAGCATGTCATGGGGCCTATGCCTAGACAATGGATGAATGACTACGTGTTACCTCGGATGGAGGGTTTGTCGTGGACTCAGTTTGTGGAACTGTTCATCAATCGGTTTGTGCCAGAAAGCTTCAGGGATCAGAAGCAGTGGGCCTTTGAGGCCTTAAGACAGAATGACAGGTCTGTAGATGAATATGCTACAGAATTTCTAGAATTGAGCAGATATGCCCCCACAGCAGTATCTACAGAAACTATGAAGGTGAAGAGATTCCAAAAGGGGCTTGACAGGAGGTATGCAAACCTGGCCATGATGTCTGATCAGTCTTTTGATGTGGTGGTTGATCGAGCCAGATAGATTGAGATTAGCTATGCTGTGGATGACAGCGGAAGAGCAAAGAAAAATAGAGCAGATGGTTCTACCAGTGTTCCCCAAATGGGTACTCCGGATAGTGGTGGCCAGAGTAATTACAGAGGAAAGAGTAGGAACAAGAAGAGTGGTTTTAGACACAAACCTCGAGGGTTCAGACAAGGATACGGATCCAACAGTGGTCACAGTTCGGGGTACAGCAGTTCTGGGTCTGGTTCAGGATCCTCCTTGGCACCTTGTGCACAGTGTGGAAGAGGACATTCAGGACCTTGTATGATGGGTTCAGGAGTATGCTTCAGGTGTGGCCAACTAGGTCACTTTGCTAGGGAATGCCCCGTGTTCAGTGAGCCACAGATGGGGTCACAAGGTTCTATTACAAATGTTCCTCGACAGTTGTATCCGGGTGCTTCCAGCATGGCAGGCAGTCAGTTCAGTGGCCAATAGGGCTGAGGACAAGGGGGACGTGGATTTGGAGGCAGATCAGCAGGTAGAAGTCAGTATCAGGGTTCTGCCACTCAGGGTAGGGGTCAAGCTCGGGTTTTCATCCTGATCCACCAGGATGCTCAGGCTTTCAGTGCAGTTGTGGCAGGTATTCTTCTGGTCTGTTCCTATGAGGCTCGTGTTTTAATAGATCCGGGTGCTACGCACTCATTTGTCTCCCCTGTGTTTGCCATGAGGTTGGGTAGAAACCCTACAACTTTAGAGTGCCCTTTGTCGGTAGCTACCCCACTTAGCGACAACATAGAGGTAGATATGGTTTTTCCGGGTAGTCCAGTGGTAGTGGATGGAAAAATCCTCCCAGCAGACTTGGTTCCTCTACCAGTAATGGATTTCGATGTAATCTTGGGGATGGATTGGTTGTCAACTCACTATGCCACTTTAGATTGCAGGAACAAAAAGGTGTATTTCCACATACCTGGTGTGAAAGAGTTTAGCTTTGATGGTGACAGGAGCGTGGCTCCATATAATTTGGTGTCAGCAATTAGTGCTAGAAAAATGTTGAGGCGTGGATGTCAAGGGTATTTGGCATTAGTGAGAGATACATTTGTAGAAGGTGTCAGCATGAAAAATGTTCCTGTTGTCAGAGAATTTATGGATGTCTTCCCAGAGGAGCTTCCAGGGTTGCCACCAAGAAGAGAAATAGAGTTTTGCATTGATGTTGTGCCGGGTACAAACCCTATATCGATGCCACCTTACAGGATGGCCCTAGCAGAATTAAAAGAGCTAAGGGAGCAGCTACATGAGCTTTTGGACAAGGGTTTTATACGTCCGAGCACTTCACCCTGGGGTGCTCCTGTTTTATTCGTGAAAAAGAAGGATGGGTCATTGAGGTTGTGTATTGACTACAGACAGCTGAACAAGGTGACTGTGAAGAACAAGTATCCACTTCCTCGGATCGATGACCTGTTTGATCAGCTCCAAGGGGCTAGATTCTTTTCCTAGATAGACCTGCGATCAGGCTACCATCAGTTGAGAATTAGGAATGAGGACGTGTCCAAAACGGCATTCAGGACAAGATATGGTCATTATGAGTTCTTGGTGATGTTTTTTGGACTCACTAATGCACCAGCAGCCTTCATGGACTTGATGAACAGGGTGTTCAAGCCATTTTTGGACCGTTTTGTCATCGTATTCATAGATGACATTTTGGTATACTCTCGGACCGAGGAAGAACACGTGTGGCACTTGAGAATGGTGTTGCAGACTTTGAGGGAGCACCAGCTATACGCCAAATTTTCGAAATGTGAATTTTGGCTAGAAAGCATCTCATTCTTGGGACACGTGGTTTCTAGAGACGGCATTCAAGTGGATCCCAAGAAAATTGAAGTATGGCGATTGGCTTAGGCCTACAACAGTCACTGAGGTGCGAAGTTTTCTGGGTCTAGCTGGCTACTATAGGCGTTTTGTGCAAGATTTCTCCAGGATAGCAGCTCCCCTAACTAAGTTGACCAGGAAGAATGTTCCATTCATTTGGACAAATGATTGTGAGGAGAGTTTCCAGAAGCTTAAGGAGTGTTTAACCACTGCCCCTGTGTTGACACTACCTATGAGTGGTGAAGGATACACCGTGTACTGTGACGCCTCCAGAGTTGGCCTAGGGTGTGTTTTGATGCAGAATGGAAAAGTAGTGGCTTATGCTTCAAGACAGTTGAAGAGGCATGAGCAGAACTACCCCACCCATGACTTGGAAATGGCGGCTGTAATCTTTGCACTAAAAATCTGGAGACACTACCTGTATGGTGAAGTGTGCGAGATATACACCGACCATAAGAGTTTGAAGTACATCTTCCAACAGAGGGATTTAAACTTGAGACAGAGGAGATGGATGGAGCTTCTGAAAGATTATGATTGCACCATCCAGTACCACCCTGGGAAGGCCAATGTTGTAGCAGATGCTTTGAGCAGAAAATCTTTTGGCAGTTTGGCGCACATTTCAGTAGAGAAGAGACCGTTGATTCATGAAGTACAGGAGTTGATGGATCAAGGTTTAATCCTAGATCTTTCAGATGAGGGGGTATTGTTGGCTCATTTTTCAGTGAGGCCAGACTTGAGAGACAGAGTTAGAGTTTCCCAGCACAGAGACCAACAATTGATGAAGATCATAGAAAGAATACAGCAAGGTGAAGGTGGTGAGTTTGAATTTGCCAATGATGGCGCCCTAGTGCAAGGTTCTAGGATATGTGTGCCCGATGTGGACAACCTCAGGAATGAAATCATGCGAGAGGCACACTACACACTTTACAGTGTCCACCCAGGTTCCACCAAGATGTACCATGATGTGAAAGATAGCTACTGGTAGAATGGTATGAAGAGAGACATAGCAGACTTTGTGTCCAAGTGCTTGACTTGTCAGAAGGTGAAGTTTGAACACCAGAGACCGTCAGGGAAGCTGCAAGAGCTCCCTATCCCAGAATGGAAGTGGGAAATGATCACTATGGATTTTGTGACTGGGTTGCCTAGTACCACGCGAGGATATGATTCGATATGGGTAATTGTGGACCGTCTAACCAAATCAGATCACTTCTTGCCTGTGAAGACTACATATTCTGTGGCACAGTACGCCCGACTCTACATTCGAGAGATAGTCAGATTACATGGAGTTCCAGCTTCCATAATATCTGACAGAGGGCCCCAGTTCACTTCTCGGTTTTGGAGAAAGTTGCAGGAGGCACTTGGCACACAATTGAACTTCAGTATGGCTTTCCACCCTCAGACAGATGGACAGTCTGAAAGGACAATCCAAACACTGGAAGACATGCTTCGCATGAGTGTTTTGGACTTTGGAGGTCAATGGGATGAGTAGCTAGCTTTGGTGGAGTTTGCCTACAACAACAGTTACCATTCTAGCATAGGGATGGCACCCTATGAGGCACTATATGGAAGAAAGTGTAGGTTTCCTCTGTGTTGGATGGAAATGGGAGAAGCGAGGGTGCATGATGTAGACCTAGTGCAGTACACTTCATAGATGGTTCCTTTAATCAGGGAACGATTGAAAACAGCTTTCAGTAGGCAGAAGAGTTATGCAGACCCCAGACGGAGGGATGTGGAGTTTGCAGTGGGTGACTATGTATTCCTGAAGGTTTCTCCAATGAAGGGAGTCATGAGATTTGGAAAGAATGGCAAGTTAGCACCTCGGTATATTGGACCTTTTGAGGTTACTGACAGAGTTGGAGCAGTTGTTTACCGGTTGGAACTACCACCCAACCTTTCTCACGTTCATCCCGTGTTTCACATCTCCATGCTCAGGAAATACATTCCTGATCCTTCTCATGTACTACAGCCGGATGTAATAGAACTAAAGGAGAACTTGACATTTGAGGAGCAACCTGTAGCCATAGTGGACTACCAAGTGAGACAGCTGAGATCAAAACAGATCCCTATGGTTAAGGTTTTGTGGAGGAGCCAGTCAGTGGAAGAGTGCACCTGGGAGTCAGAACGGGACATGCGTAGCAAGTACCCTTATCTGTTCAATGTGTAATCCTGTACTTTATTCTGCCTTGTGTAAAATTCGAGGATGAATTTTCTGTAAGGGGGGAAGAATGTAACACCCCAAAATTTTAAATTTTATTATTTTATGAGCATTTTTGGTATTTTAATTTTATTTAAATTTTAGGAATTTTTTTGAGATTTTTCAGATTTTAAAAATCGGGTTCGATTTTCCAAAAATATAAACTTTGATGATTTTTAAAAATTAATTTAAAGACCACGTGGCAAAACTAAAAATATATTTGGAGTCTACGTATTTTTCTGAGTTTTCTGAAAATTTTTTGGAATTTTTGGACCTCGTTTTCGGTCCCTAGGCAGAGTAAAAATTCAAAATTTTGTATCCTAAATCGAACCGAAGAATCGAACCGGACCGGATCGGACCGATTGAATCGGACCGGCCTTTTTCTTTTTCTTCTTCCCTTCCTCGCGCGCGTCGACCTCTCTCCCTTCTCTCTCTCTTTTCTCTCTCCTCCCTCCTCCCCTTGCTTTGTCGCCGCCTCCCCTGCCTTCCCACCTCGCCGGCGCCTCACCTCGGTCCTCCCCCACGGCCGGCCGCCGCCTGGAACGCCGGAAAACGGCCTCTGAAGGGACGCGCAGCGCGCGCGCGACGCTTGGACTTCCCGGCCAAAATCCGGCCGATCCGGCCACCAATTGGACCGGGTCTTGTGTCTAAAATCATCTACTCGGCGAGAGCTTTCCATAGACACCAAGAACGCCAAAATCCATTGAGCGATTTGTCCAATTTTTGTCCGGGAAGTTTTAGCCCATTTTGATTTTCGGGCTAGATTTCTCGCAAACCGTGAATCCCACTAGAATACTGAGAGTACCCGTGCGCTCCACTCGTCGAGAGCTTCGCGGTGACATAAGTTTCGAATTTTTCCGACACCATTTTCGATGGGTCCCACGGAACTTCGCAGTGTTTTTCCGAGCATTTAATGAGCTTAGAAAATTCTAAAAAATTTATGTACTAACCCCCGTGTTATGGGCTTCGTGTAGGTATCCTCTATTCATGGAAATTCGACAGTTGTCCGGGTCTTTGAATTTCCGGCCAGACAGACCCGTTACCGGAAAAGTCTCCGAATTGGATCGAGGTTTTGACTATCCCCCCATTGTCAGACGTTCCGAGCGCGTTCCCAAAGTCGGAATCGGCAAAGGTAAACCCGAACCTTGCTTTTTCGTAATTTTCTAATGCTTAAATAGGATTAAAAATCCATAAAATATTCGTGGTAGCTCAGAAAATTATGATTATTTTTGCAATAGCCTAGTAATATTGCTAAGGACCGCGGGGCAAAGTTTTAAAATTTTTAGAGCTTGTTTGGGCAGTTTTTGCAATAATGATCAATTTTAAGGACTAAATTAAAATTTTACATATTGTGATGGATGACTGATTTGATGGGCCCAGGAGGGGCTGTGTGATATGATTGAGCTGTGGATATATGGATTGTAAATATAGAAGTGTGTTTTGAGCCATTTTGTAGGTTGGGTAGGTCCTAGGTATAGGGGAGACTCTGCCGGATTTTCGGCACGACTTAGGACGTACTTGGTCTTTTCTTGATTTGTATTGAGTCATTTGTATTAAATAATTGTAATATAATTGTCAGGTGAGCCGGGACAGCCTTCTTCCTCCGCCCAGCCGCCACAGTGACCGTTGTTAAGTCTGTGAGTAAAATATTAATTTTAATTGTACTTTCAATATTATTATATGTTCAAGCATGCCCATGCATCACTTATATGCATATATATATGTAGTTAAACTCTAGGCACGATTTATGTTGCATTCATAACTGTTAGCGCGCCATGGATGTTGTTGTGGTATTTGGAGCAGTGTGCGTGCGTTGGCGTTCGTGTGATGTGGTGTGGACTATGGATAGGACGGGTAGACACGGCTTGAGATCTTCGCTGGGACCCGGTCCTTCGGGGTAAACACGGCTTGAGTTCTTCGCTGGGACCCCGATTTGGTTATTAAGTGGAAGTCCGAGCTGAGTTCTTCGCTGGCACCAGGTTGGATTTAAGAGAGCTGTATAGGGGATCAGCTCCCATATATTATGATTGATGTTACAGGGTGCGTGAGTGCTCCAAATTACCCTTTTGATGTTATGACGTGAAAATGTTGTTGATGTTGCATTTCACTCCACAGGTTGCATTAGTTCTAGATAGTTATAGAGATTATGGTTAAAATTGATATTTTACTCTCTGAGTCGAACGCTCACTCCTGTTCAATATTTTTTCAGGCTACAGGAGGATTTTATTGTGGTTAACCTACTTTTCTCCTTCGCAGGTTGTTTATCAACAGTTTTGTAATTTTATTTACTCCTAGAATTTCTGCATGTGTTAGAAATATTTAAATGATTCGAGTCTGTAATATAAATTATTATGTGGACCTGTAAAATTATTATATGCATGTTTGATGGACTGGATGAGGGAGCTGAGCTCCCATTTATCTTTATGTTGATTTAAGTATGTGGAGGGTGAGCTGAGCTCCCCAATTGATGATATATTTTGTTTACAGGTCGGGTGAGTCAAAAACTCCCCGTTGAAAGGTCCACTTTATGGCCGGACTCCGTTCGGTTGATTTCTTGATATTGGGCCCAAATGGGCCTTAGAGTTGGATTAATGAATAGTTAGGCTTACTACGGGCCTCGGGAGCTTTAGGCTGGCCCAGGTCCTAGTGCCGGTCTGGCCCATAGGTTGGGTCGTGACATCCCTCTTTCGCTTACGGCTCTCTTTAGAAACGTCACCACCCGCCATACCTGCACAAAGAAGAAGTCGATGAGTTCACTAAGATTGAGAGGCTAGAGATATGGATTGTACCAGGATCGAGGTCAGAGAGCTGAAGCTCATAGTCTTCGTCGGTGATCAGCTGCATCATCCACCACTTCAGTTTGGCCATGACCGCATCTAAGCACGAATATTTATGGGTGGCCGCCTGAGTTTTTAACTCTTTCACTATGGCGTCTTTGTCTTTATTTAAGGTAAGCTTCTTAGGGAGTTGGGGGACCAAATAATTCCAATTACGTGGGATCCCCTCAAAGCCGTCTCGATCCTTGCTCCTAAGGATGAAAAATCGATCCTTCCAGTTCTTTGGCCAAGAAGGGAGATCAGTGAAAAGCTAGTAGTTCGGCTTTGCCTGAAAGAACCAAAATTCATCATCCTTTCTTTGGGAAAGCCTATGCAGCTTGGTAAAGACCTTAACTGTGGGCTCCAGTCTCTTGGCTCAGCAGAGACCTCTAAAGGCTATTAAAGTCAACTAGGAGTTTGGATGCACTTGAGCTACCGAGACATGGAGGAATTTTAGGACGACCTTATAAAATCCATCAAAGGGAAAATGGAGCCTGGCCTTCAGCTGCTCCTCGTACACTATGATAAGATCGCCTTCTTTAAAGAAGTGATCGGCCTGAAGATCGCCATGGCATCTGATCAATTCAAAAGAGTCGATCCGCAGATTATACTCCTAACTTATGGATTGGAGATCGATTTCTCTCAGGACTGATGGTAGCTCATCAACTGGCAGGTTTTCCTTTATCAAAGATGTTCCTCGCTTCAGTCTGGTAGCCGAAACAGTAACCGGAATGATGGCTGTACTGGATCATCCCCCTAGTCTAGTCGCGTCGCCTTCTTTCGAAGTCCATGAAATATTGACAGAAGGTGGGCTCGCAGCTCTCTGACCCTCGGTACCACTCATTTTCATAAAATAAAAAGGAAAATAAACCGAGCAAAGATCAAAACCCTTACCGGAGTGTGAATCGGTGCCTGAAAACTTTAGAAAGCGAGAGGAAGTGTTGAAATTGCTAGGGGAAGTTCTAAAAATGACATAAGGAAACAAATGACTCACCTTTCCCCTATTTATACCCGTTTGAGCATTAAATGCTCACGAAGTCCTAAGTGATGCATCGATTAGCGAGACCGGGCCGCCTTTTTGACACATTGCAAAAAGGTTCCAGAAACATAGTAAAAAATCGAATAAATAAGATCGGTCAACTAAGGTCATCAGATTGAACAAATTTCCAAACCCACAGATCGGTGAATGGCTATTCGTCTAGGGATCAGATCGGGTACACTTATCAAAGATCGAAAAAATAACCAATACAATAACTAAACAAAAACATTCAAATAAAAATTTCATTTCATTTCCAAAATATCAGATTACATCATTTGGGCAATCTCAAAAGATCTGATTATATCATTTGATAGATCTCAAAAGATCTTATTACATTATTTGGGTGATCTCTCAAAATCAGCACTATGTTCTACCTAGCTTAAGACTACTCCGAAGCCCAAAATGCTGGCCTATGTAAAAGCCTAGTCTTGTAGCTGAATCAAAAGATGTGTTTGATCAGAAAGCTAGCCACAAATATTGGATAGATGTGCAGCTTAGATAGGGTGACTATGACTCTCATGATATTGAGCGGAGTCATCGCCAATGTCATTGACCAGAATAGAGCTGCAGTCGGGATGCCCGGTATGGTTGAAAGCCAAGTGAACTTTTGCAAGACACAATTAAATTACTATTTTTTTATTTTAAATAATTGTGATTTTAAATAAATTTAAAAATAAAATTTATATTATTGTTATTTCTATTAAATTTATATTATTTTTATATCTATTATGTTAGCAATTTTAATAGTGTTAATTCATTTAGTTATTAATTATTAAAGGATTAAAATACAAAATTCTATTTTATAATGAAAAAAAAAAAGAGGAAATCTTGAAAAGACAGAAAATTGCATATTGTTGTATTCGAATATTTTCTCTTTTTCCCTCTTTAAACTAAAGATACTATATTTCTTTTCATATATAAAAATCCAGTGGTAAGACCAATATCCTCAAAAATACAATAACACCAAACGAAGGAGAGTCCAATATATATTGGTTCATATAATATTAAGTTAAAATCCGAAGTTATCTTTCTCGAAAAAAAGTCAGTGGATTTAATCCTACATCGCCACTCACCACACGCTAGCTGCAACTTTTATTGGGCATTCAAATCCTTTTGTCTTCGATATAGGCAGACGTGGGACTTGTTTGGTAATAATTTTGAAAGTAATATTTAATATTTTAATTTATTAAAATATTATTTTTTTTATTTGTGTTGTTTAATGAAATAGTGTTTATTTTAATATTTACAGGATAAATGATTGATTCATAAAAAGTTACATTTCATAATTTTTAGAAATAGAGAGAATATTTTGATTAAGATCAATAACATAATACCATTATTTTTATATTTAACAGTTAATTTAACATCTATTTTTATTGAATATCTATATTTGAAATCATTATATAAACAGTTAACAGTTAGTAAGATTACTAACAACTACAAGCATAACTAATATTACCAAACAAAGCTCTAATTGGATTACAGTTTAAACCCTAAATTGGATCGAGTTTAGTTTTGATGAAACTTGAGATATGGTCTAGCCAATGGTTAATAGAACTGAATTGCTTCTGAATACTATATAGGGGAGATTAGTTTTGATTCCCTTCATAGTCATGAATTGAAATTGACAAGTGTCACACCCTACTCCTCCGTAAGGCATAACATGATCTCGTATTACACTTAACGAATTACTTTACTTCGCCTACCGGTAACCCATTAAATATACTACAATAAATTTTAAAATAATTTTTATTCATTTTTAAGTTGGTAGGTAAATTTTTTTCACAAATATTAAAAACTTTTAATTGATATTAAGTCACAAACCAAATTTTTGGATATTTAAAACTACCGTAATTTTTACAAAAATTTCGGCATAGTACCAGCTGTATTTTGAGAAAACAGTTCTTTAAAACCTGAAAAGAAATACACTTCCAATATTTTTACTCAACCATAGCTCCAATAAAAATCCATTTCATCTCACAATCTCATACAAGAAGCTCAACTCAAAATCAACCGCAATTCGAAGCATCTCATTTCAAAAAAAGAATAATTTCTCATTCACAAAAATACAAAAATTTAATTATTTACATTGATCACAAAACTCAAAAATAAATTTGAATATTATAATAATTTGCGTTTTAATTACATACCCAAAATAATATT
This sequence comes from Hevea brasiliensis, assembly GCF_030052815.1. Classification (NCBI taxonomy): domain Eukaryota; kingdom Viridiplantae; phylum Streptophyta; class Magnoliopsida; order Malpighiales; family Euphorbiaceae; genus Hevea; species Hevea brasiliensis. Next base: position 3,445,586 of record NC_079504.1, on the reverse strand, counting down.
ATAAAAGTTATTGTACAACTGTTCAAATAATTTATATACACATAATTATATGCATACATCAAAATCTAATATACAAGGGTATACCTCTAATATATCTGAAGCTAATCCCAATGAGTTTTCAAGGCGCAGCTACCAGAAATTTCACTCGGCTGCTCTATCTCTACTTTCACCTACGACAACATATGAAGCTATTGCTGAGTGGTGAACTCAGTGATGCACAACGATAATTTAAAACATAATATACAATACCTTACCAAAATTTAACAAAGAATTTGGAAATCTTGAAATTCAATCAAAATTTCAAAAATCAAAATATTCATTGTCAATAAAATAAATCATTTGTTAAAATGACTCTGCTCAAGAATTTCAATTTATCAAATCATAACTGAATATTTAAAATAATTCCAGTAATTTATGGAAACAAATATTAATTCTAATAAAATCAATTATGCATAAATCTCATTTGAAATCACAATTCTTACTATTCAAAACTCATTCTTTATCTCACTAACTATGCAAGACTAATCTGTAAGGGTCATCTTCGAGGCGATTCTAACTCCCTATGGTCGGAGAGGTAGAATCGGGATTCTAACTCCCTATGGTCGGGGAGGTCGAATCATCGTGTACAATACACAACACAATAATGAAACTTCCGAAATGGCCAATGAAAAGCTTAGATCCAACCTCTAATAAGAGGATAATCTAAGCCTGTGCACGTACCATGGTATTCAAAACAAAACAAAGCTAACTCCATTGTCTCCTCAACAAATGAGAGAGACGGATAATAACCTAGTTAAGCATCTATAGTGAGATATAAAACAATTTAATAAATCTCTTTGTCCTTTTTGTGAGCATAAATCATAATACAATTCCATTCAAAGTCAATTCTAATATCCAATAATTTTTTTTATGCTCATCACAATTTAAAACATAAAGTTGTATTTTTCCATGCAAATCCCATTTCAATCACAAATTTCCGAAATTGAACTCATTCAATCCATATCTAAAATAAAATCATAACCGAACCATTTTCTCAAAGCTAAACTCATTTATACTATAACAAATTTTCAATAATCATTGAAATAAATTCGATGCTGGATAACATAATAAATAAAGAACATAAAATCATTTACTCTAATAAGATATGCAAAACATTAGCAATTTAAAACTAGTTGTGCACAAACCTCTTTGTTGACTAGTTTACTCCAAATTTCGATTTTTCCTTGAAAATCCATTTCCATTATCTTTTTCAACTGAAACACATAGTTTACAGTGTTTCAGTACCATATCTCATAATAAATCTATTAATTTATTTTATGCCTACTTAGTTGTAGCCTTAAATTTGCTTAAATTGGTATCCTTTGAATTTTACATTTTGAGTTACTATTCATTGCACTATTTAAGTTAAAATGTTAACTTTTTCCTACTAAATAGGTTTGTTAATTCTAATTGCACTCACACACCATATTTGGAGTCATATTTTTGTTGGCATTGATTGCCAAATTCAATTCAAAGTCTATTAGGGTTAAATCTCAAAATTTCAGTTTGGGTTACTTATTTGTACTGTTCCATTGGTCTGCTTACAGTAGAAATTTGGCCAACTTTCCTTCATCAAAGTTGTTCCTTAATATCTTATCTTTAATTCTCTTTTTGAATCACTCCATTGGAGTTTTTTAGCTCAAGTTATGCCTATTTTTCTAAAACTGGCCGGATTGGTATCTACCCAGAATTCTGGGCAAGTTTTTGGTTCTGGCAGTTTTGGGCAACCAACTTTGGGTGGCAAAATGACTTAGTTATGGGCAGAATTTGGATTGGTGTTCTTCATGAAAGTTGTAGTACTATATCATAGTTTTCTAATGGTTCAAAAATCAGGTCATTTGGACATGTCTAGACCAAGTTATGGCCAAATGAACAAATACTATTCATTTGGTCATTTTTGTACAGTGGCAATGTGCCAATTCCCGGTTTGACCTAATTGTTCACTATCTTAATGTCATTTTCTGGGCAAGGTTTCTACACAAAAATTGTGGCATTATGTGTCTAATTTCATATCCAATTGGCCTCACACCAATTAGGGTGACAAAATTACAGTTTTGATCCCTGAAATGGACCTAGTTCAGGCTGTCTAGTAGTGACCCCTCACCAATCCGAATTTGACTTAACTTCTCACCATTCAAACACATTATAAATTACACCAATTAACCATTTTAACCTCACTTAGGTCAAAGTATATCAATTTACCAAATTCTCAAATTTTTTTCCCCCAAAACCCTAAGGGTCAAGAACCCTAATTTTCTAAAATTTTCAATTCATGCAATTCACACATATAGATCACCTATACAACTTCAACTCACCAAGAATCTATGTTTAATTTAATTAAACATCATCAAATCCTATGTAACACTCTCCCTGTAGCAACTCCATACATTCTACTGTTCCAGTGACCAGTGTCAGTCCGGACAGCTAGAACGTCCGGAAAAATATTTAAACTAAAGTGAGGAACCATAATTAACTCAAATATTAATAAGAAAAATTTAGGAAAAATTTTAGAAATAAAATACAACTAAGTTGAATGAGCCGGTGTCCTAGCGATGGGTAATCCAGTGGGAAGTTGCGGTTCTCGCAACTAGGAGACTTAGACCTAGGGGAAAATTCATAAAATAATTTTTGGGACTCCAGAGAAGAGTCATTGAGGTTTCTATGACATTAGAATGCCAAGAAAATACTTAGAAAAATTTTTCAATCGGTACAGACAATTTTGGCATGTTAAGCCAAACGGAGGGCATTTTGGTCATTTCGTCTTTAGAGATTATTTTTGGTTGACTTGTCCAGTTAAGCAAATAATTATTATGATCTAAAATATCAATAAATATTGCTAAAAATTAAATTGGAAATGAGTAGAGAAGAGAAGAAAAGAAAATGAAAGAAAATACCTAATTATGACATCATATGATGTCATTAAAAACCTATCCACCAATCACAATTAAGCACCACTTAAATTAACCTATTAAAGAGGATAATTGAGACAAAAAAAAAAAACAAAAGCCATCTGCTCTTCCTCACCCAAACCAGGCGTCACTTTCTCTCCCAAAGCCATTCCACCATGAAAGCTCACTAAAGCTCCCAAACCTCACCTTATTTCACCTCAAAACCTTATCCTCTCTTCACTAAAAATTATACTTACACCAAGGAGAAGTGTTTGGTAGCCAAGAAAGAGTAAGAAAGTAAAGAAAAATTAAAGTCTTGGTTGGCTTGGATTTGAGCTACAAGAGGTTAGTGCCAATTCCTTCTAGAAATTTTATGTATATCATATGTGGAGTAGGAATTAAGTGAAAAATTAAGTGAAATTAAATAAAAGTTGCATGATGAATTTTTACCATTTTTGGCAGTGATGAACTTATGAGAGTTTTGATGATTTTTTTTTAGATTACAAGAGTATATAAGCTGTCCTTTGATATGAAATTAACACTTAGCACCTTATATTGTAAGTTAATGGAAGAATAGAGGAATTGAGAATTTAGGGTTTTGACCAAATTAAGGTTTTAATCCTATAATGGTGTAGGAACATTTTAATGGTCAATTAGTGACCATTTGGTTATTGGTAAACAAGAAATGAAGTGTGTTTAGTGATAGGATTTAGGTTTAGTGTGGCTGCCCTAGGTGACCTGTAGAATTGGACATGAGTCCAGTAGGTTTGAGCAGCCATAACTTGAATTGTAGAGGTTCAATTGGTATAAGGCCAATTAGACATGAAACTAGACACATAACGGCACAACTTTGGTGAAGAAACCATGCCCATAAGACCAAACCAAGTGGACCAAAAGCTTGCCCCAATCCGAGTGACCTGCAATCTATTTCTGCAAAATGACCAAATGAACAATGAGCCATAACTCAGTGTAAAATGGTCCAATTGACCTGAAATTTTACCAGCAACAAGTTGAGATATAGACCAACAACTTTCATGAAGAAACCTAACCCAAATTATGACCAGAACCTATTCAACAAGTGAGTTGCAGTCACTGTTCACTGCACTGTAGATATGATCAGTCCAGAAAAATTTCAATCCGGCCAGTTGTGGTTCTTGGACTATAACTTGAGCTACAAAACTCCAAATGGAGTGATTCAAAAAAGGAAATTCAACTAAACAAAATAAGGAACAACTTTCATGTTGATCATTTTGCTAAATTTCTACTACAAAATTGACCAATGGAACAGTAAAAACAAGGCATAAAAACTGAAAATTCTACCCAACTAACATTAAGCTTAGAAATGGTATTGGCAACCAATACCAACAAATTTTGAATGCAAAATGTGGTATGTTGATGATATTAAAACCAATGTACCTATTGCCTATGCAAAAGTCAACATTTTTGTTGACCAATGAATGGAATAGTAACACTAAAACTTAAATTTTAAAAATTGTGAAACTTAAAAGTGTGAAATGCCCTAGTATACCTAACAAGATTGGTTTGGATAGCTTGGCATGCCAATAGGGTTCAGTTAGCAGTTTGCACATGGCATTATGCCATTCTGTGATTTCATGGCTTTTAGCCATTCTGACATTATGTTGATACTTGGCCTTGTGCCTAATGTTATTACAGCTTATTAGGCTGTTACATTTGCCTGCCGGAGACACATATGTGACCGATAGTGTAACGGCCCGAGGTACTTGATACCCAGTGCCAGTTTACCCGTTTATCCAGTCCAGTCGTCCAGTATAGGTTGCTTGGGCAACCAAGAATGAAAGTGGATAAATTTAATGAAATAATGAATATAACAAGTACAAAATAAATAAGACTATAAATACTCATCAAAAATTTATTTGCAATGAGACACCAATACATTCACTGCATATTTATTTTATGTTATTTCTTTTTATTTTATTATTGGCACCACTAAGCATTATTGCTTAGCGCGTTGCTTTTGCCTTGCGTAGGTTCTGGAGATACTGACCGAGAGCCCAGTAGGCCACAGATTGGGTGAGACCTCCTGCAGCTCTGCATAGTGTCCGTGTCACCTCACCATCTTCAGTGCATTGGTAGGAAACTAGGTTTCATTTTGGTATTTTGTAACTAACTTTTATTTTCTCTTGTGTAATTGAGACTTATGTAATGTATTTTGATGTTAATGTAAATAGTGAAAATTGTGTTTATGAATGGAAAATTGAGTATTTATTTATTGCTTATATATGAATACCATGAGAAATGAATGATTGAGAAATGAAAATGTCGTTGAAAAATATTGAGATTTTGATGATTATTGGAGTTTGAGAATGATTGGAAATGATTATTGGAAGTATTTTTTACAGGTTCCGAAGAACTGTTTTCTCCATTTTTAGCCGGTATTCTGCCGGATTTTCTATAAAATTTTCGGAACCTTAAATAAATTATAATTTCAATAAATGATTTAAATGAATTATATTTCACAAATTATTTTTAAAACTATGATAAAAATAAATTAAGGAAGAATGAAAATGATTGAGATAAAATAGAGTGTTTCGGTACACTGTGTGACATATCTTACTCGGATATACTGTAGACGGGTAAGGGGTGTCACATCCTAACTACTTATGTGCTGGCCGAATTTCACTCTAGCTCCCTAACATGTTGTTTTTGTTTCATTTTCCTTAATTCCTAAGTTCAAGTGTACATGCATGAATATAAAGAGAAATTTAATGATTTTAACGAACCTCTTTGTGTAGCTTTTCTAGCTCCTTAATTCTTCAATTTTCCCTTCTCCTTCCTCCTTCAATCTTCTTCTTAAGAGTCAATTTGAAGCTTTCTATCATTTATATGAGGAATTTTAGGCATAAATTAGGGTTTAGTGAAGTTTTGGAATGGGCGTGTTAATGGAGGTTGAGAGAAAATGGTGAGAGAGAAGAGAGAGATGTGGGAGACGGAAAATGAAAGAAGAAAGGAAAATTTCATTTATTATTTTTTTTTCTTTTGCCTTATAAGGCTAAATTGTCCCAAAAAATTCCAATAATAAAAATTAGAGTTTTATTACATCTTGCTTATGTCACTTGAATGATGTTATAAAGTTTATTTTAATTTTTTTTTCTTTTTCTTTTATTTTTCCATAACTTCTTCAATTTAATTATATATTTCATAATTTTAATTTCTCACATTTTATTGGACAGTTAGGTCATGAGTCACCTCTAGGGGTGAATTGACCAATTTGCCCCTTGCCGGTTTGATCTGGTTTGCCAATAATACTGTATTTCTTCCAGAACCCTGACCTAATTATTTGATCCGATTCTCTACCTTTTTCTGTGAATTTCACATTTCTCCTAGCTTCTCAATTTTTCCTAGGACTGCGGTGTCACAATGCCCCATGCGAAATTAGGGTTTTGACTGATCTTGCAGTCACTTCCCAGTGCGGTCACCCATCGCTGTGACCCCCGGCTCATTTAACTTTTTATGCTTTATTTTTCTTATTTATACTTGACCTTCTAGTAATCACTATTTATTTTTATCTATAATTTTCTCGATGTCACAAATATAACTCCAGATATCTTGACTGTCCAGGCAGACATCAGGTGCCGGAATATTAGACTATACAAGAGTGTCCAATGTGAGGGCGTTACATAATATGGCAATTCAACCAATTCAAATTGTATTTTAAAAAAGCGATAATGTAGATGTATAAATGCATCACATGGATTGAATTGCTCAAAAACTGAAATCAGAACAGTCTCAAACTGAAATCGAAACCAATATTGAACTAAACTAAACCCAATCCTAAACTATCTTAAATCAGAGTTGACTGAAATTGGGGTTGGTCCAATTTCGATTCATTCCAGTTCTCAATCTTGTACTGCCAATTTTGATTCCAAACCGGCCTACACGAATGGCCATGTCTAGGCATAGGTAGGTGGAGACTCTAATTCAATTTCATGAACCAAATTGATGAGTATGTTATTTATGTTAGAATTAATGTTGAAAAACTATATTAATCATAAAATCAAAACCCTTTAGTCATTTACATTAGGACCAAATAATTCAATTTTTTTCTCTTTTAATCATAAGGTTCAAAATATAAAAATGAAGGATAGATTCATTTTATCAATAAACTTTAACCATCAATAATATTAGAGTTAGATGGTAAAGCATCAAGTTTTAGTCTCAATTAAAATTAAATTAAAAATAAAATCATTTCTAATTGGGTTTGTTCTAGAAATTTGAATTCTCCTACCCAAGAATGGAGTTCAAAAATAGAAGCTTGAGATTATTTAGTATTACTGAGGCGTATATTTATGCTCTCACATACTCAGGATATACTTTTCTTATTTCAAGAAATAAATGAATATTTATAGGCATAAGATTCACTCATTTTTAATGCACTGATAGTATATTATATATTCTCATTTATAAACTGTTATTTACCTTCTATCTCTAATCTTTAGAGAGAGACTTTTTCTCTATTATCTGTCTTTCATACTCTAGGGTTTATCCCTTTCTCTCTGCCCCTCACGAGTAGAGGGACTTCCTCCCTCACCTGAAAGTGAGAGTTTTCCTCTCTCTCCTCTTTTGGGATGGGTTGTAAATATATAATTTGTGGCTTTTATTTTGTAGGTCGAGTCATATAATGAGAGGGATACTTTGTGACCTACTCAGCTTCTTCAATGGTTTGCTTATTCTCTTAAGTTTCGAAGGTTGCATGTTTTGTTTGGGTTTAAGGGAACTTGGATAAAGATAGTCATTGCTATGATGGAAAGAAAGGAGGTACTCCCAAGGGTTACAATAAATCGACCGAGTTTGAGCTGCCGCTCTCTGGCCATTAGAGATTGAGAGGCCAGTTTGGGCTTTGCTTCCTCCTTGTTTTCTTCCTTTATTGCCAGTTCCCTTCATGTGTGTATGGTTTGCTTGGTTCTTATGGTTGTGTTTCATTTAGTTGATGGTTTCATAGCCATTTTGGTGGAGGAGGGTCCTCTTCTTGGCCCTGGTTTTCGTTTGGAAGGGGTACTGTCTGTAAGGACCTTCAGTTGTGCAATCATGGGTGGTGCTAGGAATGGCATCAGGGTAGATCGAGAGTAGAGATTGCTCCCCCTATCCCCGCCCCATAGTAGTTCAGGATCTAGGCAGAAAAGCAAGGCAAGGTAAGTTTCCCTGTGAAAACTTTTCTTTTTATTTATTTTTTATTCTAATTATTATTATATAATATAAATTTATTTATTTAAAAATAAATTATAAGTTAGAAATATAAATTTTAAATATAATTTTAGTAATATATATATTTTTTATTAAAATTATAATAAAAATAATTTGGGTTGGGGAGAACTTCCCCTTATCTCCTCCTTGAATAATATTAAAATAAAAAAAATGATCTGATTCGGAGTGAATCAGATCAGGTTTAAAAGAAATTGTCATTCGTAGGTGGTGTGACACTAGTCGAAGCTTTCATCGGATTTTATGTTTGGGCATAGGCGCTGGGCTTACATTCTTGTAATAGCTAGGTTTCCTCTTTTTCGGCCATGACCATTTTTGTGCTTGTTACCCTTCGGCCTTTAAGGCCTTTTTATATAAAATTAATGATCTTCGGAAAAAAAAAATTGTCCAACTTGGGGAGGCGTGACTGCAGCCCACAGTGTAAATGTTCTCTGTGAGTCTTGGCTGGTGGGTTCTATTGGTGTTGGGCCAACTGAATATTTAGATTTGCCCTCAAGATTTTGATTCTCACATTCTGTGCAGAGTTTAGGCTTCTAGGGTTTAAGTCCTGAATCACCAAAAAAATATTCAAAACGGAGAAAGCTCGCCAACTGTTACCTTTAAACCCTATAATCCTTCCCAGAAAATGGAACTGCAATCAGTTTGTCGTGGGTTTGCTGCTCCAAAACTCAGATTTCCAGCTTATCGTCTATTGTATCAGCAAATTGTAAGTAAATTTACACTTGGATTGAATCAAAATCATACTCTTCTCATTATTGCATTTGTTCGCCAGAATAATCACCATCTCACTCTCTTTTTCTGCTTCCAACATTACAAATTTTTAGGTTCCTTCAAGGCTTGGAAGTGCCTCAAAATGTACGTTTTTCTCTTGAATCTCTCATTTTACCTGTTAATTCGCATTCATACTCTATTTGATTGTTGAGAAACTAAAGAAAGGCAAGGAAAATTAATTTACCTGATATTCATTATTCTATATTAATTTATTAGGTAATACTGAGTCCGGTTAATATTAGAATAGAGACCAAGTTTAAGGTGAATATGATCAGCTTTTGTGCTCTAACTAGTTTGTTCTTTCCCAGCATTTCTGATTCCGGGTTTGGATAATGTATTTAAAGGGTTTCCGTCATCATGCTTGAACAGAGGAGTTATTGTACGTGCTTCTAGTTCCAATTCTAGTGGAAACACAAATTTGAAGCTTTTGGGTCGAGATGATGCTGCTGTACCTGCTGATAGGTTTCATGGTTCGGAACCATTTAGAGGGAAATCAGGTTCTGCTTCCTTTTATGGGTTGACTCACCAATCGGTGGAAGAAGGAAAATTGGTATCAACTCCTTTTGCTGAAGACAAAGGATCGCTTCTTTGGGTTTTGGGGCCGGTCGCATTGATATCATCACTGATTGTTCCCCAGTTCTTCGTTGCAAATGCAATTGAGGCTTTCATCAGGGATGAGGTTCTTGTAGGTACTTGTCGAACTCAGTTCTTCAACCTCCTTTCCTCTGGTAGCTTGTTTTATTATACTTATGGGTTGCTCAATCTTGAAATGCCTTCTTGGCAAAAGATAAATTATTGCTTTGCTTCTGAATTATACTTTCTGTTGTGGGTCAATTTGACTATGAGTTAACTGGTTTTCCATGTCCAGTTGTCTCTATGAGTTAGTTGAGGTCCCAATTTCAGTATTATTGCGCAATTCCAGATTTGTGAATGGTTGGAATTACTCTTTTCTGGTTCATGTTTTGGAATGGGAAAGAATCCTTCACTTAAGTGAACTCGGAAAAATTTATATAGATCTATAAGTTCAATTCAAGTTTCAGAAATCTTTCTGTTATAACTTGCCAATGTCATGAGATCAAATAATGAGCTACCAGGTCCATTTTATAGGACAATGCATTTGTAAATTACACCTCTCTTCAAATAAATGTTTGTGCATGCTGTATATGGCTTCGCAATTTATTCAGTAGCTGGCTATCCTGCTTTTTGTTTTTTCGGGTGCTAGCAATAAGCTTATGATTGGCAGATGTGATGCAAAAGAAAGTTGTTTTTCACTTTCTTGTTAAGGACCTTGAGGGTAAACTAAGCTGGTAATTTTCAAAATGTTGTTGAGCTTCTATTTATCCCTAGTAAGGGGTAAAAGTTTCACCTATTCAATCATGTATTTCTTTCATATCAATAAGACTCTGTATATAAGCAATTAGCCAAAAAGAAATCCATAACATATTTATGCTAATTATTATGCAGAAATTGTGGGATCAATTTCTTTTGAAGCGATGTTTTATGTTGGTCTTGCAATATTCCTGCTTGTAACTGATCGAGTTCAGAGGCCATATCTGCAATTTAGCCCAAAGAGGTGGGGTCTCATTACAGGCCTTAAAGGATACTTGACATCAGCCTTCTTTGCTATGGGCTTTAAGGTCATCTTCCCTCTGTTGGTTGCGTATGTAACTTGGCCAGTGCTTGGCCTACCTGCCTTGGTTTCTGTTTTTCCGTTCTTAGTTGGCTGCATTGCTCAACGTGGTTTTGAGATTCGTCTGGACCAGCGGAGATCATCTTGCTGGCCTTTAGTTCCTATTATATTTGAGGTATGCTACTGCTATTTGTTGCAATCTTTCATTCGGAAGCCTGAATTTAAGTTTGATAATTTGAATTTCCTGTGCAGGTTTATAGAATATATCAATTAACCAAAGCTGCTCATTTTATCGAGAAATTAATGTTGTCCATGAGGGGGCTTCCTGAGTCTGCAGAGTTGTTGGAAAGAAACAACGCCTTAATTGTTATGATAGTAACCTTCCAAGTTCTCGGTGTGGTTTGCCTCTGGTCATTGTTAACCTTTTTCACAAGGCTCTTTCCTTCTAGACCTGTAGCAGAGAACTATTGATGTTTGCAATGGCTATTGTATATTCTGTTCCTATAGGTTTCGTACTCATTTAATATCTGCACAGCACGAGATAACTACAAGGTTGATGAACGTAAGTTTAATGATTGTCATCCGTTATAATTTCCGCTAATCTTAGATTACTAAACTAGGTTCATTAAGCAAGTCCTGTCTTGGTTCCTTGGAATCCGTTGTTAAGGAAGTACGAGTGCCAGTTTAGAGAAAGACTTGAATTCAATAGAACTGTTATAATTCACTCTACCATTTGACGAATTTCAGTGCTGCAGCAATTTCACTGTTTACATGTCGGTTGTTTTGCTTGCTCTGATATGAACGGAGAAATTCCATTTTTCATTTTTATTCTCTCAGCATTCCAACTGTTAAGGACCAAAGCTTCTAACATGCCATTTTATGATCTTTCATTTCAGATGGTAATATAAGATAACCCATAGATCAAACTTTTGTTCTTTTGATATGGATTTTTTCTTTTTTTTACCTACAAATGGTCCCATGGACATGAAATGTCTGTAAGCAGAGGAAATTTTGCGAATCAAATCTCAATATGCAAGAGGTCCCTAATCTGGCTTATTAATCAAATTAAATAAAACCAAATTCAATTACTAGTTTTAATGGAATTGTTTAGACCGAGTTCCAAACACACAGTAGGGAGCTCCTTATGTATTCAACAGACCTATGCAATTCTTGAATTTTGATTGTCAGAATAGGGTACATTGTAAATAAAACAAAATTGCAGTATGAGTAACATCCAAAATGCAAAAGTTTTGAAGATTCTGCTGTCACCGGTTGGCAAGATGATTCCTTGGGTTATGAAGATCTTAAGAACACTGAAGGATATCACATTGATTACCAGTGTTCTTTTTGCACAAATGTTTCGGACAAGATCCCAGATAAATACTCACCCATCAGTTATCCTTTCCTGGTTTCTTCTCCGAAAACCTCAAATTGGATATGGTTTGACAGATCTTAAGCTGAAAAACTTCAGAAAATTCCCTGATAAAAGATTTGTAAGTAATATCAATCAACTGGAGATCGTCAAGTTGATGTATATCTACATTTTCATATCCACTGCAAGATCCAACTTCTTGTAGCAACCCCTTGATGCTTCCAACCTTTCGGTTCCTAATCCCACAAGGGACTATCCAATCAAAGGGTTTCAAATTTGTGGTGACATTCAGTGCCAAACCATGATAAGTTATCCAGTGAGAAACTCTTATCCCAATTGCAGCCAGTTTCTGATCCCCTGAAGCAGAATTTTGAACAAAATGATCAGGAGAGATTTACATATTCCTGTTTCTTCACACGCATGCAGACAATCACATACAAAATGAATCCACTTGGGTCAATTTCCATAAATATATAGAGTTTACAAGCAGTCATTAGTCGTTAATTTATGGTTTTACAACATCAAACTATACTTGATCATACAAAGATCATTTTAAAGTTCCAGGTCCAGCAGACTAAGTTGCTACAACGAGGGGATGAACATGCATGTAAAAGAATCACAGACAAAGGACAAAGAACGTACCAACCCAAACTCCAGTTAAACCATCAACACGTGAAGCCTCAATTGCGAAGGTTGCGGAAAGAACACGAATGACCACCTCCTCAAGTGCCCTAAGGTACCAATGAAGATCCATCTTGTGATTTCGAAGATTGATAATTGGGTACATAACTAGCTGCAATGCAATACACAACATTAGTTAATAGTTAGGCACAAAATACCAGAAATATAAGATTTCTCTGTAGCCAATCGATGCGGAGAATTTAAAAGATGATCCATATAGTTTGAACCCAAAGGAAAGCTTAGCAAATAGAAGAAAATACCTGGCCAGGCCCATGATAGGTAACTTCTCCTCCTCGTTCAGTTCGGTAAACATCATAAGGAGCATCTCTTACGTCAAAATTCAGGTAACCTACAGAACTACGGGTACCCAATGTATACACAGGTTGATGCTGCAAAACGATCAGCGTATCCGGGCACTCTTCATTCCTTTCAATCAATGTTCTTTTCTCTCTAACAATGTCTTTTTGCCAATTCCATGCATCCTCATATGGCACTAGTCTTTTGCACAAATCAAACAGCTCGCACCTGTAAAGTTCCAAGCTTAGCGTGTGAATTTTTATGCCACAAGAGGAGTGTTTGTGAAAATGCGTGACAGAGGCAGCTCAGCTTACGTTCTCCTATCATCTCGAGTTATTGGGGTGAAGTCAGATGCTCTCTGATTTGAAACTCGGTTCAATGTGACAACATCGTGCGAGTGAGGCCGGCGACCATCAGTTGGCCATGTTGGAATGAAGCCAAAACTTGAAGTCGCTGTTGCAAAAATCATAACTTACCTCTGCAATTTAGACAAGAAAAGAGAATAGAATCGCCCATTAATCACACAAGCCCAGTTCTCAAATTCGATTTTGAAGCTGCAGAAAAAGATGAAAAGGATTTTGAAGAGCGTTCAAATAATTTTTGACTTTGCTATCTCTCCATTGCCGCAGAGTCTGAGGCCAGCGCCCAGCGGAGAAACCAAAGCCGATTCCAGATGATCTAGACCGTTGGAGGTAGAAAGGACCCACAATCCCACAATCTGGACGGCCCCAGATGCTACAGGAAACCCGTTTGCTTATAGGGATAGATGAGACATTAAATAAAAATCTCAAGATAGTTTTTGAATAATTCTAATTTGTCAGCTCTTGAGCCAAATCGTTAAATATAAAAATCGTTAATAAAAATCATTCATTTTGGAAGAGATGGAGTAAATTGGGATTTTATAAAATAAAATTTTTTATAATTTTTTAAAATTTATAATTTTTTAGTGTTAAAAAAAGGAAAAAAATTTTAAATATTTAAAAATTTTAAAGGGGAAATTTCATTAATTTATTAATTTAATAAATTAAAAAATAAAATTTTAAAAAATATACACTTTAAAAAATCTTCATCCTCTCAAATAAAAATTCAAAATTTTTAAACTTTAAAAAACCTTCGATTACTTAAAAAAAAACTCATTTCCAAACAATGCGGAGAGAATCTTTCTACTTTTTATGGTTTTAAACTTTAGGATTTCTACCTTTTCTTCCGTAGACTTTGCAGCTTCTCCTACTTCTCAAGGATAGGGGGCTTCCCCTTTGCCTAGAAGTGAGTTCCTCCCTCCTCACTATTAGGATGAGTTGTAAATAGCTTGAGTTTTGGGTGTTGTTGCAGATTCTGTGGTATCTAAGAGGGAAATTTCTAATAACCTGCTTGTTTTTGTTTGGACGGCATGTCTTCTATTGTGTGGGGGGCTTCAGAAATAGTGGTGAAGAGAGGTAACTCAAGGAAACTAACGTCGACTCTCTGGTGGCCGGCCTCTCTTAAGGCTAAAGTGAAATTGAGATGTTGGAGCTTTCTTCTCCTCTAAAGTCCTTTAGCAAATCCATGTTTCTTGACCACCAATGTGCACTTATGGATCGGTAACGGGTGACTACTTTGGGCCATTTATGACTTGCGAAACTCCTTCCCACCTCCTACTGGTGGTGGCTTATGCTCCCAACAGCCTACCTTGCTTAATTGATGATGGTAATATAGAATAAATGTGTTGTGGACAACACTGCAGAAGGCCATCTCTTATTGCTCTAGGGTTTCCACTGCAATAGTAGGGTTGGGATTTTAGACTTGGTTCTGTGGGATGGGGGGCTTTTAACTTATTTTCTAGATCTATATCTCGTCAGCCCTGGGCTTTGTATTATGTTCCAATCTAATATATTTCTATCTTTGCTAGAAAAAAAAATTGTTTAGAGAGAGAAACTCTCTATCTCTCTCTGTTTTTTTCTTATGCTAGGGGTCTGTTCTTTTCCCATTGCAGACTTGTTGCCTCCTTTGCCCCTCAAGTGCAGGCAGGCCTTCGCTTCCTCCAGCTTGACAGTGGATCTATACCTTCCCATTAGTTGGATTGGATTGTATGTATTGGTTTGATTTTCTTTTGCATGTCCATTACTTCACCAGTGAGGGTTGTTTCAACTAACCTAAGCAGCTTTGTATCTTGGTTGCATGTGTGCTTTATGGGTGTTTGTAAGTAGTCTCACTTGGTAGTAGTTTGCTTATAAGGTGCAATATGAAAAATCAGCTCGGAAGGTGCGAATGGGACACTAAAAAACCCCACCAATGCCGTCCTTTGCTTATTTTGGTACCGTTTTTGTTGCTTCCATGGCTCTCCAAGGTAGTCCAACAACTTACCCTTATTGGTTTTGGTACATAGGTTTCTTTTCTTCTGCATCAAACTTGCTTATGCTTGCAAGATCTGGTTTATTCTTTATCTTCTTGGTATCTCTTCCATAATGGTGTGTAACGGTGTTGCATTTCTACGGGCAGCACTGCATTTCTGTGGGTGGTGCATGTTCGGCTTCAACTATCTAGGATTTATATATGGCCTAGGCCTTGTAATGGGTTTGGGTTAAGTAAGTTGCTGGGCCTATTGATTGTGTTGTTCAGCACTTTGAAAATTTGATCTATTGGGCTGACCTCTGAGCTAGCACTTGCATTGTATTAGTTACGGACTTACCCTTTTAATGGAACAACTTTAATTTTCGATAAAAAAAAAAAAATCATTAATATAGCATTTAAATTAAAAGAAATTTAAAGAAAATTTTAAAATATCTAAATCAATAATAGTTGAAATCTGAGGATGGATATGGTCTATGGAGAGAGGTTTAGTTATGGCCAGTTTGATTCAAAACCTGGTCAGTTTAATTTAAAATATATTTTTATGGCCAATTGGATTAAAAATACTAAGCATTTATATTAATTCACATTTATATTTATAATTTCTAATTTTATGTGAAATAGTCATACTTTTAAGATTCGTCACGATTGTATTCAATGGAGTAAAATTGAATTTGAAAAGTTAACAGTAAATTATAATATAATACCTTAAGTTTTATTTGGTTAACAAATAAAATTTTGAATATAATCGTGAATTAGCATAAATGTTTAACATTATATTTACTGATTAAATTTTATATTTAAAATAAATTTTATTTTATATTTATTCTTAAATGAAACTTTATACTAAAATTTTTTTTATTAATTTCAATTAACGTAATTTTTTCTTTAATCATTGGGCTAGACAAATCTATTTATTCGAATGTAAATTGTAAAATTAAATTTTTACATTGTTATCAAATAATTTTAAAAATAATATATAATTGAAAGAATATTTCCCACATAAATAGCTTCCATTAAATAAAATATATATTTTATATATAGTTTATTTTAATTAGTATATATATTTTATATAATGGATGCTATAATTCATGGTAAATTGGTTTGAAATATAAATTTTTTACAATTAATTTTTTTATCTTTTTCTTTATTTTTCCTCTTGAAGAGAAGTATAGAATTTGCATTGAGTTTTTTTTCCCTTAAATTAGAATTTGAACTCATCGATGAGTTTTTCAAAGAATTAGTGAGTGATAATTAAAAAAAAAATTATGTATAGACTTGATTTATTATGCGGATCAAAAAATATGATATAGAATAGTAAGACATAAATTTCATATAATTTATATAAATTCTCTGTAACACCCTAGGTAAATCCCACATCGGTAAAACATGGGAGAGATGCTGGGTTTATAAGTTGGTGGTTCGTAACCCCTAGTGACGCGTTTTAAAACCGTGAGGGTTTCGGCCTAGAGCAGACAATATCACTAGTGGGCCGGGCCGTTAATGCAATAGATGACACTTCATTTTGAGATCTCATAAATAGTTGTGAATGATATGATAAAAGAGAATATGATATGGAAATATGTGAGATGACTACGAATATGTTAACACATGATAGTGGAACCTGCCAGATGCTAATAAAACAGAGGAGGATCTGTCCTGGTCTCCACAGAAATAAGATATATAAAAAAAAAAATTCTAAACATAAAAATTACACATTAAAATTTACAATAGACATGATAAAACAAGATAGGGTGCTCAGGCACCGAATGTGGCACTTCTTGCTCGGCTATACAATAGACGGGTAAGGAGCGGTGCTCCGGCACCGAATGTGGCACTTCTTGCTCGGCTATACAATAGACGGGTAAGGAGCGTTACATTTGTGGTATCAGATCCGCTCCGCGTGCAACCTTGAACGATGGTGGGGCAATCCTCAACGATGGTGGGGCAATCCTCGCTGGGGTGGATTGTAACACCCAACCTTGAACGATGGTGGGGCAATCCTTGCTGGGGTAGATTATAACACCCTAGGCAAATCCCACATCGACAAAACACGAGAGACATATTGGGTTTATAAGTTGTTAGTTCGTAACCCCTAGTGACGCGTTTTAAAACCGTGAGGGCTTCAGCTCAGAGCAGACAATATCACTAGTGGGCCAGGCCATTACATTCTCCACATTATGAACTTCATGAAAATAAAAAAAGTAAAGTATACAAGTTATTCATAAAGTTTAAGTCCGATTTATCATGAAATGTAGCATGCATTAAACAAAATATACGTATTAATTAGAGTAAACTATATATAAAATACATATTAATGAATACTACAATTCATATAGGATATATTCTTTTTAATTATATATTATTTTCAAAAATTACTTTGTCAAAATGTATGAATTCTTTTTACATTTTATATTTGAATATATAAAATTTTCTGCCTAATTTAAGAGATAATTACATTAATTAAAATTAATAAAAATATTTTTTAGTGTAAAGTTTCAATTAAAAGTAAACATAAAATAAAATTTATTTTTAAATATAAATTTTAATCAATGAACTAAAAATATCAAACATTTATGTTAAATCATAATTATATCAAAAAATTTTATTTATTAATCAAATAAAATTTTATATACTATATTGTAATTTACTATTAATTTTTTAAATTCAATTTCACCCTATTAGGTACAATCGTTACAAATATTAAAGGTGCGGCTATTTTATAAAAAATTAGAAGTTATACATATAAATATAAATTGACGTAAATATTTGATATTTTTTCTCCGATTATCTTATTTTTATCTTCCTTTAAAGAGAATTAAAATTAAATTAAAATTTAGATTCAAAATTGATGTTTTCATTTTTTTAAAAAAATATTTAATAAATCAGATTAAAATTAAACTAAATTAAATTTAAATCAAAATCAAAATCAAAGAATCTTGCACTTTAATTTCAAATATCTTAATTCTTTGATTGGGTGTGAAAATAAAAGAAAAGAAAATAACTTGGAAAAAATATAGGGATAAAGATACTTCTTTTTATTTGCAAAAGAGACGAAAATAATAATAGAGAGTAAAGAAAAAAGTTGCTTCTCTAAGAAAATTAAACTTTTTCTATTTAATTTTTTTAAAAAATATATAGAATAAAATCATAAATTCATCATAACTTTCTTTTTTCTTTTTAGTTTTAATCATTTCTAAACAATGAATAATAATTTTATTTTTTAAGTTTCGTTTCATCCAAATAAAAGAAAAAAAAATAGTAAAGAGAAAATATTCTTTAATTTTCTTTCCGTCTTAAAGTTTTCCAAATATATTGTAAAATTTTGAACCAAAATCGATTTCAACCGGCTCCAGGCGCGTGTTTGTTTTGGATCGTGAATTAATTAATCACAAGAATGTACTGCATAAAGTCTGGAAGCTGACACATAATATGCATCGCCAAGAACATCATTCATTCATTGCCAGTTGGGAAATGGGAATTGCTAGCAAATCGACAGAACCATCTCCATCTGCTGTTTTACAATTACCGTTCGTTCTTTTAAGATTTTATTGGTCATCTTCCCCAGAAATTGTACCAGCTGCTATAATAGCCGTTCCTGAGACCTTAGGCCAACCAACAACGAATGAATCAAGACTCTTCTTCAGCCTATTTGCACGTGCGCCGACTACTATTCCTCCACGCAACCACACGAGTTCAGGTTTGCTTCTTTGGAAACACTACCAAACAAAACATTCTTCCAAGCCCACCGTTGGAATACCAAGCGACATCACCTCCGTAAGACACGCCCTGCTACGTGTTAGCCTCACAACTCTTATGACCCCACGCGTTTGTGGAAAATCGTCACGTGGTTTTAAAATTTCAACAAATCGATTTCAAATCCACCTCTCCAAGAAAGAAGCTGAAGCTGGGAAAAGTGAAAAAAACAAAGGGGCAAAATTCAACTTCCGCGTAGCGACGTCGAAGCTCTGAGCTAATATGCTTGGAATCATCTCTTCTTCACACTGACCCTATAAAGAAAAGCCACCAAGCAAATGGCTAAAAGTTTAGCCTAAAACCCAGAAAGTACTACAAAGGCAAAGCACATGCTAACCAAACCAAGAAAATTAAATTAAATTAATTAAGAGCAATGGCAACCACAAGACTTTTACGTTCTTTTAGGCCTCTGCGTCATGTTCCTCCTCCTGGTTCAACTTCATCATCTGTTACGACGGTGAAATTCATTGGCAAGAATACTGCAGGGTTGGGTGGAGAGAAGATGGTTTCAGGGGACGGTGACAAAAGGAAATCAACGGCGGCTGCTATGAAACCATCCGTGTCTACTAATGAGAGCTTGATCACTGCAGAATCACGGGTTGATGAGGGATTGGATTTGTCTTCTTTGCTTGCAACTGTTTGCAATGCTTTGTTTAAGGTGTTGAAGCCTGCTGTTAAACGAAAGCCCTGGAATTTACAGGTCCAGATGCTCATTGAAAAGGTTCGCTCGTCTTCTTCTGTAATTACGATACTATATATTGAATTAATCTTTGTGATTATCATAAATTATTGATATTTAATTATAATTTATTATTAATTATGATAAAATTTTATTATAGTTATAATAATATAAAAAAATACAGTGAAAAGAATTTATTTAATTGATCACAATTAATTTAAAAATTAAAACTTAATTATCATATTGTTATTATGCAGGCAATAATTGATTGTCGGTTCTTCACATTATTTGCCATTGCGGGATCCTTGCTAGGTTCAGTATTGTGTTTTCTGGAGGTAAATTATTATTGTCATTATTTTTAGAAAATAAAGGACGGAAACAAATCACTTGTATTTTGTTTAAAATTGCTTTTAGCATGTCGGACACTGACAAAGATATTTGTCACGTCATATTTTGCAGGGTTGCTTTCTCATTCTAAAGTCATACTTTCACTATTTTAATACGTTATCTCATAGTTTTGATCAAGGACATTTGGTGCAGCTACTTATAGAAGCCATTGGTATATCTGCCACCTTATATGCTTGAGTGTTTTCTTCCACCATCTTTATGGTTCAGCAAACTGAACCACAGTGTTGTTCTTTTTTTGCAGACATGTTCTTGGTAGGGACAGCCATGCTTATATTTGGGGTTGGGTTGTATGTCATCTTTGTGGGACCAAAGAATTCAAAAGACGAAAGGCCATGGCTGCCAGGATCAAACTTTTTTGGGCTATTCTATTTGAAGGTGAGCTTTTAATTGCATGAATGTTTATCTTAGGCTCTGATATTGCTAAATACTTAGGTTTTTGACTGACTATTGTGTCTCCTTCAGTCTCTTCCAACATGGATGCAGATGGAGTCAGTTACACAAGCCAAGTCTAGAATTGGGCATGCTGCAATGATGATACTGCAAGTGGGATTGTTGGAGAAATTCAAGAACATACCTCTAGTTACGAGTTTGGATCTTGCCTCTTTTGCAGGATCTGTGCTGGTTTCCTCAGCTTGTATATTCATTCTTTCAAAACTCTCAGTTGGTGGTATTTCGGGAGAAGGCAGGTAACAGAGGAATGCTCGTATCAGTGCATATATATTTGGCACGCATTACGGCCAAGAAGGAACTAAACCTTAATTCTTTTGTTGGTCATACATCTTTTGTATATTCTACTAGTACTTATACAATAGAAAGAAAAATCCTACTTGTATTACACCCAAATTGAGCCTTAGCTTAGGCATTATGTTCAAGCCTTCTGTATTAAGAAGAAGAAGAAGAAGGAATGCCTCCAAGGCTCTAACCCCTAAAAGGATTTTGCAGCTTTTACTTGTGTAAGTTTCAGCGCCAAGGAGAAACAAAGCAAGAAGAACAATATACATTTTCTTAATTATTGTATGAATATTATTCTTCTTCTAATTAATGTATGTGATACACCTGATGAGTAATATTAAACAGAGAAACCTGAAGGCACATAACAGGTATTATTACTACTGAGGTTCAATCCTGATTATGTAATAGGTAAATCAATAAAGCAGTATCTTTCGCTAAAGTTGATGAAAGAGATTGGTCCTATTATCAGCAATTAATTGACCTAACCGCTTAGCCCCATATATGTTAATGAAGCCCTTCACAATTAATCATCTGGCATACATATTTAGCATTTATTGACACAGAAGGGATTGGCAAAGGTAGAGAGTTACGAAACCAAAAATCATCTTCGAATTGATCCTTGGATTTGCTGCTAGCACAATTGTCAGTTGAATTAAATTTCTTCTATAATCATTGGAATTTTTTAATAGGTTGTTTGCATTGAGAAATGTTTGTAGCTCTCTTTCAACAAAATTATGAAGCTTTTCCGGTGTAGATTCTGCCTCCCCCAGCGAATACTCAAAGATGCTTCTCTACAAGCTCATTGTCAGGCAGGGAGCATCCATATGCATAGCTTCACTCCAGTATTCCCCTACACTCAACTATCTGCATTCTGCAGCCAAGCTTTGGTTAAAATTCAGAAATATGCCTCAGATATGCCTAGTTTCTTACTAAGATGTTTGAATTGCTCATTCTTTACTCTTCGGAAATCTGCAATACCCTTTACTTTGGATGTTCTATTGGCATCCCAAAGTTCGAAATAATGCATATATTTCTCCAGAGATTGCTATGCCATCTCCTTTCTCCTGGCTTATGTATCCGAAATTTCATATGCATTACAAGTTGAATGATAGCCAAATGAACCAAGGCACATCCAGCGAAAATTGTGCCCACAGACCTTGCAATTCATGTGCATACACCCAATATTTTTTTTATGGGTCGCTTGCATTTGGGACAAGGCTTGCAATAGGCTTGAGAGTAATTCACATTCTCATATATGTTCTTTAAAACCCACCTCTTAACAGTCTCGCGACCAAGGGACGGTGACCCTCCTCATCACAGTTCCAGCAAAAAACTAGCAAAACAATGGAAAGTAACATCAAAGCTTCCTTCCCCACTGAAGAACTCAATCACTTATTGACTAGCCAGAGCCAGGGCACCATCTTGTGCTCCTATTCTCTCCAATATAAGACCTAAACAGAAACTCAGAATCCCCCAGAGCGGATTCCCCCTCTCCTCCCACGTGCCTAAGTTTTTTTCTACCAACAGTTCTATTTGTAGGTTCCAAAAATCACCTCATCGCAGCTTCATTAACTTCGCAACATTCAAACACCCATTAGTGCGCTGCCAGATTGACTTCAAATAAGCATTCGCTTATGAGCCCTAAGATTTAACAAGAAAGCTTACCTTAACCTTATCCCATAAAGAAGTTATAATTTACTCAGAAGTTCCTGTGCAGCTTCTTGTACAGTTTCTCAACCTGCAGCAGAGAAGGCAACTAACAAACTATCTTTGAGGCATTAGCTTTCCCCAGATAAGGAGATTTTAAAATCTTGGAAGATCCATTCCTAAGTTTCCAACTGTCATTAACTGAATTACTTCTATAGCATAATCATATACATCAAATCCCTGAACTTGAGGGCAAACTGGAAAAGTCATTCAAACTGCTGCAGAAGGCAAACTTAACCAGGATAAGTACCGTCAAAATGTCAGAAAACATTTATTCAACATTTCAAAGGATATCAATAAATTTAGGGATAACACGCAATATAGACTGCCAAAGGACTGGGAGTAAATTAGTAGGAATTACTGATGAGAAGTTTACAAGATTGCCCATAAGCTTCACTTGCTCAGTGACAAAAATTGGGTGAAAATTATATGAGCTTTATGCATCTGCTTCTAATTAGCACAGTTGATTAGCAGGGAAATAAATATAAAATGCTTTCACAATTTTTGTAGGCCTGACCAATCAAATACCTAGATTATTCCTGGATGTTACTCCATGAGTTGCAAAATTTGTGAATCTAGACAGAATTAAGAACGATATTTTTAATATGACGAGTTTCAAAATAGAAATGATGTTATTTGCTGTCAAGTCTGACTATATATATATATAATCAGTAACAAAGGCACAAGTTATTCCTAAACCTGTTTGGCAAATTGATGAGTGAGACTACAGAGCACTGAGCTAGCCTAAGTTGCGCACATGAGTATACAGAAGAATCTCTATCTCTAAACTTCATCTTCATCAAGCACGACGCACATCTGGCATTCCAGGACAGACACAGGATTGGCATAAGTGCAAAGATCACAAAACCAATAATCTTCTACTTCATCCCTCGAGCTGCTTGCCTCATGGGAGACCACATCAGATAGGCCATTCTCCAATGCTATTACCAGCTTCTCAAAGTAATTTCCAGTTACAGTGGTAAGGCCAAGTAGCATTGTCCGGAATTTAATGAAATCCTTTGATAGACCATCAGAATCAAGAAACTGTTCCAGCTCTTTCTCCGCACAATTATGAAGTTTTTCCAGTCCAGACTCTGCCTCCCCTTGCAAGTACTCAAAAAACTGTTTCTTAGCAAGCTCATTTTCAGGCAGGTAGTATCCATATGCATAACTCCATTCCAGCACTCGCCTACATTCAACCACCTGCAGCCATGCCTTTGTTATGAAATCCAAGTTGTCTTCAGGTATGCCTTGTATCTCACTAAGCTTTTTGAATTTCACATTTTTCACATGTTGAAAATCTGCAAGTGCTTTTAGTTTCGACTTTCGATTGGCATCCCATCGCTCAAAATAATGTGTATATTTCTCTAAAGATTGCTTTGCCATCTCCTTTTTCCTCACTACATTATCCAGATATCCATTACATTGTCTATGATTTTCATACGAAGCAAGACATAACCAGCAAAAGCTATGTCTACAGACCCTGCAAGTCATGTGCATACAACCATCATTCTTTTCGATTGGTCTCCTGCAGTTAGGACAAGGCTTGCAGTAGGTTAGTATGTAATTAACGTTTTCAGACTCCGACTGGTTCTTGGAAATCCACTTCTTCACAGTCTCACAATCCACAGGACGGTGACTTTCCTCATCGCAATTCCAGCAAAAACTAGTAAAACATAGACAAGAAACATCAAAGCTTTTATCCCCATCAAAAAACTCAATAGCACAATCACAGTCTCGACCAGGACACCACTTTATCTTCCTCTTTTCTTGGATGTAAGACCTAACAAGGCACCGAGCATACTTGTTTCTATCATCTTTGGACACCAATGAGTCGATCATGTCCTGACCCACGGCGACACGACAAGATGGGTCAGGACATCTGAGCATCAAACACCCAAGACCATCATTATTAATAGAAGTGCTTATATAACTAGACCAGCAATCGTTACAATAAGGGTGGCCACAGGCAGCGGAGCTGATCCTATCAGGGGGGTAGGAATCGAAACAAATCCCACAAGTGATAATTGCAGAATCAATTGAGAAAATTTCGGGAAGCAAAAGTGTTTTCTGAAGCAAGCCCACTTTTTCACGGACAGCGAACTCATCAGAAAACCAAGAATCATGGAGTTTAGTGAGGGACCAATTGAAGAAGCAGAGTAAGATACTTGCCTCAGGTTTTGGAAGAGAAAGCACAGAGGAGACTTGAGCAAGTTCATCCTCCATGCGTTGACGGATATCATCTTCCTTGAGGATCCTGTAATTTTGATGCTTAGTAATAAGATGGTTGGAATGATTGGCATCGTGATCATGATGATGATCACAATTAGATTCCAAGAAGAGATCATCAGTGCTAAGGGCATCGTCGAAATAAGCATCATCGAAGCCATCGCTGAAGCAGTCAACGGAAGTCTCCTCCTCCTCTTCTGGAGTATTACTGTACATGGTTTGGCTTGGCTTATAGCGATCAAGTTGAAGGATGCTGAAATGAAACCTCAATAAAGTGAAGATGGAGTCTTTACTCGTAAGATATTCAATAATCCCCCAGCACTCGCAAACTACGCAATGATTCAACTTTTAAATTTCAATTTTTTTTTTTATCAAAAAAATAAATTTCAATTTCAGTTTGGATTAAATACTTTTTTCTTGCTATTTTTATCTTTGGTTGGAAAAATGGCATAATTATCTATTTCTAAGGATTTAAAAAAATATTGACCAAAATTATATAAGAAAAAGCCAATTTTTCTTTAGCTAGGTAATTAATTAATTTTTTTTTATTCACTGTACTTTATTATATTATACTAAAAACAAATAACTTTTTTACTGTTTATAAAGAACAGTAAAACAACTCTTTTGCTGTTTATCAGAAACAGTAAAATACAATTTTATCCTTTTTATTATTATTATTATATTAAAGAAAAGCAAAGTAAAAAATCCTCTCTACCAATCTATCTTTTTTTTTTCCTGTTACAAATAGTATGTGTTAATTGTGGAGAGTTGAGAAGTTAAAAGTATTATTATTTTTATAATTTTTTATTATAATTATCAGATGACAATTAATATTCATACATCGAATAATTATTTTTTAAATAAAATTTATGAAAAAAATAATTTTTAAATCTTAATAATTTTTACTTTTTTAACAGTCTAATAATATAATAATAAATAATATATATATATATATCAATTGAAATTATTTTTTTATTTTAATTTATATTTTAATTTTAATTGCTTTCAAATTATTTAATTATTATTATTATTAAAATAATTTTGAAATTTATAGATTAATAACAATGTTGTGATAATTTTCCCTATTACATTTCTTTATTTTTAGTGTCTTTTTTTTAATTTTTATTTTATTATTAAAATTTAATATTTTCTTTTTAATTTTTACATGAGATATCTTCGATCACTAACCCACTACAACATTTTTTTTAATTAATTGAATTTTCTGAATTAAAATGAATGCTTGAATCCTTTTTAAATTTTTATATAGATATTATATTTTGTTAATTGAATTTTTAAATTTTTTATTTATTTATTTTAATATTTAAACCATTTATTTATTCATAAATAAATTGATTTTTTGTATAATTTTTACTTTTTATTTTCAATTAATTATTTTTAATTATTTAATTATTTAATTTGCATTCATTATAATTGTTTTTCTTAAATCAATTTTAAGATTATATTATTTTATGATAAAATAAATTTTACTAATCTATTTGAGCTTTATTTTTTTTCCTACAAACACTACTTTAAAATAGTAAAATTTTGATTAAAATTATTATTTTTATAATAATAATAATAATAATAATAATAATATTTATTATATTTTAAATATTTAAAAATAATATTTATAAACTTTTTATAATATCTATTTAGAGTTGTTAGTCTATTAAATGTATAATTATAAATAATAAATAATTAAATTTACTTGGCTTATATTTAATTTATTTTTTAATAATTAAAAATATTTTAAAACAATATGCATAGACAATTTTTTTATATACTAAAACTATTACCTTAAGAATAATATTAGACTTATTTTTTATTACTTTTTTAAACAATCATTACTATTATTTTCTTTTATAACTATAATCTATAATTTTTTTTTTTTTGAAATTATATGTTTATTCTATGCATTATAATAAATAAATAATAAATATAATATTATTAATATTAATTTATTTTAAACTAAACTATATACACATAACTAATATATAATATAATGAATGATTAAAATTTTATTTCACTTGAGTTATGATCTACATATAATTTAATTTTTTATATATTTTTAAAATAAAATTACATGTATTTTTTTAAAAAAATATCTTTTTATTAATTATATTAACATAATAAATATGTATACATAAAAAAAAAAAAAAATTCACATCGCAGCATAACGCAAATTTTAAAAAGCTTGTTAGGCACTATTTACCAATCATGGCGCGGTAGCCGCGGCCATAGACCTGGCCCGCCACCACCGTTACGGGCCTTAAAACCGGCGACAAGTATTTTCTTCTCTGATCTCCTAACAACACCACCAAGTCATCACAAGTTGATCTCAGTAAAAAAAAAAAAGACAAAAAAAAAAAAAAACCCACAAATCCTCTAGCCAAAAAAGCATGTATATATAAAGTGCCCATATTTTCAATAAAATAACACGTATCACTTTATTCGATAAATTTATCATTTGTTACTTTTTATAAATATATTTTTTAATTAATTATTATTTAATTTTTAATTTTTTTTAATTATTATTATTTATGCTATCTTAATATTTATAGTTTAAATTATTATTTTTTTAAATTTAACTTTTAAAAATTAAAATCTTTTATTATTAAATATAATATTTAAAATTTTTTATATTATTTTATAAAACATAATTATTATTTAATTTTTTATTTCTCTTTTAATTACCATTATTATTTATAATATTATCTTAATATTTACTATTTAAATTATTATTATTTTTAATTTCAATTTTAAAAAATTAAAATATTTTATAATTAAATATAATATTTAAAAATTATTTATATTATTTTTATAAATTTATTTATATAAAAATATTATTTGTCACATATTACCCCAATAATAATAATAATAATAATAATAATAATAATAATAATAATAATAATAATAATAAGTCATTGTTGATCATTAATTTAAAGAAAATTGATTATTAATTTGTGATATCATAATCAATTATAAATACTCTCCTTTATACTACTTATTATTTAATTTTTTTATTTTTCTTTTAATTATCATTATTATTTACAATATTATCTTAATATTTTTTATTTAAATTATTATTTTCTTTAAAATTTAATTTTTAAAAATTAAGACATTTTGTAATTAAATGTAATATTTAAAAATTAATTATATTATTTTATAAATATTAAATATTATTTAATTTTTTTCTCTTTTAATTATTATTATTATTTACAATACCACCTTAACATTTATGATTTAAATTATTATTTCTTTTAAAATTTGATTTTAAAAAATTAATACATTTTAAACTTAAATATAATATTTAAAAATTATTTATATTATTTTTATAAATTTATTTATGCACAAATATTATTTACCATATGTTACCCTTAATAATAATAATAATAATAATAATAATAATAATAAATCATTGATGACCATTAGTTTAAAAAAAATGGTCATTAATTTATAATATCATAATCAATTATTATTTCATTTAATTAATATTGAATTATTTCATATATTTAATAAATATTATTGTTACATTGTTATATTTTCTATTATTTTTATTATGAAATCTTTATTAAAAAATTTGAGACACAAAAAGTGTAGTTTACATAAAAAGTTATAAAAATAAAATATAGATATTTGACTTATTTATAACTTTTATAATTAACATGTATTATTTTTTATATTAATAATTTAATATTCTTTTTATTTCACCTTTTTAATATTAATTAATACTTATTATTATTATTATTATTATTATTATTATCATTATGACCAACTTATGGCCATTTAATTGAAATGACAAAATAAATAGAAAATATTTTATTGTTATAAAAATTGAATTTGAATTCTTTTATTATTATTTTTCAATTAAATAATGTTTAATTATAAATTATTTTTTATTTAAATAGTTTTCATTTATTTGTCTATATATAATATGTCATATGAGATGTGTAATACATATCAAATACTCTCATCTCACCAAATATTTTTATTTCACCTAAATGCCCTCAATTCTTTTTTCATTTGCCCTATTTTTTTATTATTTTTTAAAATTATTAGTTATAATTCTTAAAATTTATTTATTTATTTAAATATATTTAATTAATATATATTTAATTATTAATATTTTTATAAAATTCTTATTTAATATTTCTTAAACTTTTAAATATTTTATTTCATTATAATTATATATCTAATGTAATTATAAATAATATTTTAATTATCTATATTTTGTTATTATTAAATTTTAACAGAATTATTTTTAAAGTTTAATTAAATATCTATATTTTTATGTATAAATTATTTTATAATTATATTTTTAGATAGAAATAAAATTTTAAAAATAAATTATAAATATGATTGCATGAGAGTTTAATTATAAATAAAAATGATTAAATAAATTAAAATTATAGTAATAAAATCTATCTTTAAAAAAATAGTATGTATTTTTAATATTTATTATATTAATAGAAAATGACAATATTTTAAAATTTTAATTTTTATGAAATATATTTATGTTATATTATAAATTTATATTAAGTGATAATCATTTTTTATCAAATAATTATTTTATCAAAAATATATTAGAATAATAAAAAAAAATTATACTTAGATATAATATTTTTTAAAAAATAATATAATAGAATATTATTTTTAATTAATAATAATGGTATATATTTTTATTATTATTAAAATTAAATAATTCAATTCATTAGTAATTTAATATTTTTTATTATATTAATAATAAAAAAAATTATATTTATATATTCTTAAAATAATATTTTTTTTTGTTATTAATCTAATATATTTTTTTATAATTTATAAAAAATATATATAATTTTACATAAATTATGAGATAAAATATAAAAATTTTATAAAAATTAAATTATTTTTTAAATAAAATACTTTTATTACATTTTTAAAAAAATAATTATAAAAATTACTATTAATATATGTATAAAAAAAATTAAATATGTATTTTAATTAATTATACCATAAATTAATTAAAATTTACTATTATAAGATAAAAATATTAATTTAAAATTAATTTAATAATAATTTATTTTATTTAAAATATAATAAATAATTAAATTAAAAAATAAAAATTATAAATTATTTATGCATACTATGATATTATGCTAGTTATTTATAATAGGAAATTCCAAAGCTATCAGGGACAGGGTAATTGGCAACGCACCACCGGTCAAAATCTCAAAAGCGTAATCTTAATGGCTAAGGGTCAAACTGATTTTTCAATAGATGATCATCTCTGTCTCTTTCAAAAATGGGAAAACTTCGAAAGTAGGTTCCTTCACCGGACGTTGAAGGTTCAGCACATTGTAGATATTTTATGAGTCAATGAGACGATGACCCAACCAACATAAAACGATAACACTTTGAGTTGGATAAAAATACTGAGATATTATTAAGTACAGTCGGAACACAATGTTCCTCCACTCATTATTTTTTGCAGAGATTTACTTTTCCTAATTTGTAAAAACAATTTGCTTATATATAAATCAAAAAATTATATTTTTAAGAGGAAAAAATATATTTTTATATATCAAACATGCTAGGTTATTTATCTATAATCAATTTATATATATTAAAATTAATATATATATATATATCTAAACTTATAAATAAATATCATATATTTAAGTAATTAACTTAAAAGAAATGTCATTTATCAATTAATTATTATTATTATTTTTTGCTGATTTGTACAAGTCAACTAACAAAAAAAATATCACTTGAAATCAATTGATATGCCATATAATAAAAAATATTGATTAATTGATATATAAATAAAAATATAAAAATAGTGATTATTTAAAATTTATTAGAATCAGTTTATTATTTTAAATTTTTAAATTTGGATTCATATGAAAAAAGAATATTAAATATTGATTCTACATTTATATTCGATAACATCTATATATGAGGTAGCTAAAAATATAAATAATTTATTATTTATTAAATTTTAAAATTTAATAAAATTTTTTAATAATATAAAATAAATTTATGTCTCACTTCTATTAAATTTTAAATATGATGTTTATTCAAATTTCTCTCTTTTCACTTAGTAATTTTGATAATTTAATTATTCTTTATATAATTATATTTTTAATTATTTATTTTTTTCAAAATCTTAATATTTATATTTATAAATTATTTATCAAATCTCATTTATTTATGTTTATAAATATATGTTGTACTTAAAAAAAATAGATACTCCTATAAAAAATTTAAAATTAAAAAAAAGTCATTTAATTTTTAAAAAATATAAAGGTCAAAAGTAGTTTCTATTTATAATTTAAAAATAATATATTACTCGTTTATTTAGTTATATTTAAAATAAAATTATAATAATAAAATTTTATAATACAATTATAAAAATATAAAATTTTATCCTATTAAAATAATATATAACCCGTAGAACATGACTAATTATCATTTAAAGACGACCAAGTCAACTATGGAGTAACTAAGAAAGTTCAGTTCTTTAAAAAAGAAATAAAAAAAAAAACAAAGAAAGTTCAGTGGCTGTTGGCCCCACATCAAATACTTTTTTTTTATTTAATTAATAATGCAAGAAGCTTCACATAATTGACTTGCTGTCAGACAATTTAATTTAAAGTTTAGTTAATATTAGCTAATCATCAATGTTATCTTAACTCTTAATCATTAATATCAGTAAAGTGCATTAGTTGTCAAATAAAAAAAAAAAAAAGCATTAATGGGCGTTAAATTAGGCCGATGTCTAAATTGAATGCATTTCCTTTTTCACACTTGCAACTCAAAAAGCATGATTGGTTTTTGTTTTCTGATTTTAGTACTTGTTTGCCCGTAAAGAATCCAGTCTGACCAGCCATGTCTCCTGGATTATCACTTTATTTTCTTGCCACAGATCAATTAGATTGAAGTTCTTCACACACGAGTGAATAAATCAAATACAAATAGGAAAGATAAACAAGAAAAACATACTTTTACTCGCAAAGAAGCAGCATGCCTTCATCAAAATCCATATTATTATATCAAGAACCAGTTCCATACCATGCAGTTCTGCTAAGTAAAAATTTGTCCAATAAATCAATAATGGGGAAAATTTTTGAACAAAGAACAAAAAAGAATAATTACATCAGGCTAACGCGACTCTAATACTTTTCCAAAAAAGAAGGAAAGAAAGAGAAGGAAAAGAACATCTAAAGCATTATACAACAGAAATCTCTCTACAAAGATTACATGGACGCCAGAAGGTCTCTCATTTCTGTCACAGAAGGGATGGTTTCATTGGGGTAGATCTTTGCAACGAGTTGGACAAAACTTTCATACTTGTCCAAAAACTCCTTCTGTCAAATCATAAAATGTATGATGTGTTATTGCAATAAAATGCCTTTCTTACTTCATTAACGGTCTACTACAAAATCAAACACCATATAATTAAACACACAACAGCACGACTACAATTTCATCAAAAAACATATTACTGCAAAAATTTTAAAGATGTAAAAAGCTATGCAAAATCATTCACTTAATCAACTTAAAAAAAAAAAGGGTTTATTTTCTATTTGCACCAATGGGCTCTTCAAATCTTGGTGTTCATACCAAAACCAGGAGTTCCTAGTGATATAGCTAGCATGTTTTTCCAGAGTAATACTCCCATCCATTTGGAACTTCCAAAAATAACCCTACTCGAAGGTTTTGGTATTGTACCCTTCTAGTTTTATACCAACGCGGAGAGAGAAGGGACAAGGCATTAATGTGCATTACTAATTTCAGAGGGAAACAAATTCTATAACTTAATTCTCACATGAACTTTCACATTAGTCCTTTATTACATTTCGAGTTCCATTTTTGACAAGAAACACAAATAGTAGCATGGGCAGTAATGACTTCCAATAATTTTTCATACCAACAGAAAAGGGAAAACAAAGTAATCATTTGCCAGATTCCCTAAGGGCAAACAACAGACAGCTGAACACCATTTATTATCTAGATCTGGATATCATAAAACATCAATTTACGGTTTCAAAATGAATAGGATAGATTTTGCTTGAATGGGTGGTATCCTGGTGAGGCTCTTCCCCTCCCCCAACCTACCCACAACATGGTTACATTCTTTGTTTCGTTGATAAAGAATACAAGAATTTAGCAACATCCATATCCCAATGAGTAATACTGCTTAATGGCTTTTGAAAAAGCATCTGGTAGTGAAATCTAGAGATTTTGTAGGAGAGTATACCTTGCATTTATCCCATAAAGAAGGTAACAATTCCTCTGAAGTTAAGTTCTTCTGCAACTTCTTATACATTGCACTAATAGACTTGTCAACCTGCCAGATAAGCCATTTAATTACAACACTAGCTTCAGACCATGAACAATACATTTTGGAGGCATTAAGTGACTTACCCCAGATAAACTAGCCTTCAACATCTTCCGCAGATCCATTTTTGACAATCCAAGCTGGAAAGGGATCTGAAACAAAAAGGGCAAAGCCAAGAGTTAATAAGCACAGCCTTGCACACCAATGTTTGGGATTGCCACTGGACACAAGTTAATACCTTATAGATTAAGCAAAAATAGATGGAATTGGCAAAAAGAAAACATCTAAAATATCATATTCATGCTTCTTTGTACTAATTCTGAAAATTGAACTTACATCTCTAAATAACCTAAAAAATTCCAAAAACTTCACAGTTTTGTGAAATTTGATTGCAAACTGGACCTATAAGTTTATTAATTGCCTTATTTGAATCTATTATCAAATCCAATTCACTCAGACATGGAAACCGTGGCCCACTGATAAGTGTATCATGTGAATGAGGGAAAAAAAGATTAATGTAAATGACAAATGTGCCCAAGAAACAAGAAGGTGAACAAAACAATTGTGCCTGTGCTCCATCCCTTTTCCCTACCCCCCACAAAAGAAACACCTGATTTACATCCTATTTCAATTTCCATTCGGCATGTTCAAAAACATAAAACGGTACTGCTATTACACAACTCATTCCTACTATTCCATACAAGAGACATTCAAAAAACTCCATTAGTCACCAACAGAAATTCCTATAAATAATAATATTCTTAATATTTAAAAATTTAAAACTTTCATGCAATATCACCTCGATAAAAACTCAATAAAAAGAAATCTATATAAATATAAAATTGTCAACTATAGATGACGTGATGACCAAAACTTAACCTCTTCTGGTGTGATTGTGTACATCAAATCCTCAATCTTGCGGGCAAACTGGAAAAGCCGCTCAAATTGCTGCAAAGGGCAAACTTAATGAGTACACATCATTAAAATAGAAGAACAAATTAATGTTTTCACAAAAGGAAAAGACTACACATAAAATGCAGGAAGAATACTTAAAGAACTAGGGTTTCTTACATAATAAATGATCATGCTGATATGACGAGTACAGGCTTGCTCATAAGCTTCACTGGCCTGGTGATAAAATTTGGCTAACGTTGGAACTACATTAGCTAGGTCGTACAAGCTGCAAGCAACAGCTTCTAATCAGCAGAGGTAATCATCAAGAGGAAAAAGAAAAATAATTAAGTTTAATAAGCTTATTGAATATCCACAAGAAAAGGAAAAAGAATACCTATTTTGAAATGCTGCATAGTTCTCCAAAAGAAAAATGTCTGCATATTTTAGATCTGTCTGTGCAATTTTCTCCAATGTTACAAACATGATGCTAACCTGTCCAACAATATTCACAATGTAATTGTACCCCCAAAAAACAAGGTTAAAAAACATGATTCTGGCACTGTTTGATGCACTATTAAAACTACTAAAAATAAGATCATGAGCACGTGCTCCAAAAGACTACTCACAAATTTTGTATAAGCTTGATCAACCAAATCCCTAGATTGCCCCTGAATGTACTGTTCCATGCGAGTTGCAAGAGTTGCAAACCTATGCATAAATGAGAACATTTTCATATGATGTAGAACCAAAATTTGAATTATCTCAATGCCAGTTTTCAGATTAACCCAGAAACATCAAAATTATTTGCATCAGTCAACACCTCATTTATAAATTAAACCAATCAAAGGCATCTGTACTCATATTACCTTGGTATATACGATAAGACCCCCATTTGCCGCACATTACGCTCATTTCTTTCAATCTGATGACATGCTTCATCAACAAACTGCAGTATAGATCAATTGGTAAATATGAAGTAACATTGAAATTGCCAGCCATAACTCATTTCTGTTCTGAGCTAAAACATACACGGCTGAACTGCATAGAGATTCTTGACTCTAGATCACCAAGTAAAAGACGCACAAATCCTGCTGCATCAGCTTTCTGACCAGAAAGATATCGCTCTGTAATCCCATGCATTGATATGCAGCGTAGAGGATCAATCTTGTATGCCCAATCAACAACAGCATAAAAATCTTCCTAGAAGTCATTAAATGGAAACCTTCTAAATATCAAAACCAATATGCCAAGTAAATAATATAAAAACCTAAGACAAGATAGCAAAAATATATATAAATTACAGAGTTAGCGCCATGATTCATATAGCCATTTTTCTCTTATATAGTGCTTGTAAAAATCATTTTCTACACTCTTCCTGTGGAATTCAGAAGATGACTACTCATTCCAATCACCAAAATAATAACAGCATGAGCATGATATATAATTATCTACACTCATAAGACCAGTACATGGACTATCCTAAATATCCTAAACAATTTATCTCATCCTGCCACCAATTAGCATGCCTAAAATGAGATTCTAATGGAACAAGCTAAAGGCGCAGGCTTACCCTTCAGGAAAATTATCTGGTCTTAACTTTCATGTTTCTGCATTCCTCATTGTTTGAGGAAAGCTTGCACAAACTTAACATCAGTATAACTAAAAGACGAGTTTGCAACATTGTGTGAAGAACATAAATTAAAAATATATGCATTATTTAAGAAGCAATCCTCAATTCAAGTATCTGTGCAAACTTTTTTCAAAGTGAAATCACATATATGAAGGAGTGAATCCAAGTACATGCACATGAGATAAAGGTAAATTACTTGGATTCCATCAAGCAAATCCTGAAGAGATTCATTCAGTGCAGCCAGATCTGCAGAATTTTTTCCTACAAAATCAAATATTTTTACTAAATCATCTGCAGGCTAGGAGTTGCAAAGATTTACAGTAAAAATTACGTGCAAAATTGAATTGCACTAAGGGAATATCTGAAAAGGATTACCAGCCTTGCTGTCATTCTCATCAATGTCCATAATACCCAAATCATCATCATCATCATCATTGACCTCGTCATTGTAATTTCCACTTCTATTACCATTAGCAACACCACCTGGGGGGACAAGTGCAGGAACTTCAAAGCACATGAAGTGTGCAAAAAAAGAACTCTGCAGTTCAAGCCACAAAAGAAAAAACCCTTACTGAAACAACTAATGGTTGCAATTTTCCAACACACATGTATAGAAATTTACTACCTCATCCACAAGTAGTGGGATAAAAATTGTCAGCATTTTAGCATAAGCATCAGAAACTGATGATGTATCTGCAGTATGCGCATTTTGATTGGAGCCAGTGGAAGCTTCAAGCCAGACAGTTGGATTTCTTGATGTTTTTGTACTAGCACGAAGCTCATTAGCAAACTCACGAGCCTGCCAATGAACATAAAAACATTAAAAACAACGCTAGAAAGCAACTCTTAAAAAAATGCTTTTTTTTAGCATCAACAATTGAAAATTTTAAAGAACCATCACAAGTTGAGTGTGTCAGAAAAAACTTCACATGCTAGCGTAAATAGTTAAGAAGTAACTCAATGATTATCCAGTAAAAAGAGTCTGTTGCCTGACCTCCCGGCGAAGAAGCAAGTTAAGGGAGCTACAATATGCTTTCCTCAAAGGCCCCAAGCAATTCTTATCAAGACTCTAACAGTAGAATACAAAAAAAAAAAAAAAAAAAAAAAGTTCAGAAAGAGAAAAGTGAGATGCATTCTTATAAATTTTGTTAATGCCAAAAGGATAGGAAATCAACCTTTAAATGTTGCAGTAAGCGAGCATATGTTCTGCATTTGTACCGTAAGTCTGCATGATCAGGCCTCTTCAACTGTCCCCGCTGTTTATGCAACCACACAAGCAAAACTTAGAACTACCAACCCCAATATTCTTATTAGTAAGATGAAAGCAACATAAGAATTAAATGTACCTGTGAAAAGTAACTCTTGTCACTTATCATGAAATCCACCAAACTGGCAAAGTAGTTTCTCAAGAACTCAGAAGCTCTCCTAACAAATGTAGTTTTTAGTTTTTCAAGTTCTGCCCTCTTCTCTTTAACCTGTAAAACATCAGTCACTACATTAGAAAGACAATTCAGCCAGGCATAAACCATAACTTCCTAATGCAGCTCCACGGGAACATTAATTCACTAGATTAACTCATAACTTAAGGCAACAGAAAAGGGTCAGTCCATGAATTTGTGTTCTTAGGTTTCAGTGGCATGAAAAAACAAAGCATATTGCCAACAATTAGGGCCAAAATACGAAGACATATAGCTACACATTTAGCCATTAGGCATAGAGGCATTACTAATTTAATCCCTTCCATAATCTTTTAATCAATCTGCTTTCTCATTAAGTTGGCACAGAACAGTAGAAAAGAGTACGGAACAGAAGAAAAGAGTACTTACAGCTCGCATGTTTGCATAGGTAGAATCCAGATTAGGTACTTGAAGACCATGTAAAGCACCAGTCAACCATTCACATGCTTCAATATTTTGAAGCATGTGTGCCTCATCAAATGAACCTCCAGTTAGGCATGCAGCATACTACAGCCAATGAAACAATGCTAGAAGATGAAAAAACTTAAACACTCAGCCTTAAATGATTTGAAGACACAAAAGTGAAGGATGACATACTTCAGAAGGGACACGCAACCGTTCAAGAAGCTTATCAAGTTCTTCAATGAGTGCTTTATTATTTACAGACTGCATCTCCAACTTGTTATTGCGTGTTTCTATCTGGACACCATGAAAGCAATAATAGCATGCAATTAGTCATCAAGCGTTAAATTTAAAATAAACATAGATTCAAAACATTACAAACATAGATACAAAAAATTCTCCTTCAACTAATTTTAGAGGCAAAATCATCACTTAATTTCATGTATAAGGTGAGCCATTAGCATCACAAGCTGAATAATCTTCCCTTAATAGCTCTTTTAAAGAATATCACAGAATTCTAAATCCCCTGGTAGCAGGAACAATGCTGGTTTTTCACCTTAATTAAGAAAAAAATAAATTAAAGAGTGAGAATAAACTGGTAAATTATATCATTCATCCCTCAATTTTGGGGGTAGTTTCATATCTGTCTTTCAATTTCATTTTGTTGCTATAAAATCCCTAATTTTCATTCAGAAAAATCCCTCTAACCTGCAATAGCAGATTTCTAGGTGTAAAAAAAAAAGGAAAATTGCAATTTTAACCCTCTTTTCCAACTCAGAAAAATCCCCGTCAGCGATGGATAGCGAGGAGGGTTCCAATCAGCAGCCCAAGTGCCAGTGAGACAATTGGTGGCGTCAACGAGCTCAAACGATACCGCAAAAGGCAAGGTCTAGCCAAGCAAGGTTCTCGAACAGTTGAATTCTCCCTCTCTGGAGCTCCATTTAGGGCGCTACAAATGACTATGAACTCATCTGGAGGAGGGCTAGTGAATGGACGCAGGTCCCAACTAGAGACAGCAAAGGGAGGGTATAAGAGAAAATCACCGTACTCAAACCCGATTAATATTATCAAAATCTGAACCCATCCCCAATCCAATTAAAATTTATTGTCAACTACCCGCCCAAACCTAATTATTATCCAAAAAATACTCAAAACTGTTTAATTTTATATATTTTAATTAATAATTATATAAACATTATTTTTTCATTAATAATTTATATTTTGAAAATTTAATAATTTCATAAAATATTTAAATTTTATAAAAATTTGTAAATATTATTATAAAAAAATATATTTTATATTTAATTAAGTATTTATATAAATGGATTCATGTAACACCTCTATTTGTATAGCCTGGTATATTTCACTGTTCCGGTGACCGATGTCGGTCCGGACAATTAAGGGGATTAGAACCATACCTAAGACAATTTAAAAAGCCATAAACACAAATAATTGGTAATGTTCAATTAGTTAAGTATAACTAAGAAAAACAGAACATAAGAAGTTAAACGAGCCGAGAGTCACAGCGATGAGTGGCCTCCTCGGAACGACTGCGAAGTCGTTTTAAACTCAAATTTCGAACCGTAAAAAGTGACGCTGCGGTTCTTAGAACCCTTATGAACACAGTGGAAAAGAGAAAATCATGAAAAAGAACTGTTAAGTCAGTCAAATAATTAGGTTAGGGAGCCGGAAGAAATATTGGATTATTTGCAAACCGGGATGAACCGGCGAGGGGCGATTTGGTCAATTGACCCCGAGAGCTGACTCCTGACCTAACTGTCAAATAAAATCGGAGAAAAGAAAATTTCGGAATCGAGAATTAAATTAAAGAACTAATAGAAAAAAAAAATAAAAAAAAAAAAGAGAAAGAAGTTAAAAAAGTCAAAGGTGATGACATCATGAATGATGTCATAAAAGAATTAATTAAATATTTATTAAATTTGATTTTTATGGTCTTCCAAAGCAAAATAAATAAAAGGAAATAAAAGAAAAAAAAATAAAAGAAAAAAAAAATTAGAAAAGTCTCATTTTCTTCTTCCTTGTGCCGCCCCATCCTCTCTCATTCTCCTCCATGAAAAGCCACCATTAAAGCTTGCATACAAGCTTTAATTTTTCCACTCAATTCTCATAACTCCCCTAAAAATTCTACTAAAGCTTGTTATTACTACTTAAGAAGGAGATTACAAGAAGAAAGAAGAGCAAAAGTTAGGGTTTTGAAGATTTAAGAAAGGTTAGTGGGTTAACTTGTTATTTTACTTCTTTAAATGCATATGCAAATGTTGACATGAGCTTAGAATTTATGAAATGAAATAAAAACATGGGAGAAGGACCAAACTGAATTTCTGCCAGCATTGTGGAGAGTGTGATTTGCATGGCTTGATTGACTTGGATAGGAATATGAACCTTAGTGAGTTAAGTGATGATAGTTAAAGGCATTGAAATAGTTAAATGCAAGAGTTAGTGAGTTAGAGTTTGAATGTTAGGGTTTGTGAACCAAAATTTAGAGAAATGCATAAATGGCATGTTGGACCTATTGTGAAGTGAAATAATGGTCAATTATGACCAAATAACTTGCGTGGGAATGATATGAAACTAAGTTAAATTCGGAGGTAAATGGTCATGCTGCTGGCAGCATGACCAAACCCACTTTGAAGGACCAAAACTCAAATTTTACAAGTCCAATTGATATGCCACCAATTGGGGATGAAAATAGACATAAAAGAGCACAATTTTCATTAAGGAACCATGCCCAAAAACTGACCAAAACTGGGTGAAACAATTGACCAAAGTGAAATGAGAGCAGACTGCCACTGCACCAAACTGACCAAATGAACAGTGCTCATAACTCGACCTGAAATTTGGCCTGAAATTTGGCCAGGGGTTAGAAGAGATATAGATTTAAAACTTTCATGAAGAACATCACCCCAAATTATGCCATTAACCCATTCAAATTATTGAGCAAAGTTAAGTTACCAAACCTGCAACTCTGCAGATTTTCATTTGAGCAGTAATGTTTGGATGGCTATAACTCTCTCTAGGAAACTCGGATTTAGGCGATTCTTGAACCGATGGAAACCTAAGACATAGTAGAACATTTCATATGAAGAAAGTTAGACCAAATTATGAACTTAACTTGATCAAATTACTGACCAAAGTTGGATCAAAATCTGCCAGAACCCAAGATACCAGTATGAACAGTGCACGTGAACAGTAAACTTATTTTGGCCATAACTTGAGCTACAAAACTCCGATTGAGGTGATCCAAAAATGAGAATACACTTAAGACAATAAGGAACATTTTCTATGAAGGAAGTTTTGTCAAATTCCAACAGTAAGACCAATGGAACAGTGCAACTTCGGAGCACCAAAATCGAAAATTGGCAATTTTGCCATAATGACCTACCCTTTGAAAAAATGACCTAAACCAACAAGTTTGGTGACCAAAATGTGGTATGTGGGTGAAGTTGGAGTTCCCATACCTATTAATCCTTAAAAAGTCAACAATTTGACTTGAATAGTGTAGTGAATAGTAACCCGAAACACAAAAACTTTGAGAACGTCGAATTTAACGCAATAGAGCTAGTTAAAGTGAAGTTAAATTTATTTTTGGACTTATGTTATGGTACTGAAACACTATGAAA
This sequence comes from Hevea brasiliensis, assembly GCF_030052815.1. NCBI lineage: Eukaryota > Viridiplantae > Streptophyta > Magnoliopsida > Malpighiales > Euphorbiaceae > Hevea > Hevea brasiliensis. The sequence continues at coordinate 3,404,478 of NC_079504.1, read as the reverse complement.
TTGTGTGTTTCAGCTGAAAAAGACTTGGAAGCTCGGAGAGACTGAGTCAAGGCCTAGAGGCGACTCCAGTCAGGTTTGTGCACAATAAATTTATGTAATTATTTTCCAATTGAAAATTTAAATTGCTATACTTTATGAAGTCGCTGTGTTATTTATGAATTGTGTTGCCACTTTGTGACTACAAAATGACTTTGAAAATTGTTTGGGATCTCTCATAAATTGTTGAAAATAATTGCTTTAAATTGATTTTGGATTCACACTTAGCATGACAGTATTACATTTCCTCCTCCATTAATGGAGTTGAGATCGTTTATTTTCCTCCCTCTCTGGCTTGCCAGTTGAGGTTGTAGATCGGATGAGTACTCATTAGCTAGCTAGCCACCTCCCTCATTGGTTTCGATTAATGGGGTTGAGATTGCTTTGTCGTGGTGTACAACACGGCATTGATCGGAAATTTTGTGTCATGACTTAAGTTGTGTATGACTTTGGCAACACTGTGTTTATGAAATTATTTGACTAAACTGTGTTTAATAGATTATTTGACAAAATGGTGTTATTATGAACTTTAATATTTGTGAAATGTGGTTGAGAAATATTTAAATTGTGTTTGGCAATGAATGATTTAATTATTGTATTTTAAATTTTTATTATGCACCACTGAGTATTTTTATACTCAGCGATAGCTTATTTTGCTGTCGCAGATAAGAGCAAGGAGAAAGCAGCAGAGTGAGCTGCTGTTAAATCGATGACTACTCTGACCATTTTGTACGGGTATTATTTTATACCCTTGTAGATAATCTTGATGTAAATATAAAAATGTTGTAGTATCAATGTAGTTGAGCAGTTGTAAATAAATTGTAATGATATTATTTTGGACTTTCTTCTGTAAATTTAATATTTGTACATATGAAATTCTAATTTTATGCTTTGTGAATGGAATTATTAACTATTCTGAGTTGATTAATTTGATTTGGATTGTGGAACTGTTTTGAAATGAATTGATTGGAGTTGAATTGTGATTTATTGGAGGTTGGGAGTTGTGAAATATTTTGGAAGTGCTTTTTACAGGTCTTTGAAGAACTGGTTTCTCAAAATACAGAGGGAACTCTGTCAAAATTTTAAAAAAAAATTGCGGCAAAATTTAAAATGGACAAAATTTTTACTAGTATTTAAGCTTGAATAAATGACTTTTTAATTCTCACTAAAATGCTCACCACTTCCAAAATGTAAGAAAATCGTTTTAAAATCCCTTGTAGGGTACTTAATGAGTTATCGGTAGGTGAAGTTCGGTAGTTCATTAAGTATTCTACGGGATCATGTTATGCCTTACGGAGGGGTAAGGTGTGACAATTCAGGTAACGAATACCTAACATCCCAAATCAGATTATATATTATCCAAACCCATCCTATTAGGGTTCAGTCAGATTAGGTACTCGCAAAAACCTAATATGTTGTCATCCCTAGTTCTAGCTATTCTGACATTTGTGGCGAATGGATCAGGGAGGAGAACTCTTTGGGGCCTCATTTCTCTCTTGCGATTTCTACCATTATTGTCAATGCATGGCGCCAATGTTGGTGTCCTCGTCGTTGACGGCATGGGTAGAGGGGGCTATGGGTCTCGCTGATCACTAGGTTGGTGATGATGTCACCAAAGAAGAAAGGAAAGGGAATGGAGTTAGGAAATGTTAAGGGGGTGAGCAGGAGAAGGACGCACCTGCATTTTGCTTCCAAGTTCTTTTCTTTAATAATATATAATTAAAATAAATTAAATCAAGGAGGATGGCAAGAGGGGTAAAATATTAACTTATTTTTTTTACCTGGAAACCTACTATTGTAGGTTAAGGAGTTTTTTTTTTTTTTTTGGTGAAGTTTAAGGATTTTATAGCAACATAATGAAGTTGAGGGACGGGCACGAAACCACATCTAAAGCTTAGGGAAGGATGCTATAATTTTTACCTGAGAATAAACACTACATAAATACCATTTTGTGTAATAAAAGAACTGTGCTACATTAGGATGGTGATTTAAAAGAATTTAAAGCATGATGTGTATCTAAAAGAAAGAACCATGTTACACGTATGTGTGTACCTGTAAACAAATTGCTACAAGGACCAGCATAACATGGAAGACATTGATACAGGAAGAATACCACAGAAACAATATGTAAATACCATTTTTATGCAAGCATGTCCTTACCGACTCAATGTCTTCTCTCATGTGTCTAAGCTTCACATTGAAGATGCCTAACCATTCATCCATATCATCAACACAATTTGTTGCCACATCAAGCCCTTGCAGCACCTAAAAGAACCCAACAATTATGGAAGACAGAGCTGTCCACTTTACTAACTTCACAAGCAATACTACTAAGTAATAACCATAAACAGCACATAAATATCATCAATAAATGAAGCTGTTAAGAAGTCAGCCACAAGGGAGGGCAAAACGTCCAGAGTGCACAATAAATTTTATATAAAAACTTAACCAAAAAAACAGACATTAAAATCACAAACATAGACTTTTCAAAGAAAAAAAAATAGAACCCAGAATAATATTGAGAGGAAAAGTTAAAACTCTTGCATGCAATTACACTATCAAAGGATATACCTCCTCTATCAAAGGTTCACTTTCTAGAATAGCATGCACATTTGCAGCTTCAAGAGCAAGAAGTTCACGTTTTAACCTTTCAGAAAATGCCTCAGCTTCACCAATACCCATGACATAACTGCACATCATTGTATAATTAAAAGCATTAGATCAGTATTATGTTAATGCGAATTCATACTAACAAAGGATGCCATGCAGCCTAGGGGTGAGCAGTATTCGATTCAAAGCGAATAAACCAACTGAAAACTATGGGGGAATTAAACTCATGAGTCATACTATGAAGTTGTGGGAGAAAACTGTGGAACATCGACTACGTCATGACACTTCTATCTCTCCCAATCAATTTGGCTTCATGCCCGGTAATTCAACTATAGAAGCGATCTTTCCCCTTAAAAGCTTGATGGAGAAATATAGAGATGTGAAAAAAGATCTACACATGTTTTTTATCGATTTGGAGAAGCCTTATGATAGTATTCCAAGAGATGTCTCATGGAGAGTCTTAGAACAAAAGAGAGTACCTATTTAGTACATACAAGTGTTAAAAGATATGTATGAATGAGCAACTACCATTGTGCGCACAGTGGGAGGAGACACAAGAGATTTTCCTATCTCAATTAGATTACACCAAGGTTCAGCTGTAAGCCCTTACCTTTTTACATTAGTTTTAGATGAATTGAACGAAACATATACAAGAGAGTATCCCTTGGTACATGATGTTTGCAGATGATATAGTTCTAATAGATGAGATGCGAAAAGGAGTCAATAGAAAACTAGAGCTTTGGAGAAGTACTCTAGAGTTAAAGGGTTTTAAGTTAAGTAGAACGAAGACAGAATACAAGCATTGCAAGTTCAGTAAAGGCCGAACTGGTGATAGGGAAAGAGTTAGTTTGGATAGAGTGGTACTGCCCCAAAGTAATCACTTTAAATATCTTGGCTCAATCCTTCAAGTAGATGGAGGATGTGAGGAGGATGTTAGTCATAGGATTAAAGCCGTATGGTTGAAGTAGAAAAGTGCTATGAGAATTTTATGTGATCGCAAGATTCCCAATAAGTTGAAAGGAAAATTTTACTGTACAACCATACGACCGGCCATGTTATATGGTAGTGAGTGTTGAGCACTGAAAGAGTCGTTTGTGTCCAAGATAAGAGTTGCGGAGATGAGAATGTTAAGAAAGATAAGTGGTCATACTAGACTACATAAAGTCCGTAATGAGAGTATTAGGGAAAAGGTAGGAGTGGTGCCAATTGAGAATAAGTTGAGAGAAGAGAGATTGAGGTTGTTTGGTCATGTGAAGCGTAGATATACGAAGGCTCCAGTTAGACAAGTAAAGCACACTAGGTTAGAGAATAGAAAGAAAAGAAGGGGTAGTACAACATGACCTAGAAGCATTATATATTTCTAAGGATTTAACCCAAAATCATTTAGAACGGAGAAAGTGAATCCATATGGCCGACCCCAAATTCTTGGGATAAAGGCTTAGTTGAGTTGAGTTGAGTTGAGTTGTTCGGTTTAGTTTTGATAATAATCGATTCAGTTCCGTTTTAATTTTTAAAATTTTTGTTTATTTCGGTTCAGTGCGGTTTTTGAATAGAAAAAATTGAAATAACCGAAGCGAATCTATATAAGATTAAATTAGCACGTCCATTTGATATAGAAACTTCTTTAAGCTTAGTGGTAAGATTTCCTTAAATCCATTTAAAGGTTGCGTGTTCGACTTATTAATTCTCTTTTCTAACAAACAATCCTACCTGCTCATCTCATCTAATCTCAGCCGTCCAATTGCAATATATATATATAAATATATATATATATATATATATATATATATATATATATATATATCCTTAAATCCTAACCCTAGCTTCTCTCTCCTCTTTCTTTTTCACGTTTCAACAGAGCTTCCTCCCCCCCCTCTCCTCTTTCTTTTTCATGTTTCAATAGAGCTTCCTCCGTCTCCATTTTTAACTTTCCATTTATGCTTCTTTTTAATCCACAAGAGTTTCATCTCCATGATTTTTTCTGATCAACACCCTAAGAAAAATGTTATTTTTAAGTTTGTACTCCTTGTACAAAGAAGATGCACACAACCTCATAGCACCTCCCACAGCTCCTCCATTTCTTTTTCCTTTATTTTTTTAATTTATTTTATGTAATATTAATATGTAATATTTATCTTATTATTTGATTTGGATGACTGTGATTTTGAGTGAGTTAATAGAAATTTTGCTTTTAATCATTTTGTTTTGGATATTTATTTGAATTTTTTATTATGGATCTCAAGATTTGTGGTTTGAACATAGAAGAAAATGGAGCATTGAAACACCAATTATGTGAACTGAACCGATTTATTTCAGTTCGGTTTGGTTCAGTGATATATGTAGTTCGGTTCGGTTTTTAATTTTAAAAGAAATTTGGTTTTCAGTTTTTTTTTTTTCAGTTCGGTTTAATGTTTGAACCAAACTGACCGAATGCTCACCCCTAATGCAGCCATTGACTCAAACAGACCATCATACAACCAATACACATCATAGTTTTAAATAAAAATGCTACGTTTGATGAGTGCCAGAATCTAAAAGGATAGTTGTGAAAAAATAAACACACTGCTCGAGATCAACACGAAAAGAGTCACATAAGACAAATTTGGTCTTGAACACACCAGTAGACCAATTATTGCACTTTAGAGTAGTTTTATAAAACCTAAACAGAGTTTTGAAAAGGAAAAATTCAAATAAATGAGATGTAAGTAGGGCTGGCCATGGTCCGGTTCCAGGGCCAAGGGAATCGGAACCAATCCTAAGGAATCCCCCGGTCCCAGTTTTGGTTCCGGTTCAATCTGGTTTTGATTAAATTCAATGGTTAAGCTTTTTAAAATTTCTCTTTTTTTTGAAGGGAAAATTTGGTTTTTGCCCGAACCAGAATGGCCAGATCTAGCCGGTTTCGGTCATTCCAAGTTTGACTAGTTTTAATTTGGACTGGTCCGGTTAGCACCAGTGAAAATGTTCAACAGCAAGAGTCTAAGCTGTTCAGTTTTGACCTCCTCCATTATTTAAAATCCGCTCTCACTGTCTCACTAGAATATTGCATTACTAAAAAGAAAGCCTCACGGTAAAAGAAGAAAGGAGCATACGTATCAAGCAGGGCCTCCATATCCTCTTCCTCAGCTTGGGAGACAAGTTCTTTTTCGACACTGACTTTCAATTCACTTTCTGCCACTGTAGTGGCAACAGGCCCATCTTGCAGATTCCTTTCCTTGGCACGTGTAGGTGTATTTTCCTACATCAAATTAACAAGCAGAAAGTAATCATAGAAAGTAACAATAACTCATGAATGTTGATCTGCACTATCCAATTTTGTTAGGGAAATTTCAACTTGATCTGCCCCACGAATTTCTGTCTTAACAGATAATTCGCCCCCAACACACACACTCTACTAAGTTGGCAGCAATGTTAGCCATGCACAATTTGTTGTCCACATGAAAGAATATCCTAGCTTCAAAAATAATACATACGTAGAACACTACTAATGTAAACAATATCCAAAGTTACAAATGTGAATTTATTGGTTTAATCAAACAGGGGTCATCAGGCTGGAAGGACAAGAGTGAAAATTCACATCTTGAGACCAGCCAATTCAGGCAAAAAGAATACAAAATCTTAAATAATCCCTATATTCCACCCAACTCATTTAAGATTGAGATTATGTTGAGTGTTAAGAGATCTGGTAAAACCTAGTGCAATATTTCATTGCTGGAGAAAAATATGCAATTTAAAGTCATATGCTACAATCTGGAAATCTGGATCCAATTGACAAATTATGCCACAGAACCTAAGAAACTGTGGCTGAGCATCTAGTTTAGAAGTCTAAATACATATCAGGTCAAATCTATGCAGCAGGATCTTTCGGCAGTTCTACTAATTTCTGAGGATACAAGACTCATCAACACACCACTAAAGCCATGCCCTTTCCAAAATTATTTAGCTTTGCAATTAAAACCCCAACTAAAAAAAGTATTTTCATTGAACACCATGCTATAGAAGATACTATACAGTTTCAGCATTAATAGTGGTAGCAAACAAGGTTGTGAGAGCCAGCAATATTCAGGATGTTCATTGAAAAAGTTCCTAAGAAAACACAATGACTAGCAATATTACTTATACAACAGGCACGAACTGGTAATCTTTGAAATAGATCAGTTACATGCAACCAGTAACAATACTTAAAGATAGTAAAGTACAAAATCATTGAGTGTACCTTAGCCCAGAGTGCCATCTCCACAACATCTATTCCAACTACTTTGGGCAGACGGCCAAGTACATCTTTGCAGATGTTTAAGATGCAAAATATAAGACGGTTCCTACAAGAGAAATTTAAATGAAGAAAATAAACTGAAAATAATAGTTCATTAGTAAAACAAAATTAAAAAAAAGAAATAGCATCACATAAGACAAAGAACATGTTCAATTCAGCATTCTTTCCTCGTTCAGTAAAGGAAGGAGAAAGAGTTGTCAAGAGTTATGTTTACCTATCATCAACGTTGCGCATAGTCCACTGAGGTGGAGTAACACTCTGGCTTCTAAGGTTATCAAATCCCTGTAAGTTCAGTAAGAAGCTGTTGATTAAGGGGTAATCAGGAAGAAACTTGTTTCTCTTTTGGACAAGTGCTTCTTTAACTCAGATGGTCACTGAGCAACAAATCAAATGTAACACACAACTTTTTCCAAGGGAAGGTCAAAGAAGCATTACCAGGGTAAATGTACATCCACTAGGATCATTAGTTATAACCTCCACCTTTGAAAGATGCTTCAGCTTGTATAACTTTGCAGGCTGCACAATAAAATCAAAACATAATCCTAAATCAATATATTTATGAAAATCAACAATATTTTGTCATCCATCACGCCAAAACACTTTTTGGCTTTTATATCAGTGGGCCAATTTAAGGCGCTTTTTTTCTTTTTTCTTTTTCTCCAAAACAAAAAAGATAAGATAGTATTTAAAGGATTTGTATGGTCAATCCCTTCAACTGAAAATGCCATTGTGAAAGTTCATTATGGGTGAAAGATATATCAGTTTGCAATAAAGGCCATGAATGAATGAATACCGCACAATTTTGAAGATTCTAAAACTACTTGTGAAATTAGAAAGAAAAAAAAAAAAAAAAAACAAAAGTTGCAATTCTTGTTCTAATCAGGAATAATCACCCTTTACTGCTTGGAGTCCCATAGTGGATATTTGCCTGAGGAAGGTTGAAAATTGAATACCTATAAATTTTATAGCCCTAAGAAGTTGACTCAGCCAAGACCCATAGGCCTATATCTGTGACCAAGGCCATTACAAGACAGCCCACCAACTTTAAGGGTAAGACTGAATGCCCGACTCTTGGTTCAGAACTCAACCCAGAATCATATTCAGCATTGCTTAGCCTACAGTTGTGCTTTGGTTAATTTTTTTTTTTTATCAAATTATTTGACCAAGTGAAATAATAAAGGGGAAGATTACCTCAAGGACTCCTCCAGTGGAATATTTTAGGACTCGAAGAAATGCTTTAGTCCTAGGACCCTTTGATTTTGCTGCAAAAACCAAATGTTATCAATGAAACCACCATGCAAAACAAATGACAATGTATGATCTAAGAAAAAATTTTCCAATTTTGTCAATTCAAGAACAGGATGATCAATTATAGCATCTTATCAACTTCCTTGTGTAATTTAGTAGAGGGCAGCCACATATGAAATATCCTGGCAATGACAAAGTACAGTAAACTAAAGTCTGATTTTAATTACTTTGAAATTCCGAGTTTCAATATGAAATCTACAGCAAAGCATGCCAAATCTCTCATGTGCAATGCTAAAAACTCTTTCCCTACTGCTTCAACAGCCTTCCCTTAGCAATGCCAAGACATAGGATTAAACGACTTGTGCTGCACAAAATAACATAACTGTTTCCACAAGGAAGTGTATTTGCAGAAACTGACCGATATTAGAACCAATAAAATCAAAATATACGGATTACGTAACTCATGACATCTTTGTAGGCCATCCAAGCTTCTCATATAAGTATAGCATGCAATATAAATGATACGTATAATATGTTACAAATTATTCAAGTTTCTGAATTATATTGTTCTTTTCATAAACCTAATCATTTTTTCCTCCAAGCAATCAGTGAAATTACATCATCCCGTGATATAGTAAAAGTGAGCCCCTTATCACCCACACATCCCATTCATTAATCGGGCTCAGATTATGAATTTGGCAAACTTCCGTGTTTATTCAATACCAACACCAAGTCCGAGCTACATTTTTGACAGTAGCTAAAAATGCCCTTAATGGATTAGCTCTATATCGCTTGAAATTTCCTCAAACACCAGCAAACAAGTAACCACGATGCAATAAGAAACAAATCGAGAAGATCATGTGAAAGCGATAATGCGAAAGAATGATCAGAAGAAGAAAAACGGAAAAAGAAGAATTAGCATACTAGAGAGAGCGAGAACCCTAGGCTTGGCCATTTGGCGACCCAATTTGCCAGATTTGCCCCAGATCCCTCGGCTCTTGGCGACGCGGATCGACATGACGACCTTCTGCTTGGTGCCTTCGATTGCAGCCTCGCAGGCTCTCCTGAGCTCCTCATCATCGGCGCTCGATTTCGCCATTTATGTTGTCCTTTCAGTTGCTTGGCTCGCCCAGGTGTGAGAGTTTGCGAAAGAAAGAGAGGTGAGGGGGAAGAGATGAGCAAGAGCAAGCGTGTCTAATTTCTTCCTTGTCAGTTTAATTGATTTTTATTTTTCCTCATCAGGGACTTTAACGACTGTTCTCAGCTTTTCGCTTTTGTAGCGTTGTCTCTAGTAATTCCCTCCGAGTTCGGGTTGGTTTTTTCGCATCCAATTCTCTTCTACCGGTTCAACCGGAGCTTTAATTGGGCTTCTTGGGCCCTTCGAATTAGTTTCTTCTTTCAGGCCCTTAGTATGTATGAATCGCGCACATTAACAATAAATTTGTAGTTAAATTTACAAACCATGTATGCAATCTAGAGAAAATCAATGCATACATAATCACTAATAGTTGAAGTTAAATTATAAAATTGGGGCTTCAATTTTCGTATACATGCTAGCTTCTACTTGAAAATTATAAACGAAGGTCAATTAATCACATAAGAAGATTCAAAACAAGCAATTAAAACTTTGAATAATCTCTTCATCATTAGAAATTTAGAATTATTTACATTTTGACTCATTCGATCTTAATCTCAAGACATGACAAGTAAGATAGTGAAAGATTCATAAACTAAATTAAAAGCTGTGTGCCTCATTCTGTAATTGTCTGAGTTGGATAAGTGCTCCAGCATTTGGCCATGCCAGTGGTTGCACGTTAGAGCCTGAAATGTCATGGCTAAGACAAGTCTTTTGATAAAGCCTTACGAAATATTGGAGAAAATAAGATTAACCTTCTTTCAAGGGTATTTTTGCTTGTTCATATGATAAAACTGGTTGAGAGGACACAGTTTAATGTTATTTCCACAATCCAATTCACATTTTAAATAATCTTCATAGCATATCTTTAAATCCCATCCTATATTTTATTTTTATCTTTTAACTTTAATTTATTATTAAAAAACAATAATTTTAATTTTAATAAAAAATTCCTCCAACCGCTATAACAAACTTCCAAATAAAAAAGTTATCTAAACTACAATAAGACATCTACCATTTTCAAAAATTACCTTTAATATTTTTATTTTTTTTTTACTTCCATTTTCTTAATCATAGCCTTCCATATCTAAATTAATGGTGGTCTGTTACACCCGTTGGATTAAACCTCGACTATCCATCACTGTAAATATGGCACACATAGCTTGAATATCTTGTGTGCAGCACGCATTGCCAGTACAAATTTAATAAGCCTTGGCCTACAGATAAATAAATAAGATGTCTTTTATTGGCTTCAATATGATGTGCCATTACAATGTCTAGTATTGTCAACAAAGGCGTATGAGAAGTGTCAACCCAGGCCTTGAGATGGACTTCAAATTGAAGTATCCATGAAAGCGAGGGACAAGATCGACTACAACCGCGTCCGAACGAAAGACTTCAATTTCGGTTGCATCACTCAAAAACTACTGGCTTTGGATTATTCTCTCTCAAACATGTTACAGCAAGTAAAGCTCAATGCAATTACCCCATATCCATTCCTCCACCATCACAACACTGCGAAAGCATATCAAATTGCAGCTCATATCTATGGAACAGTTTCCAAAGTATAAGTTAATAAAAGCCCCATCCAAACTACTTAATCATTCTGCAACCCTCCTCCTTTATCTGGACTTGAGACCAGCTATGCATACAAAACACAGGCGGAGTTACATGCATTAAAGGGAAAAAAAAAAAAAAAAACAAACATAACTACATACTCCAAGAAAAAGAAGACCATGGACTCCTTTGGAAGTAATTTTCCACAAAGAATAAGCATATGAAATATTTTTCAATGTACACTTAAAACAATGCACAACACATCAAAACAACCATTCAAGCTAGCAACGCTCTTGAAGAGAGATAATCACATATCCTACTTTGAAAAGGCATGCAACTCTCAACACTCCCATAAGACGCTAATGCCAACCATAAGGAATCCAAGCAATTAGAAGAAACCAGTGGCAAAAGACAGAGGCGTCATCACTTTGACTAAGTTGATAAGAGAAAGCAAGAGTCAGATCCCCTTGGTAACAGATCATCAGCAACATCATTACCAGTACCAAATATCAGCAACAATTATTCAGCCAGCACCAAATAACATCAAAACGCCAAAACAGAACCAAAAGAAAATACATCTCCCATCATCTTCCCCAACATATGCAAAACTTTTACATGCACCCACGAATTAGAAAACCAAAGATCACTATAATGAGGAACAGAGCCAAGATTACTATAAATACCCAGAAAACATAACCTTGAGATATTTGAAAGATACAATCAGTATCAGTGTCCTTCCTTTGCTTACGAGTAAGTATGCCTCTTCCCTTTGCTTTCTCCAAACACAAGAACGTCTGCAAAGGTTGCTCATGAATAGCCAGCCACAATTCCTTATAAAAAGGAGAAAAATTATGGGAGGGAAGGGAGGAAGTTGATAATAACAAAGTAGCAACATCATAGAAGCAAAAACCAGTTGCAGCTAGCATCATTGATAACCTTACAAAAAGATCAAACAACCAACACAAGCACATACTGAGACAAGGCACAGCTTGGATGTAATACCACAGACAACATTGGATAGTCATCATCATCATCATCAACAACTAATTAATAATAATTCATACTATATATCAGAGAAATCACCATATCGTATCATGCCAAAGGACAAAAAACCCAATCCAGCTTCTATTTTCTTGCTGCCTTTTATCACTGATCCAAACATGAAAAACCACAGTAACAAAATTCAAGCCACTGGTCATCTCCAGAAAACAAAGCTACAGCACAAACTTCTTACGATAGAAAATGCCATCATCAGGGATTTAGACCGTGATATGATGTAAATGACTTGTCAGATAGAAAGGGTCAAGCCAGAATATATAAACCAGCATCTCTTTCCTGGCCTCCAATGTCTGTATACAGTTGAAGTATTCAAGAAACTATACCAACCTTTAAAATGCCACCATACCACCTACCTTAAGTTCCAACCCATTCAGCAACTACAAAACAGCAAGCTATGTGAACTGGAAGAGAACCCAAGAAGAAAACAAGACTCAAGGCATGGATACAAAACAAATCACTCCCCAGATGGATAGCAGTGCATATAAATCTTGAAGATCGTCACAATCCCAGAATATCAAAACCAGTTATATGACTCTAAACAGTTCCATGGGCAAAACTAACACAAATTATAACATAAACAATCTTAACCTAATCCTTCCATAGGGAGGAGTACAAAATAAAGTTAATTGACCATTTTCAAACCAAACATTGCACAGAGTTATTGATCAAACCTGTCCACATTTTCAAAATAATGGGGTCATTGGAAGAACATGCACACTCCACACCTGCACTGTTCTTCACATATTGTCTTACAATAAAAAAAGATAAAAGAAAAGAAAAATAGTATACCAAAATAAAATAAGCAAAAAAAGCTAAAATGTTGCTAACTAATATAAAAGAAGAAAAACACTCCTTTTTTCACCAAATATTTCTCAAAACAAAGATGAGACCTTGAAAACACACAAAGATTAAGTTCATATTTAGTTTCTCATTCTTTGGTATTTCAAAAGCAGAAAATCATAAATTTTATCTCCCTCCCTCCACGAGTTTAATTTCTCGGAACACCGAAGCCAAAAGAAAAGGATCTCGGTATCTTCCAGAATCTTAGTCCACATGCTCCTCACATTAAAACACTTGATCCCTGAAAACAAAGGCACGATAAAACGTACAAACTCATATTCAAATTCCATGTGCCTCAAAAATATGGATTTATGCTAGTTGACTATATATACAAAAAAGAAAGGGACTGGAAAAAGAAAAAAGCTCCAACTTATTCTTCGCTGATACTTCTCTCCACAAATACACCCTTGATCAACTATTTAGCCTAGAAATTTGTGACCAGTACTCAGAATCTACAACTATCAAGGATGCATAAAATCATAAGTTATAAACTAAGATCCAAAAAACCCTAGATCAATCATACACTCAATACAAGAAGGAAAACAACCACTTCAAGCAGCAAATCTCCAGTCTCAGTTACATTTGCAAAGACCAGTGTTGTCATATGAAGTTACCACCCCATCTGGAAAAAAAAATCTGCATAAAACCAACCACAAAGAAGCCCAAATTTAAGGATCATCAAAACTCAATCTTAGACAAACATCCAAAAAAAATACCAACTGCACAGACATTATCTCTCTCTCTATGATACCGAAAGGAAACTGGACAAATACAAAATTGGGGCTCTGATCAACACCCTAAACTTGCTGTGTATTACATGAACTCAAAAAAAGAAATATTTATGGACAGCCTGTTATTAATTATGGAGAGAAACACTTTCTCTATTATCTTTGCCCATGTTTAGTCCCTGAAATTTCTCAATGCTCTAGAGCAGATCCTGAAAAAAGCAAGGATCAAAATCTCATTCTTCTTAATCATTTAAAGGCATAGAGACTTCTCAAACCAATGATCTATATACTCTCAAACCAATGGATGGGAAGAACGTCCAAGTTCACTGGGCTGTAATTAAGAAGCATAGAACAAAAACCATGATCACTAAAAAAACATTAAAAAAAAAAAAAAAAAACAAAAGAAACAGAACAATGGTCCCCCATATCTTGTTATTGGACAGAAAATTTTCAACCAAAAACCAAGGGATATTCTCAAAACAATGGGAAGTGGCAGCAAGAACATGCAAGCTCGTACCCAAGCTGTATTTAAGAAGCCAAAATCTAATTAATGTTCAATATGAAAAAAAATAAAGTCAGTTTTCAAAACTTCCACGAGAGAGAGAGAGAGAGAGAGAGAGAGCAGCAAGGGTTCAGATATTAACAGATCATTGCAAAAGGAGAAAAAACAAACCACAGGCTTCCAAAAATAGGGACCCTGGAAAACACAAATCAATAGTTCAGATTCAAATTCTTGACCAGCTTAAGACATGTACTTTAGAAAAAAACAAAAATTAATCTCACACTCCCTCCCAAAGTTGGATTTCCCAGATCCATCTTTGTCCAGAGTCCTTGGATTCAAACAATGAAGCCCTCAAAACATATGCATGACAAAACATACCAAACTAAGATTAAAGTTCTCCAGAAATAGGGATTCAAGAATTATTGTTGATAAAGAAACAGAAAGGAGAAAGGAAAGCCCCAGTCACTATTAGCAAACATCTAACGTTTCACTGTCCACCACATTGATGAGATCCTGAAAAATTACAACCAATTTTCAGACTCTACCACTATGACAGATACTCAACACTATAAATTATAGCTTTCAGATCCAAGAAAACCCCTTCTCCTCATCTGAGGAAAAACCCTTCGCTCTTGATCAATCACAGCCCACATGGTCAACAGAAGGCAGAAACCACCTATGGAAACAATAATCAAATCTCAAGTTCAAATTCATTTGCCAAGAACGGAAGTTGTCATAAATTTCTTTGAACACAGAAAGAGCAAGATATTTAAATACTCTCTCTTTATTGCATCCCCAACCGAAAACAAAAACTACAAGAAGAATTTGAAAATTATCAAAAGCCAAATCTCAGAAACCCACAATACAGACACAGCATGAGCTAAAAACATCAAATTTTCCCTTTCTAATCATCAATTGATCTCTCTATGAATAAAAGTGTGATCTTTGGTTAACACCTTAAACTTGCAAGGTAGAATACCAACCAATGCAACAAGAAACTATGGTATCATGGGCAGATTATTATTTTAGTGAACACTTGAATTGTGACGCATGTAAAGCCATCAATTTGTCAAAGCATAAATCCAGATATTGCAAAAGAGAGCATCCAAAGCTTACATTCTTATTTTCAAGCAAGAAACTTTGATTTAATAACTTGGCCCTTTATCCATTAAATGGCAGAGACTTCTGTTCAGTCCTATCCACATGCCATCAAAACAACTCGCTGGAAGTGCGCTAATGCTTATAAGGAGATAGTGATCTAGAAGAACAAACCAATTTAATGATAAAGCTGAGGTCATAAATACTCTCTCCTATGCAGCCGACGGATCCAGGCAACATACAAAAGGCAAGCTCCAACTTAATCACCTTAAACTGGACATATTACCACATCAACATAACAAGAAATTACAGCAAACATATTATTGTACAAAAACTTCCAGTCTCTGATGCACCCAAGGGATCCTGGCAACAATCGAAAGGCAAGCTCCAACTTAATAACCTTAAACTGGACATATCATACCACATCAACATAAAAAGAAATTACAGCAACCAATAAAAAAAAAAAACGTCCTGTGTCAATAATTGGTGCACACGAAAATCCATGGATTTCTCATTGCACTTGGACAGTCCTCAAAAAGAAAACACAAACCTATCCAAATTTTCAAAATAATGGGGAATTTTGGCAAATTCGTACAAGCTCATACCACAGTTGTAATTTTTAAAATTATTAGTATGAAAGGAAACAAGAGATCAATCTCAATCGCTAAAAATAAGGGAAATAAAGACTTTAAAGGAATAATATTGGATACCACAAATTTTCTTAGGTAACAAAGGATATTCCAACTCATGCCTTACCTGATAAGCAGCAGAAACCAACTAGTAAGGGTAAAAAATAAAAAATAAAAAAAAAAAGGAGAAAAGAAAGAGAGGACCGTCTGTTTTACTCTCGAATATTAAAGAGAGAGAGAGAGAGAGAGAGAGAGAGAGAGAGAAAGGGGCAGTTTTACTCTCGAATATTAAAGAAAATCCAGTAAAGGGAAACTTCCCAAATTGATCCCACCGTCTGTTTGATTTCTCAGAATACTGAAATCTAAGGCATCCTGAAACAGGAAGCACCAAATTCTGATATTACAATCAAATTCACTCGGGGATTCTATTCATATAATAGGCAGGCAATCAATATCAGAAGGGCAAAAAGAACTCCCTGAACATGCCTAGCCAACGCATTCCTTAAATAAGAAGCTGGAAAAAAGCAAAAGAACAAACTTAGAAACTAGTTTTCTGTGCCTAATAACTAGTGATATATAAAAACAGTTTCCAAACACAAAATAAAGAGGGGAAAAAAGCTGCCCGACTACTCTGCCAGCAGAATATAGGATTCAGCCACAAGATCACTCCTTGGTCCTGTAAAATCACACCACCAATAAAATACTCAGAATAATTGGTGACCGCTATATGGAAATTCAAGCAAAAATTATTGACGAAAAGATCCAAGAAAAAACATTTTCTCAATCTTAGTTCAGGCCTCAAGAGGACAGAAAGAAACACCTTGAAGCAACCAAATCTACCGTTTTTCACTTGCTAAAGAGCACAACCATAAGACGACCAATTGATTTAAATCAGGAAACCACCAGAACTAACGGGAAACACTTGAATAATCCAAACAAAAGACTCGATTATCTATCCGCCACCTCTGCCGTGGCACACCGAAAAAAATTATCATGAATCAAACTCTGCATCAGAAATCAACGAAAAAATCATCAAGTCGTCAGAAGTACATGGCGTATATAAATTCAATGTAAAAAAAAAAAAAAAAACTACTTCTGATAACCAAGATAACTATGGATACACCTTAATCTTTCAAGCCTTTGTTCTGCTTAATAATCCAAAGCCTAACACCACAAAACAAGCAGAAACAACTCTAATTTCTAAACAATCTGAGAAATTGTAACCAGCTAATGAAGTCATTCTAAAAAGCCCCAGGCGGTTAAATCTTACGCACATTAATCGGAAACGGAAACGAAGACGAAACAATAAAAAAAGAAGAAATATTTCTCAGATACTTGCAAATACCGATCAAACCATCAATTCTCTTCTATGATCTTCTCCGATCTACTGAATCCCAAACACAAGTCTTGCACATAAGAAGCAAATCATACACGGACCGATATCAAATTATCTAAGAAATCAACTGAGCAACGCATGAAACGAAACCGATACAATAACATACAGAGAGTATATCTTAGTTAGGGGATTCGCAGAAGAAACTAAGAAGAACAACGTTACCAACACCTCCACACCGTCCGACACCCAACCCAACCCAACCCAACCCAACCCAAGACCCAAAGGCTACTTAGTAGAGAAGAGGTGGAATGGTATTTATATGCGGGAAGATGTGATGAACGGCTGAGATTAAATTGTGATTGCAGACGTTCACGGCTGGGATCTATTTCTAAAAAGAGAGTCGGTTACTTAACGGGGATGCGGTATTTAGCTAGCTTGATTTGTAAGCCGCGCGTTTTTATATGACAATCTAAATGCCAGGTTGGCTTTTCGATGGAGAAAATAATAATACTACTAATAAATAGTTATTCTCAAAATAAATAAATAAATGAATAATTAATTTAAAAAAAAAACAAAATAAACGATTAAAACGTATTATACTCCGTTTCTGATTGGCAAAGGGATAAAAGTATTTTTTTAAATATTATTCAAAATATTAAAAATTAAATTCAAAATAACATATTTAAGAATATATTTTTTAAATTTCAGTTATAATGATAATATTAAATAAATTTTAAATAGTAAAAGATAATTTAAAAATATTTAATTATTTTAAATATTATAATTAAAATATATTAAATTTAATTTTCAAGTAATTTTTAATATTTTAAATTAATGTAATCAATGATTTACATTTTCTTATCTACCAAAAAAAAAATGATTTACACTTTCCAACAACAGTTATAATAAAAATATAAAAATTGATATATATTATTTCATATTTAAATTTTGTCAAAAAAATTTATATAGTACTCTAAATTTTAAAAGTGATTATAATTTAAAAAAATATTTTAATTTTATTTTTATAAACATATTATAAGATATTTAAAAAATTTAAAATGTGTCACAAATATTTTAAAATTTTAGAATATTATAGATATTTTATTAATAATATTTAAAAATAAACTTATATATTTAACCTAAAAATAAAAATTAAGTCTGAGATGATCAACTTTGAATGTGCGGCGGCAGCGAATTCGGAACTTCCTGGATGACCTCTGCCTTGTGCTTCATATTTTAAATTTCCAATATAAATACTAAGCATTATTTTATAAAAACTAAAATTAAATAGTAATTTTTAGCTTATGTAAGATATTTAAAGTTTTTTAGATAAAATTTAATAGTTCATTAATAAAGATAATGAGCAGAATACAGTATAATATTCACATAAAAAAAGAAATATAAATATAAATAATTAAAATATTTTATTTAAATATGATTTAAATTGAGTAAAATAACTTTATGATAGTAAATAGTCTTTTTTAATTTTAGATGAATAAAAAGATTTTTTGTCTTTTTTGAATTTTATTATCTCTGTGACCGGTAAAAATTAAACCATCATATATCAATGGAGAAACAAGTCGCAATACTAAACTCTATTGATAGAAGATCATTACTTAAGTTTTCAATTAAAATAAATTAATGATTTGAATTATCAAATAACTCATTCAAATATTAAAAAAATTATTAAATAAAACTCTATTAAGAGGATCTTAGATCTGCTCATAAAATATATAAATTTGAGTTAAACTCAAATATATTCTCAACAAACATATATCTTAGAGTTTATTAGAAAAAATTAATAATAAAAAGGAAAAAAAAAATCTAGGGTAGCCACCGATGAAAAACTATCGATGGCCACCCAAAAATAAAAAATATGAAAGAAAAGGAAAAAAGTGAAAATTTATATTATATTTTTATTATTTACTTTATGTATGTTAATCTTAGAAAAAAAAATTCTAATCATTGGATTTAAACAATAAATTATTGCAATGATGAATAATAACATCTCGTTAAAAAATATTTTTAGTTGTATTTTTTACTAACCAATTATCTAGCAATTTCTAAAAAAAAAAAATTATATGAGTCTTCTAAAATTTACAAACTATGTATGATGTCTAGAGAAAATCAATGCATAATCACTAATGTTTGAAATTAAACTACAAAGTTGGGGCTTGAATTTTCTTATACAAACTTCACAGACCAATTTGCTAGCTTCTACTTGAAAATTATAAACAAAGGTCAATTAATCACATAAGAAGATTCAAATTAAAACTTTGAATACTCTCCCTCTCATGAGAATTATTCACTTTTGAAAATAATGGCTCCAATAACTGGCCGTGCTAATGGTTGCACGTTAGAGCTTGAAATGTAATGGCCAAGAGAGGTCCCTTGATAAAGCCCAATGAGGTATCGGAGAAAACACGCACAAGAGAATCACTAACAGTGCCACCAAGGAAACTGCAGGTGCATGATATGTACTGTTAACATAATTCCTGTAATTATGC
Source organism: Hevea brasiliensis (assembly GCF_030052815.1). Lineage (NCBI taxonomy): Eukaryota > Viridiplantae > Streptophyta > Magnoliopsida > Malpighiales > Euphorbiaceae > Hevea > Hevea brasiliensis. The sequence continues at coordinate 3,384,923 of NC_079504.1, read as the reverse complement.
TATATAAATTTTTTATAATATTACATAAATTTTTTATAATCATGCCAATGAATATAATTATATAAAATTTATATAATATAATTACAACAATTATGCTAACATATATATATATATAAACCTCTTTTAACCACTGTCGCCTATACTACATCAATCAGTATTAACTAATTGATAACGCTTGTTAGAAGGATCCAGTTTCATGCACATTCTATGATGGCAGGTGTCGTTTTGTTGGCCACCCAAAATCAACCTCTGTTCATCAGTCAGCTTATTAACTAATTGATACATCTGGGATTACAATTTTTTTTGCTATCAATGTCGAAACAAACTCTAGCTATATCTGTCAACACTAATACTCGATTTGTCGTCTCCAAAAGAGAGAGAGAGAGAGGGGGGGGGGGGGGGGGTGTCTATCTTATGTTTTGCAGCCTTCCCATTGGGTACCTAATCATTTTCTTAAAATTTTTAAAAATTATCAACTCAAATATTGTTATTTTTTGCTTCCGTTTTCTTATAACGTTAATAAGCCAAATTCCAAGCCTTCCATTTCAAAATTAATGATCGTCAAATTACACAAATTAAATGTAACAACCCAAAATTTTTAAATTATAAATAAAATGAAAAAGAAATATTATGTTATTTGTAACACCCCTGATTTTTTATATATTATTATTGGGCTTCGTGTAGGTATCCTCAATTCGCGGAAATTCGACAGTTGTCCGGATCTGTGAATTCCTACGCAGAACAGACTACCACGAAAAGTCTCCGAATTGGATCGAGATTTTGGCTACCCCACCATTGTTAGGCATCCCGAGCACGTTCCCGAAGTCGGAATCGGCAAAGGTAAACCCGAACCTTGCTTTTTCGTAATTTTCTAGTGCTTAAATAGGATTAAAAATCCATAAAATATTCGTGGTAGTTTAGAAAATTACAATTCTTTTTGCAATAGCTTAGTAATATTTCTAAGGACCGCGGGGCAGAGTTTTATAATTTTTAGAGCTTATTTGAGCAGTTTTTGCAAAAATGATCAATTATAAGGACTAAATTGAAATTTTACATATTGTGATGGATGATTGATTTGATGGGCCTAGGAGGGGTTGTGTGATGTGATTGAGTTGTGGATATATGGATTGTGGATATAGAAGTGTGTTTTGAGCCCTTTTACAGGTTGGGTAGGTCCTAGGTATAGGGGAGACTCTGTCGGATTTTCGGCATGACTTAGGACGTATTGGGTCTTTTCTTGATTTGTATTGAGTCATTTGTATTAAATGATTTTAATAAAATTGTCAGTGAGCCGACAGCCTTTCTTCCTCCGCCCACCGCCAATGACCACCACAAATCTGTGAGTAAAATATTAATTTTAATTGTAATTTCGATATTATTATATGTTCAGCATGCCCATGCATCACTTATATGCATATATTTATGTAGTTAAACTCTAGGCACGATTTATGTTGCATTCATAATCATAAAGTGCCATGAATGTTGTTGCGGTAATTTGGAGCACAGTGCGTGCGTAGGCTTAAGTGTGATGTGGTATGGACTATAGATAGGACGGGTAGTCACGCTTGAGTTCTTCATTGACCCGATCCTTCGAGGGGTAGTCACGGCTTGAGTTCTTCAGGGACCTCGATTTGGTTATTAAGTGGAAGTCCGAAATGAGTTCTTCACGGCACCAAAGTTGGATTTAAGAGAGCTGTATAGGGGATCAGCTCCCATATGTTATGATTGATGCTACAGGGTGCGTGAGTGCTCCAAATTACCTTTTTGATGTTATGATGTGAAAATGTTATTGCTGTTGCATTTCACTCCACAGGTTGCATTAGTACTAGATAGTTATAGAGATTATGGTTAAAATTGATATTTTACTCTCTGAGTCGAACGCTCACTCCTGTTCAAAAATTTTTACAGGCCACAGGAGGGTAATTTTTTAGGTTAACCTGCTTTCTCCCTCGCAGGTCAATTATTACTGTTTGTATAAACTTGTTAAATCTTAGAATTTTTGCATGTGTTAGAAATGTTTATTTGATTTGGGTCTGTAAACTAAATTATTATTTTGGGACCTGTAAACTTAATAATGATATGTATGTTTGATGGATTGGATGAGGGAGTTGAGCTCCTATTTATTTTTATGAGGATATGAGTATGTGGAGGGTGAGCTGAGCTCCCCAATTGAGTATTTATTATGTTTACAGGTCGGGTGAGTCGAAAACTCCCCGTTGGAAAGTCCATTTTATGGCCGGATTTTGTCCGTTTGGTTTTTTTGAAATTGGGCCCAAATGGGCCTTAGAGTTGGGTTAATGAACAGTTAGGCTTACTACGGGCCTTGGGGGCTTTAGGCTGGCCCAGGTCCTAGTGCCGGTTCGGCCCATAGGTTGGGTCGTGACAAATGTGGTATCAGAGCTTAGGCTCCAGATTCATAGGGAAAAATCATCTAAGTGTTGGGAAGAGTCTACTAGGAGTCACATGCGGAGTATAGGATTCTGTTTCGTCTTTTCCTGTAATTCTTTGTTTCTAGATTCTACGTTATACCTCGGGAAATATAAGATTACCTCAGTTAGTGTCTTGATTTTCGTGGAGTACATAGAAATGTGAAATAGAGTTAGTAGACATGTGAGGTCTATCATGAGGATACGTACTCTAAGAAATGTTATATTTTTTTCAGTATGGGTTTAAATGGTGTGCCCATTTCGTGTAAGGCACGAGTACATAAAAGTGAGTCTTAAAAGTACAGTTGCCCTAGATAAGGATGAGGATATCACTACTGGCAACATCGTAGATGACCCAATGTAATAAGTTTGTGATAATAGAAGATTCAGGAGAGATAAGTAATTAGGAGACCTAGTCTGTCAGGACGTATCGTAGTAACTATACAATGTTCTCGATGTCTGCTCTGTAAGCTGCAGACACAAGACTCGACATGAGATTATTGTGTAGAGTGCGTGCATCCCCATGGTGCTCCATAATGAGGGTGTTTGAGATGGCTTCGCTTTGGTATAGCTTATGCCGTAATGCAGTTCTCAGATTTGCAGGGAGTTGGGAACTCTTGGTTAAGAGTCTAGAGTTAGAATATTGAAAGGTCACGGTTGGGTGATAACTAGAGTCGATGACTCGATTACTCCCAAAGATGAGCTAGAGTTACATCAAGAGTTGCCATCGGACACTAAGTTTCTGACTAGTTGCAAAGTAAAGGTTACACTTATAGAGTGAGAATAGTATACCTTGTGTGTATCAGTATGGAATAAAGTACAACTTTACTACCTAGAGAAGGTCGAAACTATGAATTGATGATTTATAGAGCTATGATATGATAAAAGAGTCATTAACTTGACATGGTTCTGGCAAGGTGGTAGATGTAGTACCTTTGTTGCAGCAAGTTAGGATATAGTCCTATCTTTTCAGAATGGATCGAAGGTTATTACTGATAATGATGACTTATGGAATAGTGTCCCAGATGGGACTGTAGAGTGTGGTAGAGAGTAGTTGGCTCGGGTATCCTGGAGAGGATACAAGTTCCATTATAGGAATCATATATAATCAGATCATGATGGATGTAAATCCTTTTTATTTGTTGACATGTTTGGGTGCGCGTAATCTTAAGTTTTGGCTAGTTGAGTAAACATGGAAAATAATAATAATAATAATAATAATAATAATAATAATAATAATAATAATAATAATAATAATAATAATAATAAAATTACTGCAAAATTAGTTCTCGAGGTAGTAAGGGTATTATGTAAGCTAAAGGATAAGAATAGAGATCATACAATAAAAGTATGACAGTAATTTGCTGAGTTCCTTTCTAATTTCAAATTATTCAAAACAATAGTATAATCTAATTATAATAGTGTTAAGAGTAATAAATTAGCGAAGATAAATCACAGAAGGCCAATGGATAAAGAAAGTGCAGAATGAAAGTTTGGACAATTGATTGCAGATGCAATATAATCTAAATGCTAGTGGAAGTACTAGCTAGAGTGGTCAAAGGACCAAATCTGAGTAGCACAGACATATGATAACGCGATAGAGACTCTGAAAGATATAGTTAGCAAGTACAGCTATTATGTTAGGAAAAAGAATGGAACCAGGGATAGAATAGTCAAGTTCTATTTTGGGTAAGACAAAGGAAATAAATGAAAGGACAACCTAAAGAGCGCATAATAAAAGGAACAAAGTTAAGATATAGGATAGGCTAAGTGTTATTCTTGGCAAGGAGAATGACAAGGATGGAAAACCCAAAATGGGACCACATTAGTGAGAAAAGTGATGGAGGTATGGAATACAATAATAATGAGTAAATGTTAGAAGGTGTGCGATGGTATTGCGGACTACCTAAATAGATAGAGAAAGAGAAGTTAGTAAGCAGTAAGTTGAATAAAAGTCAGTCTAAGGGATCAAATAGGTATGATGAGAGGAAAAGAATGATAGATAATGACATAGATTTTAGGTTAGACTTTTGAGATAGTGAGAAGGTAGTTAGAGGTTCGTTATGAATGTCAGGCAAACATTTTTAGTGTGATCAACAGAATCACTTTGTAGTGAAGTAATAACGACAGGACAATAGTAGGGGTAGAACGAAAAGTGACAAGTCTGGATGGTTATAAATCACTAGAAAGTTCAAGGATCAAATTAATGACCCTAGATAAGGGTGGAATTAGTGTTGGAAGAATTTATTAGTGAGAGAAATCTTACAGGAATCAACAAAAGTTAAGGGCACAATAAAAACGATGATAGATATGAATCATAGGTCGAGTATAAGTAAAGTTAATAAATTATAAAATATTATGTCAAGAAGGAAAATGGTACGGTAAAGGGTTCATGCAGATGATACCTTATAGGTAGAGCATAATTGTGCTAGGAGATGATGAAATTTGGAGAGAAAGACCAAGAAACTTAGGTGAAACGTTATAATATGACAATCGGGTGTAGTTGAATATAGGAGGATATTTTCTTTCTTTTCAAGTTTAGCTTGTGCTTTTGGTTCTAGAAGGTTATATAAGGAATGTAAACCGAGTCAAGGAGACCTAGTTATTGAGAGTTTGGTAGGCACAAATTCATACATAATTTCCTGATATGAGAATGACAGTAAGTGCATACCTAGTATTAAGTATGAAAGGACAAACAGAGTAATGACAGGAGTTAAATTGAGTTAGCTACTAAGGCTTGCAACTGTTTTAAACTATTAGCTAGAGGAAATACTAATTGTGGATGAGTTTCAATAGATGAAATTATTGCTAATGGGTAATTTGAGGTTGAAGTTTGGAAAGTTGTGGGCAGTATATGTGATTATATTAAAGAGAATAAACACGTGAAGTATCTTATTTAGAATTAAGGCATGACACACATTTCCCACAGCCGTGTTAGTTCAGATGGAACTTATAGTTTCTGGAGCTCCTATCCATCCAGGATGAGCAATTTCCTACTAAGGCTGGTAGGGAATGATAATGTTCTGATAGTTAAGTCGGGAAAGGGGTTACAAAAACGAATTTTCTATGGTTAATTATAAGTGTTACAAAAGGTGAAGAATGTGCTGGCAGGAGTAAGCCGTAAGGTAAGAATTTTCGAAGTAATGGAACTAGTAATCAAGATAAGACTAAGAAATAAAAAGAAAGTTAAAGTTGATGATGGGATAGACGTCTTTGAAGGAAAAGGTGTAAGAATGAGATAGGACTAAAATTAAGGAATAAGTACAGCAGGTTGAAAAGATACCAACAATACCAAAAATAGGAAAAGGGAAGTGGATAAGATGCAAAGGACAGGAAGAGAGCTCGATAGAGTCAGTTATAATGACGAGGATAAGGAGTGTCTAACCACCGCCTCCCGTGTTAACACTACCTATGAGCGGTGAAGGATACACTGCAATCGTGACGCCTCCAGAGTTGGCCTAGGGTGTGTTTTGATGTGGAATGGAAAAGTAGTGGCTTATGCTTCAAGGCAGCTGAAGAGGCATGAGCAGAACTATCCCACCCATGATTTGGAAATGGCGGTTGTAGTCTTTGCACTAAAAATCTGGAGACACTACCTGTATGGTGAAGTGTGCGAGATATATACCGACCATAAGAGTTTGAAGTACATCTTCCAACAGAGGGATTTAAACTTGAGACAGAGGAGATGGATGGAGCTTATGGAAGACTATGATTGCACCATCCAGTACCACCCTGGGAAGGCCAATGTAGTAGCAGATGCTTTAAGCAGAAAATCTTCCGCGGCAGCGCACATTTCAGTAGAGAAGAGACCGTTGATTCAGGAAGTACATGAGTTGATGGATCAAGGTTTAATTCTAGATCTTTCAGATGAAGGGGTATTGTTGGCTCATTTTTCTGTGAGGCCAGACTTAATGGACAGAGTTAGAGTTTCCCAAAGACAGAGACCAACAATTAATGAAGATCATAGAAAGAGTACAAAGAAGGTGAAGGTGGTGAGTTTGGATTTGCCAATGATGGTGCCCTAGTGCAAGGTTCTAGGATATGTGTGCCCGATGTGGACAATCTCGTAGATGAAATCATGCGAGAGGCACACTATACACTGCATAATGTCCACCTGTGTTCCACCAAGATGTACCATGATGTGAAAGATAGCTATTGGTGGAATGGCATGAAGAGAGACATAGCACTTTGTGTCCAAGTGCTTGACTTGTCGAAGGTGAAGTTTGAAAACCAGAGACCGTCGTGAAGTTGTAAGAGCTCCTATCCCGAATGGAAGTGGGAAATGATTTCTATGGATTTTGTGACTGGGTTGCCTCGTACCACGCGAGGATATAATTCGATATGGGTAATTGTAGACCGCCTAACTAATCAGCTCATTTCTTGCCTGTGAAGACTACATATTCTGTTGCACAGTACGCCCGACTCTATATTCGAGAAATCGTCAGATTGCATGGAGTTCCAGCTTCCATAATATCTGACAGAGGGCCCCAGTTCACTTCTAGATTTTGGAGAAAGTTGCAGGAGGCACTTGGCACACAGTTGAACTTCAGTACGGCTTTCCACCCTCGCATGACGGACAAATTGAAGGACAATCCAAACACTGGAAGACATGCTTCGCATGAGTGTTTTGGATTTTGGAGGTCAATGGGATGATAAGCTAGCTTTGGTGGAGTTTGCCTACAACAACAGCTACCATTCCAGCATAGGGATGGTACCCTATGAGGCACTATATGGAAGAAAGTGTAGGTCTCCTCTGTGTTAGACAGAAATGGGAGAAGCAAAGGTGCATGATGTAGACCTAGTGCAGTACACTTCAGAGATAGTTCCTTTAATCAGGGAACGATTGAAAATAGCTTTCAGTAGGCAGAAGAGTTATGCAGACCCCAGACGGAGGGATATGGAGTTTGCAGTAGGTGACTATGTATTCCTGAAGATTTCTCCGATGAAGGGAGTCATGAGATTTGGAAAGAAGGGCAAGTTGGCACCTCCGTATATTGGACTTTTTGAGGTTACTGTTAGAGTTGGAGCAGTTGCCTACCGGTTGGAGCTACCACCCAACCTTTCTCACGTTCATCCCGTGTTTCACATCTCCATGCTCAGGAAATACATTCCAGATCCTTCTCATGTACTACAACCAGATGTAATAGAGCTAAAAGAGAACTTAACATTTGAGGAGCAACCTGTAGCCATAGTGGACTACCAAGTGAGACAGCTAAGATCAAAACAGATCCCTATGGTTAAGGTTTTGTAGAGGAGCCAGTCAGTGGAAGAGTGCACCTGAGAGTCAGAACGGGACATGCGTAGCAAGTACCCTTATCTGTTCAATGTGTAATCATGTACTTTATTCTGCCTTGTGTAAAATTCGAGGATGAATTTTCTGTAAAGGGGGAAGAATGTAACACCCCTGATTTTTTATATATTATTATTAGGCTTCGTGTAGGTATCCTCAATTCGCGGAAATTCGACAGTTGTCCGGATCTGTGAATTTCCGGCCAGACAGACTAGCTACCGGAAAAGTCTCCGAATTGGATCGAGATTTTGGCTACCCCACCATTGTTAGGCATCCCGAGCACGTTCCCGAAGTCAGAATCGGCAAAGGTAAACCCGAACCTTGCTTTTTCGTAATTTTCTAGTGCTTAAATAGGATTAAAAATCCATAAAATATTCGTGGTAGTTTAGAAAATTACGATTCTTTTTGCAATAGCTTAGTAATATTTCTAAGGACCATGCAAGTAGTTTTATAATTTTTAGAGCTTATTTGAGCAGTTTTTGCAAAAATGATCAATTATAAGGACTAAATTAAAATTTTACATATTGTGATGGATGATTGATTTGATGGGCCTAGGAGGGGTTGTGTGATGTGATTGAGTTGTGGATATATGGATTGTGGATATAGAAGTGTGTTTTGAGCCCTTTTACAGGTTGGGTAGGTCCTAGGTATAGGGGAGACTCTGCTGGATTTTCGGCATGACTTAGGACGTATTGGGTCTTTTCTTGATTTGTATTGAGTCATTTGTATTAAATGATTGTAATAAAATTTTCAAGTAAGTCGGGACAGCCTTCTTCCTCCGCCCAGCCGCCTCAGTGACCACCGTCAAGTCTGTGAGTAAAATATTAATTTTAATTGTAATTTCGATATTATTATATGTTCAGCATGCCCATGCATCACTTATATGCATATATTTATGTAGTTAAACTCTAGGCACTATTTATGTTGCATTCATAACTGTTAAAGTGCCATGAATGTTGTTGCAGTAATTTGGAGCAGTGTGCGTGCGTTGGCGTGCGTGTGATGTGGTATGGACTATGGATAGGACGGGTAGTCACGGCTTGAGTTCTTCGCTGGGACCCGATCCTTCGAGGGGTAGTCACGGCTTGAGTTCTTCGCTGGGACCCTCGATTTGGTTATTAAGTGGAAGTCCGAGCTGAGTTCTTCACTGCACCGTGTTGGATTTAAGAGAGTCAGATAGGATCACTCCATATGTTATGATTGATGCTACAGGGTGCGTGAGTGCTCCAAATTACCTTTTTGATGTTATGATGTGAAAATGTTGTTGCTGTTGCATTTCACTCCACAGGTTGCATTAGTACTAGATAGTTATAGAGATTATGGTTAAAATTGATATTTTACTCTCTGAGTCGAACGCTCACTCCTGTTCAAAAATTTTTACAGGCCACAGGAGGGTAATTTTTGAGGTTAACCTGCTTTCTCCCTCGCAGGTCAATTATTACTGTTTGTATAAACTTGTTAAATCTTAGAATTTCCGCATGTGTTAGAAATGTTTATTTGATTTGGGTCTGTAAACTAAATTATTATTTTGGGACCTGTAAACTTAATAATGATATGTATGTTTGATGGATTGGATGAGGGAGCTGAGCTCCTATTTATTTTTATGAGGATATGAGTATGTGGAGGGTGAGCTGAGCTCCCCAATTGAGTATTTATTATGTTTACAGGTCGGGTGAGTCGAAAACTCCCCGTTGGAAAGTCCATTTTATGGCCGGATTTTGTCCGTTTGGTTTTTTTGAAATTGGGCCCAAATGGGCCTTAGAGTTGGGTTAATGAACAGTTAGGCTTACTACGGGCCTTGGGGGCTTTAGGCTGGCCCAGGTCCTAGTGCCGGTCCGGCCCATACGTTGGGTCGTGACATTATTAATATTATAGGATTTATTTGAATTGATTTTAAAATAAAAGGAAGATAATAATAATAAATAAATTAATAATAAATAATTTAATTAAAATTAATTTATTAAATGAGAATAAAATAATTAAATTTTCTTATATTATATTTATTTTATCGTTACTGGAGTTTTATTAAACTTTAACATAATAAAATAATGTTGGACCTAATTGTAAACCTCTAAGAAGTTGAGGGACTAGCTATGTAATTAAAAGATAAAAAAAAAATCAGAAAATTAAAAATACAGCAGCAGCAGCCCCTTCTCCCCTCTCTCGTGCCATCCACTCCCCCTCACTTTCTCCCTCTCACTTTCTGGCCAATCAGCCAGCACCTGCGCCACTGAGGCTCTAGTGGGACTCCCTTACCTCAGGATGATGTCAGGCAGCGGCAGCCACGGCAGCAGGCGGCAGGGAGGAAGAGAGAGAGAAGAAAGGGAAGGAAAAAGAAGAGAGAGAGTGAGAAAGTCATGTCGTTTTCCGGCCGATTCCGGCCACCAACTCCGGCGATCAAAGCTGCCACCAACTCCCCATGAACCCATCTCCATTTTCTGACCAGCCATGCTCGGAATGGTTGAGTTTCCAGCAAGAAAAGAAGAGATAGAAAGAGGAGAGAGAAAGTGATGGCAGTGGCTTTTCGGACACTTTTCTGGCGATCCGACCGTCGAATCGGAAATCCGAGGCTACCGATGGACTCAGGACAGTGAAATATTTGAGATAGGACCAGTCTCGCTTCGATCGAACACCATTTGAAAAAGGCGATAATCGGACGATCCAGATCGCTCGGCGAGATTTTTGAACTTTTTTCGATTCTCAAAATTTAAAAATAATTTTATGATAATTATTAACAATTTTTGGGCATAATTTGGGTGCGATTGGATTGAAGATAGCTCACCGATGCCAAGACCGCATTTTTAGCCAGATCCGGCTGTCCGGCGGCCCGTCTCAGAATGTGGTCGATATTATAGTTAATCCTAGCATTCTTAGACGTTTTGGACGCGTTTAAGGTGTCAAATTTGGCATAGGTAAATCCGAACTCTACATTGCTCAATTTTTTTTTCTTGTACTAGGTTAGAATAAAATTTATAAAATATTCATGGATGATTAAAAAATTATGATTCTTTTTGCAATAGCCTTATAATATTGTTAAGGACTGCGGGGCAAGTTTATAAAATTTTTAAAGTTAATTTGGATAGTTTTTTAAAAATATTAGTTTTGAAATCTTATAATTGAGTTGCCTGATATTGTGATTATTGCCTGGTTTGGAGGGCCCAGGATAGGCCATATAATGATGATGAGATATGGGTTGAGTTTAAAAGTGTTATTTGAACTATTTTGCAGGTTGGTTAGGTTCCAGGTATAGGGAAAACTTTGCCGGATTTCCAGCATGAATTACGCTGTCTGTTGTCTCTTTAGAGTCTTATTTTGAATTAGTACTAATAAATCTATAATATAACTATCTAGTTGATTGAGCTATTTTCTTTCACCCAACAGCCACAATAGCCTCTGGTGCACTGTGAGTAAAATATTAGTTTTAATTATAATTTCGATATTATTATATGTTCAAGCATGCCCATGCATCACTTATAAATATGTATCTATGTAGTTAAATACTAGGAACGTTTTTATTGCATTCATAATTGATGAAGTACTATGGATATTGTTTGTGATAATTTAGAGCAGTGTGTGTGCGTTGGCGTGCGTGTGGTATGATATTGGATATGGACAGGATGGGTAGACACAGGTTAAGAGACACTCGCTAGGACCTGGTCCTTTATGGATAAGTCGGGGTAGACACGGCTTGAGAGACACTCGCTGGGACCCCGCATTTGGTTTATTAAGCGAAAGTCCGGCTTGCGAGACACTCGCTGGCAGATGTTGGATTAAGAGAGCTGTATAGGCGATCAGCTCCCATATATGTACAGTTTAAACAGTATTGGTGTGTGAGTGTTCCAAATTGCCTTTTTACTATTATGATGTTATTTGTATGAAATTTATGATGATGTTGCATTCCATTCCTTATGATGCATTAGCTTTAGATAACTATAGAAATTGTGATTAAAATTAGTATTTTGCTCTCTGAGTCGAATGCTCACTCTTGTTCACCTATTTTTCCAGGCTACAGGAGGATTTCTTTTATAGAGCAACCTGTTTTTTTCCTTGCAGGTTTAACGTCGATTATTTAATTATTTTATTATTTTTTTAAATTTAAAATCTAGAACTCTGCATGTGTTAGTAATAGTATGGACCTTGTTAGAAATCGTGTTAATTTAAATTCTTAAGATTAATAAATAAAGATTTGTATGATTCTTAAACAATTTATAAATAATGTAACTGGGTTGAGCTGGGCTCTCCTAATTTGAGTTTCTGATAATTATTGGGTTAAGTTGGCCTAAAATAAAATTATAATATTTTAATTTAAATTATTTTTATATGCATGTTGGGTCCAAATTATGGGCCTGGTCATGGGTTTAGGAACAGTAAGGCTTACTATGGACTTTGGGGGCTTTATGTAGGCACAGGTCCTAGTGTCGGTCCAGCCCATGAGATCGGATCGTGACAAATATGGTATCAGAGCTTATGCCTTAGATTCATGGGAAATAATGTAATTAGGAGTGTAAAAGGGAGTCTTGTTAGGAGGTTACATGCGGAGTATAGGATTCTATTTCGTCTTCTTCTGTAATTCCTTGCTTCTAGATTCTACGTTATTCCTCGGTTAATATAAGAGTACTTCAGTTTCGCACCTCATTTTGTGAAGTACATAGTGATGTGAAATAGATTTAGCAGACATGTTGAGGTTTGCCATGGAAATACATACTTCAAGAAACATTATGTTTCTATCAGTATGGGTCCAAGTGGTGTGTCTATCTAGTGCAAGGCACGAGGACCTAAAGGTGATTTTTGGCGAATATAGTTGCTTTAAATGGGAGTGAGGGTACCACTGTTAGTAGTCATCAGTGGATACCACATCAAAGTAAATGTATAGTATTAGTGAATTCAAGAGAGATAAGAGATTCAGGATATCTAATATGTGGGACGTACCGTAGTAACTATGCAATATTCTTGATATTTGTATTGTAAGCTGCAGATTACAGTACCGACATGAGATTATTGTATAGAGCTGCGTGCATCCCCATGGTGCTTCATAATGAGAGTGTTTGCGGATGGCCTCTACTTTGGTACAGTTATGCCAGAACAGAGTTTTATATCTACAAAGGAGTTGGGAACTCCTGGTTGGGGGTCTAGAGTTAAAATATTGAAAGGTCACAGTTAGGTGATAACTAGAGTCAATGACTCGGTTACCCTAACATGAGCTAGAGTTACATCAAGAGTTGCCATCAGACCAGAGGCTGCGGATTTGTTGCAAAGTAAAGGTGACACCTATAGAGTGAGACCATCTGGTCTTCGGTATGGAATTTTTTATTGTTTTTGTAGTACGACAAATGTTTTACTTAGAGCTTAGTGAGAATAGTATATCCTGTGTGTATCAACAAGGTGCAAAGTATAACCCTACTACCTAGAGAAGGTCGGAACTGTGAATTGATGATTTACAGAGCTATAATATGATAAAAGAGTCATTAATTTGACATGGTTTTGGCAAGGTGGTAAATGTAGTACCTTTGTTACAGTAAGTTAGGGTATAGTCCTATCTTTCTATAAGGGATAGAAAGCTTTACTGATAATGATGACTTATGAAATAGTGTCCCAGATGGGACTGTTGCGTGAGATAGAGAGTTGTTAGCTCAAGTGTTCTGGAAAGGCACAAGTTCCACGTAGGAATTATAAGATATAAGATCAAGATGTATGTTAGCTTTTAAATTGAATGACGAGTTTGGATACCTAGTATTTTAAGTTTTAACTAATTAAATGGATAGAAGAAATTAGAGTTGCTACAGATCCCCTCCCTAAGGTAGTAGGGGGTAGTATGTAGTCCAAAAGGGTAAGAACAGAGATCACACAGGAGAAGTATGATTGCTATTCCCTAAGTTCATCCTTAGCTTCTTAATACTTAAGACAAAAGTATACTCCAAATAAAGTAAAAGAAAAAGGACAAAAGTTATATATATATATATATATATATATATATATATATATATATATATAGAGAGAGAGAGAGAGAGAGAGAGAGAGAGAGAGAGAGAGAGAGAGAGAGAGAGAGAGAGTGCGGTTCAAATGCAGAAGGAGAGATAGCCTGAATACCAGTAGAAGTTTAGCTAGGGTAGTTAGAGGATCAATTCTGAGTAACATTGAGATATAGATGACGTGGTAGGGATAGTGTAAAGGTATAAGTTTCTGACATGACAATCAGGTTCAAAAAGAAAATAGAACTAAAGAATGGAAGAGTGAAAGTTTGGATTTGGGTAAGATAAAAAGAGTTGGCTAAAGAAAAAACTGGAAAAACAGATTAGGATAAGATTAGGAAGAATAGAGCTAAGATACCAAGGAGGTGAATGTGGTTCTAGGAAGGGTAAACGAGATAAAAAAAAAAAAAAAAAGGATAGAGAGCGTAGAAAAGGATGGTATTAGCATTAGGAAGAACATTGTCAAGTTATGGAACCCAGAAGTATAAGACTTAGAGCAGGTCATAATTGATGTAGTGTTAGGAGCCTGAACCTAGAGCTTAGAGTTACAGGATCTAGATTAGACCTTATCTATTTTCTACCCCAAGGTAGGATAATGGGGCAATGACATAAGAACCTTTTTGGTTGTTGACAGTATAATGGAAATTAGGAGAGGTATGCGACCAAAGTAGGTAGTAACTGTTGAGTGTGCTGTGGTAACTTTAATTGTATTGTCGGATAAAGAAGCAAGATCGGTAGGAGTAAGTGGAATAAAAGTCAACATAAGGGATATAAATATGCAAGATGAAGGATAATGTCACAGAGGCTTGATGTTAAAATTTAAAATGGTGAGACCTAGAGTCTAAAATTAGAGTTAGACAGATATTTTCAGTGTGATCTATAGGATACTTATGTAAAAAAAAGAAAAAGAAATAGTAAATTCTAAAATGATATGTCAGGCAGGACATCAGTATAACAAATAGTAGATACAACTGATATCTTGTAATAAAGCACAATAATTACAAAGAAATAATGAAACTAAAAAGGGAGACTAAGGGGTATGAGCTAAATCTTGTTTATCAAACAATGGTATGCCATAAATGGTGGGAGAACATTTCTCCTTCTTTTCAAATTAGCTCGTGTTTTGATTCTAGGAGATTATGTTAAGAAGAGAGGTCATGTCAAAGTGACCCAATTAATTAAAAATTTGATGGGCGTTAGCACATATCCAATCTTTTGAGGCGAAAATGATGATAATGGTGTACCTAATGTTAAATACGAAGGAATGATCAAAGAGGTGACAAGAGTTAAATCGAGTTAGTTACTAGGGCTTACAACCCTTTTGAACTATAGGCTGGAGGAAGTGTTATTTGCTAATGAGTTATAGTGAATGAAATTATTGCTAATGGGAAAAGTTGAGGCTGAAGTTTGGAGTGCTATGGGCAGTATATGTGATTATATTAAGGAGAATGAACACGTGAAGTATCTTGTTCAGAATTAAGGCATGGCACATATTTCCCACATCCGTGTTAGTTCAGATGAAACTATAATTTTTGGGGCTCCTATCCATCCAGGATGAGCAATTTCCTACTAAGGCTGGTAGGGAATAATAATGTTATGATAGTTATGTTGGAAAAGGGGATACAAAAAGAATTTTCTATGGTTAATTACAAGTGTTATATAAGGTGAAGAATGTGCCAGCATGTCACACCTTACCCCTCCGTAAGGCATAATATGATCCCGTAGAATACTTAATGAACTACCGAACTTCACCTACCGATAACTCATTAAGTACCCTACAAGGGATTTTAAAACGATTTTCTTACATTTTGGAAGTGGTGAGCATTTTAGTGAGAATTAAAAATTCATTTATTCAAGCTTAAATACTAGTAAAAATTTTATCCATTTTAAATTTTGCCGCAATTTTTATAAAAATTTTGACAGAGTTCCCTCTGTATTTTGAGAAACCAGTTCTTCAAAGACCTGTAAAAAGTACTTCCAAAAATATTTCACAACTCCCAACCTCCAATCAATTCATTTCAAAACAGTTCCACAATCCAAATCAAATTTATCAACTCAGAATAGTTAATAATTCCATTCACAAAGCATAAAATAGGAATTTCATATGTACAAATATTAAATTTACAGAAGAAAGTCCAAAATAATATCATTATAATTTATTTACAACTGCTCAACTACATTGATACATACAACATTTTTATATTTACATCAAGATTATCTACAAGGGTATAAAATAATACCCGTACAAAATGGTTAGAGTAGTTCTCGATTTAACAGCAGCTCACTCTGCTGCTTTCTCCTTGCTCTTATCTGCGACAGCAAAATAAGCTATCGCTGAGTATAAAAATACTCAATGGTGCACAATAAAAATTTAAAATACAATAATTAAATCATTCATTGCCAAACACAATTTAAATATTTCTCAACCACATTTCACAAATATCAAAGTTCATAATAACACAATTTTGTCAAACAATCTATTAAACACAGTTTAGTCAAACAATTTCATAAACACAGTGTTGTCAAAGTCATACACAACTTAAGTCATGACACAAAATTTTCGATCAATGCCGTGTTGTACACCACGACAAAGCAATCTCAACCCCATTAATCGAAACCAATGAGGGAGGTGGCTAGCTAGCTAGCTAATGAGTACTCATCCGATCTACAACCTCAACTGGCAAGCCAGAGAGGGAGGAAAATAAACGATCTCAACCCCATAAATAGAGGAGGAAATGTGATACTGTCATGCTAAGTGTGAATCCAAAATCAATTTAAAACAATTATTTTCAACAATTTATGAGAGATCCCAAACAATTTTCAAAGTCATTTTTGTAGTCACAAAGTGGCAACACAATTCATAAATAACACAGCGACTTCATAAAGTATAGCAATTTAAATTTTCAATTGGAAAACAATTACATAAATTTATTATGCACAAACCTAACTGGAGTCACCTCTAGGCCTTGACTCAGTCTCTCCGAGTTTCCAAGTCTTTTTCAACTATTTCATAGTGTTTCAGTACCATAACTTAACATAAGTCCAAAAATAAATTTAACTTCACTTTAACTAGCTCTATTGCGTTAAATTCAACGTTCTCAAAGTTTTTGTGTTTCGGGTTACTATTCACTACACTATTCAAGTCAAATTGTTGACTTTTTAAGGATTAATAGATATGGGAACTCCAAATTCACCCACATACCACATTTTGGTCACCAAACTTGTTGGTTTTGGTAATTTTTTCAAAGCGTAGGTCATTTTGGCAAAATTGCCAATTTTCGGTTTTGGTGCTCCAAAGTTGCACTGTTCCATTGGTCGATCTACTGTTGGAATTTGACAAAACTTCCTTCATAGAAAATGTTCCTTATTGTCTTAAGTGTATTCTCATTTTTGGATCACCTCAATCGGAGTTTTGTAGCTCAAGTTATAGCCAAAATAAGTTTATCGCTCACGCAATCGCTCATACTGGTATCTTGGGTTCTGGCAGATTTTGATCCAACTTTGGTCAGTAATTTGATCAAGTTAAGTTCATAATTTGATCTAACTTTCTTCATATGAAATGTTCTACTATGTCTTAGGTTTCCATCGGTTCAAGAATCGCCTAAATCCGAGTTTTTTAGAGAGAGTTATAACCCTTCAAACATTGCTGCTCAATGAAATTTCTGCAGAGTTGCAGGTTTGGTAACTTAACTTTGCTCAATAATTTGAATGGGTTAATGGCATAATTTGGGGTGGTGTTCTTCATGACAGTTTTAGATCTATATCTTATCTAATTGCTGGTAAAATTTCAGGTCATTTTGACCCTCCTAACTCGAGTTATGACCAAATGAACAATTACTGTTCATTTGGTAAGTCTGGTGCAGTGGGAGCCTGCTCTCATTTCACTTTGGTCAATTGTTTCACCGAGTTTTAGTCAGTTTTTGGCTATGGTTCCTTAATGAAAATTGTGCTATTTTATATCTATTTTCATCTTCAATTGGTGGCATATCAATTAGACTTGTAAAATTTGAGTTTTGGTCCTTCAAAGTGGGTTTGGTCATGCTGCCAGCAGCATGACCATTTACCTCCGAATTTAACTTAGTTTCCTATCATTCCCACACAAGTTATTTGGTCATAATTGACCATTATTTCACTTCAAAATAGGTCCAACATGCCATTTATGCATTTTTCCAAAATTTGGTTCACCACCCTAGCATTCAAAACCCTAACTCATAAATTTCACTACTTTGTTGCAATTAATCACACTTAATGGTATTAATACTAATCATTCAACTAAGGAAGGTTTCTAAATTCATTCAAATGTATCATATTATGCAAATCATATTCGTCTCAAGCTGCCCAAAAATTCAGTTTGGTTCTTCCCCCATTTTTATTTCATTTAAATCAAGTTCTAAGCTCATTTCAACCACTAGTTATGCATGTAAATGGAAAAATAAGGAGTTTGATATGCTAACCTCACTTAAAGCTTCAAATCACTATCTTTAACTCCTCTTTCTTCTTGAAATCCTCTTCTCAAGTTGAGATCACAAGTTCTAGTGAGGTATTTAAGGGAGTTATGTTGATTAAGTGGAGAGAATCAAGCTTAATTGTAAGCTTAAGGAAGAAAATTTCATGGAGATGAGAGGGAGAAGGTGGGCGGCAACCAAGGGAAGAAGAAGACCTTTTTGTTTCTTTTTTTTTTTCTTTTCCTTTATCTAATTTAATTTATGGAAGACCACAAAAAAAATCCCAATTAAATAATTCAATTTATTAATTTAGTTATGGCATCATGCATTATGTCATAACTTTTGACTTTTTCATTTTCATCTCTTTTCCTTTTTTTTTTCTATTAGTTCTTTAATTTAATTCTCGATTTTAAAATTTTTTTTCTCCAATTTTATTGGACAGTTAGGTCAGGAGTCAGCTCTCGGGGTCAATTGACCAAATTGCCCCTCGCTGGTTCATCCCGGTTTGCAAATAATCCAATATTTCTTCCGGCTCCCTGACCTAATTATTTGACTGGCTTAACAGTTCTTTTTCATAATTTTCTCTTTTCTACTGTGTTCATAAGGGTCCTAAGGACTGCAGCGTCACTTTTTACGGTTCGAAATTTGAGTTTAAAACGACTTCGCAGTCGTTCCCGAGGAGGTCACTTATCGCTGTGACTCTCGGCTCGTTTAACCTCTTATGTTCTGTTTTTCTTATTTATAGTTAACTAATTAAACATTACTAATTATTTGTGTTTATGGATTCTCAAGTTGTCTTAAGTGTGGCTCTAATCTCCTTAATTGTCCGGACCGACACCGGTCACCGGAACAATGAAATATACCAAGCTATACCAATAGGGGTGTTACACAGCAGGAGTAAATCGTAAGGTTAGAATTCTCGAAGTAATAGAACTAATAATCAAGATAAGACTAAGAAATAAAATGAAAGTTAAAGTTGATAATGGGATGGATGTCCTTGAAGTAAAAATGTATAAGGGTGAGATAGGACTAAGATTAAGGAATAAGTACAGCAGGTTGAAAAGATATCAACAATAGCAGAAATAGGAAAAGGAAGTGGATAAGATCCAAAGGACAGGAAGAAAGCTCGGTAGAGCTAGTTATAATGATGAGGATAAGAATGAATAAGTATGCTAGGAACACGCTAAGAGATGTTTAAAATAAGTTATTATGAGATGATAGATTAAAAGAGTAGTAGAGCCTCGATCTAAGTGCCAATGTGTCAGAAGTAAGCCACATACTAAGAAGCTTTAGGAAGAAGTCTAGATATTTCCATTCCAGAGAAGGAGTGGAAAACGATAAAGTCGCATGGACTAAGTTGTCAGGGAATATAAACACTTTTGTCATATAAGAGAAGAGACCTAGTTTGCTTTTCAATGTTGATAAATGGTACACTTAGCCCTTGGAGAGAACTCTACCTAACTAGTTATATAAGATAGACAAAAGTTGGTCTAAGTACCTTAGTAATGACACAAATAGATTGAAAATTTGAAGTATCATGAAAGTGAAAAGATGCACAGATGCCAACCATTGAGGTCAAAGGACAAGTAAAGATTTAGAATAAGATGTTTATGATAGGTGCTATAGAAAACATCTTATAGAACATTATAGGATAAAGAACATAAGTCCTATCCTTGGAAAGCAGAAGCTTGAGGGTAAGCGCCGAGGTTGATTGAAGTTATGAGACATCAAGTCAAGTACAGAGAGGTATAGTGAATACTTAAGATGTCAAAAAAATGGTTAATGAATAGCTAAGAGATAAGAGCATCTCTAGGAAGAGATGATGACAATTAGGACACTATAATAGAATCAGAGAGTAGTAGAATGTCATCTATAATATATGAAGAGTTTGAAGAATAAATGTTTTACCAATCTCTGCATAGTTGGAGGACTAATGATTACACTTGTTCTAATAATCTTCTTTTTCTTATCTCTTGTTTATTCAAAAATTCAAGGACGAATTTTTCTTAAGGGGGGGAAGAATATAACAATCCAAAATTTTTAAATTTTAAATAAAATGAAAATGAAATATTATGTTATTAATATTATAGGATTTATTTGAATTGATTTTAAAATAAAGGAAGATAATAATAATAAATAAATTAATAATAAATAATTTAATTAAAGTTAATTTATTAAATGAGAATAAAATAATTAAATTTTCCTATATTATATTTATTTTATCATTACTAGAGTTTTATTAAACTTTAACATAATAAAATAATATTGAACATAATTGTAAACCTCTAAAAAGTTGAGAGACTAATTATGTAATTAAAAGATAAAAAAAAATTAGAAAATTAAAAACACAAAGAAGAAATTTCCTCCGCCTCTCCCTCATGACACTCCTCCCCTCACTTTCTCCCTCTCACTTTCCTACGGCCACAAGACCAAAGACTGCGAGGCACCGGTGGGACTCCCCCACTTCAGGACGATGTCAAGCAGGGGCAGCCACGGCAGCAGGAGGCAGGGAGGAAGAGAGAGAGAGAGAAGAAAGGGAAGGAAAAATAAGAGAGAGAGAGAGAGAGAGAGAGAGAAAGTCGGGCCGTTTTCTAGCCGATTCCGGCCACCAATGCCGGCGATCCAAGCTGCCACCAACTACCCACGAACCCAGCTCCATTTTTTGACCAGCCACACCTGGAATGGTGGTGTTTCCGGCAAGAAAAAAAAGAGAGAGAAAGTGACGACAGTGGCTTTTCGACCACTTTTTTGGCGATCCGACCGTCAGATCAAAAATCTGAGATTACCGATAGACTCAGGACGATGAAATCTTTGAGATAGAACCAGTCCCGCTCCGATCAGACATCATTTAAAAAAGGCGATAATCGGACGGTCCAGATCGATTGATGAGATTTTTGAACTTTTTTCGATTCTCAAAATTTAAAAATAATTTTACGATAATTATTAATAATTTTTTGGCATAATTTGGGTGCGATCGGATCGAAGATAACTCACCGGTGCGAGGACTGCATTTTTAGCTAGATCCGGCTGTCTGGCAACCCGTCTCAGAATGTGATTGATATTATAGTCAATCCTAGTATTTTCAGATGTTCTGGACGTGTTCCAGGTGTCAGATTTGGCATAGGTAAACCCGAACTCTACATTGGTCAATTTTTTTTCCTTATAATGGGTTAGAATAAAATTCATAAAATATTCATGGATGATCAGAAAATTATGATTCATTTTGCAATAGCCTTATAATATTGTTAAGGACAGCATGACAAGTTTATAAAATTTTTAAAGTTAATTTAGATAGTTTTTGAAAAATATTAGTTTCGAAATCTTATAATTGAGTTGTCTAATGTTGTGATTATTACCTGGTTTGGAGGGCCCAGGAGGGGCCATATAATGATGATGAGATATAGGTTGAATTTAGAAGTGTTATTTGAACTATTTTATAGGTTGGGTAGGTTCCAGGTGTAGAGAAAACTCTGCCGGATTTCCGACATGAATTAGGCTATGTGTTGTCTCTTTAGAGTCTTATTTTGAATTAGTACTAATAAATCTATAATATAATTGTCTAGGTGATTAAGATCAGCTATTTTCTTCCACCCAACAGCCACAATAGCCTTTGGTACACTGTTTGTAAAATATTAATTTTAATTATAATTTTGATATTATTATATGTTCAAGCATGCCCATGCATCACTTATAAATATGTATCTATGTAGTTAAACACTAGGCACATTTTTTATATTGCATTCATAATTGATGAAGTGCCATGGATGTTGTTTGTGATAATTTAGAGCAGTGTGTGTGTGTTGGCGTGTGTGTGGTATGGTATTGGATATGGACAGGACGAATAGACACGGCTTGAGAGACACTCGCTGGGACCCGGTCTTTTATGGATAAGTCGGGGTAGACACGACTTGAGAGACACTCGCTGGGACCCCGCATTTGGGTATTAAGCGAAAGTCCGGCTTGAGAGACACTCGCTGGCAGAGGTTGGATTAAGAAAGCTGTATATGAGATTAGCTCCCATATATGTACTGTTTGAACAGTATTGGGTGTGTGAGTGCTCCAAATTGCCTTTTTACTGTTATGATGTTATTTGTATGAAATTTATGATGATGTTGCATTCCATTTCTTATGATGTATTATCTTTAGATAGCTATAAAAATTGTATTTAAAATTAGTATTTTACTCTTTGAGTTGAACGCTCTCTCCTGTTCACCTATTTTTCCAGGCTACAAGGAGGAGTTCTTTTACAGAGCAACTTGCTTTCTTCCTTGCAGATTTAACGTCGGTTATTTAATTATTTTATTATTTTTCTAAATTTAAAATCTAGAACTCTGCATGTGTTAGTAATAATATGGAACTTGTTAGAAATCGTGTTAATTTAAATTCTTAAGATTAATAAATAAAGATTTATATGATACTTAAACAATTTGTAAATAATGTAACTGGATTGAGCTGGGCTCCACTAATTTGAGTTTCTGATAATTATTGGGTTAAGTTGGCCCGAATAAAATTATAATAGTTTAATTTAAATTATTTTTATATGCATGTTGGGCCTAAATTATGGGCCTGATCATGGGTTTAGGAACAGTAAGGCTTACTACGGGCCTTTGAGGCTTTATGTGACACCCCTTACCTATCTACAATGTAGCCAAGTAAGATATGCTACACAGTGTGCTGGAGCACCAAATCATATTTCCATTACAATTTATCATTTTTAATTCATTTATTTATAATTTTGATTAATCTTAATTTTCTGTAAATTTTATAGAAAATTCGACAGAGTGCCAACTGTAAATTGAAAAAATAGTTTTTTTGAATCTGTTAAAAACACTTGCAATATAATCATATTATCAATCTCAGTCAACCACCAACATATTTCCACAATTTCTCAAATGTCTTCAATATTTCAAAATTTAATTCATTTCATATCATACTCAACTCAATAAGAAATACTCAAATTTATTACTGAACATGATGTATAGATAATTACATCAAAACATAATTACATGAGTTTAAAATATACATGGCAAAATAAAAGTCTAATTACATAAGTTTACAAAATACAAAATGTCAAAAGTAGCCTAATGTCCTACCAATGCACTGCAAATACGGTGACTCTGGACTCTGTGTGCAGATCTGACAATTCACCAGGTCTGAGGTCTACTGGACTCACCAGCTATGTCTCCAGTACCTGCGTATAGCAAAAGCGACGCGCTAAGCAATTATGCTTAGTGGTGACAATATAAAATAAAATAACTAAAATAAAATAAATATGCAGAATGTATGCTTATATTTTATGTAGACTTAATTTCTGACATTTATTGTAGTATTATTCGATTAAAATTTAGTAAGATTTATTTTAATTGCCCAAGTAACCTATACAGGTCGACTAGACTGGATAAACAGGTAAACTGGTATAACAGAGCAGCTAATAAGCTGTAACAATTATTAGGGATAAATCCCAAGTATAACAACTCAATCAACATAACCAAAGGCTATTTTTATCATAGAATGGCACGGGAGGCCATAAAACACAGAATGGCATGGAGTCATATGCAGTACTGCTAACAGAACCCTATTGGCATGCCAACCTATCCAAACCAATCTTGCTAGGTGTACTAGAGCATATTACACTCTTAAATTGTACATTTCTTGCATTCTAAAGTTTAAGTGTTACTATTCATTTCATTAGTCAACTAAAATATTGACTTTTGCATAGGCAATAGGTAAATTGGTTTTAATACTTTCAACATACCACATTTTGCATTCTAAAGTTATTGGTATTGGTTGTCAATACCATTTATAAGCTTAGTGCTAGTTGTTCAAAATTTTCAGATTTCAAGCCTTGTGTTTACTATTCCATTGGTCATTTTTACAGTAGAAATTTGGCAAAGTTGTCAACATTAAAGTTATTTCTTATTGTGTCTAGTTATATTTCTTTTTTTTTAATCACTCAATTTGGAGTTTTATAGCTCAAGTTATGGCCTAAACACCATAACTGGCCGGATTGCAAACTTTTCAGATTTTCTGGACTGACCAAATCTATAGTGTTTTGTGCAGTGATTGCAAGTCACTTTTTGAACATGTTATGGTCAAAATTTGAGTTAGGTTTCTTCATGAAAGTTGTAGGTTTATATCTCAGCTTTCTGCTGGTAAAATTTTAGGTCAATTAGACCTTTCTACACTGAGTTATGACAAATGAATAGACATTGTTCATTTAGTCATTTTGCCCAGGCAGAATGCAAGTCATCCGGATTAGGGCAATTTTTAGGTCAACTTGGTTTGATTTTCTGAGCAGGGTTTCTTCACCAAAATTGTGCCATTATGTGTCTAGTTTCATGTTCAATTGGCCTTGCACCAATTGAACCTTTACAACTCCATTTATAGCTACCCAAACCTGCTGGACTTACACCCAGTCCTGCAGGTCACCAAGGGCAACAACACTAACTTCAATTCCCACTAAACAAACCACTTCATTACTTATTCACACATAACCAAATGGTCACTAATTGACCATTAAAACTTACTTTCAACATTACTTGATCAAAGTCTCAATTTCATACCCAAACCCTAACTCAACCATCTCAAATCATGCATTCACTTACCTTTCACTATCCTAAACAATAGATTAGTATTAAGGGCAGCCACAATACCATTTTAATTCTAAGAAATCTTCAAACCCTACCAAGTTCAAGGATGCCGAAAATATTGGGGAAGGTATGCTCATGATTTTATTTAAATTTATTGTAAACATCCACTAAATTCTACTCCTTCCACATGAATTTAAAGAAAAAGAACAAGTTTGGTCACATACCTTTAATGGAGTAAATTTTCAAGCTTGTAAAAGCTCCTCCTTTCTACTTGTTTTTGTTATCTTTAGCTTGCCCAAGGTGTAAAACCAGTTTTTAATGAAATCACTAAGGAGTTTTCTGGTGGAGTTGAAGGGGAAATGGAGCTTTTGGGTGAGCAAAAATGGTGGAAGGGATATGGGAGCTGGTTCGGCTAGGAAGAAGAGATGAGGGCTGATATCTTTTTGCAATTTTGACTTCTTCTTCCTCTTTTTAATGTATTTTAAATGTATTTAATGATTTTTGATTGGTCAAAAAATTTTAATTACCTCATGCTTACATAAGCATTAGGTAATAAATCTAATTTATTTTCATTTTCTTTTCTTTCCTTTCCTATTCATTTTTAAATAATTTTTCATCAATATTTGTTCATATTTTATGTCATATAATTCACTTACATAAATGAATAAGTTGGTCAAAAATCATCTCTGAAAATGAAATGACCAAAATGCACTCCGTTTGGCTTAACGAGCTAAAATTGTGTGTACCGATTGATTAAATTTTTCTTGTGTTTCCTTAACATTTTATTATCATCGGAACTCCAATAATCCTTCCCTGAGGTCCTAAAAATTATTTCATAAAGTTTTCCCTGAGTTTAAGGTTGCTAATGGCCTTCACCGTCACTTCCCCTTCGGGTTACTCATCACTGGGGTTTCGACTCGTTTAACTTTAATGCATTTCATTTCTAAAAATTTTTCTTAATTTTTATGAGCATTATTTGGTTTATTTATAACTCCTCACTGTAGTCTATTTATAATTTCAAATATTCTAGCTGCCCGAATCAACATTGGTCACTGGAACAGTAGATTATACGGACTAACTAAAATGAGAATGTTACACTTTATACCGGCTCAGGTCCTAATGCCGATCCGACCCATGGGATCAGGTCGTGACATTAAATTAAACCTTGAATTATCAATCATCGGAAAGTCAACCTCTATGCTATATGCATAACTTGAATGTGTTCTGTGCAACACGCTGGCTGTGCCAATTAAACAATAGGTGATTTATTTGCTTAAATATAATGTACAATTACAATGTCAAGTTTTTTTTCAACAAAGGCCAACTTGTACGACGAGATAAACTTCAATTTGAAGTATACACGGAAGCGATAAGATGCCCACCGAACGAAAACTTCAACCAATGCAAATTTAGCTTGGATTATTCTTTCCTTCAAAATATGTTGCAACAAGATCAGCGGGCATTTTACCAAATTTGTGTGTAAAAAAAAAAAAAAAAAAACTTTTCTGCGTATCGGGGAAACAATTTCCCAAGCCATGGTGAAAATAGTCACGTAGGCAAAGAGAAGAACAATAACAACATTGAAAATAGCGACACTGAAAAATCAGCAAAGAATACCGCTATTTTCAGTGTCAGTATTATACTTCTCTTCGTCTACATGGCTATTTTCATCATTGTTTGGGAAATTGTTTCTCTGATGCACAGAATAGTTTTTTTTTTTATTTTTTACACAAATTTAGTAAAATGCCCAAGATCAGCTCAATGACATCCCTCATATCCATTCCTCCGCCATCACAACACAAAAAAGGCACATTAAATTGTGAAAGCTCTAAAACTAAGCGGCACATCAAGACACCAAATGGCTCTACCACTAACGAAGAACCAATATAACTCTGTAACCCTCCTCCTTTGTTTGGCTCGAGACTAGCTGTGTACTCAACAGTGCAGGCGGAGTTACATGCATCAAAAAAAAAAAAATAAAAAAAAAAAACAACGCAACACATGTATCTACGCACACTCCTAGAGAAAGAGAAAGATGATGGAACACATTAAAAAATTTAAATTTCCCACAGACCAAGGATATGAAAAATTTTTAAACAACATATGATATATAACAATGCAAAAAGCATCAAAACAACCATTCAAGCTAGCTAGCAATGCCCTTGAAGAAGTATAGTCTTGACATAAAGGAGCCACAATAACCCGATCATGATGAATTTGGATCAATCAAGTTCAAGTTCAAGTTCAAGCACCTGTTAGATCCGAGCTCCAAGGATGATTTGGCCACCAATCTATTACGAAAATGATTTACTTTCTGAGATCAACTAGATATCTATTAATAAAGAGATCAGCATCTTTTGAAATTGAAACGGCCGAAGATCATGCCTAAAATTAAACATAATAATTGAAGTACGTTCCATTATAACCTACATAACGAAATGGCAAAGATCCAACCGTGATTATAAGTAATTACCATCTCAATCTTTATATAAACAAATTTGAGACTGAGGACAACATACATTCTAAAAACTAAATAGGGCAATATAATTTCAACATTTCAATATAATTTATTACTGATTGAAACATTTGAGTGACTATTAAACAACCACTAGACCTCATCTTTCTTCTTGTTTTCACGTCACCTGAGAGTCAATTATTAGACACCAATTGAGAACCCAGGAAGCCACTGGCAACAACACTTACATAGCCAAATATTACTATGATGATGCCCAAAAACACACAGCCTTGGGATATTTGAGACAAACAAGAAGTATCAGTGCCTTTCCTTTTGCTTACGAGAAGTATGCGTCTTTCCTTTGCTTACTCCAAACACGAACATCTGCAAGGCTTTGCTCATGAACAGTTATAGGAGAGGGATAAAGGAAGTCGATAATAACAAAGTAGCAAACATCAGAGAAGCAAATACTTGCAGCAGCATCGTTCACAGCCTTACGAAAACATCAATTTGTTGTGCGAACCAAGAGGCGAGAAAGGAGTAACACAAAACCCATACCGGGGACAATGCGCAACTTTGAAATGGCATAGAGATATATAGACAGTTCATCATCATCACTAATTGAGAATAATGCACACAGGATACATACAAAGAAGGGGGAAGCGACAGTAGTGATCAGAAAAATCACCGTTTCACATGAAGTCAAAGGACAAAAAACCCAAGCCAGCTTCTACTTTCTTGCTACCTTCTCTCACTGACCAAACATTAAAAACCACAACAACAATAGCAAAGAGGTCATCTCCAGAAAACCAAGCTACAGCAAAAACTTCTTATGGTAGAAATTGCCATTTGGAATTTAGGCAGAGATATAATATACATTACTCGTCAGATAGAGAGTGAGGGAGATGAAGCAAGCCAAAAATTATAAACCAGCATCTCTTTCCTGGCCTCCCGAAGTATTCAAGATATGATACCAACCATAAAAAATGCCACCATACTACTTCCAACTCATTCAGCAACTACAATATAGCAAGTTATGTAAACTTGGAAGAGGACCCAAGAATAAAAACAAAACTTCTAAAAAGGCAAAAGACAAGACTGAAGCAACTGAAGCAACCAAACTATAACACGCCATCATTTCACACATGCAGGATTCCCATTGAAGCTGCAGGTTCCTCACAAGTAAATAAATAGGCACTATATTCATCCTTTTCTCCGTGGCATGAACTTGCGGTGTCTTCATGTCTAAGGGCAACTGTAAACACAAGATCCATCTAGGAATAGATATTGCGACTACTATAAACAACTAACATAGATCTAAAATAAAAAAAAAAAAGCCCAAGTTCCTTCGGAAGCAAAAACAATCAAGTCGAGAAAACTGGAAAACCCAAATCTGAGAATCAAACGAGAAATAATCCTACAACACAAAAGTAAAAGCTAATCTGGGAGTTTTTCTATGGTAGATTTGTACAGAAGCAAATTATTACTCTCTTGATGCATAATAGTGCATATAAATCTGGAAGATGACAAAATCCCATAATATTGCAAGCACTTACAGAATCTAAATAACTCCGTAGGCAAAAACTAACACAATTTATTTGTAAATTATCTTGGCCTAATCCTTCCATAGGGTAAAGGAGTACAAAATAAAGTTCATTGACCATTTTCCAACCAAAAATTAAAGCACAAAGTTATTGATCAAACCCGTCCACATTCTCTCAAAACAATGGGGTCACTGGAAGAACATGCACACTCCATACTCAAGTTGTTATCACATCTTGTTGTCTTACACTAAATAAGGTAAAAGAAAAGAACTAATACACCAAAATAAAGAAGAAAAAGGAAGAATACTTCCTTTTTTTTTCACCAAATATTTCTCTAACCAGGATAAGACCCTGAAAAACACACAAATGTTAAATTCATATTCAGTTTCTCGTTCTTTTTAACACATGCATTTATTTAAAGAGAAAAATCATAAATTTTATCACACTGCCTCCACAAGTTTAATTACTCAAAACATTGAAGCCAAAAGAGAAAAGGAACACCAAGATCTTAGCATCTCCCACAATCTTAGTCCGCATGCTGCTCGCATTAAAACACTTTGACCCCTGAAAACAAATGCACTTACCAACTTAGATTCAAATTCTACTTGCCTTAAAAAACAGATATTTATGCTAGCTGACTATATATACAAAAAGAGAGGGAAGAAAACAGAAGCTCCAAATCACTCTTCGTTGGTATGTCTCTCTAACATTCCCTTGATCAAATATTTGTCCTGCTGCCAGAATCATGAAAATTAGAGACTCGTCCGATGGAATCCTGAAAATTTGTGACCAGTACTCAGAATCTACATCTATCAAGGATGCATAAAATCACAAGTTACAAATTAAGATCCAAGAATCCCTTGATCAACCATATACTCAATATGAGATGGAAAACAACCCCTTAACAGCAAATCTCCAGTATCAGTACCATTTGCAAAGAACAATGTTTCATAAAAAATAAAGTTCCAGCACAATTGAATCTCAGACCAACATTTGCAGAAATACCAAAGGACATCACATACTCCTCAATCATAACAAAACATAACATTGACGTGGACATATACAACATTGGAGCGAATTTAAATTGCCAGCGCAACAGAATATAAGATCTTCATAAAAAGAATGGCAAAAAAGCCAAATTATATCATCAAACTACTCAATCTTAGACCCACGCCTAACAAAATACCAACAGCGGCAAAAGACTTAAAATATTCCCTCGCAATCATAAACTGATTTCTCTCTCTCTAATACCGAAGGGAACCTGGACAAATACAACATTGGAGCTCTAAAGCGCAACAGAAAATTTGATCTTTATAAAAGAACGGCAAAAAAGCCAAATTATATCATCACTACTCAATCTTAGACCCACGCCTAACAAAATAGCAACAGCGGCAAGAGACTTAAATACTCCCTCTCAATCATAAACTGACCTCTCTCTCTAATACCGAAGGGAACCTGGACAAATACAACATTGGACCTCTGATCAACACCCTAAAGTTACATTGGACCTCTGATCAACACCCTAAACTTGCTGTGCATAACATGAACTCACAAAAAGAAAAACTTATGGACAGCATGCTATTAATTATCTAAAGAAACCCTTTCTATATTATCTTTGCCCATGTTTGGTTCGTCCCTAAAATTTCTCAGTGCTCTAGAGCTGATTCTGAAAAAGCAAGGATCAAAATCTCATTCTTTTTTAATTATTTGAAGTAAAGAATTCTTAACCAATAACTAAAGACGTAGAGTAGAGACTTCTCAAACCAATGATCTATATACTCTCAAACCAATGGATGGGAAGAACGCCCACGTATAACTACGAAGCATAGAACAAAAACCATGATCACTAAATAAAAAAAAAAAAAAGAAACAGAACAATGGTCCCCCAAAATCTTGTTCTTGGACAGAAAATTTTCATCCAAAAACCAAGGGATATTCTCAAAACAATGGGCAGTGGTAGATCCAAGCTGTAATTAAGAAGCCAAAATCTAATTAATATTTAATATGCAAAAAATAAAGTCAATTTTCAAAACTTCCACAAGAGAGAGAGAGAAACTGCAAGCGTTCAGATATTAACAGATCATTGCAAAAGGAGGAAAAAACACACCACTGGCTTCCAAAGTAGGGACCTGGAAAACACAAATCAATAGTTCAGATTCAAATTCTTGCCCAACTTAAGACATGTATTTTAGAAAAAACTAAAATTCGTCTCCCAAAGTTGGATTTCAAATAAAGGAGCAATAACAAAATATCTCCCAAAACCATCTTTGCTAAGAGGCCTCGGATTCAAAACAATGAAGCCCTGAAAACATATGCATGACAAACATACCAAACTGAGATTAAAATTCTCCAGAAATAGGGATTCAATAATTATTGTTGATTAAAGAAACAAAAAGGAGAAAGGAAAGCTCCCGTCACTCCCAGCTAATATCACTAACATTTCACGATGAGTCCACCACACTGATT
The DNA here is from genome assembly GCF_030052815.1 of Hevea brasiliensis. Lineage (NCBI taxonomy): Eukaryota > Viridiplantae > Streptophyta > Magnoliopsida > Malpighiales > Euphorbiaceae > Hevea > Hevea brasiliensis. The sequence goes on along the minus strand of NC_079504.1, from coordinate 3,353,738 downwards.
AAATCCTGAAAAAAAATTTCAACCAATTCCCAGAATCTATCACTCTGACAGATACTCAAAACTATAAATTATAGCTTTCAGATTCAAGAAAACCCCTCCCCCCCTCATCTGAGGGAAACCCTTTGCCCTTGATCAATCATAGCCCGCGTAGTCAAAAGAAGAAAGAAACCAAGGAAACAATAATCAAATCTCAAGTTTCAAATTCATTTGCCAAGAATAAAAGTAGTCATAAATTTCTTTGAACACAGAGAGATCAAGAAATTTAAATACTTTCAAGAAGAGTTTGAAAATTATCAAAAGCCAAATATCAGATACCCACAAAGTACCGGTATAGCATAAGCTAAAAACATCAAATTGCCCATTCCAATCATCTATTAATCTTTCTATACATAAAAGTGTCATCTTTGGTTAACAGCTAGAACTTGCAATGTAGAATACCAACCAATGTAACGAGAAACTATGGTATCATGGCCAGATTATTATTTTAGCGAACGCTTGAATCTTGGTGCATGTAAAGCCATCAATTTGTCAGAGCAAAAATACAAATATTGCAAATGAGAGCATCCAAAGCTCATCTCTACAGAACAATTTCCAAAACATAAATTAATAACAGCCCCATCCAAATTACTTATTTTAAAACCCTCCTCCTTTATCTGGGCTTGGGACCAGCTGCGTATACAACACAGGCGGAGTTACATGCATTAAAAAAAAAAAAAAACCCAAAAACAAACAAACAAAACATAACTACATACTCCTAGAAAAAAGAAGACCATGGAACACACCTTGACGAAGTTGATAAGAATTAACCAGATTCGCTTAGTGTAAAAGGGACGATAACAGATCATCAGCAACATCATTACCAGTACCCAATATCAGCAACATATTATTCAGCGAGCACCAAATAACATCAAAACGCTAAAACAGAACGAAAAGAAAATACATGTCCCATCATCTTCCCCAACATATGAGAAACTTTTACGTGCACCCATGAATCAGAAAACCAAAGATCACCATAATTAGACAACAGAGGCAAAAATTATCATAAATGCCCAAAACACATAACCTTGAGATATTTGTGACATATAATAAGTATCAGCGTTCTTCCTTCGCTTACAAGAAGTAAGTGCCTTCCCTTTGCTTTCTCCAATCACAAGAACATCTGCAAAGCTTGCACATGAACAGCCAGCCACAATTCCTTCTAAAAACGAGAAAAATATCGGAGGAAGGAAGTTGATAATAACAAAGAATCAACATCAGAGAAGCAAATACTAGATGCAGCTAGCATCACTGATAACCTTACAGAAACATCAAAGGACTAACACAAGCTCATACTGATACAAAGCACGACTCGGATGTAATACCACAGAGAATAATGCATTACAAGGAAGAAGCAACATCAGCGATCAGAGAAATCACCATCTCGTATCAAGTCAAAGAAAAAAAAAAGCCCAAGCCAGCTTCTATTTTCTTGCCGCCTTATATCACTGATCCAAACATGAAAAACCACATAAACAAAATCAAACCACTGGTTATCTCCAGAAAACAAAGTTACAACATTAATTTCTTATGATAGAAATTGCCATCATCAGGGATTTAGACCGTGATATGATGTAAATGACTTGTCAGATAGAAAGGGTCAAGCCAGATAATTTAAACCATCATCTTTGTCCTGGCCTCCAATGTCTGTATCCAGTTGCAGTACTTACTAAACTATATAATACCAACCACAAAAATGCCACCCTACTACATCCCAGTTCCAATCCATTCAGCAACTGCAAAACAGCAAGCTATGTGAACTGAAAGAAGACCCAAGAAGAAAACAAGACTTCTGGAAGGGCACGGATACAAAAAAAGAACAAGAGACTGAAGCAACCAAACTACAAGCCATAACACATGCAGGATTCTCATTGAAGCTCTGCAGCGTCCTCACAAGAAAGAAATACACGCTGTATTCATCCTGTCCTCTGTGGCATGAACTTGCAGTGTCTTCAAGTCCAAGGACAACCGTGAACACGTCATCTGGGAACAAATACTGCAACAACCATAAAAAAACTAATAGAGAGAACCAACTAATAGAGAGAACCAACAAACCCAGAGTTTCTGAGAAAGTTGGAGCAAAAATAATCAAATGAACAAAATTGCGAGCATAAGGTGAGAAACCTGAAAACTGCAAGTCTAAGAAGACAAGAAGAAACAATCCTACAACACCACGGAAGTTGCTAATCTGAGAGTTGTTCTTAGGTTCCAATACACACAGTTTGTGCCGTCATGTGCCATTCACTAATTACAACCACAATTGTAAGGCAGATTTAGATAGAAGCAAATTTTCACTCGCCTGATGGATAGCAGTGCATATAAATCTGAAGTCGTCACAATAGCATATCGAAACCAATTATCTGACACTAAACAGTTCCATGGGTAAAAACTAACACAAATTATAAGGTATCTTAACCTTATCCTTCAATAGGGAGGAGTATAAAATAAAGTTAATTGACCATTTTCAAACCAAATATTAAAGCACAGTTATTGATCAAACCTGTCTACATTCTCAATACAATGGGGTCATTGGAAGAACATGCACACTCCACACCTGCGCTGTTCTTCACATATTGTCTCACAAGATAAAAGACAAGAAAAGAAAAAAAAAAAGCAACAAAAGCTAAAATGTTGCTAATTAATTTAAAAGAAGAAAAACACTTCCTTTTTTCACCAAATATTTCTCAAAACAAAGAGAGACCCTGAAAAAACACAAAGATTAAGTTCATATTTAGTTTCTCATTCCTTGGTATTTCAAAAGCAGAAAATCATAAAATTTATCAAACTCCCTCCACAAGTTTAAAAGGATGTCAGCATCTTCCAGAATCTTAGTCCGCAAGCTCCTCACATTAAAACATTTTACCACTGAAAACAAATGAATGATAAACCATACCAACTCATATTCAAATTCCAAGTGCCTAAAAAATAGGGATTTGTGCTAGTTAACTATAAATACAAAAAAGAAAGGGACCCAAAAAAAAATCTCCAACTTATTCTTAGCTGATACGTCTCTCACAAGCACTCCCTTGATCAACTATTAGCCTGAAAATTTGTGACCAGAACTCAGAATCTACAACTATCAAGGATGCATAAAATCATAAGTTATAAATCAAGATCCAAAAATCCCTAGATCAATCAATACTCGATACAAAAAAGGAAAACAACCCCCCTTCACCAGTCTCAGTTACATTTGCAAAGACCAGTGTTCTCATGCCAAGTTACCACATTTGGGAAAAAAAATCTGCATAAAACCACCCAAAAAGAAGCCCAATTTAAGGATCATCAACCACTAAATCTTAGACCAACATCTAAAAAAATACCAACAGCAGCACAGGACGTAAAATACTCCCTCTCAATCATAAGCTGATCTCACTCGATAAACCTGGACAAATACAACATTGGAGCTCTGATCAATACACTAAACTTGCTGTGCATAACATGAACTCACAAAAAGAAAAACTTATCAACAGCATGTTATTAATTATCGAGAAAGAGACTTTCTATATTGATCTTTGCCCATGTCTAGTCCCTGAATTTCTCAATGCTCTAAAGCAGATCCTGAAAAAGCAGTAGCAAAATCTCATTCTTTTTTAATTATCTGAAGTAAAGAATTCTGAACCAATAACTAAAGACATAGAGACTTCTCAAACCATGATCTATTTATTCTCAAACCAATGGAAGGGAAGAACGTCCAAGCTCACTGTTCTGTAATAAGAAGCATAGACAAGCTAGGTGTTACATAGCAAAATCTCAGAACACCATAACACCAGAATTAGAAGAAGAAGAAGAAGAAGAAGAGAGAGAGAGAGAGAGAGAGAGAGAGAGAACAATTAGAGAGAGGAAATAACTGTTGTATTGTTGATTTGATGATTCCTATCAATTACAATGCAAAGGGCTATTTATGTCATTCACGAACTACTTAGTCATAACACTAGGTTACACAAAAACCATGATCACTAAAAAAAAAAAAAAAAAAGAAACAGAACATGGTCCCGTTGTTCTTAGACAGAAAATCTTCACCAAGAAAATTTTCACCCAAAAACCAAGGGATATTCTCAAAACAATGGGCAGTGGCAGCAAGAACAGCAAGCTTGTACCCACGCTGTAATTAAGAAACCAAAATCTAATGTTCGATATGAAAAAAAATAAAGTCAATTTTCAAAACTCCAGAGAGAGAGAGAGAGAGAGAGAGAGAGAGAGAGAAACAACCGCAAGGTTTCAGATATTAACAGATCATTGCAAAAGGAAGAAAGCACACACCCTAGGCTTCCAAAATAGGGACCCTGGAAAACGCAAATTAATAGTTCAGATTCAAATTCCTGTCCAACTTAAGACGTATTTTAGAAAAAAACAAAAATTCATCTCATACTCCCAAAGTTGGATTTCAAATAAAGGAGGAATAACAAAATATCTCCCAGATCCATCTTTGTTCAGAGTCCTCGGATTCAAAACAACAAAGCCCTGAAAACATAAGCATGACAAAACATACCAAACTAAGATTAAATTTCTCAAGAAATAGGAATTCAAGAATTATTGTTGACTAGAGAAACAAAAAGAAGAAATGAAAGCCCCCAGTCACTCTTAGCAAAACACTTCATGATCAGTCCACCACACTGATGAAATCCTGAAAAATTACAACCAATTCTCAGAAACTACCACTCTAACAGATAAACTATAAATTATAGCTTTCAGATCCAAGAAAACCCCTTCCCCTCATCTGAGGCAAAACCCTTCCCATTTAATCAATCATAGCCCTCATAGTCAACAGAAAGCAGAAACCACCTATGGAAACAATATTCAAATCTCAAGTTTCAAATTCATTTGCCAAACTATAAATTATAGCTTTCAGATCCAAGAAAACCCCTTCCCCTCATCTGAGGCGAAAAACCCTTCGCATTTGATCAATCATAGCCCACGTAGTCAACAGAAGCCAGAAACCACCTATGGAAACAATAATTAAATCTCAAGTTTCAAATTCATTTGCCAAGAACAAAAGTTGTCATAAATTTCTTTGAACACAGAAAGATCAAGATATTTAAATACTCTCTCCCTCTCTGTATTGAATCCTTGACCGAAAACAGAAACTGCAAGAAGAATTTGAAAATTATCAAAAGCCAAATGTTAAGCACCCACAAAATACCGACACAGCATGAGCTAAGAACATCAAATTGCCCTTTCCAATCATCAATTGATCTCTCCATACATAAAAGTATTATCTTTGGTTAACACATTAAACTTGCAATGTAGAATACCAACCAATGCAATGAGAAACTATGGTACGTGGGCAGATTATTCTTCTAGTGAACACTTGAGTCTTGATGCATATAAAGCCATCAATTTGTCAAAGCATAAATCCAGATATTGCAAAAGAAAGTATCCAACGCTTCCATTCTTAATTTAAGATATTGCAAAATATTGGTTCAGTCCTACCCACATGCCATCAAAACAAGTCGCTGGAAGGATGTTAAAGCTATGTGGAAATAGTGATCCAGAAGAACAAACCAATTTAATGATAAAGCTGAGGTCATAAATAATCTCTCTTATGCACCTCTCTCTTATGCATCCGTGGGATCCTGGCAACATACAAAAGGCAAGCTCCAATAATCTCCTTAAACTGGACATATTACCACATCAACATAACAAGAAATAACAGCAAACTTATTATTGTATAAAAACTTCCTGTCTCCTATTCACCCATAAAAGCTTCCCGTCTCTTATGCACCCAAAGGATCCTGGCAACATTCAAAAGGCAAGCTGCAACTTAAAAACCTTAAAATGGACATATTATACCACATCAACATGACAAGAAATTACAGCAAACATATTATTGTTTAAAAAACTTCCTTTGTCAATAATTGGCACATGTGATAATCCATGGATTTCTCATTGCACTTGGACAGTCCTCAAAAAGCAAATTCAAACCTATCCAAATTTTCAAGACAATGGGGAATTTTGGTAAATTCGTACAAGCTCAGACCACAATTGTAATTATCAATCTCAATCACTAAAAATAAGGGAAGTAAAAACATAAAAAAGGAATAATTCTTGGATACCAAAAAATTTTTAGGAAACAAAGGATATTCCGACTCATGCCCAACCTGATAAGCAGCAGAAACCAACTAATCAGGGCAAAAATAAAAAATAAAAAAAGGACACTCCCCAAAAAACAGAGAGAGAGAGAGAGAGAGAGAGAGAGAGAAGGGGGGCTGGGGCAGAGGCAGGACGGGGTCACTCTTAAATATTAAAGGAATTCCAGTAAAAGGAAACTTCCCGATCAATATCATAAACTGATCCCTCCATAAGTTTGATTTCTCAGAATACTGAAATCTAAGGCACCCTGAAACAAGAAGCACCAAATTCTCATATTATAATCAAATTCACTTGGGGATTCCATTCATATAATGGGGAGGCAATCAATATTCAGAAGGGTAAAAAGAACTCCCTGAAAAGTCCTAGCCAACGCATTCCTCAAATAAAAAAGCTGGAAAAAGACAAAAGAACAAACTTAGAAACTAGTTTTCTGTGCCTAATAACTAGTGATGTATAAAAACAGTTTCCAAACACAAAATAAAGAGGGAAAAAAAAGCTGCCCGACTACTCTGCCAGCAAGATATAGGATTCAACCACAAGATCACTCCTTGACCCTGTACAATCACACCAATAATAAAATACTCAGAATAATGGGTGACTGCTACATGGAAATTCAAGCAAAAATTATTGATGCAAAGATCCAAGAAAAACCCTTTTCTCAATCTTAGTTCATGCCTCAAGAGGATGGAAAGAAACACCTTGGAGCAACCAAATCTACCGTTTTAGTTCACTTGCCAAAGAGCTCAACCATAAGATGACCAATTAAAACAGACTAAAGATTTAAATCAGGAAGCCACCAAAACAGAAGGGAAAAACTTGAATAATCCTCACAAGTAAATAATTATGCACTATATTCGTACTTCTCTCTGTGGCATGAACTTGCCCTTTCTTCATGTCCAAAGGCAACTGTAAACACAAGATCCATCTAGGAACAGATATTGCGACTACTATAAACAACTAACACAGATTTAAAGAAACAAAAAATCAGGAGCAGCAAAAACAATCAAATTGAGAAAACCGAAAAACTCAAATCTAGGAATCTACCAAGAAACAATCCTAAAACACAGAAGTAAAAGCTAATGTGGGAATTTTTCTAAGGTTCCACTAATACAAAACACAAAATTGTAAGGCAGATTTGTACAGAAGCAAATAATCACTCCCCTTATGCATAATAGTGCACATAAATCTCGAAGATTGACAAAATTACAGATTATTGCAACCAGTTATCACATTCTAAATAGCTCAATAGGCATAAACCAACACACAATTTTTATATAGACTATCTTAGCCTAATCAATCCTTCCATAGGGTAAAGTGAGTACAAATAAAGTTAATTGACCATTTTTGAACCAAAAATTAAAGCACAAAGTTATTGATCAAACCTGTCCACATTCTTGAAACAATAGGTCATTGGAAGAACATGAACACTCCATAGTCAAGCTGTTATCACATCTTGTTGTCTTACACTAAAATAAGGTAGAAGGGGGAAAAAAAACTAAAACATAAAATAAAGAAGGATTTTTTTTTCACCAAATTTTTCTCAAACAAGGATAAGACCCTGAAAAACACACAGATTAAATTCATATTCAGTTTCTCGTTCTTTTTAACACTTGCATATATTTTTAGAGCAAAATCATAAATTTTATCACATTCCCTCCACAAGTTTAATTACTCAAAAACATTGAAGCCAAAAAAGAAAAGGAACACTAAGATCTTAGTATCTCCCAGACTCTTAGTCCACAATGCTGCTCACATTAAAAAACTTGACCACCTGAAAACAAATGCACATACCAACTTAGATTCAATTCCATTTGCCTTAAGAAACAGGGATTTAATCTAGCCGACTATATACACAAAAAAAAAAAAAGGGAAGAAGAAGAAGAAGAAGAAGAAGAAAAAAGGGGCTCCAAATCACTCTTTGCTGGTCTGTCTCCCTAACACTCCCTTGAATCAAATATTAGTCTTGCTGACAAAATCCTCAAAATTTGAGACCAGTCCAACGGAATCCTGAAAATTTGTGACCAGTACTCAGAATCTACATCTATCAAGGATGCATAAAATCACAAGTTACAAATTAAGATCCAAGAATACCTTGATCAACCATATACTCAATACCAGATGGAAAATAACCCCTTACCATCTGTAAAGAACAATGTTTCACTATGAACCAACTAAACACAAAAATAAAAATAAAGTTCCAGCACAACTGAATCTCAGACCAACAATTGCAGAAATACCAAAGGACATCACAAACTCCTCGATCATAACAAAAGATACCTGGACATGGACATATACAACATTGGAGCGAATTTAAACTGCAGGCTCAACAGAAAATAAGATCTTCATAAAAAGAGCAACAAAAAAGCCAAATTATATCATCAAACTACTCAAATCTTAGACCAATACCAATAGCAGCAAAAGACAAATACTCCCTCTTAATCATAAACTGATCTCTCTCTCTCTCTCTCTCTAATATTGAAGGGAACCTGTACAAATACAACATTGGAGCTTTGATCAAACACCTTAAACTTGCTGCGTATGACATGAACTAACACAAAAGAAAGACAACATATTATCAATTATTGAGAGACACTTCCTAGATCAATCTTTGCCAATGTCTCCCTGAATTTCTTTTCTCAATGCACAAGAGCAGATCCTGAAAAAACAAGAATCAAAACCTCAATTCTTTTTCAATTATTTTAGATAAAGAATTCTGAACCAATAACTAAAGACAGACTTCCTCAAACCAAAGATCTATACATTCTCAAACCAATGGATAGGAAGAAAGTCCAAACTCACTTTGCTGTTATTAAGAAGCATTAGACCAAATTACAGTCAGATTACACAAAAACCATAATAAAAAATTATAAAAACGAAAAAAAGAAAAAAAAAAAAGGGAAATAGATAACAATGGTCCCCCAAATATTGTTATTCACCCAAAACCAAGGGTAAAGCCTGCACACGTATTCTCAAAACAATGGGAAATGGCAGCCAGAACATAAAAGCTCATACCCAAGTTGTAATTAAGAAGCTGAAACAAAATTGATGTTCAATGTGCAAAAAAAATAGTTGTCATTTTCCAACAGTTCCAAAAAAAAGGGAAAAAAAAAAGTAGTAGTTCTGAGCACAAGGGTTCAGATATTAACAAATAATTGCAAAAGAGGGGAAAAAAATACTTCAGGATTTTCCAACCACAGACTTCAAAAATATGAACTGACCCTGAAAGAAAAAAATTCAATTGTTCATATTTATATCATTGTTCTACTTAAAGATATGTATCTGAGAAAAACAGAAATTTCACACTCCCTCCCAAAGGTAGATTTCAGATAAAGCAGCAATAACCAAATGTCTCCCTGATCCATCTTTGTCCACATGGTCCTCAGACTCAAAACACTTGAGCCCTGAAAGCACATGCATGAGAAAACATACCAACTGAAATTAAAATCCTTTAAAAATTGGGATTCATAAATTATTGCTGACTAAAGAAACAAAATAGAGAAGGGGAAAAGCCCAGTCACTCTTGGCAAAAACTTTTTCATGATTAGTCCACCACACTGATTAAATCTTGAAAAATTACAACTAAAAAAAATAAAACTAAAATTCACAGAATCTACCAAATACAGATTCTTAAAACTATAAATTATAGCTTGAGATCCAAGGTCCCTCATCTGAGAAAATCCCTTCGCCTTTAATCAATCATTAACCCACATGGTCAACAGAAGGCAGAAACCACCTAGGGAAACAATAATCAAATCTCAAGTTTCAAATTATCTGCCAAGAACAAAGTTGTTTAAACAAAAAGGAAAGGCAAGATATTTAAATAGCTCTGCATTGCATCCATGACTGAAAACAGAAACTGCGAATTTTAGAATTATCAAAAGCAGAACACAAGACCGAATCTCAGATACCCACAACATACCTACATAGCATGAGCTAAATACATCAACTTTCCCTTTCCAACATCAACTGATCTCTCTATGCATCAAGTGTTATCTTTAGTTAACACCTTAAACTTGCAATGTAGAACACCAATGCAATGAGAAATTATGGTGTAATTAGTAAACACTTGCCAATCTTAGTGCATGTGAAGCCATCAATTTCTCAAATGAATAAATCACTAGAAACTTTGATTTAGTAACTTATCTATTTAAACCAATAACTGGCAGAGACTCTGTCAGGCCTATCCACACGCCATCAAAACAACTCACTGGAAGAAAACAAAAGCTTACATTGAAATTGTGATCTAGAAGAATAAACCAATTTAATGATAAAGCCGTTATCTTAAATAACCCCCCTCTTATGCACCCATGAGATCCTGGCAACAAGCAAAAGGCAAGCTCCAACTTAATCACCTTGAACTGGACATACCATACCACATCAACATAACAAGAAATTACAGCAAACATATTATTGTATAAAAAAAATTCCTGTCAATAATTGGTGCATTGTGAAAAATCCTGAATTTCTCAATCCACTTGGGCAGTCCCGAAAAAGCAAGCATTCTAAGTTCTTACATTCTTGTTTTTTAAGTCGAAACTTTTTAAATCAATAAACTAAGGCACTAACCTATCCAAATTCTAAACTGTTTAAATCAATAATCAAGGCACAAACCTATCCAAATTCTCAAAACAATGGGGAGTTTTAGGAAATTCATAGAAGCGCATACCACAACTAAAATTTTACAAGAGATCATTCTCAATCGCTAAAAAGGAAGGAAATAAAGAGACGAACAAAAATAAAAAACAATTATTGGATACCCAAAATCTTTTAGGAAACAAAGGATACCTGACAAGCAGCATTAACCACCCAATCCGGGTAGAACAACAGAGAGAGAGAGAGAGAGAGAGAGAGAGAGAGAGAGAGAGAGAGAGAGAGAACGGGGAAGGGGTACACTAAAAAATTGAAGGAATCTAGGAAAAAGAAACTTCCCGATCAATATATCATACACTGATCCCTCCATGTTTGATTTCTCAGAATAATGGAATCAAGACACCCTGGAACAAGAAGCACCAAATTCTCAGATAACAAAATCACTCAAGGATTCTATTCATATAATGAGGAGGCAATCAATATCAGAAAGGGTAAAAAGAACTCCCTGAAAATCCCTATTCATCGGATTCCTCAAATAAAAAAAGCTGAAAAAGGCAAAAGAACAAACTCAGAAACTAGTTCTCTGCGCCTAATAACTAGTGATATGTAAAAACAGTTTCCAGACAAACACAAAATAAAGAGGGATAAAAAGGCTCCTGACTACTCTGCCAACAGGTTTCACCAATATGTAGGTTTCAACCTCAAGATCACTCCATGATCCTGGAAAATCACACCAACAATACAACATTCAGAATAATTGGTGGCTGCTGTATGGAAATTCAAGCAAAAAATTATTGACGAGATGATACAAGAAAAATCCTTTTCTCAGTCATAGTTCAAGCCTTAAGAGGACGAAAGAAACACCATGGAGCAACCAAATCTACCGTTTCAGTTAACTTCCTAAAGATCAAAACCATGACAACGACCAATTAAAACAGAGATTAAAGATCTAAATCAATATTCAAAGCACCACTGGTTTGCATGTCAATACGGATAAAATAACAAGTTACTGAAAAGAGCTTCTGGAAGTGAAACATAAAGAAGCAATTTAAGAAGCCACCAAAACTGAAGGGAAAGGAAAGACTTGCAATAATCCAAAAAGACTCGGTCAACTTGATTATTAATCCACCACCTCCACCATGGTACACCGTAAAAAATATATCATGAATCAAACTCTGCTTCATAAGAGAGCTGAAATCAACGAAAAAATCATCAAGCTTCCTGTGAAGTACATGTCGTACATAAATTGAACATCAAAACACAACTTCCCTCAATCAAGCTCATAACCAAGATAACTACGGATACACCTCGGCCTTCAAGCGTGTATGCTGCTTAATCCAAAGCCAAACACAACAGAACAACCATAAACAGCTCATCTTAACAATCTAAGAAATCGAAACCAGCTAAAAATAAGCCCCAGGTAATTAGATCTTCAGAAAATAAATCGGAAACGAAAAGGAGACAATAAAAAAGAAGAAATATTTCTCAGATACTAGCAATACCGATCAAACCAACAATTCTCTTCTATGCTCTTCTCCGATCTAACGATTCCCAAACACGGGTCTTGCACATATGAACCAAATCATATAAGAAATCAACTGAACAACGAATGAAACGAAACCGATATGACCACCTACAGCTAGCAGATCTTAACAAATAGTTAAAGAAGATCACAGAAGAAACTAAGCACTATAACGTTACCGAACACCACGCCTCACCATCCAACGCCAACACCACCACCACCACCACCCAGAGGCGATTTTGTTCGACAGAGGTGGAGTGGTATTTATATACAGGAAGGATGAGATGAACGGCTGAGATTAAATTGTGATTCTGGACGATCACGGCTGGGATTTATTTCTAAAAAGAGTCGGTCGCTTAAGGCGGACGCGGACTTTAGTTAGCTTGACATGTAAGCCACGCGTTTTTGAATGAAAAGCTAAATACCAGGTTGGCTTTTCGGTGGGCCACATACTTAAGAAATGGTCGGTTAGCAGGAAAGTAATAATAATAAATAGTTATTCGATAACCATCCACCAAAATATCTTGCTTTGTTATCACGATTAAAAAGGATTATACTTCGTTTCCGAATGAGAAAAATATAAAAAAGCATTTTTATAAATTATTATTTAGTATTAATATTTTAATAAAATTAAATATTTATTTTAAAAATATATATTATTTAATATATTCTTTAAAATAAATAAAAATTTGATTAATATTGGTTAATAAAAAATTATTAAAAAGATTAAATATTTTTGTGAAAATATAATATATAAATTAAATAATATTTTTATTAAATGTAAAAATTAAATAATTAATTTTATTAAAATATATAAATTAAATAATAATTTATCTTTTTAAAAGTATTATTTTATAAAAATAATTTATAAAATTTTATATTTCAACATTAAAATGTATTAAATTTAATTTTAAGTTTATTTTAATATTTTAGATAATATATTTGAAAATATATTCTTAAATTTCAATAATAATAATAATAATAAATTATTAAAAAATTATAATTATTTTAAGGTTTTATAATAAAAATATATTAAATTTAACTTTAAATTAATTTTACACTTTTCAACATAAAAATTTCTATAAAATATAAAAAGGCTCCTTTATTTCCGAGAGGTTAGTTCAAGTGATAACAGAGAGTTATTCAATTTTCAAAGTTTTAATTCAAATTTGTCATTAGCTTTTTAATGTAATAGTATATTTATGTTTAATTAATTATATTCATTTAAATATCCTGAGTTTAGACGGTAAATCCTTTATATATTTTTAAATATATATAAATTTAAAAATTTAACATTTTATACAGAGTGTATAATCAACTTATTTATATATTTAATTTAAATAAATAATATATATATATATCGGGCCTTTTACTCAAAAATGCTCCACTAAAAACCGGTCAATTTATATGTGTGACAGGAACTCGACATTATTAAGCCTTTCATTCTGATATCTATCTTAGAACAAAATAAAATAACATTGACAGTAAAAATATATTTTTCTTTTTAAATTGGAAAATTATATGAAAAATGTTAACTTTACATATTTCAATTAATTTGAAATTAATGTTAAGTTAAAGTATATGTTTTAATTTTTAATTTTTGTATTATTATAAATTGAGCCAGGAAATGACGTGGATAATAATTTTTAGGGGGTGTAGATACGAATGACAACAGGGGATTTGCAAAAATTATTTTAGTTTAACCCAAATTTAATTAATATTTTTAAAAATTAAACTCATCTCAAATCTAATTAATATTTTTAAAATTTAAATCCATTTAATTTTATATATTTTAATTAATAATTTACATAAAATTTTATTTTTTAGTAATAATTTATTTTTAAAAATTTAATAATTTTATAAAATATTTAAATTATATTTTATTTAAAATAAAATATATGAATATTATTATGAAAAAAATATATTTATACTTAATTAAGTATATATAATGAATACCTAATATATAAAATTTGATATTGACTTAACTCATTATATGTATCATTACTTAAACCTAAATTTATTTTAAACCTAATTATATACTATTTAAATTTACCATATTAAAATTAGATTAGATCAATTATCTATAAAACCCGGATTCATTGTCACCCCTAAGCTTAGATTCGAAATGTACAGTTGCATGATCCCATTCTCACTTGAACTTAGGTGATTTGATTTCTTTGCTTTAAGTATCTAGGCGATGTCCAACATATTATTGCTCTACAAAAACAACGGTCGCTCCAAGCCGAAGGCTCTGATGTACTATTTTTTTTTTTTTTTAATTGAAGAAGGAAAAACTGAGGAAGTGAAAACTTTAATCTCACCGCTAAAAAGTTATCATACGACAAAAACCATGGGTGGGTTCAACTAAGGTTGGCCACTCGACCAAAAATAATAATAAAAAAAATATATAGAGAGAACCAGTTTCAGATTGAAATGATGGCTTTAGTTCTAAGGGATCAAAATCAGACCGTAAGATCTATTTGGTCTTTAAGTTTAATTTGATTGTCAGTGTTGATCAACTTCAAGGATTGAATTTAAAAAAATATATATATTCATTAGAAAATGAACCAAATCAATCGATTTGTCTGGTTCAAAAGAATTAAATACAAAATCTGCTATATGCTGATGTAAATAACAATTCAAGGAGGAGCCGATCAAGAAAAAAAGAGGAGGAAACATTTCCCTTCTGACCGATTCCTCCAACACATTTGACTGTGATACAAATTGTGAGTGAATACAGCTCCTTAGTTCGTCACAGTGCAAGCAGTTAACGATGTGGAACCGAGTGACTGCAGCACCATAGCTTCAATTTATCAATGGCTTAGCCTTGCGAATGTGGCCCATACTATTAACTAGATCTTTGCGGATGCAAACGGGGAACATGTTGATGCCTTTTAGCAATTTCAACCGCCAAAGTACATATGGGAAACTCAACTGATCGCGAGAAGTGAATCGAACCACTTCATTAAACCAGAGGCACACGAACAGATTAGTTAATGGTGTATGCTCTCTCACAATGACTGAAGCTTCATTTAAAGCTGCAGAGATTAATAAATTTGTGGATAACTACATCAATAATAACTCAAATCATATTTCTAATTTTCTATAATACTAGTGAATCTGTCAAAGCAAAAATGATTCCAAGCTTTTACACTTCAAATCTGTACATGTTCTTAATGGGATTTGCCCATTTAGAAAGCTGGGACTTGACTTTCTCAAGTTAATCTCTCTTATTAGAACTAAATTTTCGTTCAATAAACAGCTATATGTATCAGGAGCATGCTGCCAACATTAAATCATAAAGATAGGCAATATGTGCTTTTGTTTTAATACTGTAGTTGCATATGATAATATCAAAAGAAAGAACAATTTACCCTTCTTCCCATTAAATCTCTTGTCTTCAGGCAAGCCATCCTGCCGATATTGAGTCAACTGCACCTCAACTTCTTCTGGGGTAGCTTTGTGTTTCTTCACAACAGCTGTAGCCTCCTCATACACATTGCTTCGAGCTCCATGTTGTGAAATCGCTAATACAGAATTTGAACGCCAAAGAAGGGCTTCTAGAACACCAAGAGGGTCCCTCCTAAATTGTGATTTTGAGTCTACCCAAATAGAGTACTTGGCATGAGGAAAGAGGCGATGTCCCAACATCTGACAAGAGCAGAAGTGAATATAAATCGGCACAAAAACATTCAAATAGCAGAATACCACAAAAAATGGAAATTTACAAGCATGCACAGGCACAGCAGCAAAGAAAAGCAGATTACACAAGGCCTCCTTACAAAAACAATAACCAAAGAACCATCAGTTATTCAGTTTATACATTCACAGGAACACAAGCTCCATATGGAATAAGTCAAATTTGTTTGAGATTGAGGCATGGAATAGACAGATTAAAACAACCAAAAAATTAACTCAGAGGAAGTGAAAAAAAAAAAATAGAGCAGTTGTATGTAACAATCACATGCATACATATATGCATATGCAGTTATGTAATCTTTCCAACATCACCTCAAAAATAATTAAAAGTCATAACTTTAATACCTTCGGGATTTTACCATTTAACCTTTGGTCTGTAAAAGGAAGATCCCTCACAACCACAATGCGCCATTTCCCAATAAAGTAGTCCTCACCAATTCGGCGCCCCTTAAATTCCTGAGCTGCTACAGTAATTTCATCCCAAAATGCAACATAACAGACCTGCAACCAATATAGTCAAAATACACATAGAGCTTGTTGATGTCAAAACAGCAAAGATTGATTTCAACATCCCTGAAGCTAACCCTTTTAAGCGATGCGTGTAACATTCCAATAGGTTGATAAAGGTCGTCTCCACCACCAAATGCACAAGTAGACACCACAACTTTGCATGCTTGCATGTAAATTTTGTCCTCACTAGAAATCTTAAACCCTCCATTTTCACTGTAAAAACCACAATGTATTTGAGCCGTTTCACTCACCTGAAAGCCACAATTACCATACAATATGAGCAAATACATTAATTTACATAAGTTTAATGTCAGAGAATTTCACATTCCAAAGTTGCAATCTAACATTAATTTTACAAATCGTCTAACCATCCTAAATCTGTCCAATGATGTGAAGATGCAACTAATAACCTTAAAACTACTCTCTCGCTGGTCAAGTGTCTGGTACCCGGTAAATAGATTAAATCGCGTAAACTCTGTGCTCAGTTTAGAGATTGTACTATTGCCTTCTTCATGTTGTGCGTCTTTCTCTGATATGTATACCACATTTTTAACAAGATTAGATTCATCATGCATGGGAATTTCCAGATGTTGAAGTTCTTCAGGAGGTAGTAGCTTCAAGCAACCTGATACCATCCACAAATGAGTGTCACAAGCTGATGGCTTTTCAATTTCACAGTTTTACATCCACTAGATTTCAGATTATCAAAGACATGACCTGCAGCTAAATGTAAATAATTACCTGTTTAAATATTCCAAAAGCCCAAATGCCGCAACCAGTAACACCATTGAGTTCAGGTGATAAATAACTTTAAAGTGCTACAACTAACATATGTCCCCTAAGCATGCTCGATAAAGAGATAAAAGAGTCATCTTTTATCAAGCATATCATTATCTGCGTATAGTTGTTGGAAACCCAATGACTGGTCCCTTAAACAGAGACTAAATGCTAAATAGGTATTGCAATAATGTAAAAAGCACACATCGCCATTGGAAAATTCTTTCAGCTCTATTTCCATACTTTGATGACAAATTTTCAAAAATCACTTACGTGGTGGATCAAGCCGATCCAAATTATCTTCCATCTTCTTCTTTAATTCGCCAACAGTCTGGTTATGTTTCAAATCCGGTGTCTTCTTTACATCACGTTCCAATTCCACATCCAAACTCGGTTCTTTACCGATTCTCGAGGCTTCGAACACAAGTAACCCAGCAGCGGGAAGGAAAATAAAAACCATCCAATATTTCAAGAGGAACCTTAGAACAAGCTGAGACAACTCATTCTTAACTCGGTGACCGTACTGTTTCTTGCGCTTTCTTCGGACTCGCACCCGCATCCGGCCGAGTTCGTCCGATTCCTCGTCTGAGACGGAGATCGAAATGCTGTGGTTGTTGAACATAGAAGACGACATCGAGAAATACTTTCTCGAATATTGAATTGAATAAATATGTATAAAATGAGAAATTCGAAATTGAAATTTTGGGATGTTAGGGTTTGGAGTAAGCTGTAAAGCACACTGATGCAACACTCAATAGTGACTGGTTCGTTATTAGTCATGCGCCAATGTATCTATGGTTTATAATTTATAATAATTAACTACTACTTCCTAACCTAACTAATTCTTAATCGGAAAAATTACAAAAAAAAAAATATACTTTTTAATCTATTTTATATTTTTAAAATTATTAATTAAACACTAAATTTTTAAATATTATATAATTATATTTTACGATTTCTGTTTGATCACATCATATTAAATATTATATTACATAAATAATATAATAAAATTATGTAACATTTAAAAGTATAAAATTTAATTAATAATTTTTAAAATATAAATAGAATTAAAAAATTTAATAGTATAATTTTTTTAATAATTTCTCATAATTTATTAATTATTTAATTATATAAATATATATATTATATAAATTATTAAGTAAAATATATAAATTTCAACAAAATGGATTAGTTAAGATATTAATTAGATTTTGATACGAAAATTTTAATTGATATTTTATAAGTTGTCTTTCTAAAGTAATTTAAAGATAAAATATAATTTTTTTAAATATTTATTATAAAAATTAAATATATAATTAATTAAAATATATATAACAACAATAACACTTAAATCTTTCAAACTATTTAGAGCTCATGGTACATTTTAATTTACACAAAATTAAAATGAGTGCCAAAATATTATTATTATTATTATTATTATATTTGAATATTAATATAAAATAATTTCAAAGGTAAATAAATGACGAAAAAAAATCACATAACTAACTTTAATTAGTTGAATTGTTTATAGTTTTATTGATTATATATAATTTTTATAATAAATATTTAAAAAATTATATTTTCATTTTTAAATTATGCTAAGAATGGCAATAAATAAAGTATATGTTAAAATCATTATATTCAAATCTAATTAATTTTTTAAATACTTAAATTTGTTCAAAACTTGATTATATTACCTCAATAATACTTAAACATGTTAAATTTATATATTTTATGTAATAATTTACATAAAATATATTTATAATTAATCATTTATATTTTAAAATTTAATATTTTAATTAATAAAATTAAAAAATTAATAAAAATATTTTGTACTTTTAACTTTTTTATTCTATTTATAATTTAAAAATTACCTAATTAAATCATAATAATTTATAACTAACCTTCACCTTTATAAGCAATTTAAATTACTTGTGAAAATCTTAACAATCCACTATAAAAATGTCACGACCCAACCTATGGGCCGGACCGGCACTAGGACCTGAGCCAGCCTAAAGCCCCCGAGGCCCGTAGTAAGCCTAACTATTCACTTAACCCAACTCTAAGGCCCATTTGGGCTCAATTTCAAGAAATCAACCGAACAGAGTCCGGCCATAAAATAGACCTATCAACGGGGAGTTTTTGACTCACCCGACCTGTAAACACAGTAAATACTCAATTGGGGAGCTCAGCTCACCCTCCACATACTTATCAGCATAAAAATAAATGTGAGCTCAGCTCCCTCATCCAATCCATCAAACATGCATACAATATTAAGTTTACAGGTCCAAAATAATAATTTAGTTTACAGACCCATATCAAATAAACATTCCTAACACATGCGGAAATTCTAGAAAATTTATAGAATTACACAAACATGAATAAATAACCTGCGAGGGAGAAAGCAGGTTAACCTCAAAAATATCCTCCTGTGGGCTGGAAAAATATTGAACAGGAGTGAGCGTTCGACTCAGAGAGTAAAATGTCAATTTTAACCATAATCTCTATAACTATCTAAAACTAATGCACCCTGTGGAGTGAAATGCAACATCAGCAACAATTCACATCATAACAGCAAAAAGGTAATTTTGAGCACTCACACACCCAGTAATATCAATCATAATATATGGGAGCTAATCCCCTATACAGCTCTCTTAAATCCAACCTGGTGCCAGCGAAGAACTCAAGCCGGACTTTCGCTTAATAAACCAAATCGGGGTCCCAGCGAAGAACTCAAGCTGTGACTACCCCGAAGGACCGGGTCCCAGCGAAGATCTCAAGCCGTGTCTACCTGTCCTATCCATAGTCCACACCACATCACACGCACGCTAACGCACGCACACTGCTCCAAATTACCACAACAACATCCATGGTACTTTAACAGTTATGAATGCAACATAAATCGTGCATAAATTTTAACTACATAGATATATACATATAAGTGATGCATGGGCATGCTTGAACATATAATAATATCGAAATTACAATTAAAATTAATATTTTACTCACAGACTTGACAACGGCCACTGTGGCGGCTGGGCGGAGAAAGAAGGCTGTCCCGACTCACCTGACAATTACATTACAATTATTTAATATAAATGACTCAATACAAATCAAGAAAAGACCAAGTACGTCCTAAGTCGTGCCGAAAATCCGGCAGAGTCTCCCCTATACCTAGGACCTACCCAACCTGCAAAATGGCTCAAAACACACTTCTATATTCACAATCCATATATCCACAACTCATTCACATCACACAGCCCCTCCTGGACCCATCAAATCGGTCATCCATCACAATATGTAAAATTTCAATTTAGTCTTTATAATTGATCATTTTTTTAAAAACTACCCAAACAAGCTCTAAAAATTCTAAAACTTTGCCCCGCGGTCCTTAGCAATATTACTAGGCTATTGCAAAAAGAATCATAATTTTCTGAGCTACCACGAATATTTTATGGATTTTTAATCCTATTTAAGCACTAGAAAATTACGAAAAAGCAAGGTTCGGGTTTACCTTTGCCGATTCCGACTCCGGGGACGCGCTCGGGACGTTTGACAATGGGGGGATAGCCAAAATCTCGGTCCAATTCGAAGACTTTTCCGGTAACGGGTCTATCTGGCTGGAAATTCACAGACCCGGTCAACTGTCGAATTTCCGCTAATTGAGGATACATACACAAAGCCCACAACACGGGGGTTAGTACATAAATTTTTCAGAATTTTCTAAGCTCATTTAATGCTTTGAAAAACACTGCGAAATTTCGTGGGACCCACCGAAAAATGGTATCGAAAAATTTTGAAATTTATATCCCTGCGAAGCTCTCGACTAGTGGAGCGCTCTGGTACTCTCGGTTTTCTCGTGGGGTTCACGGTTTGCGAGAAATCTAGCCCGAAAATCAAAATGGACTAAAACTTCCCGGGCAAAAATTGGACAAACCGCTTGATGGATTTCGGTGTTCTTGGTGTCTATGGAAAGCTCTCGACGAGTAGATGAGTTTAGACACAAGACCTGGTCCGATTGGTGGCCGGATCGGCCGGATTTTGGCCGGGAAGTCGAACGGTCGCGCGCGCAAGGGAGGGGCGTTCGCACGAATTTTTCTGCCATTTGGGGCGGCGGCCGGCCGTGGGGAACGGGTGGGGTGGCGCGCCGGTGAGCTGGGGTGGCGGGGGAGGTGGCTGGCCGGCGGGTTGGGGCGGGAGGAGAGAGAAAACGGGAGAAAGAGAGAAGGAGGAGGAGACGCGCGCAGGAGAAAAAAAAGAAGGAGAGGGAGCCGGTCCGATTCGACCGGTCCGATCCGGTCCGGTTCGATTCGGCCAGTTCAATTCGGAGTACAAAATTTTGAATTTTTACTCTGCCTCGGGACCGAAAATGAGGTCCAAAAATTTCGAAAAAAATTCCAGAAAACTCAGAAAAATTCATAGACTCCAAATGTTTTTTTAGTTTTGCCACGTGGTCTTTAAATTAATTTTTAAAAATCATCAAGTTTATATTTTTGGAAAATCGAACCCGATTTTTAAAATTCGAAAAAATCTCAAATAATTTCTTAAAATTTAAATAAAATTAAAATACCAATATTACTCATAAAATAATAAATTTAAAATTTTTGGGGTGTTACATTCTTCCCCCCTTACAGAAAATTCGTCTTCGAATTTTACACAAGGCAGAATAAAGTACATGATTACACATTGAACAGATAAGGGTACTTGCTGCGCATGTCCCGTTCTGACTCCCAGGTGCACTCTTCCACTGACTGACTCCTCCACAAAACCTTAACCATAGGGATCTGTTTTGATCTTAGCTGTCTCACTTGGTAGTCCACTATGGCTACAGGTTGCTCCTCAACTGTCAAGTTCTCTTTTAGCTCTATTACATCTAGCTGTAATACAAGAGAAGGATCTGGAATGTATTTCCTGAGCATGGAGATGTGAAACACATGATGAACATGAGAAAGGTTGGGTGGTAGCTCCAACCGGTAGGTAACGGCTCCAACTCTATCCGTAATCTCAAAAGGTCCGATATACCGAGGTGCCAACTTGCCCTTCTTTCCAAATCTCATGACTCCCTTCATTGGAGAAACCTTCAAGAATACATAGTCGCTTACTGCAAACTCCACATCCCTCCGTCTGGGGTCTGCATAACTCTTCCGCCTCGAAAGTCAAGCTTTCAATCGTTCCCTGATTAAAGGAACTACCTCTGAAGTGTACTGCACTAGGTCTACATCATGAACCTTCGCTTCTCCCATTTCCGTCCAACACAGAGGAGACCTACACTTTCTTCCATATAGTGCCTCATAGGGTGCCATCCCTATGCTGGAATGGTAACTGTTGTTGTAGGCAAACTCCACCAAAGCTAGCTGATCATCCCATTGACCTCCAAAATCCAAAACACTCATGCGAAGCATGTCTTCCAATGTTTGGATTGTCCTTTCGGACTGTCCGTCTGTTTGAGGGTGGAAAGCCGTACTAAAGTTCAACTGTGTGCCAAGTGCCTCCTGCAACTTCCTCCAAAACCGAGAAGTGAACTGGGGCCCTCTGTCAGATATTATAGAAGCCGGAACTCCATGCAATCTGACTATTTCTCGAATGTAGAGTCAGGCGTACTATGCCACAGAATAAGTAGTCTTCACAGACAAGAAGTGAGCTGATTTGGTTAGACGGTCTACAATTACCCATATCGAATCATATCCTCGCGTGATATGAGGCAACCTAGTCACAAAATCCATAGTGATCATTTCCCACTTCCATTCTGGGATAGGGAGCTCTTGCAGCTTCTCTGAAGGTCTCTGGTGTTCAAACTTCACCTTCTGACAAGTCAAGCACTTGGACACAAAGTCTGCTATGTCTCTCTTCATGCCATTCCACCAATAGCTATCCTTCACATCATGGTACATCTTGATGGAGCCTGGGTGGACATTGTACAGTGTATAGTGTGCCTCTTGCATGATTTCATTTCTGAGATTGTCCACATCGGGCACACATATCCTAGAACCTTGCACTAGGGCACCATCATTGGCAAATCCAAACTCACCACCTTCACCTCTCTGTACTCTTTCTATGATCTTCATCAATTGTTGGTCTCTATGCTGGTAAACTTTAACTCTGTTTCGCAAGTCTGGCCTCACCGAAAAATGAGCCAACAATACCCCCTCATCTGAAAAGATCTAGGATTAAACCTTAATCCATTAACTCATGTACTTCCCGAATCAACGATCTTTTCTCTGCTGATATGTGCGCCAAACTGCCAGAAGATTTTCTGCTCAAAGCATCTGCTACTACATTGGCCTTCCCAGGGTGGTACTGGATAGTGCAATCATAGTCTTTCAGAAGCTCCATCCATCTCCTCTGTCTCAAGTTTAAATCCCTCTGTTGGAAGATGTACTTCAAACTCTTGTGGTTGGTGTATATCTCGCACACTTCACTATACAGGTAGTGTCTCCAGATTTTTAGTGCAAAGACTACAGCCGCCATTTTCAAATCATGGGTGGGGCAGTTCTGCTCATGCCTCTTCAGCTGTCTTGAAGCATAAGCCACTACTTTCCTATTCTGCATCAAAACACACCCTAGGCCAACTCTGGAGGCATCACAGTACACGGTGTATCCTTCACCACTCCTAGGTAGTGTCAACACAGGGGCGGTGGTTAGACACTCCTTAAGCTTCTGGAAGCTCTTCTCACAGTCATCTGTCCAAATGAATGGAACATTCTTCCGAGTTAACTTAGTTAAGGGAGCTGCTATCCTGGAAAAATCTTGCACAAAACGCCTATAGTAGCCAGCTAGGCCCAGAAAACTTCGCACCTCAGTGACTGTTGTAGGCCTAAGCTAATCAGTTACAGCTTCAATTTTCTTGGGATCCACTTGAATGCCATCACTAGAAACCACGTGTCCCAAGAATGAGATGCTTTCTAGCCCAAATTCACATTTTGAAAATTTGGCATATAGCTGGTGCTCCCTCAAAGTCTGCAACACCATTCTCAAGTGCCACACGTGTTCTTCCTCGGTCCGAGAGTATACCAAAATGTCATCTATGAATACGATGACAAAACGGTCCAAAAATGG
The DNA here is from genome assembly GCF_030052815.1 of Hevea brasiliensis. Taxonomy (NCBI): domain Eukaryota; kingdom Viridiplantae; phylum Streptophyta; class Magnoliopsida; order Malpighiales; family Euphorbiaceae; genus Hevea; species Hevea brasiliensis. Next base: position 3,329,458 of record NC_079504.1, on the reverse strand, counting down.
CTTGAACACCCTGTTCATCAAGTCCATGAAGGCTACTGGTGCATTAGTGAGTCCAAAAGACATCACCAAGAACTCATAATGACCATATCTTGTCCTGAATGCCGTTTTGGACACGTCCTCATTCCTGATTCTCAACTGATGGTATCCTGATCGCAGGTCTATCTTGGAAAAGAATCTAGCCCCTTGGAGCTGATCAAACAGATCGTCGATCCGAGGAAGTGGATACTTGTTCTTCACAGTCACCTTGTTCAACTGTCTATAGTCAATACACAACCTCAATGACCCATCCTTCTTTCTCACAAATAGAACATCTGACAAGTCAAGCACTTGGACACAAAGTCTGCTATGTCTCTCTTCATGCCATTCCACCAATAGCTATCCTTCACATCATGGTACATCTTGATGGAGCCTGGGTGGACATTGTACAGTGTATAGTGTGCCTCTTGCATGATTTCATTTCTAAGATTGTCCACATCGGGCACACATATCCTAGAACCTTGCACTAGGGCACCATCATTGGCAAATCCAAACTCACCACCTTCACCTCTCTGTACTCTTTCTATGATCTTCATCAATTGTTGGTCTCTATGCTAGTAAACTTTAACTCTGTTTCGCAAGTCTGGCCTCACCGAAAAATGAGCCAACAATACCCCCTCATCTGAAAAGATCTAGGATTAAACCTTAATCCATTAACTCATGTACTTCCCGAATCAACGATCTTTTCTCTGCTGATATGTGCGCCAAACTGCCAGAAGATTTTCTGCTCAAAGCATCTGCTACTACATTGGCCTTCCCAGGGTGGTACTGGATAGTGCAATCATAGTCTTTCAGAAGCTCCATCCATCTCCTCTGTCTCAAGTTTAAATCCCTCTGTTGGAAGATGTACTTCAAACTCTTGTGGTTGGTGTATATCTCGCACACTTCACTATACAGGTAGTGTCTCCAGATTTTTAGTGCAAAGACTACAGCCGCCATTTTCAAATCATGAGTGGGGCAGTTCTGCTCATGCCTCTTCAGCTGTCTTGAAGCATAAGCCACTACTTTCCTATTCTGCATCAAAACACACCCTAGGCCAACTCTGGAGGCATCACGATTACCAGTGTATCCTTCACCACTCCTAGGTAGTGTCAACACAGGGGCGGTGGTTAGACACTCCTTAAGCTTCTGGAAGCTCTTCTCACAGTCATCTGTCCAAATGAATGGAACATTCTTCCGAGTTAACTTAGTTAAGGGAGCTGCTATCCTGGAAAAATCTTGCACAAAACGCCTATAGTAGCCAGCTAGGCCCAGAAAACTTCGCACCTCAGTGACTGTTGTAGGCCTAAGCTAATCAGTTACAGCTTCAATTTTCTTGGGATCCACTTAAATGCCATCACTAGAAACCACGTGTCCCAAGAATGAGATGCTTTCTAGCCCAAATTCACATTTTGAAAATTTGGCATATAGCTGGTGCTCCCTCAAAGTCTGCAACACCATTCTCAAGTGCCACACGTGTTCTTCCTCGTGAGAGTATACCAAAATGTCATCTATGAATACGATGACAAAACGGTCCAAAAATGGCTTGAACACCCTGTTCATCAAGTCCATGAAGGCTGCTGGTGCATTAGTGAGTCCAAAAGACATCACCAAGAACTCATAATGACCATATCTTGTCCTGAATGCCGTTTTGGACACGTCCTCATTCCTGATTCTCAACTGATGGTATCCTGATCGCAGGTCTATCTTGGAAAAGAATCTAGCCCCTTGGAGCTGATCAAACAGATCGTCGATCCGAGGAAGTGGATACTTGTTCTTCACAGTCACCTTGTTCAACTGTCTATAGTCAATACACAACCTCAATGACCCATCCTTCTTTCTCACAAATAGAACAGGAGCACCCCAGGGTGAAGTGCTCGGACATATTAAACCTTTGTCCAACAGCTCCTGTAGTTGCTCCTTTTTAACTCTTTCAATTCTGCTGGGGCCATCCTGTAAGGTGGCATTGATATGGGGTTTGTACCCGGAACAACATCAATGCAGAACTCTATTCCCCTTTCTGGTGGCAACCCTGGAAGCTCTTCAGGGAAGACATCCATGAATTCTCTGACAACAGGAACATTTTCCATGTTGACACCTTCTACAGATGTATCTCTCACCAATGCCAAATACCCTTGGCATCCACGCCTCAGCATTTTTCTAGCACTAATTGCTGACACCAAGTTATATGGAGCCACGCTCCAGTCACCATCAAAGCTAAACTCTTCCACACCAGGTATGTGGAAATGCACCTTTTTGTTCCTACAGTCTAAAGTGGCATAATGAGTTGCCAACCAATCCATCCCCAAGATTACATCAAAATCTATCATTGGTAGAGGAACTAAGTCTGCTGGGAGAATCTTTCCATCCACTACTACTGGGCTACCCGGAAAAACCACATCTACATCTATGTTGTCACTAAGTGGGGTAGCTACCGACAAAGGGCATTCTAAAGTTGTAGGGTTTCTACCCAATCTCATGGCAAACACAGGGGAGACAAATGAGTGCGTAGCACCCGGATCTATCAAAACACGAGCCTCGTAGGAACAGACTAGTAGAATACCTGCCATGTCACACCTTACCCCTCTGTAAGGCATAACATGATCCCGTAGAATACTTAATGAACTACCGAACTTCACCTGCCGATAACTCATTAAGCACCCTACAAGGGATTTTAAAACAAATTTCTTACTTTTAGTAAGTGGTGAGCATTTTCTAATAAGTACTTAAAACATTTAGTTAAAATTAAAACTAGTTAATATTTTTGGCCCATTTTATTTTTACGCAAATTTTATAAAAATTTTGATAGAATTCCCTCTGTATTTTGAGAAAACAGTTCTTCAAATACCTGTAAAAAGCACTTCTAAAAATTTTTCTCAACAACTGCTTCAATTTCATACTCAATCTTAATCAATTTCTCAACACATTTATCAACTTTCAAATTTCAAATCCACTATATATATTACAATTTTATACAAATTTTATACAAACTGCTCAAGACCCATTTTTACATGTCCATACATTTATGTGCAATAAATACATCAAAAGAAATATTTACAATTAGGGTATAAATTATACTCGATAGCTTCAAAACAGGAAGATCATCAATCCTTAGCAGCTCAGTCTGCTGCTCTTCTAGTCTCTGTATCTGCGATAGCAATAAAAGCTATCGCTGAGTACTAGGACTCAGTGGTGCACATCATACTAAAATAATCTTTATGCAAAACTTAAATCACATTTATTCAAAAATTTGGCTGAACATGAGAATTAAGTACAAATCATGCATTATGAGATTTTAAATGCAAACCAAGTTTATTTCAAAGTATCAAAACACATTTCATAAAGCCCACAGTTAAATCATGCCATTTGAAAGAAATAGAATCTCAATAGCCAAAGGCTAAAGAGAAATCACATCACAAGGCTAGCTAGCTCAAATATATGGATATCCATTCACATCCTCTTCTACTGGCACACCTCAACACTTCTCCAGAGAAGGAATCAAAATTCGAAACTAATTACCTCCACTAGTCGTGCTAGTGAGGTGTTCAAATATATGGCCATGACACTATGGTTTCAAAACTTATCTTACAATTTGCTAAACATTGTCATTTCAAATATACACAATAACTTTCAACAATTTCGATTAAAGCATCATAAAGAATGTCTCAATTCACTTTTTCAAATCATTCAAAACAATATGCAGCAAATAATTTACAAAAATTACACGTTGTGCACAAACCTCAAACGAGTCGCCTGTTGGCCTTGACTCGACTCCTCGGGTTCTGTCCCGGTATTCTTTTCCACTGAAACACACAATTTCACAGTGTTTCAGTAATATAACTTAGCATAAATCCAATAATAAATTTAACTTCACTTTTACCTAGCTCTAACGTGCTAAATTCGACGTTCTTGAAATTTTGTGTTTCGGGTTACTATTCATTGCACTATTCAAGTCAAATTATTGACTTTCTAAGGTTTAATAGGTATGGGAATTCTAACTTTACCCACATACCACATTTTGGTCACCAAACTTGTTGGTTTTGGTCATTTTCTCAAAACTTAGGTCTTTTAGGCAAAATTGCCAAATTTTCAGTTTTGGTGTCCTTAATTGTACTGTTTCATTGATCAGTTTACTATTGGAATTTGATAAAACTTTCTTCATAGAAAATGTTCCTTATTGTCTTAAGTTTATTCTCCTTTTTGAATCACCCCAATTAGAGTTTTGTAGCTCAAGTTATGACCAAAATAAAATTATTGTTCACGTGCACTGTTCATGCTGAGATTTTGGGTTCTGGCAGATTTTGATCCAACTTTGGTCAGTAATTTGATTAAGTTAAGTTCATAATTTGGTCTAAATTTCTTCATATAAAATGTTCTAATATGTCTTAGGTTTCCATCGGTTCAAGAATCGCCTAAATCGGAGTTTTGTAGAGAGAGTTATAACCCTTCAAACATTACTGCTCAATAGAAATTCTGCAGAGTTGTAGGTTTGGTAACTCAAATTTGCTCAATAATTTGAATGGGTTAATGGAATAATTTGGGGTGGTGTTCTACATAACAGTTTTAGATCTATACCTTATCTAATTGCTGGTAAAATTTCAGGTCAATTTGACCTTCCTAGCTCGAGTTATGACCAAATGAACAGATTCTTGCTCATTTGGTCGATTTAATGCGATGGTGACTGCTCTCATTTCACTTTGGTTAATTTGTTCACTCAGTTTTGGTCAGTTTTTGAGCATGGTTCCTTAATGAAAATTGTGCTCTTTTATGTCTATTTTCATCCCCAATTTGTGGCATATCAATTGGACTTGTAAAATTTGAGTTTTGGTCCTTCAAAGTGGGTTTGGTCATGCTGCTGGACCTACGAATTTAGTTTTCATTCCAACAATTCCCACACACCTCTTTTGGTCATTATTTACCATTTTTCATCTCACAATAGACCAAAGTCATCATTTATGCATTTTTCCAAAATTTGGTTCCAAACCCTAGCATTCAAAACCCTAACTCATCAATTTCATGCATTTAACCAATTCAATGGCTATATACATGCTTCTTTAACTCTATCAAACTCATACACACCTTTAAGCCCATCAAATTCATGCACACACATCAAAACCCTAGCTGGATGAATTTTGCTTTAATCCTCCCACAATTAATTTCTTTTCATTTTAAACATATTACAAGTAATTCAAGCTATAAACACAACTACTAAATTTCAAACTTACAAATTAATGTGCTTACCTCACTTGAATTTAAATTCTCTAGTTTCTCTCCTCTTTCCTTCTTTCTTTGTTGATCAATCTCCTTGTCAAGTGACTAAAACAAGTTTTTATGGGTGAATTTGGGGTAAGGTAAGATCAAATGGATGTTTAAAAGCTTGAAGCAAGCTTTAATGGTGGACCTCCATAGAGATAAGAGGGAGAAGGTGGGCGGCAAGATGGAAGGAAGAAGAAGACAATTCTTTTTTTTTTGTTTTCTTTTTATCCTTATCCCTTTTTGAAGACCAAAAATTCATTTTAAAGAAATAATTTAATTAATTTGTTTATGACATCATGAATGATGTCATCACCTTTGACTTTTTCCATCTCTTTTTTTTTCTATTAGTTCTTTAATTTAATTTTCGATTCCGAAATTTTCTTTTCTCCGATTTTATTTGACAGTTAGGTCAGGAGTCAGCTTTCGGGGTCAATTGACCAAATTGCCCCTCGCTGGTTCATCCCAGTTTGCAAATAATTCCATATTTCTTTCGGCTCCCGGACCTAATTATTTGACTGGCTTAACAGTTCTTTTTCATGATTTTCTCTTTTTCACTGTGTTCATAAGGGTCCTAAGGACCGCAGCGTCACTTTTTACGGTTCGAAATTTGAGTTTAAAATGACTTCGCAGTCATTCCCGAGAAGGTCACCCATCGCTGTGACTCTCGGCTCGTTTAACTTCTTATGTTCTATTTTTCTTGTTTATACTTAACTAATTGGACATTACTAATTATTTGTGCTTATGGCTTCTCCAGTTGTCTTAAGTATGGTTCTAATCCCCTTAATTGTTCGGACCAACACCGGTCACCGGAACAGTGAAATCTACCAGGCTATGCAAACGGGGTGTTACAATTCTCCCCCCCCCCCTTAAAATAAATTTTGTCTCGAAATTTTACCTGGTATCAATCTCTGAACAGCTGTGGGTGCTGTCTCCTCATGTCCACCTCTCGTTCCCAAGTAGCATCCTGGCCCGAATGATGGTTCCACAGCACTTTCACCAACGGTATCTGCTTGTTCCATAGCTGCTTCACCTCATAAGCCAGAATCTCTATAGGTTCTTCTTCATATGTGAGGTCTGGATTCACTTCAATTTCCTCTACTGGTAGTATATGAGATGGGTCTGATCGGTACCTCCTCAACATAGACACATGGAAGACATTATGTATCTTCTCCAATTCTAGAGGTAGTGCCAACCGATATACCAAAGGACCCACTCTTTCCAGAACCTCATATGGCCCAATGAAACGAGGACTCAATTTCCCTTTTCTGACGAATCTCATAATTCTCTTCCAAGGAGAAACCTTGAGGAAAACTTTCTCACCCACTACATACACAATATCCCTTCTTTTCAGATCAATGTAGGACTTCTGACGGTTTGATGCAGTCTAAAGTCGATCTCGAATCACCCTGATTTTCTCTTCAGTTTGTTAAACAATTTCGGGTCCAATCATCTTTCTTTCACCCACGTCATCCCATCACAACGGGGTTCTACATTTTCTGCCATACAAAGCTTCATATGGAGGCATTCCAATGCTTGATTGGTAGCTGTTGTTGTAAGCAAACTCAATTAAAGGCAATGTGTATCCCAACTGCCCTCAAACTCAATCACACAAGCCCGTAGTATGTCCTCTAAGATCTGAATTACCCTCTCAGACTAGCCATCTGTCTATGGGTGGAATGCAGTACTAAAGTTCAATCTAGTTCCTAGGGCTCTCTGAAAACTACCCCAGAATCTAGAAGTGAACCTATGATCTCTATCTGATACGATGGATACTAGCACTCCATGCAGTCTCACAATCTCATCAATGTATAACTTGGCCAATCTTTCTAAACTGTAGTCCATCCGGACTGGCAGAAAATGAGCAGACTTGGTCAGTATGTCAACAATGACCCATACTGCATCATGACTCTTCTGTGTCCTCGGAAGTCCCATCACAAAATCCATTGTTATTCTCTCCCATTTTCATTCGAGCACTGGTAGTGGATGTAACAACCCAGTGGGTACTTGATGCTCTGCTTTACTTGTTGACAAGTTAAGCATTTGGATACAAACTCTGCCACATCTCGTTTCATACCCATCCACCAGTAATGCTCTTTTAGCCCTCTATACATTTTTGTGCCACTAGGGTGCATGGCAAAAGGAGACTCATGTGTTTCCTTCAAAATGATCTGCCTCAAATCAACATCATTAGGAACACACATTCTGCCCTGGTGTAGCAGTAAACCATCATCTCTGATTGAGAATTCTGGTTTCTTGCCCTGTCGGACTTCTTCCAACAGCTTCTGATACTTCTGATCATTCTGAGCAGCCATTCTAATCTGATCAATCAACACTAGCTGTACATGCCATGCAACTGCTGTCTGCCCATCATCATTAATCTCTAAGCTGGCATGTAATGATCTTAACTCATGTACCAAAGACAAAGTAGTAACCCGTAGACTTGCCATAGTCTTGCGACTTAAGGCGTCAGCCACAACATTAGCTTTCCCTGGCTGATAGTCTATCAGACAATCATAGTCTTTTATCAACTCTAACCATCTCCTCTGTCTCAAATTCAGCTCTTTCTGGGTGCCCAAATACTTTAAACTCTTATGATCCGTGTAAATGTAACACTTTTCCCCATACAAATAGTGCCTCCAGATCTTAAGAGCAAACACAATAGCTGCAAGCTCCAAATCATGTGTTGGATAATTCCTCTCATGTGGTTTTAGCTGGCGTGATGCATAGGCAATGACATTTCGATCTTGCATCAATACACAGCCTAACCCATTGTGAGAAACATCACTATATACTGTATATTCTTTACCCGGAGTAGGTAAAGTCAGGACTAGAGCTTCAGTCAAACATCTCTTCAATTCATCAAAACTCTACTGCCATTTGTCCGTCCACTGAAATTTTACATCTTTTATAAGCAACTTGGTCAATGGAGATGCCAACATAGAGAATCTCTTCACAAATCTACGGTAGTATCCAGCTAAACCCAGAAAACTACGAATTTCTGTGACATTTCTGGGTGGCCTCCAATTAAGGACAGCTTCAATCTTACTTGGATCTACTTTAATGCCCTCTTCTGATACTACATGCCCCAAGAAAGATATTTCCTTCAGCCAAAATTCACACTTCGACAATTTTGCATATAGCTGTTTCTCCCTCAAAGTCTGCAGTACAATCCGCAGATGTCTATCATGCTCTTCTGCATTCCTCGAATAGACCAATATATCATCAATGAATACCACAATAAACTGGTCGAGGTATGGTTTGAAAATAGTGTTCATCAGATCCATAAAAGCAGCCGGAGCATTAGTTAACCCGAATGGCATAACCAAAAACTCATAATGGCCATAGCGGGTTCTGAAGGCAGTTTTAGGAATACTTTGCTCTTGTACTTTCAGCTGATAATAACCTAATCTCAGGTCAATTTTGGAGAACACAGCTGCACCCCTCAACTGATCAAACAAGTCATCAATGCGGGGCAATGGATATCTATTCTTTATTATCACCTTGTTCAACTGCCGATAATCAATACACAAGCGGAGAGTGCCATCTTTCTTCTTTACAAACAACACTGGCGCTCCCCAAGGTGACACACTAGGGCGGATAAAGCCTTTGTCAAGCAACTCTTGCAATTGCACTTTCAACTCTTTCAATTATGCTGGTGCCATTCTATATAGTGCTATGGAGATTAGGTCCACACCAGGCATAACATCAATTTCAAACTGCAACTCTCTTTCTGGAGGTAATCCTGGCAATTCATCAGGAAATACATCCGGAAAGTCACATACAGTAAGGATGTCTTTCAATGCTGGACTCCCCACTTGGGTGTCTATTACATGTGCCAAGTATGCTTCACACCCCTTTCTGATCATTCTTCTGGCTAGTGCAGCCAAAATGATGTTTGATGGCAGTAAATGCCTCTCCCCATGTATTAGCACATCACTGTACAAAGGGAGACCAAAAGTGGCATCTTGATCTACAGTCAATCATGGCGTGATGCCTGGCTAACCAATCCATGCCCAAGATGATATCATACTCTCTGAAGGGCATTTCAATCAAGTCTGATAGGAAAACATGTCCTTGGATCACCAAAGGACAGTCCCTATAAATTCTGTTGACCCGGACCTCTTGTCCTAACGGACTAGTTACTAGCACTTCAAAACCCATTTGCACACATGGAACAGCAAGTGAACTGACTATGCTAGCACTAACATATGAATGAGTTGAACCCGGATCAAACAATACAAATACTTCTTGATCAGAGATAGAGAATGTACTAGCTACCACATCAGAAGTCTCAGCCTCTTCTCGCTATCTCATTGTGTAGATTCTGGTTGAAGCACTTCCTTGTCTTGACTGACCAACTGTGCCCTGACTGCCTGAAGCAGTGCCTCTACCTCTGCCTCTTCCTCTACCAACTGACTGTGAACCTCTGGGAGTAGGACTCTGAATAGATCCCTCGGCAGTAGTAGGAGTTGGACCATATCTCGAAGACGGAGCACTAGTGCAGTCTCTTGCTAAATGACCCTTGCCTCCACAGTTAAAGCAAGCTCCAGTGGCCCAATAGCATTCCCCTCCATGAACCTTGCCACAAGTCTCACAGGGGCGGGCAGAATGTGAACCCTCGACTGCTGACCAGACCTAGGGGGTCTCTGTCCAAAAAATCTGCCTCTACCAAATCTTCCACCTTGACCCCTGCTGGGTCCACTAAACATCTTCTTCTTTCCAGAGGTAGCACCAGAACTCTGTTCAACTGATTTTTCCCCCTTGTCTTTTTCTGATTTCTCAGCTTTTTCTGATTTTTCTTTCACTGGGGTTGCTTCTGATTCAATTCTCTCCAGTTCAAGTGCTTAAGACATAAGCTCTGAGAAGTTACTGTGTCGGAATCCCACAACTTGCATTCTTATGCTGGGCTTCAAACCCGTCTCAAATCTCTTGCACCTTGCCTTGCTGGTAGTAAGGAGACTCCCCGCATAGTGACTCAGGCGAGAGAACTCCCTCTCATACTCTGCCACCGATCGGTTCCCTTGTTTCAGACTCAAAAATTCTTGCAATTTCTGGTCAACATATGCATCTGGGATATATTTCTGTCTGAATTCTCTGATGAAGTCATCCCAGGTCAACACTGGTGGTTCAGCCAAGCTGTGGGGGATGGTCTTCCACCAATCATACGCATCCCCTTGTAGTAGCGACACAGAGTACTCAAACTTCAGTTCATCTTGGCAATGTAGCTTCTTAAATACTCTGTCCATTCTTTCAAGCCATTGCTCTGCCTCTAAAGGGTCCACTGTACCCTTAAATTCTGCAGCCCCATACTTCAATAACTTGTCATACTGTCTGGCTGGAGGCAATGGTTGTGCCACAGGTGGTTGGGGTGGAGCTTGAACAGGCATACCCCCAGCCATTTGCTGAAACATCGCAGCCATCTACTGTCCGAATTGTGCAGGGAACTGCGGCATTTGTGGGGCTCGTGCTGCTGACCCACTGACATTCGGTAAAGCTGGGGCTTCCCCTTGTGCCTCAGCTTCAATAGACTGCTCAACTGAGCGATCCCCTTCTTCCATTTCAGGTTGAAGTTAAGGTATCTCCTGAACAAGTAACACAAGGAGATTTCCCTCCATTAGTTCATATTTATGATGTAATGCACTGTATGTAACAATTATGGACATTGAGCAGTTGTACTTAACAAGGAAAAACACAAATTCACAAGTTAAAACATACTTCAAAAATTTGCTCGATACCACTAAAACATGTCACACCTTACCCCTCTGTAAGGCATAACATGATCCCGTAGAATACTTAATGAACTACCGAACTTCACCTACCGATAACTCATTAAGCACCCTACAAGGGATTTTAAAACAAATTTCTTACTTTTAGTAAGTGGTGAGCATTTTCTAATAAGTACTTAAAACATTTAGTTAAAATTAAAACTAGTTAATATTTTTGGCCCATTTTATTTTTACGTAAATTTTATAAAAATTTTGACAGAATTCTCTCTGTATTTTGAGAAAACAGTTCTTCAAATATCTGTAAAAAGCACTTCTAAAAATTTTTCTCAACAACTGCTTCAATTTCATACTCAATCTCAATCAATTTCTCAACACATTTATCAACTTTCAAATTTCAAATCCACTATATATATTACAATTTTATACAAATTTTATACAAACTGCTCAAGACCCATTTTTATATGTCCATACATTTATGTGTAATATATACATCAAAAGAAATATTTACAATTAGGGTATAAATTATACTCGATAGCTTCAAAACAGGAAGATCCTCAATCCTTAGCAGCTCAGTCTACTGCTCTTCTAGTCTCTGTATCTGCGACAGCAATAGAAGCTATCGCTGAGTACTAGAACTTAGTGGTGCACATCATACTAAAATAATCTTTATGCAAAACTTAAATCACATTTATTCAAAAATTTGGCTGAACATGAGAATTAAGTACAAATCATGCATTATGAGATTTTAAATGCAAACCAAGTTTATTTCAAAGTATCAAAACACATTTCATAAAACCCACAGTTAAATCATGCCATTCGAAACAAATAGAATCTCAATAGCCAAAGTCTAAAGAGAAATCACATCACAAGGCTAGCTAGCTCAAATATATGGATATCCATTCACATCCTCTTCTACTGGCACACCTCAATACTTCTCCAGAGAAGGAATTAAAATTCGAAACTAATTACCTCCACTAGTCGTGCTAGTGAGGTGTTCAAATATATGGCCATGATACTGTGGTTTCAAAACTTATCTTACAATTTGCTAAACATTGTCATTTCAAATATACACAATAACTTTCAACAATTTCGATTAAAGCATCATAAAGAATGTCTCAATTCACTTTTTCAAATCATTCAAAACAATATGCAGCAAATAATTTACAAAAATTACACGTTGTGCACAAACCTCAAACGAGTCGCCTGTTGGCCTTGACTCAACTCCTCGGGTTCTGTCCCGGTATTCTTTTCCACTGAAACACACAATTTCACAGTGTTTCAGTACCATAACTTAGCATAAATCCAATAATAAATTTAACTTCACTTTTACCTAGCTCTAACGTGCTAAATTCGACGTTCTTGAAATTTTGTATTTTGGGTTACTATTCACTGCACTATTCAAGTCAAATTATTGACTTTCTAAGGCTTAATAGGTATGGGAATTCCAACTTTACCCACATACCACATTTTGATCACCAAACTTGTTGGTTTTTGTCATTTTCTCAAAACTTAGGTCTTTTAATCAAAATTGCCAAATTTTCAGTTTTGGTGTCCTTAATTGTACTGTTTCATTAATCAGTTTACTGTTGGAATTTGATAAAACTTTCTTCATAGAAAATGTTCCTTATTGTCTTAAGTTTATTCTCCTTTTTGAATCACCCCAATTAGAGTTTTGTAGCTCAAGTTATGGCCAAAATAAAATTACTGTTCACGTGCACTGTTCATGCTGAGATTTTGGGTTCTGGCAGATTTTGATCCAACTTTGGTCAGTAATTTGATTAAGTTAAGTTCATAATTTGGTCTAAATTTCTTCATATGAAATGTTATACTATGTCTTAGGTTTCCATCGGTTCAAGAATCGCCTAAATCGGAGTTTTGTAGAGAGAGTTATAACCCTTCAAACATTACTGCTCAATAGAAATTCTGCAGAGTTGTAGGTTTGGTAACTCAACTTTGCTCAATAATTTGAATGGGTTAATGGCGTAATTTGGGGTGGTGTTCTTCATAACAGTTTTAGATCTATACCTTATCTAATTGCTGGTAAAATTTCAGGTCAATTTGACCTTCCTAGCTCGAGTTATGACCAAATGAACAGTTACTGTTCATTTGGTCGATTTAATGCGATGTGACTGCTCTCATTTCACTTTGGTCAATTTGTTCACCCAGTTTTGGTCAGTTTTTGGGCATGGTTCCTTAATGAAAATTGTGCTCTTTTATGTCTATTTTCATCCCCAATTTGTGCATATCAATTGGACTTGTAAAATTTGAGTTTTGGTCCTTCAAAGTGGGTTTGGTCATCTTTGCCAAAGAAGATGACCATTGGACCTACGAATTTGGTTTTCATTCCAACAATTCCCACACACCTCTTTTGGTCATTATTTACCATTTTTCATCTCACAATAGATCAAAGTCATCATTTATGCATTTCTCCAAAATTTGGTTCCAAACCCTATGGTTCAAAATCCTAACTCATCAATTTCATGCATTTAACCAATTCAACGGCTACATACATGCTTCTTTAACTCTATCAAACTCATACACACCTTTAAGTCCATCAAATTCATGCACACACATCAAAACCCTAGCTGGATGAATTTTGCTTTAATCCTTCCACAATTAATTTCTTTTCATTTTAAACATATTACAAGTAATTCAAGCTATAAACACAACTACTAAATTTCAAACTTACAAATTAATGTGCTTACCTCACTTGAATTTAAATTCTCTAGTTTCTCTCCTCTTTCCTTCTTTCTTTGATGATCAATCTCCTTGTCAAGTGACTAAAAGAAGTTTTTATGGGTGAATTTGGGGTAAGGTAAGATCAAATGGATGTTTAAAAGCTTGAAGCAAGCTTTAATGGTGGACCTCCATAGAGATGAGAGGGAGAAGGTGGGCGGCAAGATGGAAGGAAGAAGAAGACAATTCTATTTTTTTTTCCTTTTTATCCTTATCCCTTTTTGAAGACCAAAAATCCATTTTAAAGAAATAATTTAATTAATTTGTTTATGACATCATTCATGATGTCATCACCTTTGACTTTTCCCTTCTCCTTTTTTTTATTAGTTCTTTAATTTAATTATCGATTCCGAAATTTTCTTTTCTCCGATTTTATTTGACAGTTAGGTCAAGAGTCAGCTCTCGGGGTCAATTGACCAAATTGCCCCTCGCCGGTTCATCCCAGTTTGCAAATAATTCCATATTTCTTCCGCTCCTCGACCTAATTATTTGGTAGCTTAACAGTTCTTTTTCATGATTTTCTCTTTTCATTTGTATTCATAAGGGTCCTAAGGACATGGCGTCACTTTTTGATTCAAAATTTGAGTTTAAAATGACTTCGATCATTCCTAGAAAGGTCACCCATCGCTGTGACTCTCGGCTCGTTTAACTTCTTATGTTCTATTTTTCTTGTTTATACTTAACTAATTGGACATTACTAATTATTTGTGCTTATGGCTTCTCCAGTTGTCTTAAGTATGGTTCTAATCCCCTTAATTGTCTGGACCAACACCGGTCACCGAAACAGTGAAATCTACTAGGCTATGCAAACGGGGTGTTACATGCCACAACTGCATTGAAAGCCTGAGCATCCTGGTGGGTCAGAGTGGAAACCCGAGCTTGACCCCTACCCTGAGTGGCAGAACCCTGATATTGACTTCTACCTCCTGATCTGCCTCCAAATCCACATCCCCCTTGTCCTCGGCCCTGTTAGCCACTGAACTGACTGCCTGCCATGCTGGAAGCACCCGGATACAACTGGCGAGGAACATTTACAACAGAACCCTATGACCCCATCTGTGGCTCACTGAACACGGGGCATTCCCTAGCAAAGTGACCTGGTTGGCCACACCTGAAGCATACTCCTGAACCCATCATACAAGGTCCTGAATGTCCTCTTCCACATTGTGCACAAGGTGCCAAGGAGGATCCTGAACCAGACCCAGAACTGTTGTACCCTGAACTGTGACCACTGCTGGATCCGTACCCTAGTTTGAACCCTCGGGATTTGTGTCTAAAACCACTATTCTTGTTCCTACTTTTTCCTCTGAAATTACTCTAGCCACCACTATCTGGAGCACCCATATGGGGAGCACCTGAAGAACCCTCTGCTCTGTTTTTCTTTGCTCTTCCGCTGTCATCCGCAGCATAGCTAATCTCTATCTGTCTGGCTCGATCAACTACCACATCAAGCAGTGATCGGACATCATGGCGAGGTTGCATACCTCTGTAAAGCCCCTTTAGGAACCTCTTCACCTTCATAGTTTCAGAGCAACTGTAGGGGCATACCGCTTAACTCAAGAAATTCTCAGCATATTCATCTGGACACGCCATTCGTCTTAAGGCCTCAAAGGCCCACTGCTTTTGATCCCTGAAGCTTTCTGGCACAAACCAATTGATGAACAGTTCCACAAACTGAGTCCACGACAAACCCTCCATCCGAGGTAATATGTAGTCATTCATCCATTGTCTAGGCATAGGCCCCATGACATGCTGCATACACTCTATTAGTCTTCTATCAGTCAACTGCAATTCTGTTCCTGCCTGTCTGCAGGAATCCAAAAATCGATATGCATCATCTGACACATCATAAGTACCAGGCACCAACTTCTTGAAATTAATGATCTGTTTGTAAGGTTCCCCTCTTGGTGCGGTGGACTGCTGCTGCTGTGGAGGGTGGACCATATACTGCGCTATCATGTCGATGGTTCTCTGCAACCCAGCTAGAGTAGCTGCCATGGGGGTCCATGGGACTCTGTGCCATGAAAGACTGATCTTGAACTGGTGGCAGCTGCTCTTCTACTTGAGCAGCTCTAGGCCTCCTACCCCGCCTCCTCGGGGCAGGCGCCTCATCCTATGCTGACACCTCGTCAGGCACATCTGGTTCTGGTGCAGTGGCAGCTCTCCTGTTTCTACGCATTTTCCTGAAATTCAGCAGCATTAGCCCACAAAATTCAAAACTGCACGTTACACAGCTCTATGACTCATATTTACACACAATATATAAAGCAGAAACTAGAAGCAAAGATGACAATGCAAGACGAATGTGGACCCTATTTTTCCGCATGTGACTCCTAGTAGACTCTTCCCAACACTTTAGACAAACATTCCCTAAGAATCTGGAGCCTAAGCTCTGATACCACATTTGTCACGACCCAACCTATGGGCCGGACCGGCACTAGGACACAGGCGACCTAAAGCCCCCGAGGCCCGTAGTAAGCCTAACTATTCACTTAACCCAACTCTAAGGCCCATTTGGGCCCAATTTCAAGAAATCAACGGGACACAGTCCGGCCATAAAATGGACCTACCAACGGGGAGTTTTTGACTCACCCGACCTATAAACACAGTAAATACTCAATTGGGGAGCTCAGCTCACCCTCCATATACTCATCAGCATAAAAATAAATGGGAGCTCAGCTCCCTCATCCAATCCATCAAACATGCATAGAATATTAAGTTTACAGGTCCAAAATAATAATTTAGTTTACAGACCCATATCAAATAAACATTCCTAACACATGCGAAAATTCTAGAAAATTTATAGAATTACACAAACATGAATAAATAACCTGCGAGGGAGAAAGCAGGTTAACCTCAAAAATATCCTCCTGTGGCCTGGAAAAATATTGAACAGGAGTGAGCGTTCGACTCAGAGAGTAAAATATCAATTTTAACCATAATCTCTATAACTATATAAAACTAATGCACCTTGTGGAGTGAAATGCAACATCAGCAACAATTCACATCATAACAGCAAAAAGGTAATTTGGAGCACTCACACACCCAGTAATATCAATCATAATATATGGGGCGATCTCTATCTGACTCTCTTAAATCCAACACGTGCCAGCGAAGAACTCAAGCCGGACTTTCGCTTAATAAACCAAATCGGGGTCCCAGCGAAGAACTCAAGCCGTGACTACCCCGAAGGACCGGGTCCCAGCGAATATCTCAAGCCGTGTCTACCCGTCCTATCCATAGTCCACACCACATCACACGCACGCTAACGCACGCACACTGCTCCAAATTACCACAATAACATCCATGGCACTTTAACAGTTATGAATGCAACATAAATCGTGCCTAAATTTTAACTACATAGATATATACTTATAAGTGATGCATGGGCATGCTTAAACATATAATAATATCGAAATTACAATTAAAATTAATATTTTACTCACAAACTTGACAACGGTCACTGTGGCGGCTGGGCGGAGGAAGAAGGCTGTCCCGGCTCACCTGACAATTACATTATAATTATTTAATACAAATGACTCAATACAAATCAAGAAAAGACCAAGTACGTCCTAAGTCGTGCCGAAAATCCGGCAGAGTCTCCCCTATACCTAGGACCTACCCAACCTGCAAAATGGCTCAAAACACACTTCTATATTCACAATCCATATATCCACAACTCAATCACATCACACAGCCCCTCCTGGGCCCATCAAATCAGTCATCCATCACAATATGTAAAATTTCAATTTAGTCCTTATAATTGATCATTTTTGCAAAAACTACCCAAACAAGCTCTAAAATTTCTAAAACTTTGCCCCGCGGTCCTTAGCAATATTACTAGGCTATTGCAAAAAGAATCATAATTTTCTGAGCTACCACGAATATTTTATGGATTTTTAATCCTATTTAAGCACTAGAAAATTACGAAAAAGTAAGGTTCGGGTTTACCTTTGACGATTCCGACTCCGGGGACGCGCTCGGGACGTCTGACAATGGGGGGGTAGCCAAAACCTCGGTCCAATTCGGAGACTTTTCCGGTAACGGGTCTGTCTGGCTGGAAATTCACAGACCTGGTCAACTGTCGAATTTCCGCGAATTGAGGATACTTACACGAAGCCCACAACACGGGGGTTAGTACATAAGTTTTTTAGAATTTTCTAAGCTCATTTAATGCTTGGAAAAACACTGCGAAGTTCCGTGGGACCCACCGAAAAACGGTATCGGAAAATTTTGAAATTTATATCCCCGCGAAGCTCTCGACGAGTGGAGCGCTCTGGTACTCTCGGTTTTCTCGTGGGGTTCACGGTTTGCGAGAAATCTAGCCCGAAAGTAAAAATGGGCTAAAACTTCCGGGGCAAAAATTGGACAAACTGCTTGGTGGATTTCGGTGTTCTTGGTGTCTATGGAAAGCTCTCGACGAGTAGATAAGTTTAGACACAAGACCCGGTCCGATTGGTGGCCAGATCGGCCGGATTTTGACCGAAAAGTCGAACAGTCAAGCGTGCAAGGGAGGGGCGTTCGCACGCGTTTTCCGGCCGTTTGGGGCGGCGGCCGGCCGTGAGGAATGGGTGGGGCGGCGCGCCGGTGAGCTATGGTGGCGGGGGAGGTGGCTGGCCAACGGGTTGGGGCGGGGGGAGAGAGAAAACGGGAGAAAGAGAGAAGGAGGAGGAGACGCGCGCGGGAGAAAAAGAAGAAGGAGAGGGAGCCGGTCCGATTCGATCGGTCTGATCCGGTCCGGTTCGATGCGGAGTACAAAATTTTGAATTTTCACTCTGCCTCAGGACCGAAAACGAGGTCCAAAAATTTCGAAAAAAGTTTCAGAAAACTCAGAAAAATTCGTAGACTCCAAATATTTTTTTAGTTTTGTCACGTGGTCTTTAAATTAATTTTTAAAAATCATCAAGTTTATATTTTCAGAAAATCGAACCCGATTTTTAAAATCTAAAAAAATCTCAAATAATTTCTTAAAATTTAAATAAAATTAAAATACCAATATTACTCATAAAATAATAAATTTAAAATTTTTGGAGTGTTATAAAAAAATAATGCTATTTTTTATTTTTACTCACTCAATTCTCTATATTTATCTAACTAATTTACTTTACTTAATATGTATTGGACAAATTTTTTATTTGAAATCGACCAATGGCCCCATAATATTATCAAAAGTTTTACAATTGTTTTTAGCAATTATTACTTGAATATTATGACTTATCAGTTATTCGAATTATATGACTATTTACTTTTTTTCCTCTTTTAATTGTTTTCAAACACTATTTTTATTTAATTTATATTCCCAAATTTTTTATATTTTGCTTTTAATAAATTGATGAGTGATGAGGTTTTATCAGGTTGCTAGAATATTTATATGCTATTTAATAATTCCTATAAATACTATAAAAAAAAAATTTACATGCACATCATCCTTTGCTATTCTTTAATATATATATATATATATATATATATATATATATATATATATATATATATATATATATATATATCCCTTGCATCGCCATAATGCAAATAGCCAACCTCACAATGAAGAAAATAGAGAATAGAAGGGAAGAAAGGGAAATGACTCACCTATTCCTTGATAGATATACAGAGTTAAATATTTTTAAAAATAATACATATATTTTTGCGTACTAATCTTATCAAAGGCCATGTGGTCAACTTTAAGCAATAATATTGCTAAAGAAAATCAAGGGGGTGGGCGATATGGAGAAGGAAGGCATTCCTATAGAAAGAGTAACGTGGCCAGACAAAAACCCACAATTAAGCTGTGCCTCTTGAAAGATGCTGATGAATCACTATAATAAATGATATGTCACAAAGAATTCTGCTAGCATATCTTCTGAGGAGTACCAAGCAACCATCATCAACTGCAAACCTATAAGCTGGATTTTAATCATTCTATTAACATATGTAAAAGATAGAACAGATGAATGAACGATAAGTAGGTAATGAAAATTTCAACATCAAGAAAAGTTTGACCGGAAATTTTGAGATGGCCATACCTTTTCTGCTGGTAGCCTTACCTTTCCTGCTGATGTTCTTTCATGCTAATGTCAGTGCTCTGAAAGTTAGGAACTTCTAAGCACACCCCTTGACTTGTAAGGAGCTATCCTATGAACTGTCCACGTTAGAGAGCCCAACAAATCATTCTCAATATGATCGTACCTGCATCCATTCAGCAGTCAACACACATACACAAGACCTTTGTAAAAGTTGCGGGTTTCAAGACATGCATAAAATAAGAATTACTCTATTCTTGTCTCCATAGCATCAATTGCAATTTGTTTTGGATTTTTCTCACATCCACTTCATTAACAAGAAATCAACTATAGATCCTAGGCTTCACCTCCACGCCAATCAATCATCTTAAGGATTTTGCAATTATTCCAGTTTTACATATATCATGGGCTTGAATTGCATCAAGTGGAAAATGATTTGGAAAATGCTAAAAGTTAAACTTACAAATTTCGGCAGAGATTATCAGTAGACACTGAAACAGCAATGATCCTCATTCTCAAATCCATAATTTCATTATCATTGTACAACTCAAATTCCTCTCCAAGAAACAAGGAG
The DNA here is from genome assembly GCF_030052815.1 of Hevea brasiliensis. NCBI lineage: Eukaryota > Viridiplantae > Streptophyta > Magnoliopsida > Malpighiales > Euphorbiaceae > Hevea > Hevea brasiliensis. Next base: position 3,309,131 of record NC_079504.1, on the reverse strand, counting down.
AGCTTCTCAACATTTCCCTCAAACTGCTGCTGCTGGTTCTCAAACAAATTCTTTTTAATTTCCTTCTCCTTGTCCTTCATTTCATCTTTGAGTAATTCATCACCAAACATGTAATATGCAAATGGATAGGTAGCTGAAAGAATCCGCCTTGATCTGAAGAGTATGTGTAGTCCATTCATTATCCAAGTGAAATCTTTAGATTTTGAATCCCTCTCTTCCAGTGTTGAAATCTTTCCATTTATGACTTCCTTAAGGTCAGATTCAAGCTTAAAAGAATCTAAATGGGCCTTGTATCTGTTATAGTAGTGAACATAGCGCTCCAGATCCCTTTTTGCACGCCCAGTTTTCTTAAAATGGTCTTCTTTGTATCGCCCACAACTGTGATTAGCTATAGTAGTCCAGGTATGCTCTCTGCCAGTAGCACCACCACAGAGCCAACTGCACAAACAGGGCAAAAGATGGAGAACATGACATTTAAGGGAACTAGCAAGCAAACAAGTAGGTCAAAGGGCATTATTAGATCACCAATTGAAAAGTTTCAAAAATAAAATAAAACAGGTACTGTGATTCCCATCATAGAAAGTTCTTTGCTCCTGCTAGGGTATTAACCAAACCAATAAACCATTGCCATGAGTAAATGAGCCTAAATCACTCCAGGTACTGACAAATTTTCATTGGCTAAGTGTAAAACATTCAGCATACATGTCAATCATTAATTGGTTTGGTACAATAGACTGGGTATAGCAAAGTGGTTTCCATCATCTGTATATTGCCCACACAAAGCAAGATGCTTAATCTAGTCTACAATACAATTCTTCTAAACGGTTTAGTAAAGCAACAAAATAAATCAAGTTTCCAAAGTTATCATTGAAATAAGCAAGGTTATTCCACTACATTGAAAGTAGTGCATATAGCATTTGCATGTGAATCCAAAGTTTTTGTTGGAATCCCTTAATTAGTGCATTAGCTGTAAATTAGAATGTGTTAAATCCCTTAATTAGTGCACTAGCTGTAAATTAGAATGTAAATTAGTGATATTAGGGATGTTTGTATTTGTTAGCTTTTATTTTCTTTTCTATTAAGGCTATAGCCTTTGTGTATAAATTTGAATCATTGTAACACTGTGAAATATATCAAGAAATTCTTCAATTCTCTCTAATCTCAACATGGTATTAGAGCCTTAGCCATTTAATCTAGCATTTTTTTTTTTTTGCAGAGAAAAAACAGTGAGAAATAGATAGAGTTTGTGTGGGTAAGCCTTGAAAATGGGTTTGTTGAGGGAGGTAGTTGTCACCGCCACTTTAGGAAGGAAAGAACCTCATCGCCAGTCCTTGCCTGGATTCTCGCGCCATCCGGTGAGGTGCATGATCCCACACGCCGACAGAAGGTTTCTGCCTCGTGTACATGCGCCGGGGAGTGAGCCTGTTCCTGGTCAATTTTTTTCAACCGCACTTTTTTTTCGACAACGTCCCTAGTGTACCGCGCCTCTGCCCAGCCCATTCCTATCTCTTAGTTTGCAATTTTGTTTTTGAGTATTTGTCTTTTGCCTACTATTTCTTTTAATCAGTTCTCTGAATCATGTCTGATGCAAAAAATTCAATAGTTGAAGGGAAAATGACTACTACAACTGAAAATCCCTCATTAATTATTAGCCCCGTAAAGCTTGATGGGATAAATTACCTTGAATGGTTTAGATCGTGTCTCCTTTTTATTCAAGCTAGAGGGTTGCAGGGTTATCTTACTGGAGATAAGCAAAAATCAGAAAAGTCTGCTTCTACCTACAGTCAATGGGAGTCAAAAAATTCTCTTATCATGTCATGGCTTATCAATTCCATGCAACCACATATAGCTCGTGGGTATTTACTGTTGAATAGTGCAGCTACAATTTGGAGTGCAGTTTCTCAGACCAATTCTCAAGTTGGGAACGATGCACAAGTGTATGAGCTTCGAAACAAGGTTCATGGTATGAAACAGGGTGAGCCAACTATTGCTCAATATTATGCAGAATTGAGTGGTCTATGGCAAGAACGGGACTTTTACCAGGACTTTCAGGCCTCATGTCCTGAAGATGCTGTTAAATTTCAGAAGTTGGTTGAGAAAGAGCAGATTTATGATTTTCTTCCTAGGTTGAATATGGAATATGATCAAATTAGGGTCCAAGTGCTTGGAAAGGATCCTTCATCTACCTAAAGACAGACATACTCTTATGTTCAGCAGGAAAAGAGCAGGAGGAGTGCCATGATTCATTCTATGTCTGTTGATAAGGCAGGGCTAGTTACTAATTCCTCACGTGAACAGTCACATGGTTCATCAGATAAGGATCAACTACATTGTGACTATTGTGAAAAAAACCGGCATACTAAGGAACACTGTTGAAAATTGCATGGACGCCCCACTAAAGGGCGTGGAGGAAAAAAGATGGGCCTTACTAGACCACAAGCTAATATATGTAAGGCTGTGAATCTATCTAAAGATACTACCACCACTGAGATGTTTTCCAATGAAGAGGTACAGACTCTAAGGCGTTTGCTATCACAACTTGAATCGCAATCCACCACAGTTGCCTATTCTAACTTTGTCAACTCAGGTAATGCTTTTCTTGTCAATCTTAATAATTCTTTTTGGGTTATAAATTATGGAGCAAACAAGCATATTACAGGCTCTTCAAATAAATTCATATCCTACTCTCCATGTTCAGGAAAAGAAAAAGTTCGCACTGCGAATGGATCCTTATCTAGTGTTTCTGGAACAGGTTCTGTTAAATGCACCTCTAATATAAGTCTTAGTTCTGTTTTACATGTACCTAACTTTCCTATTAACCTCTTGTCTATCAGTTCAATCACAAAAGTTCCAAACTGCAAAATTGAATTTTTCCCAACTCACTGTGTATTTCAGGAATTGACGACAGGGAGAACGATTGGCAGTGGTAGACTGCAAGATGGGCTATATCTCTTGAATGATTATGTCGGCCAGGCCATGTTGGGGCAAGCTATGGGTACTCAAGAACAAATTATCATGTGACATAGGAGATTAGGACATCCTTCATTTACTGTGTTAGAAAAACTTTATTCTTTTCTGTTTAAACAATGCAAAATTGAATTGCTAGTATATGATGCTTATGAGTTTGCTAAACATACTAGACAATCTTATCCTGCAATAAATAATAAGGCTTCAGTTCCTTTTATGACTATCCATTTTGATGTATGGGGCCTACTCAAACTGTGTCTTTATCGGGTTACAGATGATTTGTGACCTTTATTGATTGTTGCAGTAGATTAAATTAGGTATATTTGATGAAAGGAAAAAATGAAGTTTTCTCTCATTTTCAACAGTTCCATAAAATAATTAGTATACAATTTGATGCTCATGTTAAAATATTGAGAACTGATAATGGTACAGAATATATGAATGGAGTCTTTCAGGAGTACTTGAGGCATATGAGATTTTATATCAGACTTGTTGTGTTAATATTAGTTCACAAAATGAGGTATGTGAGAGAAAAAATAGACACTTACTTGAGGTTGCTAGGTCTCTTATATTTGCCATGAATATTCCTAAACCTTATTAGGGGGATGCTATTCTTTCTGCTGCACATCTTATTAACAGGATGCCTCTTCGGACATTGGAGTTTAAGAGTCCTTTAGAGGTTTTGCAGGATAAAAATTCATATACCGTTCTTCCAAAGGTATTTGGTTGTGTTTGCTTTGTTCATAAGCTTAATAGTGGAAAATTAGAATCCTGAGCCCTGAAATGTGTTTTTGTTGGTTATTTTAGTACTCAGACGGGATATAGGTGTTATCATCCTCCTTCACGAAAATATTTTGTGAGTATGGAATTTACTTTCAGGGAATCTGAATCTTATTTCCATCCACCTCTTCAGGGAGAGCATAGGAGAGAAGAGGTATATTTTCCTTCATCCTCATCCTCTCCCAACCTTCAATTTCAGGTGGAGAATCTAGGTTTAGAACTTATACCTAACAATGAAACTCAAAGAGAGTCACCTAAATCTCGAGAAAGACTGAAAAGGCCAGATTTGAGAACATATACTCGACGAAACAAGACAGATATAGCCATCGAGCGTAAGGCTGGCGATCAAGCTGGAATCCACATTCAATTCCTGAACATCTTGAGGTATGTGATGAGTCTCCTTTGGCTCCTGATGAGTCTAATTTTGATTCTCAGTCTGTTCTTCTTTCTTCTGATAATGATCTTGATATTTCTATTGCTCTCCAGAAAGGTGTTAAGATCTGTACTAAACATCCCATTTCTAATTTCATCTCCTATAATTCTCTGTCTCCATCCTACAGAGCCTTTCTACTGTCTGTTTCATCTGTCTCTATCCCACAGGATTGGAAGAAAGCTTGCCTCGATCCAAAATGGAGGGCAGCTATGGTGGAGGAAATGAAAGCTTTGGCAAAGAATGAGACATGAGAACTGGTTAATCTCCCACTGGAAAAGAAGCCAGTTGGATGTAAGTAGGTATTCACTATGAAGCATAGAGCAGATGGTTCAATTGAGAGGTATAAGGCCAGACTGGTAGCAAAAGGCTTCACACAAATGTACGAAGTAGATTACCAAAAGACCTTTACTTCTGTTGCTAAAATGAATACCATTAGAATTCTGTTGTCATGTGTAGCGAATCTTGAGTGGGACTTGCAGCAGTTTGATGTTAAAAATGCTTTTTTACATGGTGACTTGGAAGAAGAAGTGTATATGGAAATTCCTCCAGGGTTTGAGGATGAGAAGACTAGAGGCTTTGTATGGTCTAAAACAGTCACTTAGAGCATGGTTTGATAGGTTCAGTAAAGCGATGATCTTCTTTGGATACTGCCAAAGCAATGTTGATCATACCTTGTTTATGAGGCATCGTAGAGGCAAAATCACACTACTTATTGTCTATGTGGATGATATTGTGGTAACTGGTGACGATAAGGAAGAAATGGCTCTTTTAAAGGAGCGCCTAGCATAGGAATTTGAAATCAAAGATTTGGGAAGGCTCAAGTACTTTCTTGAAATAGAGGTTGCCAAATCAGATAAGGGAATCTTTATTTCTCAAAGAAAGTATATCTTGGATCTGTTGAAAGAAACAGGAATGCTGGGCTATAAATCAGCAGAGTCTCCTATTAAGGCCAATCATAAATTGCAAGCTGGAGTTGGAAAATCAATGGATTTAGGGAGATATCAGAGGTTGGTTGGCAAACCAATTTATCTTTTGCACACTAGACCGGACATAGCATATGCAGTTGGTTTAGTGAGCCAATATATGCATGATTCTCGTGAATTTCATTTGGAGGCTGTTTTCCGCATCTTGCGATACCCAAAATCTACACCTGGGAAAGAACTTCTTTTCTCAAAGCATGGTCACCTTCAAATTAAAGCCTTTACAGTTGCAGATTGGGCTGGGTCTCTTGATGATAGGAGATCAATATCAGAATATTGTACCTTTGTTAGTGGTAATCTAGTCACCTGGAGAAATAAGAAGCAAAATGTGACAGCTAGATCCAGTGCAAAAGTCGAATTCAGGGCAATGGCTCAAGGTATCTATGAGTTATTGTGGTTACCAAAGTTGATGAAAGAATTAAAATTGTTTGAAGCTAATAGTTTATTTTTGTTTTGTGATAACAAAGCTGCAATCAGTATAGTTCATAATAACTAGCATGATCGGACTAAGCATATAGAGATTGATAGACACTTCATAAAAGAAAAAATTGTGGATGGTTCCTTAAGTGTCTCCTACGTAAGTTCGAAAGATCAATTAGCTGATGTTTTCACTAAAGGGTTAAGTTGTAAGGTGTTTCATACCCTAATTTGCAAGTTGGGCATGTGTAACATACATGAACTAACTTGAGGGGAAGTGTTGGAATCTCTTAATTAGTGCATTAACTATAAATTAGAATATGTTAAAATTCCTTAATTAGTGCATTAGCTGTAAATTAGAATGTAAATTAGTGATATTAGGGATATTTGTATTTATTAGCTTTTATTTTCTTTCCTATTAAGGCTATAGCCTTTGCGTATAAATTTGAATTATTGTAACACTGTGAAATATATCAAGAAATTCTTCAATTCTCTCTAATCTCAACAGTTTTCAATCACCAAAAAATAAGTCAGAACAAAGACCAAAGTAAAGCAAAAGTTGTAGCCTACATGCACATACATGAAAAAGAAAAGAAAAGAAAAGAAAAGAGGCAAATGGTAAAATTTAAATATTTTAGTCATCAAAATCATAGAAAATAGCGGAACTACATCTGTATGGCAACATAAAAGAAAACAACTATTTTATTGGCCTCTAGGGATTGAATCCCAGAGGATTTGAGGCAAGATGATTTATTGGAAGCTCACAAAAGGATTTTAGCAAATAATGGGCAATTGTAATGCCCTTATCCTCCACCTTCTCCCCCTCGCCCCCCAACACGCACACAAAAAATAGAAAAATAGAAAAAAAAAGTGGAAAAGATAAATAACAAGGAGGCAGTAGGCACATAAAAGAATTCTCACCAAAATGCTTGCCCACAAACACAGCATACTAGGTTGCATCCTCCATTCTTTTCTATTGGCTTGTGACATTTTGGGCAAGGCTTTGTATGGACTGTAATCCAATTAACCGTCTCTGATTCATCTTCGCATTTCTTGGACCAAAGCTCCCACATTATACATGAACAAGGTGAGTGTGCTTCAGACAAGCAACTAAAACAAAATTGTATACCACATGCACATTCAACCTCACAAAGTTCATCATCCTGAACTCGTATTGCATTTCCGCAATGGGGGACACTAGGGCACCATTTAACTCTTTTGTTGTCCTCAATATACGATTCAAATAGAAATCGATCAAATTTCTCTGCAAGATTCGGATTGTGCATGCTAACTAAATGTCTGATTTTAACATCATCACAGACAGCATTGCACTGGGGCGCCATGCACCTAATGCGTCTACTCTGGCCCTCATTTATCTTCACAATAAAATGTTGAGTCCAACCTAAACAGAAAATTTATTGTAAAAATATATTGATATATTTTTTCTAGGCACCAGAAAGATAAATTGACATATATATGCAGCCTATAGAACATGAGAGAATGTAACCTCCTGCCTGATGACAAAGCCCATATAAGGATCTAGGACCTGGAAAACTCTATATTGAGAACTGAATATAGGCGATACATACATCAGGAGCTTGTACTTCTTCCTCTAACAATTTTTGTCAACAATGGTTATTAAAAATTTTGAGTATAAACGTTTCAATGTTCATTAGAATACCCAAAATAACATCTGTGAAAATGATCTTTAAAATGGTTTTTGCTAGTTGCATCTTTTTCATTAAGGGGCATCATGTTGACACCATTGTTACAATCAACAGTAACAGCTAGCACAAAATAGTGACTGCTGGACTATGCAATACAAAAATTATGGTTCAATTGTTCTTGAAAGTTCTTCAGATTGATGAAACTCAGGTTAAGAAGAACAGTTTTGTGCATAGGCAATCATACTGTTTTGGACAGCCACAAACAACTAGGATTTGCAGCTTTATTTAGTTAAATTGTGAAAACAGATAAAATCTAGCAGTGTACTTACAGCTGTTGCAAAAGAAGTGACCACAGTCCATGGCAGTCACCTCACTGGCAGATACATTATCAAAACAAATGTTGCACTCAATCATAGATGACAACTCGGGTAAGATAATGTCATCATGATCTATGATGGTCACACCCACTTCAGCATACAATTTATCTCTCCCCTTTTCTATGAGTAACTGAAGCACCCTATCAACATCCCAGCGATGATGAATGAGTAAGCTCCGCGCCTGGTGCTCCTCCAATGATAGCAATTCCATTACTGTATGAATGTCGTCCCTCTACAAAATTTAACGCCCACAGTTTCCCTCTGTTAAGAAAAGCAATACAGACACATAGAACTACTTAAGGTAACATATACCTCTACTTGTAGTAGACTATTTTACCTGTGCAGCCAAGAGAGATTCTTTAGTGATTACCTGCAGAAAGAGGATTATTAGACCAAATTAAGAAATAAATTGAAGGAAGTTTTTATTCTTATTCTATACAAAATTCAATACTCTCCCTCAAAAGCATAAAAACCGGCATAAACCTAACTAAATCGCAGGAACAAAGACGATTAACAAATATAAAATTTCAACTAAACATATGCAATGTGAAAATACAAAAAATTCTATCCAGCAACTATTACATTATCGGCAATATGTAAATTTAGTAATTCACAGCAATCAATCCTCAAAAATCAGCCTACCCAATTTACTACATACACATGCAATTCTAGTGGCGTTGTCTGATTGCTGAGAAAAGGCATTAAACCAACACATACAAAAAATAGCAATTGTTTTCCACTCAAACTTTCATACCAAAAAAATGGAAACCAATCCTTACCATAGAAGACGAACCACTCTTGTTAGCTGCCACTAACTGAGTGTCAACTTGAAACCCATCTACAGAATCTTCATCATCATAATCCTCATAATCTTGATAATAATCATCGTCACAGTAATCCCCCATTTAGCTTAGCCTATGTATCTGAATCTGAGTAAAAATTATATGAAAGCAATAAAACTGAGATAAATTTTCCGGGAAAAGAGAAGAGGGTTTTGTTTTGTGTGTGTCGTTGCTTCGTTTGTCTACTTGTTTGGGTTGTGTTTGGTGATGATCAAGTCAATGTTGGTTCGAGTTTCGATTTGGCTTATGTGTTTTCTGAAATAAACAACTGGCCTTAATAATAACTCCGACCGAGTTCGGAGTCTGAACGTCTGCGCAGTGGACTGTCGCCGTTATACGCTGTCTGACGTTGTTTGGGTTTCTACGGCGAATTAATGGCCTTAGTTTTGGATACGTAACAGCCTCAGCCAGGAGACAGGGGACACTCCGTCTTTGCCTTTCAGCCCACAATTCATATTTGATGACGCGTTGATTTGAATCCTTGCCACAATTAACTTGTGGTTTTTTTAGTGAATTAATTTTTAAAAAATTAATTTATCTAAAATGAATTTTAATTATACTTCACCATTTAAAAAAAAATTACATTATTCTGATCATTAAAATACTTGTAAAACTGTATATATTAGGATTTAAATTGTTGAATAACAGGTTTTTTTTTTTTGAATTAAATTATGATACAAATAAAATTACAAAAAAAAAAAAAGAAAATTATAAGATTCTAATGTACCATATGCTTATAAAAATTCATTTATCACATAAATAAACATTTTTCCCATATGAAATTTAATTATTTTAAACTTTTAATATCAAGTGAAAATTTAAGATAAATTATCAAATGTTGATAGTTATAATTTTATATAGGAAGAAATTTTTTTTCAAAAAATGCAGTTGTTGATATTCGGTAATCCTGAATTGCAGGTGTGATGGACCAAGTCCAAGTCCAACTTGGACTTATGTGAGTTGTGTCGCTTCGTGGCCTATAAATATGGGGGAACGTGGCCATATTTTTGAAGGTTTGTTGAGAGCAAGCAGAGATAGGCCCACCAAGCTGAGAGGTGCGCTTATTTTTGCGAGGGATTCTGTAAATTAGTTAGTGGATGCCAAAATATCATTTTCTATTAATTTATGTGGGTGATTTTCACAAACACAAATAATAATAATCATAATTTTACATAAAAAAAAAAAAAATACAACATCACATAAAAAATATAATTCCCTACAACATCAATGCAAAATAATAATAAATTATTATATTTAATAAATTTTAATAAATCAACGCTGCACTTGTTAAAAAATCCGTTTTTGCTTTAAGCTATTAATGCTTTAATAAACTTGGCTATTAATTTTTTTAAAAAAATCTCAAAAAACATTTTGTATGAAAAATTAAAATATTAAAGAAAATCAAAGCACTGGTCCTTGAAAGAACCGAGAAAAAAAAACTCATATATTATAGGATTGGGCAATGACAAAATAGCTACTAAAAATGCATATGCAAATTGCGAACAGATAAAACTTTTTTAGGTATTGCTATAAGGTATTATCACAGAAAGGAATTCCCTATTTTGCGTTCAAAACATATGATAGCTGAACATAAAGTTAATTTGCTTAAATACAGCATTACAGAGATGTATACTGTATACAAACAAAAAGCCGCTAGACAGAAAGTAAAACAATAAAATCAAACTTCAACGTTTAGAATACTGTGGAGCCTTGCGAGCTTTCTTGAGACCAACCTTCTTCCTCTCAACTACCCTCGAATCCCTAGTCAGTAGCCCTTCCCTTTTCAAAGGGGATCTATGGCTCTCACTCACCTTTAGCAATGCACGGGAGATGCCAAGAGAGATTGCTTGTGCCTGACCAGATAGACCACCACCATGAGCTTTGACAAATACATCATAGCTGCTCTCGTACCCCAGGGTTACCAATGGGACCTTTATGTATTGAAGCCATAAAGGGTTACCTTGAAGATATTCCTGCAAAGCAGTAGAAAACCCAGTCACAGGGAATATATACACATGTAGAGGGGAGATAATAGCTCCATATTCGCAATCACAGCAATGAAACTAGGCATGATTATTGCCACTAAAGGTAACCTGGAAGAGTTTCACTATTGGTACAACATGCAATCCTCATCTATATGACATTTGAGAACTTTGGCATCTATGGTATTCACCTAAAGGTACAACTCATCTCAATTCAACTCAACTAAATCTTTATCTCAAAAATTTGGGGTCGGCTACATGGATTATCTTTCTCCACTCTAAACGATTTTGGGTTAAATCCTCAGAAATGTGTAATGCTTCTAGGTCATGCTGTACTACTCTCCTCCTAGTCAATTTAGGTCTACCCATTTTTTTTCTTTCTATCCTCTAACCTAATGTACCCTACTTGTCTAACTGGAGCCTTCGTATGTCTACGCTTCACATGACCAAACCACCTCAATCTCCTTTCTCTCAATTTATCCTCAGTTAGCACCACTCCTACCTTTTCTCTAATACTCTCGTTACGGACTTTATCTAGTCTAGTATGGCCACTCACCCGCCTTAACATTCTCATCTCTGTAACTCTTATCTTAGACGCATACGACTCCTTCAGTGTCCAACACTCACTATCATATAACATAGCCGATCGTATGACTGTACGGTAAAATTTTCCTTTCAACTTATTGGAAATCTTGCGATCACATAAAACTTCCGTGGCACGTCTCCACTTCAACCATCCGGCTTTAATCCTATGACTAACATCCTCCTCACATCCCCCATCTACTTGAAGGACTGAGCTGAGATATTTGAAGTGATTACTTTGGGACAGTACCACTCCATCTAAACTAACTCCTTCCTTATTGCCAGTTTGGCCTTCACTGAACTTACAATGCATGTATTCTGTCTTCGTTCTACTTAACTTAAAGCCCTTTGACTCTAGAGTACTTCTCCAAAGCTCTAACTTTCTATTGACTCATTCTCGCGTCTCATCTATCAGAACAATAGCATCCGCAAACATCATGCACCAAGGAATACTCTCTTGTATATGTTTCGTCAATTCATCTAAAACTAATGTAAAAAGGTAAAGGCTTACAGCTGATCCTTAGTGTAATCCAATTGAAATCGAAAAATCTCTTGTATCCCATCCCACTATGCGCACAATAGTAGTTGCTTCTTTATATATATCTTTCAACACTTGTATATACCTAATAGATGCTCTCTTTTGTTCTAACACACTCCATAAGATATCTGTTGGAACACTATCATAAGCCTTCTCCAAATCAATAATAACCATGTGTAGATCTTTCTTCACATTTATATATTTCTCCATCAATCCTCCAATGAGAAAGATTACTTCCATAGTTGAACGATCGGGCATAAAGCCAAATTGATTAAGAGAGATAGAAGTATCATGACGTAGTCGATGCTCCACAACTCTCTACCACAACTTCATAGTATGGCTCACGAGTTTAATTCCCCTATACTTTGAGTAACTCTATATGTCTCATTTATTTTTAAAAATAAATACTAAAATACTCCTCCTCCATTCATCAGGCATTTTCTTTGAGTTTAGAATCTTATTAAATAATTTAGTTAACCATGCCACTCCCATATCTCACAAACACTTCCACACTTCAATTGGTATTCCATCGGGACAACAGGCTTTACCCACTTTCATTCTCACTTTACCCACTTTCATTCTCTTAAATGCTTCCTTTACTTCTAAAGATCTAATCCTTCTAGTATAATTCACATTCTTTTCTATTGATCCATAGTTTATATTCACGCTATTACCATTTTGACTATTATTAAAGAGATCATTAAAATAATTTCTCCATCTTTCTTTAATGTCCTTATCTTTCACCAACATTTTTCCTTCTTTATCCTTAATGCACCTAACTTGATTGAGATCTTGACATTTCCTTTCTCTCCTACTTGCTAATCTATAAATATCTTTCCCCCCTACTTTAGTTCCAAGTTTCTCAGATAACTTTTCAAAGGCCTGTGCTCTTGCTTGACTAACTGCCTTTTTTGCCTCTTTCTTTGCTATCTTGTACTGTTCACATGCCTCATTATTATCACATTTAGGTAATTTTTTATACCATTTCCTTTTTTCTCTTCACTGCCTTTTGTACTTCCTCATTCCACCACCATCTCTCTTTTGAGGGTGATCCATGTCCTTTAAACTATCCAAGTAGTTTTCTAGCTACTTCTCTAATCTTTGATGCCATCTTTATCCACATATCATTGGCCTCCATATCCAGCTTCTATGCTTCGGACTCGAGAAGCTCATTTTTGAACTTCACTTGCTTTACTCCTTTGAACTTTCACCACTTTGTTCGAGCTACACTATTTCTTCTGACCTTACTTGAATTATTCCTAAACTTGACATCCAAGACTACTAATCGATGTTGACTTGTTAAAACCTCTCCTGGAATGACCTTACAATCCTTGCATAGAGCTCTATTTGTCTTTCTGGTTAAGAGGAAGTCGATTTGGCTTCTATGTTGCCCACTTTTGAAAGTCACTAAATGTGACACTCTTTTTATAAAGTAGGTATTTGCTAGTATTAGGTCGTATGCCATATCAAAATCCAGCATGCTTTTTTTCTCCTCATTTTGACTGCCAAAACCAAAACCTCCATGAACATTCTCATAACCTTGCTTATCACTTCCTACATGTCCATTCAAATCTCCACCAATGAAAACCTTCTCTTCATTCAGTATGCTTTGTATTAAATCATCCATATCTTCCCAAAACTTTTGTTTACTCTCACTATCTAATCCTATTTATGGAGCATAAGCACTAACTACATTTATTGTTTCTCCTTCTAGTACTAGCTTTACTAGTATAATTTTATCTCCTACTCTTTTCACAGCTATTACAGTATCTTTTAATGCTCACTCCGTTATTGTTTCTCTTCTTTCTAATAAACCACAGTTTATACCTTGATTTACCTTTTCTCTCTTACCAATTTAGTCTCTTGAATGCAAGCAATATTTACCATTCTCCTTTCCAGGTATCCACAAGCTCTATTAATTTTCCTGCAAGTGACCCAACATTCCAAGTACCAACCCTGATTCTCCTCCTATACTGTTCATTCCTAATTGGTCTCCTTCTATGATATCTTCTATTATTTTCTATGTCTATCTTGTGTTCTGTTCCACTATCTATTCTACTATCTGTCCTATGGACTAACTTCTTTACCCACACTCGTCCATGATGTAGGAACCCTTGCTCACTTAACACCACACCCGGGGGCCGGCATGACGCGTCGCTTTTGGTGAACGCCCTATACCCTTGCATATTTCTCACTACACCCGGGCTCCAATGTAGCGCGGCGTAAGTAGAGGACGCCCAACATTTATATCATTTGAATCCATATCATAAGGTGTGACGAAATTTTTACGCTGGTTGTCACCTACCACAACCCTCCTCCTTTATCCAGGCTTGGGACCGGCTAAGCGCAAACTACTTAGGCGGGGTTAGTATTCACCTAAAGGTACATTGCCTAAAATGATTCTACACATTACTCTCAAGTGAATTAAAAACCATATGTAAGAGCATAAATAAAGAGATTCCTCCTGTATGAGGAAGCCAAAGCCCATAAAAGGGAATCATCATTAAAGTTGAAAACAAACCCAGAGGAAAGGAACTGGCTGAGAGATAAGTTTATTGTTACATGCACCAGTTCAACTGCAGGAACCAAAATCTACTCATTACTTTAGGAAAGACAGCATGTACTTTTTCCATACAGGCGGTGTTTCTGAAAACAGATGAAGAAAATTTGACACAAGTACTAGCGAGTAAACAAGTCATTTGAGCCGAGTTGCAATCACTGGGAAGAAAATCATGTATACTAACAACAATCAACAAACATGGAACTAGAATGTCTAAAAAGTGCATGAAGTTAGGAATCTTTTTTAAATAGATCACAAGTTGCCAATAGGGATGCAATAGAATGTATTAGACAAAAAATCCAAAATAAAATAACATAAAAAATAAGAGGAAGACAAGATAGACGCCAGACCATGGCCAAGGTGGAAAACAATTTTGCAACTGCAAAACTATTAGTAAGACTAACAATTTACTCCCCCTCTTTTCAAGCTAGTTGGAAAGCACACATTATGAGATACCAGAATAAATTCACGCAAATTTTCTGAACTTAAGCCTGCAAGGATACAAATCTCATACCAAAATAATAGAAAGGAACCTATTTCCTATAAGGTTGGCCAGGATAAAGCACAGCAATAATTTCAAACAGCATGAGGAGCATATTACTATATATATTTGAATAAGCAATAGTCCAAAAGTGAGAAGTACTTTAAATATAATATTCAGAGAGCATCTCCGCATTGAATATTTACCACCATATTTACCAATTAAGGATTGAAAAAGCTGAGATGGAGAATTCATATTATGTGCTTAGAACAATTCAAAACAACAAACAGTTTTAAATCTTTGATCATAACAGAATATATGCCATTGTAAAACCATCATAAATCAGATTGTAGGTTACAAAAATCATCCAAGATACAGATATGGACAGAACCACATCTATCTAAAACATCCAAAAACTTTGCGCCCTAACCACAACAGATACGGAAAGACACAAAACATGGCATCGCCCATTTCAATATTGAGGTCTCAATCTACAGTTATGTGGTTAGAATTTGCACTTCCTTGCTACTTCCTTAATCTCAAGCCAAACAATAGATATATGAATTAAGTAATCCAATAAAACAAAGCGCTATACTTGTTTCAAAATTCCTAAATTTTCATCCATAAAAAAACTAAGCCAAAAACATGACCTTATAGCATGCGCAGAAAAAGATAGAGAGGAAAGGAGGAAAGACCTTGGCGTCGCGGTAATTGATGATGACTTTGCCTGTGCCTTCTTGAAGAACGACTCGAGCAATGGCGCATTTACGGCGGCCGGTGCCGATGATGGGTTGGGCGGCGAATCCACCGGGGAGCCTCGACTTAACCAATTTCTTGAGGTCAGTGGTCTCGGATTCCACGGGTGACGCAACAGTGGCGGAGACAAGAAGAGGTTTGGGGGAGGGCGAGAACGAAAGGGATTTTGAACGGGAAAATGAGAGGGTGTTTGGTTTTTGCGAAACTTGAGAAGAGAAAGAAAGTGAAGACAAGTATGAGGTGAGCGAAGAGATCGAGATTGAGATTGACATTTTGATTTTCTTCGAGCTCTTCCTTTTCTGGAAGAGTATAGAGGACACTCACCCCAGACAGACTAGGGCCATGAGTATTTTGAGCAGCCATGCCATGACCGGGCCAAGGGGGATCATGTTAAGCGAATTGATGACAATGCCCATCATCTCCTTTTTTTGGCCATATCTATCTGTATCTCAGATTGGTAGTAGACGACGCCGTTTAAATTAAGTTATTCAGATTCAATATACGCTGCTATCTTTGAATGATACTACTTGGACTTCTTGGTCAAAGAACCAATAAATACAAAATTATCAAACTAATTTTTTTGTTTTCAATATAAATGAACCATTTCCATTTCCACTTCAGAAAAAAGGGATTCAAAATCTCAAATAAGCACTAAAAAGAATCATCAGAAGATTCTTGCATACATCGAAATGGATATGTCATCCCATCTGAATCACTGTTACTTCATGATTCTGAAATGGTTCAAACGTTGTAACAGAAAGCTATAGCTACAATCCATCCATTTCTTCTAACTTGGAAGGCTTAAAATGTCTCAGCAGATTATTTGTCTCGCTGTCATTGTCTCTGCAAAAGCAAGAATTACTTCTAAACTTAATTAGCACTTTTAATCAGATCAATGCTCTGCAACTGATCCTCCCCATTTCTTAACACGGCTCTCAGCTTCTTCTGCCTGCAAATCCAATAAATGAATGACGAATAAAACAGCTAAAAATTAAAGGTAATTTCATTTCGCTATTGAGAAACGTAGAAAGAGCAGATGTACTGACTTCTCTCTTCCAGTTAGTTATTGAAGTGACTATAATCAATATGACGGTCTGCAAACAAATTCCTCCAATCATCCCTGACCAAACACCCTGCATGACAAAAATTGATAAATGCATGAGGAGAGCATATTTGGCTTTTTCTTCTTCTTTGTTATGGAAAATGGACTGCATTCGGATTTTTAATTGCATAGTATATCAAGAAGTAGAGAGGCTATAGATTTTGTTAGTTTACCATAGCGCCAAAATTAAATGTGAATCCCAAGAGTATTCCAGCCGGTAATCCAACAATGTAGTAACAAGCAATGTTGATGTATGCAACAAGAGATTGCCATCCAGCTCCAACAGCAACACCTTGAATAAAAGTAGCAAAGGAAGTTTAACAAATAGAAGAAACTTAAGATGCTAAAAAATATGTTACCTATCAAATATCTGAGGTCCTTAGGCGCTCACCAGATAAGACAGGCTGAAGGCTGTTTAGAAGTACAGTGACTGCAAGCAAGACAGCAAGTTTGGTAGTTTCATTACCAACAGCCTCACTGGTAGTGAAGAGGTAGGGGAAATAGTCTCTTGTTGCAAAAACCACAGCCATGCAAATAACCCCTATTGAGATGGATGTCACTGAAACCACTATAACTGACAATTTCGCAAGCCGAGCATTGCCAGCTCCAAGTTCATTTGATACTCTCACACTGTCAGTAAACAAGCATGTGTGTGTTATTCATGGTATCTCTCCATTTTTCTTGCTGACGAGTGAGTGCATAGGAGAATAACGTGAAATTTAGAAGACGACTACTATATAGGATATTAGAACTTCTTGTTTCAGGATTGAATTCTACATTATAGGCAAACAAAGCATATGAGACTACCATTTCAAAAGAACTGAGACATATACAGAGACAAATCACCTTATGGCAGCGTTGAATCCTAGAGCAATCATTGCATCCCATCCCTGTATGTTCATGCTGCAAATAAATAAAAATGAATTTAATTAAACAAGTTATCTCTATATGTACAGCTAAAAGATGCTCAACTAGCTAGAAATACTCAAGAGGAAAAATAAATAAAAATGAATTTAATTAAACAAGTTATCTCTATATGTACAGCTAAAAGATGCTCAACTAGCTAGAAATACTCAAGAGGAAAAACAAATAAAAACTCTTTGAGCCAGCAACCCATTAAGCATAATGGAGTATAGAAACTTTACCATATAGAAATGGCATCAACTGGTATCAGGGGGTTAGGCAAGCGACCAGTTATCACCACCAGTATCATTAAGTACCAAAACTCCAAGCTGCAAGTCAATTTTGCGCAGTAGCATCAGCGTTATGCCTTGGCCTTATATGATACAAGTCTATAGTGGTGAATTTAAGAGGAAAAGGAAAGGAAAAGGAAAAGTTTACCATAACATAACAGCAGATGCCAAGGAAAGCTTGACAAAACCCCACAAGTCTGCAAATGCAAGCCATGAGAATCCACTCCAAGCACCATCCGATTTGGTAATGAATATGTACAACAATTGTCCAATAACTATGAGCCACCATGAAGTGTTAAGTGTGATTGCTGCTCCAGTTAAGCCCCATCCAAGCTTCAGTATTAGTAACCAACTGAAAATTGCGTGCAACACCAGTACTACAGCGGATACCCAGGCCATTACAAACACTTTCCTCTGTGATTGCAAAAACTTTTGTATAGGAAAATTCGTCGCATATGCGAACAATTGCGGTAGCATCCACAGAGCAAATTTCCCTGCAACAAATGCCCCCCGATCAAGAGTAAGCATTCTCAAAATCTCATTGTACAGATGGTAAAATCAATTCCAAGTGAACAAACAATAAAAACCCATTAACATTTGTGGCGCTAAAATCATTTCCTTGAAGCAAAGCTAACTGGTCTTCCACGCCCTCCCAGTTGGCTTGTTCACAGAGCACAGAATATAGGCTTTGTTGGACCTATGACGCCTCAACCTAAATGACTTATGTATGATGTTTCCAAACAAATGGACCCACATGGGCATTACTTCCTTCAGTTCCTTGGGCCATTAATTCATCTTACTTCACCATTTTTACATTACACTCTGTAGCTTTTTTTTTTTAATCCGAAAAAATAATAATTAATAAGAAAAGGAAAGAGTGAAACCTGCAGCTGTAGATATCTCGGTAGTCTCTCCAATGAGTTCCAAAATGGGGGGAGACCAAACATAAATCGGAACCAATAAGCAGGCAGTGGTCAACAAAATGACCCATGATCTCTGCATGTATATACCTAGCATTCGCAGCTTCCCCGCACCGTAGGCTTGCCCACAGAGAGTCTCCAATGCACTACCCATTCCCAACTGCATTCAACACATAATATTAGTGAACCACCAAAAAAGAAAAAAAGAGCAAGCCGAAGAAGAGCCGACCATGACACCGAAGGCCAGACCAGCAATAACGGAGTTCTCAACGGAAACAGCAGCGAGTTCAACTTCACCCACAAGGCCAGCAAAGGTCTGAGTGAGTGCACCCAGCGAGTACTGGCATATGGAAGTGAAGATCGCTGGTCCTGCTAGCTTCCATAGCCTCTTTGACTCTTCCCCGAATTCTCTAACAACGCTAATAGGCTTCTGCTCTTGATGGCCACCATTGGGATGGCTATCGAGAAGAGGAGCATCTATGGCCATCACTACTTCTCTGCTAGCTGTGGCTCTCTCTTCGTCTGCTGCAATAGAAAGATGTGGTCTCAAACTAGTAGTATTTTAAGACCTAAAGAAAAGGGTTTGTTTTAGAATTAAGGATCTGTTGTTCTTGGCCAACCTGCAGCTGCAGCTACAGCAGGTAGGTATGAACTAATTTAGCACTAGCCGCACGTAAGAATTTTTGAAAGGTCGTTACACTTAATTAAGTTTTAATATTTGCTCGAATGTAAGACCTGGAAGACCAATGAAGGTTTGTTGTTACTTGAGAAGTTTAGTTTGAAATTCTGTTTCTAGGGTCACTTGTTAGTTTCAGTCTTTCAGATCTGAATGTCACAACCCTGTTTTGGACCCACAAGCCAAACTTAATTGTTTGCTGTAAAGAGTATTATAATAGTATCATAGACCCAATCAACTATGAATTATTATTTTAATTAGAATTATGGTTGATCTTGTATAATAACGCATTATTGATTGAACCTATTATGAGCCTAAGAAAAATCATACAAAGAACTCTTACAAGAAAAATCTTTCCGTAACCATCCTCCCAAATCTTAAAGAACTATGTGCTATCCAAAGAACACAGGTTGAATTGCAACTGTGCATCAAAACCAGGAAATTCTTCAGATATACTGCCATTGACCTGGTAGATTACTCGATGCATATAATGCGTACATACCCATTGGATTACGCAGATCATTATCATAATGCTTAAGCGCTTTTCTCCAAAACTGCTAGCAAATGAGTAATGGCTTGGGAGTTGGGACTGCTAAAAAAAATAAGTATATTCCATTGCCGGGATTTGAACCCGGGTCGCCTAGGTGAAAGCCAGGTATCCTAAACCGGACTAGACGACAATGGATTAATGCCAATCAAGGAGGAAAATTTTACCTTGGCTTTAGGATTTCTCTTATTTTCCGATGGTTCTTTCTCTTCCAATTGTTTCTTCTTTGAATCCGAACTTAGAGCTGTTAAATAGAACAGGCGGACCGAAATGACTTTGCCTAAGCCCAAAATGCAAATTTATGTTGAAATGTTGGTTTACATGATTGAAGGTGGATTGGTGTTCTGTAGCTGGATTTGGAGGATTCATTAGAAGAACGAAAGGGGCTGGGCTGTTGCAATTCATATCAATTGCAAAGGAATTAGAATAGTGCTTGTTCCAAAAATTTCACTCATTTTCTTTTTCCATCCAATGATTAATTTCTTGTAAGAATTCTATTGCTTGATCAGTTGTTCACTTGTTTCGGATGCATTATCATTAGCATTAGTATCTAAATTACAATATATTCCGTATAAGAAGATGGCCAGAGAGTATCTAAATTTGCATGCATGCATGCAGCTCATGCTCGGAACGTGGAAGAGAGAAATTCCCAGTGTAGACTACACACATATCACAAATCCTTCTCTCCAGGAACTGGAACCCTTATGCTAGACTTGCTCAAATCACTGGTATGGTTGGGAGTTGGGAGATGTCAACAACAGGATTCAATATTTTTAAATAATTAAATTATAAAAATTAAAAAATAAAAATTATTATTAAATTTTTTAAAATAAACATTATAAATTAATTCACGCATTCATTCATCAAATTTTGATCAGATTCATTCTAATTGCTTTTGTCTTTGCATTTGATGATTCGAAATGTTACACTAATTGTAAATGTCAAACTTTTCATTTGTTATTATTATTATTATTATTATACACTTTGAACTTAACTCCCGTGAGACACGCTTTGATTAAAACAATTTTAATGCCAACTACTATGATATTAATATTATTAATTTTCAAAAGTTCTTTTTAAAACATTACATACATAAATATATTTTATGATTTTTCAAATATGTGCAAATAGGCATTTATTAATATTCATCTAATGCACTCTATTTATATGACAAATTATAATTTTTAATTTATTAAATTTATATAATGTGTACCCATTTAGAATAATTTTTTTTTATAATTTGTCATTGAAGTTATAATTTTTATATAAATAAAATATATTAAATGAATTTTATTAAGTGCATATTTATATATTTAAAAAAATTATATATTTTATATTTATTTATTTACTAAGGTTTTTAATGATAATTAAAAAAATAATTAAATCAATTAATGTAACACCCCTGATTTTTTATATATTATTATTGGGCTACGTGTAGGTATCCTCAATTCGCGGAAATTCGATTTGTCCTGATTCAGTGAATTTCCTACATGCACTACCGAAAAAGTCTCCGAATTGGATCGAGGTTTTGGCTACCCCATCATTGTCAGGCATCCCGAGCGCATTCCCGAAGTCGGAATCGGCAAAGGTAAAACCCGAACCTTGCTTTTTCGTAATTTTCTAGTGCTTAAATAGGATTAAAAATCCATAAAATATTCGTG
This sequence comes from Hevea brasiliensis, assembly GCF_030052815.1. Taxonomy (NCBI): domain Eukaryota; kingdom Viridiplantae; phylum Streptophyta; class Magnoliopsida; order Malpighiales; family Euphorbiaceae; genus Hevea; species Hevea brasiliensis. Next base: position 3,287,670 of record NC_079504.1, on the reverse strand, counting down.
GTAGCTTAGAAAATTACGATTCTTTTTGCAATAGCTTAGTAATATTTCTAAGGACCATGGGGCAGAGTTTTATAATTTTTAGGGCTTATTTGAGCAGTTTTTGCAAAAATGATCAATTATAAGGACTAAATTGAAATTTTACATATTGTGATGGATGATTGATTTGATGGGCCCAGGAGGGGCTGTGTGACGTGATTGAGTTGTGGATATGTGGATTGTGGATATAGAAGTGTGTTTTAAGCCCTTTTGCAGGTTGGGTAAGTCTTAGGTATAGGGGAGACTCTGCCGGATTTTCGGCACGACTTAGGACGTATTTGGTCTTTTTCCTTGTTTGTATGAAGTCAAATTTATTAAATGATTGTAATAAAATTGTCAGGTGAGCCGGGACAGCCTTCATCCTCCGCCCAGCCGCCACAGTGATTGTCGTCAAGTCTGTGAGTAAAATATTAATTTTAATTGTAATTTCGATATTATTATATGTTCAACATGCCCATGCATCACTTATATGCATATATTTATGTAGTTAAACTCTAGGCACGATTTATGATGCATTGATAAATGTTAAAGTGCCATGATGTTGTTGTGGTAATTTGGAGCAGTGTGCGTGCGTTGGCGTGCGTGTGATGTGGTGTGGACTATGGATAGGACGGGTAGTCACGGCTTGAGTTCTTCATTGACCCGATCCTTCGAGGGGTAGTCACCGCTTGAGTTCTTCTGGGACCCTCGATTTGGTTTATTAAGCGAAAGTCCCGCTTGAGTTCTTCGGCACGAGTTAGATTTAAGAGAGTCAGATAGGATCAGCTCCCATATGCTATGATTGATGCTACAGGGTGCGTGAGTGCTCCAAATTACCTTTTTGATGTTATGATGTGAAAATGTTGTGTATGTTGCATTTCACTCCACAGGGCGCATTAGTTTCAGATAGTTATAGAGATTATGGTTAAAATTGATATTTTACTCTCTGAGTCAAACGCTCACTCCTGTTCAATATTTTTCCAGGCCACAGGAGGAGTTATTTTACAGAGCAACCTGTTTTCTTCCTCGCAGGTTTAATGTCGATTATTTAATTATATTATTATTCTCTAAATTTGTAATTTAGGACTCTGCATGTGCTAGTAGTAGCATTAAGCCTGTCAGGGACTGTATGAATTCAAGATCGCGTATTAATAAATGAAAAGAAAAATTTTACGAGTTTTAAATGGTTATAAATGAGGTAACAGGGTTGAGCTGGGCTCCCCTAATTTTTGTTTCTGATAATTTCTGGGCTAAGTTGGCCCGAAATATAATTATAACAGTTAATTTAAATTATTTTATGTGCATATTGGGCCTAAATTGTGGGCCTGGTTATGGATTTGAGGAATAGTTAGGCTTACTACGGGCCTCGGGGGCTTTAAGCTGACCCAGGTCCTAGTGCCGGTCCGGCCCATAGGTTGGGTCGTGACAAAGTTGGTATCAGAGCTTAGGCTCCAGATTCTTAGGGAATGTTCATCTAAAGTGTTGGGAAGAGTCTACTAGGAGTCACATGCGGAGTATAGGATTATGTTTCGTCTTTTCCTGTAATTCTTTGTTTCTAGATTCTACGTTATACCTCGGGAAATATAAGATTACCTCAGTTAGTGTCTTGATTTTCGTGGAGTACATAGAAACATGAAATAGATTTAGCAAACTTATTGAGATCTACCTTGGAAACACGTACTCCAATAAATACTATATTTTTGTCAGTATGGGTTTAAATGGTGTGCCCATTTCGTGCAAGGCACGAGTACATAAAAGTGAGTCTTGAAAGTACAGTTGCCCTAGATAAGGATGAGGATACCATTGCCGGGCATCATCGCTGGATGACCCGCATGAATAAGTTTATGATAATAGAAGATTCAAGAGAGATAAGAAATTAGGAGACCTAGTCTGTCAGGACGTATCATTGTAACTATACAATGTTCTCGATGTCTGCTCTGTAAGCTGCAGATTATAGTACCGACATGAGATTATTGTGTAGAGCTGCGTACTTCCCTGTAGTGCTTATGATGAGGATGTTGCGTGCGACTGCTTTGGTACAAGAATGTCGAGCAGTTCTATATCCGCAAAGGAGTTGGGAACTCTGGTTAGGGATCTAGAGCTAGAATATCGAAGGTCACGGTTGGGTGGTAACTAGAGTCGGTGACTGGGATTACCTAGCATGAGCTAGAGTTACAGTAAGAGTTGCAAAGTAAAGGTGACACCTATAGAGTGAGACCATCTAGTCTTCGGTATGGAATTTTGGATGGTTTTTGCAGTATGACAAACATTTTGCTTAGAGCTTAGTGAGAATAGTATACCTTGTGTGTATCAGTATGGAATAAAGTACAACCCTACTACCTAGAGAAGGTCGAAACTATGAATATATGATTTACAGAGCTATGATATGATAAGAGAGACATTAGTTTGACATGGTTTTGGGCAAGGTGGTAAATGTAGTACCTTTGTTGCAGCAAGTTAGGGTATAGTCCTATCTTTTCATAAGGGATCGAAAGTTATTACTAATAATGGTGACCCACAAAATAGTGCCCGGATGGACTGTAGAGTGTGGTAGAGAGTAGTTGGCTCTGTATCCTGGAGAGGATACAAGTTCCATTATAGGAATCATATATAATCAGATCACGATGGATGTAAATCCTTTGAATTGGATGACGGGTTTGGGTGCCCGAAATCTTAAGTTTTGGAATTGAGTAAACATGGAAAATAATAATAATAATAATAATAAAAATAATAATAAATAAAATTACTGCAGAATCAGTTCTCGAGGTAGTAAGGGTATTATGTAAGCTAAAGGATAAGAATAGAGATCATACAATAAAAGTATGATCAGAATTTCTTTGAGTTCCTTTCTAATTTCAAATTATTCAAAACAATAGTATAATCTAATTATAATAGTGTTAAGAGTAATAAATTAGTGAAGATAAATCACGAAGGCCAATGGATAAAGAAAGTGCAGAATGAAAGTTTGGACAATTGATTGCGGATGCAATATAATCTAAATGCTAGTGGAAGTACTAGCTAGAGTGGTCAAAGGACCAAATCTGAGTAGCACAGGACATATGATAACGCGATAGAAACTCAAAGATATAGTTAGCAAGTAAGCTATTTTGTTAGGAAGAAGAATGGAACCAGGATAGAATAGTCAAGTTCTATTTTGGGTAAGACAAAGGAAATAAATGAAAGGACAACCTAAAGAGCGTATAATAAAAGGAACAAAGTTAAGATATAGGATAGGCTAAGTGTTATTCTTGGCAAGGAGAATGACAAGGATGGAAAACCCAAAATGGGACCACATTAGTGAGAAAAGTGATGGAGGTATGGAATACAATAATAATGAGTAAATGTTAGAAGGTGTGCGATGGTATTGCGGACTACCTAAATAGGTAGAGAAAGAGAAGTTAGTAAGCAGTAAGTTGAATAAAAGTCAGTCTAAGGGATCAAATAGGTATGATGAGAGGAAAAGAATGATAGATAATGACACATAGGTTTTAGGTTAGACTTTTGAGATAGTGAGAAGGTAGTTAGAGGTTCGTTATGAATGTCAGGCAAACATTTTTAGTGTGATCAACAGAATCACTTTGCAGTGAAGCAATAACGACAGAGCAACAGTAGGGGTAGAATAAAAAGTGACAAGTATGGATGGTAATAAATCACTAGAAAGTTCAAGGATCAAATTAATGACCCTAGATAAGAGTGGAATTAGTGTTAGAAGAATTTATTAGTGAGAGAAATCTTTCAGGAATCAACAAAAGTTAAGGGCACAATAAAAACGATGATAGATATGAATCATAGGTCGAGTATAAGTAAAGTTAGTAAATTATAAAATATTATGTCAAGAAGGAAAATGGTACGGTAAAGGGTTCATGCAGATGATACCTTATAGGTAGAGCATAATTGTGCTAGGAGATGATGAAATTTGGAGAGAAAGACCAAGAAACTTAGGTGAAACGTTATAATATGACAATTGGGTGTAGTTGAATATAAGAGGATATTTTCTTTCTTTTCAAGTTTAGCTTGTGCTTTTGGTTCTAGAAGGTTATATAAGGAACAGAAACTGAGTCAAGGAGACCTAGTTATTGAGAGTTTGGTAGGCACAAATTCATACATAATTTCCTGATATGAGAATGACAGTAAGTGCATACCTAGTATTAAGTATGAAAGGACGAACAGAGTAATGACAGGAGTTAAATTGAGTTAGCTACTAAGGCTTGCAACTGTTTTAAACTATGAGCTGGAGGAAATACTAATTGTGGATGAGTTTCAATAGATGAAATTATTGCTGATTGTAACACCCCCGTTTGCATAGCCTGGTAGATTTCACTGTTCCGGTGACCGGTGTCGGTCCGGACAATTAATAGGATTAGGGCCACACTTAAGACAACTTGAGAAGCCATAAACATAAATAATTAGTAATGTTTAATTAGTTAACTACAAATAAGAAAAACAGAACATAAGAGGTTAAACGAGCCGAGAGTCACAGCGATGAGTGACCTCCTCGGGAACGACTGCGAAGTCGTTTTAAACTCAAATTTTGAACCGTAAAAAGTGACGCTGCGGTCCTTAGGACCCTCATGAACACAGTGGAAAAGAGAAAACCACGAAAAAGAACTGTTAAGCCAGTCAAATAATTAGGTCAGGGAGCCGGAAGAAATATTGGATTATTTGCAAACCGGGATGAACCGCGAGGTCAATTTGGTCAATTGACCCCGAGAGCTGACTCCTGACCTAACTGTCAAATAAAATCGGAGAAAAGAAAATTTTGAAATCGAGAATTAAATTAAAGAAATAATAGAAAAAAAATAAATAAATAGAAAAAAAAAAAGGAAAGAGGTTGGAAAAGTCAAAAGTTATGACATCATGTATGATGTCATAACTAAATTAATAAATTGAATTAATTAATTTGGAATTAGTGGTCTTTCATAAGCAAAAACGTGTAAGGGAAAAACAAAAGAAAATCTCTTCTTCTTTCATCTTCCTTGCCACCCCATCTTCCTCCCAAGTTCCTCCATGAGTGGACTTCCATGTAAGCTTACTTTTAAGCTTAGTTTTCTTCACTTAATTCAAATAACTCCATTAAAAACCTCCCTAGAGCTTATTGTTACAACTTGAGAAGAGGATTACAAGAAGAAGGAAGAGTTAAAGATAGGGTTTTGAAGCTTTAACAAAAGGTTAGTATGTTAAATTGTTACTTTTCCATTCAAATGCATGTTTAGGTAATTAAGTGAGCTAATAACTTGATTTAAATGAAACAAATATGGGGAAAGAATTAAATTGAAATTTTGGGCAGCTTGAGAGGAGTGTGGTTTGCATGAATATGATGCAATTGAGTGAGTTTAGAAGCTTTACTTAGTGAAATGATTAACATTAAAATTATTAGAAGTAGTTAAATGCAAGAGTTAGTGAGATTAAGGTTTCAATGCTAGGTGTTATGGACTAAAATTGGGAGAAATGCATAAATGGCATGTTTAACCTATTGTGACATGAAATAATGATCAATTAGGACCAAATAAATTGGATGGGAATGGTGGAAAAATTAGCTAAATTCGTAGGTCAATGGTCATGTCACTGGCAAGATGACCAAACCCACTGAAGGACCAAAACTCAATTTACAAGTCCAATTGATATGCCACCAATTGGAGATGAAAATAGACATAAAAGAGCACAATTTTCATTAAGGAACCATTGCCAAAAACTGACCAAAACTTGGTGAAACAATTGACCAAAGTGAGTTGATAGCAGGCTGCCCTGCACTAAACTGACCAAATGAACAGTAACTGTTCATTTGGTCATAACTCGAGCTAGGTAGGTCAAATTGACCTGAAATTTTACCAGCAATTAGATATGATATAGATCTAAAACTTTCATGAAGAACACCAACCCAAATTAGGCCATTAACCCTTTCAAAATCATTGAGCAAAATTAAATTACTGTACTGAGATTCTGCAGAATTTTCATTGAGCAGCAATGTTTGGATGGCTATAACTCTCTCTAGAAAACTCGGATTTAGGCGATTCTTGAACCGATGGAAACCTAAGACATAGTACAACATTTCATATGAAGAAAGTGAGACAAAATTATGAACTTAACTTGATCAAACAATTGACCAAAGTTGGACCAAAAATCTGCCAGCACCTAAATTGCAGTATGAACAGTGCACGTGAACAGTAAACTTATTTTGGCCATAACTTGAGCTACAAAACTCCGATTGAGGTGATCCAAAAATGAGAATACACTTAAGACAATAAGGAACATTTTCTATGAAGGAAGTTTTGTCAAATTCCAACAGTAGATCGACCAATGGAATAGTGCACCTAAAAGCACCAAAACCGAAAATTGGCAATTTTGCCAAAATGACCTAAGCTTTAAACAAATGACCAAAACCAACAAGTTTGGTGACCAAAATGTGGTATGTGGGTGAAGTTGGAGTTCCCATACCCATTAAGCCTTAGAAAGTCAATAATTTGACTTGAATAGTGCAGTGAATAGTAACCCGAAACACAAAATTTCGAGAACGTCGAATTTAACACGTTAGAGCTAGCTAAATGTGAAGTTAAGTTTATTTTGGATTTATTTTAAGTTCTAGTACTGAAACATTGTAAAATTGTGTGTTTCAGTTGAAAAGAATATCGGGAAGGAACCCGAGGAACCGAGTCGAGGCTAAAGGACGACTCGTTTGAGGTTTGTGCACAACATATACTTTTATAATCATCTTTTGCATATCGTTTTAAATAATGTGAAATATTGGATTATGACATTCTTATGATGTTGATCTAAATTGTTGAAAGTTATTATGTATATTTGAAAAGAAAATGTTTAGCAAATTGTTAAGATAAGTTTTGAAACCACAATGTCATGACCACATATTTGAACACCTCACTAGCACGACTAGTGGGGGTAATTAGTTTCGAATTTTGATTGTGCCAGTAGAAGAGGATGTGAATGGATATCCATATATTTGAGCTAGCTAGCCTTGTGATGTGATTTCTCTTTAGCCTCTGGCTATTGAGATTCTATTTGTTTCGAATGGCATGATTTAACTGTGGGTTTTATGAAATGTGTTTTGATACTTTGAAATAAACTTGGTTTACATGTAAAATCTTACAATGCATGATTGTATTTAATTTTCATGTTTAATCAAATTTTTGAATGAATGTGCTTTAAGTTTTGCATAAAGATTATTTTAGTATATTGTGCACCACTGAGTCTTAGTACTCAGCGATAGCTTTTATTGCTGTCGCAGATACAGAGATTAGAGGAGCAGCAGACTGAGCTGCTGAGGTGTGTGAAGTCATCAGTTTGAAGCCTTCGGGTATAATTTATACCCTAACTGTAAATACTTCTTTTGATGTATATATTGCACATAAATGTATGGACATGTAAAAATGGGTCTTGAGCAGCTTGTACACAAATTTGTATGAAGTTTGTAATAAAGTTTAGTTTGTGTTTCTTTTGATATAAATTTGTAAGGTTATGTATAAATTATTTTGTTTTTAATGAAATATGAATGATATTGATTGTGATATTTTGAGAATTATTGAACTTGTGAATTTTGATAAATTGATTGAGTTTGATTGTGAAACCGAAGTAGTGGTTGAGAAAATCTTTTAGAAGTGCTTTTTACAGGTATTCGAAGAACGGTTTTATCAAAATACAGAGGAAACTCTGTCAAAATTTTTATCAAATTTGCGGAAAACTAAAATGGCCAAAAATATTAATTAGTTTTAATTTCAACTAAATGTTTTAAATACTCATTAGAAATGCTCACCACTTGTCAAAGATAAGAAAATTGTTTTAAAATCCCTTGTAGGGTACTTAATGAGTTATCGGTAGGTGAAGTTCGGTAGTTCATTAGGTATTCTACGGGATCATGTTATGCCTTACAGAGGGGTAAGGTGTGACATGTTTTAGTGGTATCAGAGCAAGTTTTTGAATTATGTTTTAAATTGTGAATTTGTGTTTTTCTTTGTTAAGTACAACTGCTCAATGTCCATAATTGTTACATACAGTGCATTACATCATGAATATGAACTAACGGAGGGAAATCTCCTTGTGTTACTTGTTCAGGAGATACCCTAACTTCGATCAAATGGAAGAAGGATCGCTCGATTGAGCGATCTGTTGAAGCCGAGGCACAAGGGGAAGCCCCACTTTACCGAATGTCGGGGTCAAGAAGACCAGCCCACAAATGCCGCAAATTCTCGCATTCGCCTGACAGATAATAGCGGCAATGTTTCAACAAATGGCTGGGGGTATGCCTGCTCAAGCTCCACCCCAACCACCTGTGGCACAACCACTGCCTCCAGCCAGACAATATGATAAATTATTGAAGTATGGGGCTGCAGAATTTAAGGGTACAGTAGACCCACTTGAGGCAGAGCAATGGCTTGAAAGAATGGACAGAGTATTTAAGAAGCTGCACTGCCAAGATGAATTAAAGTTTGAGTATTCTGTGTCTCTACTGCAAGGGGATGCGTATGACTGGTGGAAGACCATCCCCCACAGCTTGGCTGAACCACCAGTGCTAACCTGGGATGACTTTATCAGAGAGTTCAGACAGAAATACATCCCAGACGCATATGTTGATCAGAAATTGCAAGAATTTTTGAGTTTGAAGCAAGGGAATAGATCAGTGGCAGAGTATGAGAGGGAGTTCTCCCGCCTGAGTCACTATGCGGAGAGTCTCCTTACTACCAGTAAGGCAAGGTGCAAGAGATTTGAAACGGGTTTGAAGCCCAGCATACGGATGCAAGTTGTAGGATTTCGACACAGCAACTTCTCAGAGCTTATGTCTCAAGCACTTGAATTGGAGAGAGTTGAAGCAGAAGCAAACCCAGTGAAGGAAAAAGTCGAGAAATTAGAAAAAGACAAGGGGGAAAAATCAGTTGAGCAGAGTTCTGGTGCTACCTCCGAAAAGAAAAAGAAGTTTAGTGGACCCAGCAGGGGTCGAGGTGGCAGATTTGGCAGAGGCAGATTTTCTGGTCAGAGACCCCCTAGGTCTGGTCAGCAGTCAAGCAGGGGTTCACATTCTGCCCGCCCCTGTGAGACTTGTGGCAAGATTCATGGGGGGGAATGCTATTGGGCCACTGGAGCCTGTTTTAACTGTGGAGGCAAGGGCCATATAGCTAAAGACTGTACTAGTGCTCCGAGATATGGTCCAGCTCCTACTCGCCGAGGATCTATTCGCAGTCCCGCTCCCAGGTTCACACATCGGTTGGCGAGGAAGAGGCAGAGGTAGAGGCACCGCTCAGCAATGGCACAATTGGTCGGGCCAGACAAGGAAGTGCTTCAACTGAATCTACGCAATGAGACAGCGTGAAGAGGCCGAGACTTCGATGTGGTAGGGTACATTCTCTATCTCTCGATCAAGAAGTATTTGTATTATTTGATCCGGTTCAACCCATTCATATGTTAGTGCTAGCATAGTTTGTTCACTTGTCGCTCCATGTGTGCAAATGGGTTTTGAAGTGCTAGTAACTAGTCCGTTAGGACAAGAGGTCCGGGTCAACAGAATCTATAGAGACTGTCCTTTGGTGATCCAAGGACATGTTTTCCTGTCAGATTTGATTGAAATGCCCTTTAGGGAGTATGATATCATCTTGGGCATGGATTGGTTAGCTAGGCATCACGCCATGATTGACTGTAGATTAAAGACGGTCACTTTTGGTCTCCCTCTGTACGGTGATGTGGTAATACACGGGAGAGGCATTTATCGCCATCAAACATCATTTCGGTGCACTAGCTAGAAGGATGATTAAAAAGGGGTGTGAAGCATACTTGGCACATGTGATAGACACCCAAGTAGGAGTCCAGCACTAAGGGACATCCCTACGATATGTGACTTTCCGGATGTGTTTCGATGAATCGCCGTGATTACCTCCGAAAGAGAGGTGCGATTTGAGATTAATGTTATGCACAGTGTGGACCCAATCTCTATAACGCCATATAGAATGGCACTGCAGAATTGAAAGAGTTGAAAGTGCGATTGCAAGAATTGCTTGATAAGGGCTTTATCCGCCCTAGTGTGTCACCTTGGGAGCACCGGTGTTGTTTGTAAAGAAGAAAGATGGCACTCTCCGCTTGTGTATTGATTATCGGCATTGAATAAGGTGACAATAAAGAATAGATATCCATTGCCCGCATTGATGACTTGTTTGATCTTGAGGGGTGCAACATGTTCTCCAAAATTGACTGAGATCGAGTTATTATCACCAAAGTACAAGAGCAAAGTATTTCTAAAATCGCCTTGAACCCGCTATGGCCATTATGAGTTCTTGGTCATGCCATTCGGTTAACTAATGCTCCTTTGCTTTTATGGATCGATGAACACTATTTTCGCACCATACCTCGACCAGTTTGTTGTGGTATTCATAGATGATATATTGGTCTATTCGAGGAATGCGTAAGAGCATGATAGACATCTCGGATTGTATCTGCAGACTTTGAGGAGAAAGCGACTATATGCCAAATTGTCGAAGTGTGAATTTTGGTGAAAGAAATATCTTTTTGGGGCATGTAGTATCGAAGAGGGCATTAAGGTAGATCCAAGTAAGATTGAAGTCGCCCCATTGGAGGCCACCCGAAATGTCACAGATTCGCAGCTTAGGTTTAGCTGGATACTACCGTCGATTTGTGAAGGGATTCTCCATGTTGGCATCTCCATTGACCAAGCTGCTTAGAAAAGATGTAAAATTTCAATGGACGGATAAATGCCAGCAGAGTTTTGATGAATTGAAAAGATGTTTGACTGAAGCTCCAGTCCTTACCTTACCTACTCCAGGTAAAGAATATACAGTATATAGTGACGCTTCTCACAATGGGTTAGGCTGTGTATTGATGCAAGATCGAAATGTCATTGCCTATGCATCACGCCAGCTAAAACCGCATGAGAGGAATTATCCGACACATGACTTGGAGCTTATAGCTATAGTGTTTGCTCTTAAGATCCGAGACATTATTTGTATGGGGAGAAATGTTACATCTACACAGATCATAAGAGTTTGAAGTATTTGGGCACCCAGAAAGAGTTGAATTTGAGACAGAGGAGATGGTTAGAGTTGATAAAAGACTATGATTGTCTGATAGACTATCAGCCAGGGAAAGCTAATGTTGTGGCTGATGCCTTAAGTCGCAAGACTATGGCAAGTCTACGGGTTACTCCTTTGTCTTTGGTACATGAGTTAAGATCATTGCATGCTAGTTTAGAGATTAGTGATGATGGGCGACAGGTTGCATGGCATGTACAAATGTTGATTGATCGATTAGAATGGTCGCCGTAATGATCGAAGTATCGGTTGATGGAAGAAGTCCGACAGGCAAGAAACCGTAATTCTCACTCGAAATGATGGTCTATTGCTACACCAGGCGTAATGTGTGTTCCTAATGATGTTGAATTGAGGAGGATCATTTTAAAGGAAGCACATGAGTCTCCTTTGCCATGCACCACGTGGTACAAAAATGTATAGAGGGCTAAAGGAGTATTCTTGGTGGATGGGTATGAAGAGAGATGTGGCGAGTTTGTATCCAAATGCCTAACTTGTCGCCAAGTGAAGGCAGAGCATCAAGTACCACTGGTTGTTACATCCACTACCGATGCAGTGGAAATAGGAGAGAATAACGATGGATTTTGTGATGGGACTTCCGAGGACACGTAAGAGTCATGATGCAAGATGGGTCATTGTTGACGATTGACTAAATCGCTCATTTTCGCCGATCCGATGGACTACGCTTTAGAAAGATTGGCCAAGTTATACATCGATGAGATTGTGAGATTGCATGGAGTGCCGTATTCATCGTATCGACAGAGATCCTAGGTTCACTTCTAGATTCAGGGTAGTCTTGAGAGCCCTAGGAACTAGATTGAACTTCAAGATCGCATTCCACCCACGCATGCATGGCCACCCGAGAGGGTAATTCGATCTTGGAGGACATGCTACGGGCTTGTGTGATTGAGTTTGAGGGTAGTTGGGATACACACTTGCCTTTGATTGAGTTTGCTTACAACAAATGCTACCAATCAAGCATTGGGATGCCTCCATATGAAGCTTTGTATGGCGAAAATGTAGAACCCGTTGTGTTGGGATGACGTGGGTGAAAGAAAGATGATTGGACCCAAATTGTTCAACAGATCAAGAGAAAATCCGGTGATCGAGATCGACTTAGAGCCGCATCGATCGTCGTAAGTCCTACATTGATTTGAAGAGAAGGGATATTGAGTATGCAAGGGTGAGAAAGTTTTCCTCAAAGTTTCTCCTTGGAAGAGAATTATGAGATTCGCGAGAAAGGGGAAACTAAGTCCTCGTTTCATTGGGCCATATGAGGTTACGGAAAGAGTGGGTCCTTTGGCATATCGGTTGGCACTACCTCCGAGTTGGAAAAGATACATAATGTCTTCCATGTGTCTATGTTGAGGAGGTATCGATCGGACCCATCTCATGTACTACCAAGTAGAAGAAATAGAAGTGAATCCGGACCTCACATATGAAGAAGAACCCATAAAGATTCTCGCTTATGAGGTGAAGCACTACGGAATAAGCGGATACCGTTGGTAAAGGTGTTGTGGAACCATCATTCGGGCCAAGAAGCTACTTGGGAACGAGAGGAGGACATGAGGAGACAACACCCACAAATTGCTCGTAGATTGATACGTGTAAAATTTCGAGACGAAATTTATTTAAGAGGGGAGAATTGTAACACCCCGTTTGCATAGCTGGTAGATTTCATCGCTCCTGGACCTGTGTCAGGACAATTAATAGGATTAGTGCCACACTTAAGACAAGTTGAGATGACATATACTTAAATAATTAGTAATGTTTAATTAGTTAACTACAAATAAGAAAACCAGAACATAAGAGGTTAAACGAGCCGAGAGTCACAAATGATGAGTGACCTCCTGAACGATCACAAGTCGCTTTAAACTCAAATTTTGAACCGTAAAGTGACGCCGCGGTCCTTAGGACCCTCATGAACACAGTGGAAAAGAGAAAACCACGAAAAAGAAGCTGTAAGCGGTCAAATAATTAGGTCGTGAGCCGGAAGAAATATTGGATTATTTGCAAACCGGGATGAACCGGCGAGGGGCAATTTGGTCAATTGACCCCGAGAGCTGACTCCTGACCTAACTGTCAAATAAAATCGGAGAAAAGAAAATTTTGAAATCGAGAATTAAATTAAAGAAATAATAGAAAAAAAATAAATAAATAGAAAAAAAAAATGGAAAGAGGTTGGAAAAGTCAAAAGTTATGACATCATGTATGATGTCATAACTAAATTAATAAATTGAATTAATTAATTTGGAATTAGTGGTCTTTCATAAGCAAAAACGTGTAAGGGAAAAACAAAAGAAAATCTCTTCTTCTTTCATCTTCCTTGCCACCCCATCTTCCTCCCAAGTTCCTCCATGAGTGGACTTCCATGTAAGCTTACTTTTAAGCTTAGTTTTCTTCACTTAATTCAAATAACTCCATTAAAAACCTCCCTAGAGCTTATTGTTACAACTTGAGAAGAGGATTACAAGAAGAAGGAAGAGTTAAAGATAGGGTTTTGAAGCTTTAACAAAAGGTTAGTATGTTAAATTGTTACTTTTCCATTCAAATGCATGTTTAGGTAATTAAGTGAGCTAATAACTTGATTTAAATGAAACAAATATGGGGAAAGAATTAAATTGAAATTTTGGGCAGCTTGAGAGGAGTGTGGTTTGCATGAATATGATGCAATTGAGTGAGTTTAGAAGCTTTACTTAGTGAAATGATTAACATTAAAATTATTAGAAGTAGTTAAATGCAAGAGTTAGTGAGATTAAGGTTTCAATGCTAGGGTTTATGGACTAAAATTTGGAGAAATGCATAAATGGCATGTTTAACCTATTGTGACATGAAATAATGATCAATTAGGACCAAATAAATTGGATGGGAATGGTGGAAAAATTAGCTAAATTCGTAGGTCAATGGTCATGCTGCTGGCAGCATGACCAAACCCACTTTGAAGGACCAAAACTCAAATTTTACAAGTCCAATTGATATGCCACCAATTGGAGATGAAAATAGACATAAAAGAGCACAATTTTCATTAAGGAACCATTGCCAAAAACTGACCAAAACTTGGTGAAACAATTGACCAAAGTGAGTTGATAGCAGGCTGCACTAAACTGACCAAATGAACAGTAACTGTTCATTTGGTCATAACTCGAGCTAGGTAGGTCAAATTGACCTGAAATTTTACCAGCAATTAGATATGATATAGATCTAAAACTTTCATGAAGAACACCAACCCAAATTAGGCCATTAACCCTTTCAAAATCATTGAGCAAAATTAAATTACTGTACTGAGATTCTGCAGAATTTTCATTGAGCAGCAATGTTTGGATGGCTATAACTCTCTCTAGAAAACTCGGATTTAGGCGATTCTTGAACCGATGGAAACCTAAGACATAGTACAACATTTCATATGAAGAAAGTGAGACAAAATTATGAACTTAACTTGATCAAACAATTGACCAAAGTTGGACCAAAAATCTGCCAGCACCTAAATTGCAGTATGAACATTGCACGTGAACAGTAAACTTATTTTGGCCATAACTTGAGCTACAAAACTCCGATTGAGGTGATCCAAAAATGAGAATACACTTAAGACAATAAGGAACATTTTCTATGAAGGAAGTTTTGTCAAATTCCAACAGTAGATCGACCAATGGAATAGTGCAACTCGGAAAACCACAACCGAAAATTGGCAATTTTGCCAAAATGACCTAAGCTTTAAACAAATGACCAAAACCAACAAGTTTGGTGACCAAAATGTGGTATGTGGGTGAAGTTGGAGTTCCCATACCCATTAAGCCTTAGAAAGTCAATAATTTGACTTGAATAGTGCAGTGAATAGGAACCCGAAACACACAATTTCGAGAACGTCGAATTTAACACGTGAGAGCTAGGTAAATGTGAAGTTAAGTTTATTTTGGATTTATTTTAAGTTCTAGTACTGAAACATTGTAAAATTGTGTGTTTCAGTTGAAAAGAATATCGGAAAGGAACCCGAGGAACCGAGTCGAGGCTAAAGGACGACTCGTTTGAGGTTTGTGCACAACATATACTTTTATAATCATCTTTTGCATATCGTTTTAAATAATGTGAAATATTGGATTATGACATTCTTATGATGTTGATCTAAATTGTTGAAAGTTATTATGTATATTTGAAAAGAAAATGTTTAGCAAATTGTTAAGATAAGTTTTGAAACCACAGTGTCATGACCACATATTTGAACACCTCACTAGCACGACTAGTGGGGGTAATTAGTTTCGAATTTTGATTCCTACTCAGAAGTGTTGAGGTGTGCCAGTAGAAGAGGATGTGAATGGATATCCATATATTTGAGCTAGCTAGCCTTGTGATGTGATTTCTCTTTAGCCTCTGGCTATTGAGATTCTATTTGTTTCGAATGGCATGATTTAACTGTGGGTTTTATGAAATGTGTTTTGATACTTTGAAATAAACTTGGTTTACATGTAAAATCTTACAATGCATGATTGTATTTAATTTTCATGTTTAATCAAATTTTTGAATGAATGTGCTTTAAGTTTTGCATAAAGATTATTTTAGTATATTGTGCACCACTGAGTCTTAGTACTCAGCGATAGCTTTTATTGCTGTCGCAGATACAGAGATTAGAGGATCAGTGATCGAGCCGAGGTGTGTGAAGTCATCAGTTTGAAGCCTTCTGGTATAATTTATACACTAACTGTAAATACTTCTTTTGATGTATATATTGCACATAAATGTATGGACATGTAAAAATGGGTCTTGAGCAGCTTGTACACAAATTTGTATGAAGTTTGTAATAAAGTTTAGTTTGTGTTTCTTTTGATATAAATTTGTAAGGTTATGTATAAATTATTTTGTTTTTAATGAAATATGAATGATATTGATTGAAAGTATTTTGAGAATTATTGAACTTGTGAATTTTGATAAATTGATTGAGTTTGATTGTGAAACCGAAGTAGTGGTTGAGAAAATCTTTTAGAAGTGCTTTTTACAGGTATTCGAAGAACGGTTTTATCAAAATACAGAGGAAACTCTGTTAAAATTTTTATCAAATTTGCGGAAAACTAAAATGGCCAAAAATATTAATTAGTTTTAATTTCAACTAAATGTTTTAAATACTCATTAGAAATGCTCACCACTTGTCAAAGATAAGAAAATTGTTTTAAAATCCCTTGTAGGGTACTTAATGAGTTATCGGTAGGTGAAGTTCGGTAGTTCATTAGGTATTCTACGGGATCATGTTATGCCTTACAGAGGGGTAAGGTGTGACACTGATGGGTAATTTGAGGTTGAAGTTTAGAAAGCTATGGGCAGTATATATGATTATATTAAGGAGAATGAACACGTGAAGTATCTTGTTTGGAATTAAGACATGACACATATTTCCTACAGCCGTGTTAGTTCAGATGGAACTTATAGTTTATGGGGCTCATATTCATCCAGGATAAGCAATTTCCTACTAAGGCTGGTAGGGAATGATAATGTTCTGATAGTTAAGTTGGAAAAAAAAGGGGATACAAGAAAAATTTTCTATGGGTAATTATAAGTGTTACATAAGGTGAAGAATGTGCTGGTAGGAGTAAATCATAGGGTTAGAATCCCCGAAGCAATGGAACTAGTAATCAAGATAAGACTAAGAAATAAAAAGAAAGTTAAAGTTGATGATGGGATAGACATCTTTAAAGGAAAAGGTGTAAGGATGAGATAGGACTAAAATTAAGGAATAAGTACAGCAGGTTGAAAAGATACCAACAATACCAAAAATAGGAAAAGGGAAGTGGATAAGATGCAAAGGACAGGAAGAGAGCTAGATAGAGTCAGTTATGATAAGGAGTGTCTAACCACTGCCCCTGTGTTAACACTACCTATGAGCGGTGAAGGATACACCGTGTACTGTGACGCCTTCAGAGTTGGCCTAGGGTGTGTTTTGATGCAGAATGGAAATGTAGTGGCTTATGCTTCAAGGCAGCTGAAGAGGCATGAGCAGAACTACCCCACCCATGATTTGGAAATGGTGGCTGTAATCTTTGCACTAAAGATCTGGAGACACTATCTGTATGGTGAAGTGTGCGAGATATACACCGACCACAAGAGCTTGAAGTACATCTTCCAACAGAGGGATTTAAACTTGAGACAGAGGAGATGGATGGAGCTTCTGAAAGACTATGATTGCACCATCCAGTACCACCCTGGAAAGGCCAATGTTGTGACAGATGCCTTGAGCAGAAAATCTTCTGGCAGTTTGGTGCACATTTCAGTAGAGAAGAGACCATTAATTCAGGAGGTACATGAGTTGATGGATCAAGGTTTAATCCTAGATCTTTCAGATGAGGGGGTATTGTTGGCTCACTTTTCAGTGAGGCTAGACTTGAGGGACATAGTTAGAGTTTCCCAGCACAGAGACCAACAATTGATGAAGATTATAGAAAGAGTACAGTAAGGTGAAGGTGGTGAGTTTGGATTTGCCAATGATGGCGCCTTAGTGCAAGGTTCTAGGATATGTGTGCCTGATGTGGACAACCTTAGGAATGAAATCATGCGAGAGGCACACTACACACTGTACAGTGTCCACCCAGGTTCCACCAAGATGTACCATGATGTGAAAGATAGTTATTGGTGGAATGGCATGAAGAGAGACATAGCAAACTTTGTGTCCAAGTGCTTGACTTGTCAGAAGGTGAAGTTTGAACACCAGAGACCGTCAGGGAAGCTGCAAGAGCTCCCTATCCCAGAATGGAAGTGGGAAATGATCACTATGGATTTTGTGACTGGGTTGCCTCGTACCACGTGAGGATATGATTCGATATGGGTAATTGTAGACCGCTTGACCAAATCAGCTCACTTCTTGCCTGTGAAGACTACATATTCTGTGGCACAGTATGCCCGACTCTACATTCGAGAAATAGTCAGATTGCATGGAGTTCCGGCTTCCATAATATCTGACAGAGGGCCCCAGTTCACTTCTCGGTTTTGGAGAAAGTTGCAGGAGGCACTTGGCACACAGTTGAACTTCAGTACGGCTTTCCACCCTCAGACAGACGGACAGTCCGAAAGGACAATCCAAACACTGGAAGACATGCTTCGCATGAGTGTCTTGGATTTTGGAGGTCAATGGGATGAGCAGCTAGCTTTGGTGGAGTTTGCCTACAACAACAGTTATCACTCCAGCATAGGGATGGCACCCTATGAGGCATTATATGGAAGAAAGTGTAGGTCTCCTCTGTGTTGGACAGAAATGGGGGAAGCGAAGGTGCATGATGTAGACCTAGTGCAGTACACTTCAGAGGTAGTTCCTTTAATCAGGGAACGACTGAGGACAGCTTTCAGTAGACAGAAGAGTTATGCAGACCCCAGACGGAGGGATGTGGAGTTTGCAGTGGGCGACTATGTATTCCTGAAGGTTTCTCCAATGAAGGGAGTCATGAGATTTGGAAAGAAGGGCAAGTTGGCACCTCGCTATATTGGACCTTTTGAGGTTACAGATAGAGTTGGAGCAGTTGCCTACCGGTTGGAGCTACCACCCAACCTTTCTCACGTTCATCCCGTGTTTCACATCTCCATGCTCAGAAAATACATTCCAGATTCTTCTTATATACTACAGTCGGATGTAATAGAACTAAAGGAGAACTTGACATTTGAGGAGCAACCTGTAGCCATAGTGGACTACCAAGTGAGACAGCTAAGATCAAAACAGATCCCTATGGTTAAGGTTTTGTGGAGGAGCCAGTCAGTGGAAGAGTGCACCTGGGAGTCAGAACGGGACATGCGTAGCAAGTACCCTTATCTGTTCAATGTGTAATCATGTACTTTATTTTGCCTTGTGTAAAATTCGAGGACGAATTTTCTGTAAGGGGGGAAGAATGTAACACCCCTGATTTTTTATATATTATTATTGGGCTACGTGTAGGTATCCTCAATTCGCGGAAATTCGACAGTTGTCCGAATCTGTGAATTTCCGACATGACTCACAGAAAAGTCTCCGAATTTGATTGAGGTTTTGGCTACCCCACCATTATCAGGCATCCCGAGCGCGTTCCCGAAGTCGGAATCGGCAAAGGTAAAACCCGAACCTTGCTTTTTCGTAATTTTCTAGTGCTTAAATAGGATTAAAAATCCATAAAATATTCGTGGTAGCTTAGAAAATTACGATTCTTTTTGCAATAGCTTAGTAATATTTCTAAGGACCATGGGGCAGAGTTTTATAATTTTTAGGGCTTATTTGAGCAGTTTTTGCAAAAATGATCAATTATAAGGACTAAATTGAAATTTTACATATTGTGATGGATGATTGATTTGATGGGCCCAGGAGGGGCTGTGTGACGTGATTGAGTTGTGGATATGTGGATTGTGGATATAGAAGTGTGTTTTAAGCCCTTTTGCAGGTTGGGTAGGTCCTAGGTATAGGGAGACTCACGATTTTCGGCACGACTTAGGACGTATTTGGTCTTTTTCCTTGTTTGTATGAAGTCAAATTTATTAAATGATTGTAATAAAATTGTCAGGTGAGCCGGGACAGCCTTCATCCTCCGCCCAGCCGCCACAGTGATTGTCGTCAAGTCTGTGAGTAAAATATTAATTTTAATTGTAATTTCGATATTATTATATGTTCAACATGCCCATGCATCACTTATATGCATATATTTATGTAGTTAAACTCTAGGCACGATTTATGATGCATTGATAAATGTTAAAGTGCCATGATGTTGTTGTGGTAATTTGGAGCAGTGTGCGTGCGTGTGACGTGGTGTGGACTATGGATAGGACGGGTAGTCACGGCTTGAGTTCTTCGCTGGGACCCGATCCTTCGAGGGGTAGTCACGGCTTGAGTTCTTCGCTGGGACCCTCGATTTGGTTTATTAAGCGAAAGTCCGGCTTGAGTTCTTCGCTGGCACCAGGTTGGATTTAAGAGAGCTGTATAGGGGATCAGCTCCCATATGCTATGATTGATGCTACAGGGTGCGTGAGTGCTCCAAATTACCTTTTTGATGTTATGATGTGAAAATATTGTGTATGTTGCATTTCACTCCACAGGGCGCATTAGTTTCAGATAGTTATAGAGATTATGGTTAAAATTGATATTTTACTCTCTGAGTCGAACGCTCACTCCTGTTCAATATTTTTCCAGGCCACAGGAGGAGTTATTTTACAGAGCAACCTGTTTTTGCTTCCTCGCAGGTTTAATGTCGATTATTTAATTATATTATTATTCTCTAAATTTGTAATTTAGGACTCCGCATGTGCTAGTAGTAGCATTAAGCCTGTCAGGGACTGTATGAATTCAAGATCGCGTATTAATAAATGAAAAGAAAAATTTTACGAGTTTTAAATGGTTATAAATGAGGTAACAGGGTTGAGCTGGGCTCCCCTAATTTTTGTTTCTGATAATTTCTGGGCTAAGTTGGCCCGAAATATAATTATAACAGTTAATTTAAATTATTTTATGTGCATATTGGGCCTAAATTGTGGGCCTGGTTATGGATTTGAGGAATAGTTAGATTTACTACGGGTCTCGGGGGCTTTAAGCTGGCCCAGGTCCTAGTGCCGGTCCGGTCCATAGGTTGAGTCGTGACAATTAAATTATAACAAAATAGTTTTAAATTATATTAAATTATTTTTTATTTCACCTAATTAAAAGGGAGAGAGGAAAGTGATAATATAAACTTTAAAAAATTATATATATAATTATTATATTTAATAGAAATAAGAATAAAATTAAAAAGAATTGAATTAATATATCTAAATAAGCTCAAAATGATAAATAAATAGATAAAATATTTTTTTTTAAAAATGACAAATAAAATGGACAGATGGAGTTATATGCATTACAGCTTATTAATGCTATGATCACTTATTGTGATTCTTCAAACTGATTTAAAGATCAAAAAAATAAAACATTTAAGATGTTTTAACCTCTAAAAGGTTATTGTTATCTCTAATAAGATTAGGCATGAGACGTTGAAATAGAGGCTCCACTCAATGAGCTTTTATATTATCATGCGTGAATTTGATAAAGTAAATTTAAATAACGGCTCTTTAATCATTGCCCTTAAAAAATTAAAACAAAAAGTCATTGCTGGTAAAAAGATTGAAAAAAAAAAAATCATTGTTCTTAAAGAGAACTAATTAAAAAAAAAAAAACCTTATTATTATATAAAAAAAAATGGCAGCAGCGTGAAAATTCACAATCGTTGCTGTAAGCTTCTGCTAATGAAGAGAGAACCTTCTTTGTGGCCTTCTCGTAGAAGAATTGCAGGGGGACCCCAGATGCATTCCAACCAAATTGGGTTTTGATGATCCTTCGTTAAACCCTTTTTGGTTTATGACAAAAATCTGTTAATCTTAAACATTTATACGTTCATTTGTCCTTAATTGACTTTGAAATTGCGTACAATTCAAGCACTCCTTCGCTACCTACACTCTTTTCGTATTTTAACTTCTGTTTCTTGTTACTTCTCTCTTATTTTGCGTCTAGTCTCTAATCTCCATTATTTTTTGGACATAACCATTTTCTGATTCCGTGTTCCTGCATTAGATTCTTCTTTTATACAGAAAAAGATAAATGCCTGTTACCAAAAGTTCTCTTCTTTTCTTTTTCTGACTCTAAATTTTGTGGCTTTTCGTGTTGATTGGATCCAATCTGATCTGGGTTTCTTTTGCTTCTGCCGTTTTCTTGCAGGTTATTCTTAATTTCTTATAGGTCAGTCACTCCTGCATTACTTGGTTCTTTACCTTTTCTTTTTCTCTCTCCAGAATCCGAAATCTAAATGTTATGCGTGGTGAATTTGGTAGGCATGTTGAGCTGGAACAAATTCTCTTTCTTTTTCTGTTAGATTGACTTGAGCTGATGGCAAGTTCTGATAGCTTAACAACTCCTGGTTGAGGATTTTGCTTGCTATGGTGTATCTCTGGTTTCCAATGACTGCTATAGAGAAATGCAATAGAGTTATAGAGTTAGCTAACCTAGAACTGGAATTAATACTTGCACCCACATATGAAACGCCCAATCATTGGATTGCAGGGGCACTTGGATGCTTAGGCCCTTGCGTTGCTATTGTTTATTTGTGGGTTTTTTTTTTTTTTCAACTGCATTCAGTTTTTCTTTTTTGGTTTGACTTGACTTTTTTTTTTCCCTTTTTTGGTAAATGAATTTGTCCTCAATACTATCATCCATCTTGTAAATTGAGTTTCACACTTTCATTTTGAGTATGGAACTGCTTGGTGCTTGCAAATAACATAGTAAAAGGAAATATTAAGCAGCCTCTTTGTCACTTTCGCTAGCATCATTGTATGAATGGTTTATCTTTCAGGCAAGAACTTCATCGACCATGAACAGATGGCTTAGCAAAATTTTTAAAGGCTCCAACCATAATATTTCAGATGACCATTATCAAGGAAATTATGGAGAGGATCCTAATTATTACACTCCGTCCACTTCTGGGGTACTGACCAAGGCCATTTCTTAGCAATGAAATCTTTTATGTTTTCATTTTTGTGAAGTTGGATTAGATTGTATGATTGGAACATGCATTGCATCCTGTCTCTTATGTTTTCAGTTAAATCAAGCACATTTTAGAAGACAGCTGACAAAGCTTAGGGGATGCATCAAACAACATGTCCCTCATATGGATATTGTAACTTTGACTTTTTTTACTACCAAGAGTCTCTGAATAACCTTGGTTGAAAATTTTCTAAGTTAAACCTGATTCCTAATTTACTCTTCTTACTGTAGGTTGTGTGGTCGGAGCAGGAGAATGAAGACATCGATCGTGCTATTGCACTCTCCCTTTTAGAGGAAAATTTTGGAACAAATGTCATTAGTAAGTAACATGGATGTTATATGATACTCTCATGAGCACTTTAGGTATATACATTACTGCTTTGCATTGTGATCGAATCATTGCATGCACACCTGTGTTTCCAAAACTTTTGACTTGGAATTGTAGATTTGTTACTATCAGAAAAATAGAATGTGATTACTGGTGGAAAAAATGTGATTGTTGGCTAATATGTCTGTGGGATGCTGTCATGGATCTTCTAAGTATTGTGTATTGCTGCTTGGCATTTTGCTTAATCCATTGCATTTCTTGTTTGCAATTGTGTTCTTGTCACAAAATCTTTACATGACATTTTGAGATTTTTTGTCAGTCTCAAAGAAATAGTATGTGATGTACTGATGCCAAGTGCTGACACTAATGCTTTGATTTTATTGGTAGTATGTTGACTTATTATGGTACTTTTTCTAGATTGAGAATGCTATACTTGGAGAAAGTTCTTCATGGAAAGGTGCATAATGTAATACGGATCTGGCTTTTTTAAACAATAGCTTACATAATGGATTTAAAGCTCCACTTTAGGGCACTTGCTTCAGTGATTAGCTCTGTTTCCAGTCTAAGACCTATTGCATGTCCTTGAGATACATGATAAGCAGTGGAATTTCACTTCAAAATGCTACTCGTATGGGTTGTCTCAAGAGGTCTTATTGTTCTTGTTTAGTGTCTAATTCATGTTGCATCTCTAGTGTTATGGGTTTTTCCATGAAATACAGGAGCTTCAATTCAATTATCGATGTCAATCTATGTTGCTTTAAAGCAAGCTAAATGATTATACTTTACTAATTGGTTTTCTTTAACAAGATAGGTGAATTATTGTATGCTTAATTTTGCCACTTGTGCGCAGAAATTGAACATAATGTGAAAGCAAATTTTCCAACAGTCAGACATTAGAAAGAGGCATGCTAAAGATTTGTGCACAAAAGAAAAAAAAATCAGTGATACTTATTTTATCATGTATGCGTTTTGTTTGGTATTCATCTCATATCTTCTTTTTCTGCAATAAGTTATACTGGTTATTTGATATGTCAAACAATTGATTTATTACTTTCTACATGTTTCTACATGATTGTGAACCAATAGTTTGCTAGTAAAATGATTGAGCGTTTTCAGCTTCTTTTCTATGAAATTGTTTTATATTTATCTCGTGATCTAATATTCTATGATTTAAACTATTATGTTTTTCAATTACTGGATAGATAATGAGACTCAGCTGGAAGAAGATGAGCAACTTGCTAGAGCTCTACAAGAGAGCTTGAATGTTGAATCTCCTCCTTGGTACGGATATGGAATTGGAAATGGCAATGCATACCAAGGAAATGTATATCAACCCATCCCAGTTCAGTTTCCAATGGGGTATAGGTATGTCAGCTGTTTTGCACATTAAATTTTACTTTAGTTTATTGTCAATTCATTAACCATAGTGGTTTTAATTTCTTGTTAATTATTTGTTGATGCATACATGTAAATCGCTCTTTTGAAACTGTCAAATGTGTATATGATGTTCACCATTCTTTTCCCCACCTCTTTGCCTTTGGAAAGTGAAACAAAAATTATCTACACCTATGTTTTTATCTTTTATTACTTATTCCAAATTATCTGCTTTGCTCTATTTTGAGGCCCTTAGTTTTTACATTAGATCTTGATATTGTTTGAATAAAAATGTTGTTTCTAAATGACCATATTTTGATATCTTAATTCTCAAGGGCTTTTTTGATTGGATAATCTTCTTATGATGCATCAATTACATTGGCTTCGTGGAGCCTATAGCTAAAAAGGAGCTTTTTTTTTTTTCCCTTTTAAAGCTCTACTTATTTACTGATGCTGTGTAAAAGGGAGCTTCAGTAGCTAAGGCTTTCCACACTGTGGACTTATTTATTAAAAAAATTAAAATAAATAATATTTGAATGTGTTTATTTGCATTGATAATTGAACACCATCCTGCTCTGGTTTTGATGCTATCACTCTCTTTTCTAGTAACACAATATCCTCAGTTACTGTGTTAGTATCTTCAAGAAAGATGACCCAAGAATGCCTTCATTGTGGCTAGGATTTGTGCTGGTTGTAGTATGGAGATTGGTCAGGGAAGATTTCTAAATTGCCTCAATGCATTTTGGCATCCGGAATGTTTCCGGTGCCATGCCTGCAACCAACCAATTTCTGATTATGAGGTGCAAACCATACTCCTGATTAGCTGCCAATGTAACTTAGATTATGGCTGTTTACAGTAAACCCATTATTGGTTGTTTTACTAGAATTTTGTTTCAGTGGAGTGCAGTGGTTAACTTTACATATACTCTTTCTCCCACAGTTCTCCATGTATGGGAATTACCGTTATCATAAATCTTGCTACAAGGAGCGGTACCTTCCAAAATGTGACGTGTGCAAGTGCTTCGTAAGCATCTCTTCTGTAACCAGAAAATCCTTTATTGATTCTGACGTTGTACCAGCTGTTTGTGTCTGATCAAGGATCAAAAAGAAAAGGTTTCTATAACCATATGCCATAATTTATAGAATTTACACTTCAATTCAACACAAATACTAAAATTTCAGTAAAATTGGGGTCCAAAAGATTTGTTAATACTTTAGCTTGTAAATGTCAACTGCCTTGCTGTTTAACAGGTCTGAAGTATGTGTTGTTTTTCTTAAGTATTTTACTCATTTTCAGTCATTGTTGGCTTTTCTTTTGATTTTATATCTTTTGACAGATTCCAACAAACCCTGCTGGTCTTATTGAATATAGGGCACATCCTTTTTGGATCCAGAAATACTGCCCGTCTCATGAACATGATGGTACTCTTCGGTGCTGCAGCTGTGAGCGAATGGAGGTTAGTTGAATGAATTAAGGCATAAGCAGTGCCTTGAAGCTTTCCGGTGAAATTCTTGGTGATCTGGTTTTCTTACAAAATTTTGTGATACGTCTTCCCAATTCATACAGCCACAACACACAGGATATGTTGCACTTAATGATGGTCGGAAGCTCTGCCTAGAGTGCCTGGACTCTGCAGTCATGGACACGAATCAATGCCAGCCCCTTTACCTTGATATACAAGAATTTTATGAAAGTTTGAATATGAGAGTGGAGCAGAAAGTCCCACTACTCTTGGTTGAGAGGCAAGCTCTGAATGAAGCCCGGGAGGGGGAAAAGAATGTAAGTGTAAATGTGGCAAAGAAAAACTTATATTGCCTACTGTAAAACAATTTTCCTTTTTTAAGATAGGCTTAATTGATATTGACCTAAAACCTGTGGTTATTTTCATCAAATACAGTTAAAATGTACCCCACCTTTACTTTTCTTAGAGAAATTGAAAAATATAAATGAATTATGATTTTTTTTAAAAAAAATAAAAACTAAATTGAAGATTTTCAAGTTATGGCTATTCTTTGGTCATCAATCTTCTACATATATTATACAAAGTCAAACAATATTTAGTTCTTCTACGTTCTACCTAAACTCATAAAAAGATTTGTTGTGCTATAAGTTTGTTAGATATCCATTGCACTGCAGCATCATCTACAGCTTGACTCCTTGAAAACAAAAATTAATTTTTCATTTTAACAAAATGCTATAAGGTTGTTAGATACCCGCTGGACTACAGGGTTGTCTGTGGCAGGAAGCCTTGAAAAAAAAATCAATTTTTTTTTTCGAAAAAAGGGTGAAAACACAAATTTGCCTCATGCATAGACTAAGAAAGTTATCACGTCCAACATTATTGAACACATGGAAAAGATGGTATATGTCTTTGTTCATATGTTCAAATAAAATCTATCAATGGCTCTTATTTTCCTCTGCGAACTTTTTATGATTAGGTATTGAAACTTCTTTCTTGCACAGGACCATTATCATATGCCAGAAACCAGAGGACTTTGCCTTTCTGAGGAACAAACAGTCAGCAGGGTAAGAGATTTTTTAAATCTTCCTTTTGCATTTTGTGGTGGATTGGTTGAATCTTGTTCTAATATTTGTGTGTTGGCTGGAAATTTGTGTTACAATGACCTTTAATGACCAGGTATTAAGGCGGCCAAAGTTTGGGGTAGAAAACCAAGCCATGGGAATGGTAACAGAGCCTTACAAATTGACACGTCGTTGTGAGGTGACAGCAATTCTTATACTGTTTGGCCTCCCAAGGTATACCTTTAGGTCTCTTTGCTGTTATACTTTTACCAGAGGGTGTAATCAAGAACAAATAGATAATTGAAATAAAAACAGACGTTAATTGTTTTTTTAACTTTTTCTCGTGTACAAATTAGACACTAAAGGCCGATTAATGTTAAATACTTCTTATTTTTGGAATTAAACTGTGTGAAAGTTCAGATTTCTCTTTTAGATAGGCCCTTAGAGAAATTGCATTCTTTCACTTAGCCGTTCTTAAAATTTCTTTGCACTGGTGTGGTGGGAAGTTTTGGGACAGCTTCTTATGTCTTTCATAAACTCTATATATCAAGCACTTCTTTAATATGTTGCATATTTGGTGGCAGTTATGAATGTTTATAATATTGGATATGCAATTACTGGCTAGATTTTTTATATGTGGCGGGAAATCTCATTTCATGCAGGTTGCTTACTGGGTCAATCCTGGCTCATGAGATGATGCACGCATGGATGCGACTTAAAGGTGCAAATTTTTTTTTGGGATTTAGGAAATCAGTTTATTTTTCTTTCTTAAATTCACATAAAAAAAAAATTCAAGTAGATTTGTAGCAATTTGTACAAATGTTAATCAACAGAAAACCCAATAATTTCATTTTTTGCAATGGAGTTCATTTTGGGGTCTGTTTCTCTGGAGATGCTGAGATATTTTTAATTTCTGCAAGGTTTCCAACATCTCAGTCAATATGTTGAAGAGGGCATTTGTCAGGTGCTTGCACACATGTGGTTAGAGTCACAGCTTCAATCTGGCTCAGGCAGCAATGTTGCTTCATCCTCTGCTTCTTGTGCTTCAAAATGGGGTACAATATCTACATTTGAGAGGAAGCTTGGGGAATTTTTTAAGCATCAAATTGAATCAGACACTTCTGCAGTTTATGGAGATGGATTCAGAATAGGCCACCAAGCAGTGCAAAAATATGGCCTTCAACGGACACTTGACCATATTCGAATGACAGGAACATTTCCATATTGAAGTCCTGAATCTTGATTTCTTACCAAGCTTTTCTTTAACACAGTTAAAAGCTTTGGTCTTTTTCCATGTGACCCCAAGGCCAAAGCACACTGCACATAGGAATTGTTTTCTAGAGAGTAGATTTCAGGAGTTCTGATTTGTTTTTGGTCTCATTGCTATTACGCCATTGGATATCTGCTTTAGGTAAATTTATTATTTAATGAGAAAATTTTCATTCTTTGATTTCAGTCTTGATTGTATCTATATTCTGATACAAGAAGCTCACTTCATTAACATTGAGTCTAGGTGCTCAGTGCCATGGGATCATTAATTAGCAAATGGGGTCAACGTCTCTTATTTCTGAGCAATCCTTACTTGCCAATGCAATTCTAGATTGTTCATTGCAATTATTCATTAACTTGCTGAATTGAGTAACTGGGTCAGTGGTTGTCCTTGCCCCTTCAATGTTACTCGGCGCATCATGAATGGAGTGAAGTTGATGAGTTTGAGTTCCTGTAGAAAGAGACGATTTTTTTTTTTTTTTTTTAGGTGTGGATTAAAGGGAAAAGAGGACAAGATCGATGGACTTGAATTTGAAGTGGTCCTTTGATATTTGTTTAAGGGCGACAGACTGATTTACAGAACAGAGCAATTTGTGTAATGTAGATTAATATCTTGCTTAGTTTCGTAGGTCATATGAATAATTGGGGGATATACATTGATACAAGTAATGAATATTAGAATTTTGGTCCTAATATATACAAAGAAAACAATTATTTCGAAATAGCTTCAGCTCTCCAATCAGTTGAACCTATTGATGAACGCCATTGTGGAGTTTCTACATCAACAGAGTCAACTTCCAGTGATTTTGTATTCTCCAAACCTGCCTGAATCTTTAACAGCGTTGACACCACTTCCCCCATGCCCGGTCTCCTTTCTGGTTCGTGCGTCAAGCAGGCTAAGCTTACTCTAGCCAGGCGTAGAGCCAATTTAATCTCATGACTCCCAAGGAAACTAGGATTAATGAACAAAGCTAGTTCAGCTTCTGCATTTTCCTTCTTCAGAATAGAAACTGTTGCTGTTGAAAGTGGTGTTTCCCTTCCATCCTGTACAAAAACAGCATCTTTTCCTGTGATCAGTTCCAGGAGCACGACTCCGAAAGCATATACATCAATCTTGGGAGTTACTTGACCTGCCTGTACATACTCAGGAGCCATGTAACCTCTAGTCCCTTCAACGCGTTTCGTCAGGGCAGCATTTGTTGTTGTTCCCCTTGTTGCTGCTCTTGCATGACCGAAATTTGCAATCTTGGCCCTTAAGTTGCTGTCTAAAAGAATGTTGCTGCTCTTAATGTTGTTGTGCACGCAGGCAGGTTCAGTAAAGCTGTGAAGATAGTAGAGTCCATTAGCAACATCCAGAGCAATCTGAATCCTCTTACTCCAACTTCCATTATTTTCAGACCTTTCATCCGACAACCATTCTCGTAGAGAACCATTTTTCATATATTCAAAAACAAGATAGAAACAACCCAGATTCTCGCAAAAGCCATGAAGCTTAATCAAATTGAAATGGTTGATCCTCTGCAAAATGCTCACTTCCTTTGATACATCTCTTTTCATCTTCTTGACAGCTAAAATCTCTCCACCAAATTCTCCCCAGTAGACAGAACCATTTATTCTATGCTTGGAACTGAAATTCTCAGTGGCTTTCTTCACCTCGTCAAGTCCAAAAACTTTCAAAACTTGCTCAACGCTTGCAATCTCAATACGAAGATCTTTCGGCAATGCATGTTCTGTTTCATGACTGGTCTCAAGAACCTCGTTTTTTCTCCTTTTGCAAAGCAGAAGGAGAATGGCTAGAATGATACTGAGGAATAGCAACGAACAAGCTGCTGCAATCCCAATCCATTCATATAGTTCCCTCTTGGATGTTCTGTCTCCAGGACTAGAAGCCGAAGGACGTGAAACATTTGGTGGGTCTTCGTGAATTATGGTGTTTGAACTTGTAGGTTTAGTTTGCAAAGGTACTAGAATCGTTGTGTCTGGATAAATAATTGAATTCTCTTCCAACTCATTTGCATAAATTATACTTTTTGCACTTGTATTGAATCTTTCAGCTATATTATCAACAGTATCGCCAATGGTAAGAGGATAAGTAAGTAGATAATTCATACCACTCCTAATTTGGGTTGAGGTAGGACAGGCACATCTTAGTGGTACTTGCAGTTCCACACCAAACCCCAAATCAAACTCACCATATTCATTAGCTCTCTTAAGAGCAGCACAAGTAGAAAGACCCTCATAAGTTTGACTTGCTACAACGTAATACGTAGTATTGTCACTCGTGGCTTGAAATGTAGTGTTGGCTTGGTAGTATTGGGCTAAACAAGAGCAATGCACAGGAACTATTACCTCTTTGTTGGAAGGGAACTTTGAAAACTTCGTAACATTGTTGATTCTTCCAAGCTCGTCTTTGTTCGCAGATGTGAGGTTTGAGATAGTAGGCACCGCGTCATAAGAAGGTTGAGATTTGAAGATGAGAAAGGCATCACAAGATTTGTTTTGGCCATTGCAAGTGTAGAGAAATGCAGGAGATGGTCCAGTCTCATCACTGCTGTCGCAGTCCAGTGCAGAATTAGCTGAGTAGTTCTGTTGAGCAAAAGTAGTAGAAGAAATGAGGAAGCTGAGAATGAGTAAGCCAAGAAAGAACTGATCCATGGTGGATAGATGTTTCCAGGGAGGAAAACGAGTAATGGGTAGCAAAAAATTTAGGATTCAAGAATGATAATGAAGATTGTTTAGCAAAATTAACGCGTTTTTTAGGATTAAAAAAAAACAGTTTCATTGACTTGTCCGCCCAAAAAATCAGGTAATCTATGTCAAATAGCTGCATTACTTTAATAATTAATATGGCGATTGCAAAAACACACCGGTCAGTAATCTTGACTTGACCTAGTTTTCGTGTTAATATTGCTGTTATGGTGGCGAGTGGCGACAAGAGAAGATAAATGAGTATTGATTCCCCAGCTGACAGATTATGAGTAATTTAATCCATACTTCTGCTGGCCCGTGATAACAGCCACATTATAAAAAGGCAGAAAATTATTCTCAGAGAAGATCCCTCCACACTGGGTAGGCAATAGACAGGGGTTGGAATTTTGCAAATTTTGCGTTACCAAAGGATTAAGAAGACAACAACAAGGCATTAATTTGTCTTAACCCATTTCGATTTTCGAAGGCGGGTCCATAGTTCTCTGTCTGGTTGGGGGAACCGTAGAACTGGTCATATTGTAGCTGGCTAGTGAGACTGAGACTTTGTCAAATGTTCTAGTGCATGATCAATCTGTTAAAACCCTGCAATTGCAGACCAAGCAAAAATGCAGGTCAACTGTAACCCAAGTCCAGAACAAAACAATCTCAGTATCTATATTTTTTTCATGTTCAGTTGTTCACAAATAATAAGAGTAGCACAGAAGTAAGGAATTTAAGATAGAGCTGACACACAGCCCCTTTGTATGGGCGATTGTTGGAGATATTAGAGGGAAGGTGGATTAATGAAGGAATATTGGGATAGATTAATAGAGGTTGTTATCATGTAGTTGCAGGAGGGAGCAAACAATCACTGATTTTGGTTGAGATCATTTGCTCAAGGCTTTCGTGTTGTTTTTGGAAGCTTGATTTTTTAGGGTGTGAGCCCTGCGGGTTCTTTTTCGAGAGCCCCAGAGGCCAGGCCTAGCAGCGCGCTGTTTGCCTGTCTTCTTTCAGCTTCGCTTTTAGCTTTAGGATTTTGGTTTGTTGGACTTTGGGTGCATGTTTGTTTTGGGCTAGCTTTTTCTGTATTATGATAACTCTGTGTCTCTGTCATCCTTTGGACTTGTATATTAGGTTAGCTGTTAAGACTTAGGCTTTGTATCTGTCTCTTCTATTAATGCATTTTTATCTTTGACTAAAAAAGAAAAATTAGTGTCCAACGAGGAAAAATCGTCACTTCTAAACCTGTGATCTTTTTGGGTTTGCTTCCTTTTTCTCTTACCCTTAGTTTTGAGGAAAAACCTATCTCAAAAACGATATGTCGTTTATGGTGAGCTTTTTTTTTTCCAAAATTAAAAATTAATATTCAAAAATTGAATTGAAATTTAGTCCATAAATTTAAAAATGAATTCAAATGATTCCATTTTTTATATTTTGAATTTTTCAATGAGTTGACAACAAATATTTTTCATTAAATTATTATCTTTAATTAAGTTATTATTTAGTTCTTAATTTTTTTGCTAAATTAAATTTTGTTAAAATTAAAAAATAAGCACTTTTTAAAAAAATTCATTTACAGAAAATATTTTTAGAAAAATTAATTTCCAACCAAAATATAATTCAAAAAATTATTTTTGTGGAATAAAGGAAAAAACTTCAAAATTTTAAAATTTGACATTGACCCACAATCACTTTTATCCTTTTTGATAATTTCTGCAAATTAAAGCTGGCAAAGATTAAAGATGCAATAGGAGAGTAATTAACAAAAATCTACCAGGCAGAAAATGGTCTAAAAATCTTGATATTTCTAGCACAAACTACAGCAGAACTAAATCAAGTCATCATTTTGTGGAATTCATGAAAATCAAGTACGCCATTGCCATCGAGATCAAATACTCTAATCATAGCTACACATTCTTCAAGAGACTTTGCTTCTCCTAAACGATTAAATGCCCCTTGTAACCCTCTTGCTGTAATGCACCCACCACCCTTATCGTCTCCTTCAAACACCTCGAAAGCCCTTCTAAGATCATCATCAATGCTGTTGTCTCCTTCAACCAATCGAGCGAAGTCATTAAATTCCAGCAAGTTGTCGCCATCAGTGTCGAAATCTTTGATGACTCTTTGAACGTTTTCAGGTGACATGGACACTCCTACGGATGTGAAATAAGCACCAAGTTCCTCGCTTGAAATCTTGCCATCTCCATCGCTATCGAAGTGACGAAAAACTATCTGAAGCTCTTCTTCTTTTGGGGGCCTGGATTGTTTTGAGTGAGAAGATCTGGGTTTTGAGCCAATGCAATGGAGACTTATTAGCTTGAAACCTCGGCTGCTGGGGAGCCATTTAGAAGGCTTGGATACGCTAGTATTTGCCATGAAGTTTAGAGTTGTTTGCGAGCAAGAAAGAAAAGGCTAGCTATATACTGCTGGGTAGAGGAAAAGCCGATAGGATTTAATTAATCTTGGGGATAAGCAACCAAGTTGAGAATAAAAGCAAATAGGAGTTCTTGCAGAGAAATTGCCGAGTGGGAGCGGGATACCAGAGACTGGGCTTCCTGGAAGCTAAGGACACTGGCATTGGGTTGCCCCGAAAACCACTCTTCGTTGTTTTGCAGTGATGCGGATGCTGTGATGCATATTCCATAGCACCCACCACACGACGATCCAAAGAATGGGTCCACAGTCCACTTGTACAAAACTAAAATTATTCACTAGAAAAAGTGGGCTTCATTGGGCTTTTTTAACCCAATTGCTATATGTTAATTGTATTCGATTAATATTTTTTTTTATCGATTTAATGGTTAATCCTTATATTTATTAAATATATATATATATTAAGTATTTTATTATATATTTAAAAAATAATATTTAT
Source organism: Hevea brasiliensis (assembly GCF_030052815.1). NCBI lineage: Eukaryota > Viridiplantae > Streptophyta > Magnoliopsida > Malpighiales > Euphorbiaceae > Hevea > Hevea brasiliensis. The sequence continues at coordinate 3,254,067 of NC_079504.1, read as the reverse complement.
AAATATTTTCACACATTTTAATTATTTTTTAATCATTAATTTTATAAATAAAAATAATATGTAAAATCATTTGAAATTGATTGACTTAATTAATTTATTTCATAAATTTTGATTAAAATTTCAATTTTTTATTTATCTTATTCACTTTTACTTTTATTAGTAAATTTTAAATTATTAATATTAAAATAATTTTAAAATCAGTGGGGGTTTCGCTTTTAAACACAATCCTAAATGTGGGCTTTAAAGCCTTGGAAGCATATCAGCCAGCCCATGACGTCTGCAATGGTTCCAAGGGCTTTAAAGCCCACATTTTTGTCTATTTTGAAAAATATGTATAATTCTCTTATTTGTGTACTTTTTAGGTCAATGGAAACAAGTAAATAGATGACTTTTTTTTTTTCTCTAATTTATAGATCGTTTTGTAATTTAACTTATATCTTCCCCTTGATGTGAATTTTGAATTTTACTGTAGGTGCTTGTTAGTTGTTTGGCTCAACAAGAAATCCACCTGAAGCAATCAACAGAATGCAGGTATTCAAGACTGGGACCACTTTTTAAGGCCCATGCCTGGAGATAGAAAATATTGCACCACTGTCATCTGCATCATGACCTGGATGGCCAGCCCATTCCTAGGATGGACATTGACATACTTTACTCTTGGTGATAAGATGATTTGTCTCAGCGTGCATACTAGCCAGGTAACTCTTCCAAGGAGTCTTAATACTCAGAATGGGTTTTCTTTTATTTAATGAAAAATAGAGATAAACTATGGATCAAGGCAGGACATGTTGATACGAATGTGTTGTTAAGTGCCACTTTCAACGAATTTTGGCACTTCAAGCTGTTCCTACTTCACATGTTGAATAAAAACTTGTTGAATGAAGACATGCCACTTGTGAAATGTAATGCATTTACCAATGGATTATGAGGAGTTCAGCGCCTGAAGGTCCTACTAAATGATAAATTTGATGGACAGAAGCTAGAAAGGCTGATGCACAATGGCCCTCTTGAGGTATTGTAATTTGTTTTTCATTGAAAGGAAACTATAACTTGCAGTTAATGGTTAGATTCGTTCGCTGAATAGAGTATAAGATAATTGAAGATTAACGCAGCACAATGACCCAATAATAAAGTGGAAAAGATAAAGACACAGGAAAGAAGCTAGATGGTTGCAGTTATCTGTTCCTTTGTTTGTGAAGGTACAGCGGAAGCTATTTTTCTGTAATTTATTGTTTGGAATTTTTAAAGATTCCATTGTGGTCATCATTATCATCAAGACTCTGTCATGATAATCGTTTTCAGTATATTGTAAATATATATAGTTTATTTGTTATATTGTGGCCATGGATGATGTATCTAATGGATTACTTTCTAATAGATAGAAGCAGGCTGTTATTTAATGCGTAAATTATAATTGAAAAAATTATTATCGGCTGACTTTTCATAAAATGAGCACTTAGATTATATGTTGTCAGTTTCAGGCCGTTAGTCATTGACCCCACAAAAGAGAGAGATACAATTGACTGTATAAACACTGCTAAACCTTTTAGTATCATAGAGGAATACCCTCTTACAAATAACAGAACATTTTTCCCGAAATTTTTATTAGTGCATGCTGCATATGAACAATATTTTCATATCCCATTCCCACACTAATATTTGGATGGTGCAAGCGTATATAGGTTGATGGAGTTGCTATCTAGAACGTAGCACCTTAAATATGTTAATTTTAAATTTTAAAGTTAAATATAATATATTTTAGTAATAAAAACTTTAAAATAACTAAATATTACTTTAAATAAGCATCTTTCAGTAATATCTGAAGGGTATTTTTTTCAAAATGTAATGATAAATTGACCCCAAGAAGGTGTTTGGTCCCACGATTGTGCTTACACAGAAACAGAAAGATAACTACGAACGGAACAGGTTAAATAATCAATATTGTGATTCCAACTTTACAAGGGAAAATGGTAGGTTGAGAAAATCTGTAAGACTTGTACAAGTTGATTAAACGAGGACCGCTTTGTATATATATTTTGTAAGGTACATTTTGCTTAGGGAAAGGAGGCTTCTAATGTAAAAGCATGCTGATGTTGAAGTTTCATCCTCTATTTTGCATACAATAGGATAATATATGTGATTAATAGGAAAGTTGTAGTCTTATGGGACGTACATTTATGGGACATGAAATCCAGCCTATGACAAACTAGAGTTTAACATCTACGAAATTAACTTTTCTTTCAGGCATCGTCTGCATAGTTGCTCAATCACTGTCAATTGAGATGTAATTCATAGTGACTTCCAGGAAGATGTATCATCTGATAATGGCATACACAGTAGATTCTTAATGAAAGTGGAAAAATTAATGGCCGTCACTGTCATTCTTCTTCCTCTTCACTATAGAAAGAAGAAGATTGAAATTAAAAGGTAAAAAAAAAAAAAAAAAAAAAAATTGTTTAATGCATTTGGATAGTCCTTGGCAGGTTAATATCATCAGCAGTGTTATGCTAAGAAGGTTGCAAATTCCTTACCAAGGGGACTGCAGATCACGAAGTAGTCACTTCGGCTGCTGAGAATGAGAAAAGTGGATAGTAATTGCAGCTGGTTCTGTTTCTAATTATTATTTTTAAGCTTAGGCATATTCATGTGTGTTTACATTTGAAGCAAATATGAAATTATACTGCCCGCATTTTGAAGCAAGATTTTCCCTTAAAATGGACATAAACTGAAAACAACTTCATAAATTATGTATAAAGATGTCATCAAGTGGACTTCAAAGCCAGATTGCATAATGAAGTAATTGATTAAGCATCTATATATTTTTTAACTAAATTGATTAAGCTTAGATAGTCGTTAATGTAGATGTGATTCACATGTAATGTAATTTGATATGGGGGAAGACTGGTCTTATTTTCTTCGCCCCTACCAAAATGTATTAAACAAAAATAACCAGAAAGGCGTGTCTCATCTTACTGGCGTGCAAAATAGAGCAACCTTTTTTTAACTGAAGAACTTACCCCATCCATATATGTATATATATTAAAATTTCAAGCACATCAAAAGTTGGTATAGAAAGGTATGTCACAGCTAATTGCAGGGTTTTCTTAGGATTTTAGGTAATTGCATATGAAATAAGACAGTAAGCTGTGCCTTTTGCCTGGGTAGGAAACATGAAGCATGTCAGGCTACCTCTGATTTGCCACTTCTGAAAGATAGTGAAATTCTGCAGCAATTGATTATGAAAATTTGAGACGTGAGTTGATCAGTTTCCTTTCCTCTCTCTCTCTCTCATTAGTTAAACTGAAGTTGCTCAAATTGCAAGACAAGGGAGGAGGCAAATTTGAGGCAAAGTTAAAAGATACCGTAGGTTTAGAATGAATCATATTCGTACCAATTGAAATTACATAAATAGAAGAGGGGGCCCTGATGTCGTACCTTGAAATCGAAGTGTTTTAACTTTATTATACATTGTGAAAATGAAATTTCCTAAGGATTATGTAACAGATAAATGAGGTAGCACCACATGTCATTGCTCAATTGAGAATCACTAAACATAATTGAAGGGAAAGAAATCACCGTCCTTACATACATTACATGTGACGCCGAATGATGATCTATAACATCATTTCAAGAACTCTTTAAGTGTAATGGGTCCTCTAATTAAGACTTACGTAATGCCCCTAGAATGATTATTCTAAACTCATTAAAAAAACCCAAGTCTACTTGTTTAGAACCAAAAGAGAAAGTTGATTAGGGAAGAAGAAGACAGAAAAGAAGCATGGAATTGGAGGGAAGATCCAACTCTTCTTGTTTGGAACCTAACTCTATTTGTTTAGGGTCCAAGAAAAGTGGCCAACTCCTTTGTAAACCTAACCTAACCTAACCCTTTGTAGTAGAAAAGTCTACTAGGAAAAAGTCTATGAGTTCAAGGTAACACTAATAATGGAATTTGTAAATAACCATCTTTTTCTTCAATTAAATAATACAATAAAATAAATTTCTCTTCTTGTCTTCTTTCCTTCTTTCATTTGTTTTAACTTTGTCAGAATCTACTTTCATTTGAAAAAATTTTTATTTAAATTTGATATATCATAAATTTAAAATATAAATATATAATATATATAAAATAATATATTTAATAAATATATTTAATTATATATCTTATATTTTAAATTTATAATAAATCAAATTTAAATAAAAAATTTTTGAGATAAGATATTAATATCCACTTAAATAATTAAAAAAAAAGAAATTTAAAATGTAATCTCATCAAAGATAATGTGAGTTCTTTTTTATCAATTGAAAATTAATTTTATTGGGCATGTAAAAAAAAAGATTGATTTTATTGAGAGTATTTTGAGATTATTTATTTTAAATATATTAAGATGAGGTAAAAGAGTGCATCTTATGATATTTTTTTTTATCAATATCTTATGATGAATATTAAAGAATGTACAAAAATTAATTGAAGAATATTTTTAATTATAAATATAAAAAAACAAAAGATGGCATCCGCGTTGGCCCTGCTGGCAGCCATCACAGTATTCTTTAGAAAACGCGTTCGTCATGATTTTATTTTCCGACAACTCATTATCTGGAAGTCAATAAAATATATTCTTTTTTTTCCTGTATTAAAAATGTAAAAAAAGGAATTTCTTTCACCAACTTGTGCACCAGTTCAAATAATCCTAATTTAATTACGCTGTCGTATTAAATTTCGTAGACTTTCTGCTATAAAAATTCGAGTAAAAATACCTGCCAAATTCATCTTACAAGAGCTTAGCCTGACTCAAATCTTATTGAAATAAAGATGATGTAATATACGCAAAAAATTCAATATTAAAATCATCTGAAATCAAAAAGGCATTAATAAAATCAAGATTATTATGAAAAGTTGAGGGACAATATAGAAATGAAAAGATAAATTAAGGGATGTGAGTGAAATTAAAAGGACAGAGATAAGTTGATGGGCATATCACAGAGCTTGAAAACCCAAAAACAGAAGCTAAGGGTCCACATGCAAAGACTTTTATGCGTAGCTAATTCCAATTCTGTACTGTACGAAAGTGTTTTTTCCCCTCCAATGCATGCCACGCGTCACTCACACATATACCAACCCTACCTCCTTCCCTGTACATTGCTTTGCTCTACCGACACTTTTTTTTTATTATTCTATTTTTTTTTTATTCTTACAAGGGTGGCATGGTAATGGCATCTTCAAAGTTCTTGCTAGTTGACACATGTACTTCAATGATTTACTAATTAATATTACATGTTGGATTAAATTATTAAAAAAAGTGAATAAAAATTTGGTATTGGGTATTTAATTTTGGTTCTTTGTTATGCGGTAATTAATTTCATGTTTGGTAAGATCATGGAAAGACAATAATTCGATCTTATTAGATTGGGAAAATTCTTTATCAATTGAAAAAGTCAAATAAATAGTCTTTTCCATGGAGGTAATTATCAGAAAGAGCTGGCATGGATCATTTTATAATATGGGAATGATTGATGAGGAAGGCATTGTCTAGTTGGCAACTTTTCATATACAGTCCATTTGAATTCTAGCATCTTGCAGAAGATTTTACTATAATTTTTTTTTTTAATTTCTAAACTAGTGAATGTAGAAATTAGAAAATGATAGTGTAGTTTAACAAGTTCAAGCGAAATATATACAGTGAAAATATATTTTAGAAGTTTTTTCTTTTTTTTAATGTAAAAGAAGTACACAAACATGTACGAAATGCAGTGTAGGACATAGAAAATTATGAAGGGTCTTTGTCTCTAATAGTTAATTCTTAATTTTTTTTTTTTTGAGAATATAATTCTTGATTTATTATTGATGGAAAACCCTATAGCCATAGAGGTACACAAGGACAAAAAGAAGGGCTGCCCCTAGAATTTATTTGCTCTACTTATCAGTTGGCAATATCTCTTTCCAGCCTTTTAATTTCACTAAAAAAAAAAAATTAGATTAATTGAAAGAGAGAAAATTCTTGGTTCCTTGAGTTTTCATTTATATCCGAAATAGAAAGAACATTAATTTTATTTAATTATACACAATCAATACTTTGAATTAATTATTGATGATTCCAGCACAAAAAAAAAATCTATATATTAACACTAAATTTGTAATTATATTAAAGGCTAAATACTAGAAGAAAAAACATAATTGATAAAAGCAAAGGGGAAAATATTCAGAGAATATTTAGATGCTTATTATTATTATTAAACAAAATAATGATTCATGAGACCACCTAAAACAGTTCTTTTTGATACAATTAATTAACCAAATATGGCGGAAGTTCATGAATCCCCTTCCCGTTTCTGGCTTCTTCCTTATTTGATAAGTAGTAAACTTCTTTCTTCTGATCTCTACCATACCAGTGATGATGATTTTAACAGAAAAATGAATTCTTGATAGATGTATATGAACACCTGTATAATCATCTACACTACCAACATACCTAATTAAACTTCGAAACTGTAACATATCTGTATATGATCTTGATCTCTTTCAGATCCCTGCCTCTCTCTGTGTTATTCCTATCAGCAGGTTCCAGCAAGAGCACATATATATATATATGCTTTTTTATATTTATGTACTCGAGCGAAGGTTCCTTCGTCTTCAAGAATCCAACGCAAATGGAGTCTGCAAGAGATCGTATGGAGCCCACAGAGCATCCAAAGGACATGGTCGATTAGCGTCGAGTCTAGCCCATGGCTTCCCTTTACCGCTCCAGTGCAAGAGACTAACCGGACCCGGATGTAAATCCCTGCAGAGACCTCTAAAATTATCACCACCGAGCCCGTGCTGGTTCCAACGGTGATCAACAGGCACAATATTCCCTGCAAAAACCAACAAGAATGGCGGCAACGAACCCAGTTCGTATATTCTCATTCTCTTCTGCAGTTCCATCCACTCCTCAATCTTGGTAGTGTAGTCCCCTGCCCTCCATCGATTGAGATCGATGACCATAACTCCAGTATTAAAGTAACAAGCTTTTCTATCCGCAAATGTGAGCGATAGAGAAGGGTTAGACCAGAAAGTTGGTGTGAAATAAGAAGTGAAATTCGCATTGCAATACTCAGGAGCTGCAAGAATAGACTTTTCACCCAGTGGAGTAGCGGCGAGCTTGGCAATGTCATCGACGAGGACGAGGTCTGAGTCAAGGTAGACGACTCGGCGAACGCATATAGGGAGGATATTGGCCAAGTAGCTTCGAGCATAATTTAGCGGGCAATCTAGAGCAGAACGGATAGACGTGGAGATGAGTCTTGACACGGACGCGTCATCGAATGTGTAAACTCGGAATTTGAGATAAGGGAAGGAGGAGGAGATGGTGTTGCGTAGGAGAGAGGAGTTGGCAGAGGCGGAAGCTACGAAATGGAAAGCAATATTTTGGGGACAAGAAGAGTGTTGAAGAACAGAGAGAACTGCTGCCATGGAGCCTCGTATATATGCTGCATCAAGAGTCATTGCAACGTGGACTGCTTTATCGGAGCAAAAGATGGTGCTATCACCGTCTGATTCTGAATCAATCTCATCTTGATCAAATGAAGGACAATCTGGGGAGTTATAGAACTGTGGAGCTTCTTTGAATTGTTGAGTAATGGCGGTGGCTGTGGCAGCATTATTAGTTAAAGGGTGAGAGAAAATTAGGACGAGAAAGGCAAGGAGTAGTTCAAGTGTGAGGAGTCTAAGCATTGGAGAGATTTGGTTTCCAGCAGCCAAGGGGAAGAGAAAATTAAGGATGGTTTTGAGTTACATGTGGGTATGTAGCTTTGGGTTAAGGGTTTAATTAGTGGCTTTTGAGAGGGTAAACATACAGTTTTGATTTAGTTTATTAGATTTGTTATATAAAGAGAAGGCATAGATGGATGGGTGGCTGGGCTGCAGGGAGCTTGGTCAACAATTCTTCAAAGCCAGAGTTTGTTGAATGAATTTACATTTGCTTGCAATTATATACAGGGGACCTTTCTGGATAATGGGCCCCCCACCTCTCTCTCTCTATATATATATATATTATCTGTCATTTTGAAAAGTGAAATCCCACATTTTCTCTTCAAACCTAAAATGAGAGGTGACTTTTTGGTTTGGTTAAATTTTATGACCATTATTTACAACCTAACAAAAAATAAATTGAGATTTTTTAATTCACAAAATTAACGATTTTTTCAGGTAATTTTTATATATTAAAATTATTTTTTTTAAATAATATTAAAGGCATACCCTTCTTCTACATTAACTTAATACATTCAAAATAAATAATTATAAATTATTGATAAAAAAAATGAACACTCAAGATAAAGGTGCTCGAGAGAAGTTTAAACAAAGTCCTTCAGTATTGATAATCAATTAAATTTGGGATTATTAGTTATATTCTTTTTCACCTACTTAAGATTCTCATCAACTGTTGTCTTTAAGGGCGCGTTTGGAATGAGGAATGCGTGCATACTTCTTTATTCCAATTGCAAGTTGCAAACACAGGATTGCATGGTCCTGTTATCATATTTCGATTTTCATAATCTTTTCTTTTTTAGTAAGAATTCCCATTGATAAAAGGAAAAAAAAAAAAAACAATTCTTTATATATATATATATATATATATATATATATATATATATATATATTTCAATTCAATTAAAATCAATAATTCAAAATCTCTATTAAAAAGAAACTTTGTTGCACGTATATTATTTTTTTTTTTCATTTAAATGAAACGAAATTAGGAAACTAGCTAATCGTCCCACAATATATATTAAAAAAATGAAGAAAGTTAAAAATATTAAGAGTGGCAGTTGATGCTTCATGGTCAAAAGTATATCTCACCTTCATCTTCAGATGAGTTGAACTATCGCCCTCGGGGAAAACCATATTTGAGCCACCAAATAAATAATCACGCTTTAAAACTAAGTCTTCCATTAATGGCAAATGCTTCTATTTGTATTATTCATGATTATATATATTAATTAATAATAGATAATGTCAAATTTGTTGTTGGACCTTTCACTCCCTGCCAAACTGCTTTTGTGTAACACACAAATTACAGATATATTTGAATTATAATAACTCTTAACATTTATTTAAATTATTTTTTAATATTACGTAAAATTATATATTTAAAAAATAAATAAATAAATTTTGTCAAACATGCTCTTGATTGGTTTGGATCTATAACTCAAAGCTGAAAATGTAGAATTAGCCAAAAATCCAAGACTAAGACATTCACCTACATTTTATGAGTCAAAATCCATAAAGAAAAGGGCGTGCATGGGAAATTCTATTTGCTAATGATTATTAATTACATTAATTGTTAATTAGGAACATCTGCAATATTATTAGACTACGATGGCAAACCCCCAACCTAGCTTCAAATTTATGCAAAACGTTGCTTCCCTTTTCCTTTAAGGTAGGTTTGCGAGTTGTCGTACAAATAATTAGCTCAACTTTTAATTTATTATTTATTAATTACTCTTGAAAAATTACTTGCACGCGCCGAATTTAATCTTACATTATTTGTTTCTGACTTATGAAACACTCTCACTTGAATTAGCTCCAATGCGTACCATGAAAACAGCTCGAAAATTGCCTCCCAAAGTAGATGACCAGACAGTCCCACTCCAATCTTATACGCAGAAAACTGAAATCCCTCACAGATATAGCGCCTGCGAGGATCGGAAAAACGTCCAGTTTAGGAGTAGAAAGTAATGAATTCGAATCCAATTTTAAGCGTAACCTTTTTCATTGCAGACCATATCCTTATCCAACAGCTGCCGTCGACGAAAGTACCATAGTTCCACTACCTGTTCGTCACAATCACCTTGCCAAGTTGTTCTCTCTTAATAAGACTCTCCTGCTCTTGCATGCCATGCCCATGACTTTGCAAGGAACTCCCATCAACATTAATTTCACTCGCGCCCAATCAACAACATTAGTGTGAGAATTTGTTTGGATTTGGTTTATTTTGATTTGTTGGTCATTCCACATGTCATCTTTCTAATAAATTTAAGTTAAATGATTCCGATTTTAATTCAAATTACTTATTGAAATTACTATTGAATCATTTCCAAGGAACAATATTGGTTATAGATATACTGTTCAAGATCATGTAATCCATCCATCTGCGTAGCCCTATATATTCCCATAAACAAAAAAATGCTCAAGATTTACTTTGTGAAGTTTTTGTGTTTCAATGCAATAATCATTTATAGGTAATGTCTATGAGATGATGACATCTCACCTTGTTCAAGAATTAATACTCAATCCCTCAAGAAAACACAGCTACATGGTCTATTAGGTCCACCCTCTATCCTTCACTATTGCGAAAAGTAGTGTTGTGAGCAGTATCTTATCATGACAACATGTGATGTAGGTACATATATATAATATTAACATTTTCGAATCTAAAAATTAAATTTATTCTTGAACCAGCTGCAACTACAAACTATTAAAGAAGCTTCAAATGAGATAAAATTAAGCCAGGTTCATTGCTCATTCCATTATTAAATTATGACTTTGCAGGTTTCAGGCCATAGATGGCAAGTCTCACTCAATTGCCCATGCCTGAGCGACCAAGCACCATGGCAGGCAGCCGCTATAGCAGCCAAAAACTCTTTAACTCAAGAGAGCTAACACCCGCATTCAATTAATCCTAGGTGCCCTTCATGGCATTATGCACGGGATTTTAAACTTACCGACATGTGACCCACGACCATATATACGTGTGTGTCGTTAGGTAATAAAAGTCTGCTCAAATGAGCAGCCAGCACATGCTTTATGACTTGCTCTATATGCCAAATTTATTGTATTTCAATTACATTCACGTCGGTGGTCAGTAAAATTTTACAGCTCGTACTGCGTTTGGGTCAAACGTTTCATTTCAACCACTTACCCGTGCGTGCTTTTGTTTGAAGAATGGTGTTCAGTGTGTTTTTGCACTTGCTCGGAAGCTTCTGATTTTATTTGATTTTGAACCTATTTTTTTCCCATGTGGCTCGTCTCATTCTAAACCTTTCATACACTAAAGACTCTAGAATAATATCTTCTTCAATAATAATAATATAATTTCCACTGTTTCTTGGACTGATCATGTCATTTTCATATTCAACGCTTCAAGCAGTATGCAAAAGAACAAACATCTAAGCTACTTCCCTGAAAGTTTAATCAAATAGTAAAAAAAAAAATCTAAGCCACATTAATTTGCCATAGAAAAAATCTTTGATTTGATTTTAAGATCACAAACATAGAAAATAATTATTTTTCTCAAAAAAAAAAAAACTATAGCCGACTTTTTTTTTTTTTTGGTAAATTTAAATCATTCAGTTAGTTCCAAACCCTATAATAATTTTATTCAAACCGTTAATTATAATAAAAAATACATTTATCATATACAATCATATATAATATATTCTGTTTCTTTCTTAAGATTTGGCTTATTTTTTTCAAGTTATTTCTATCTTGTTTTCTATGAATGATCTCTTTTCACAATGATATGGTTTTTACCACTTGGGTTTATACTTCGAGTTTCATCAAAAGACACAAACGATCCTTGATTAAGAGGCATTTGTTTTGGTTGTTAATAGGGTTAATGTTTGTCTCTTCTTGTATGGAGTGTTTGTTTTTTGTTTTTATTTTTGTGCTTTGAATAGGAATGTGGAGCAAATATTTTGTAGACTTCTTTTATTGGAGCTTAGTAGTACGAATTAGTGATTCACTTCTTTTGCATTCGTCATAGACAATAAGATCTTCAATAATATGGATGAATATGAAGATTTAAAAAATTATTTAGCAACTTTAAAGTATGTCTTGTCATGCATGCTTTCTAATCTATTTTCATAAGATTTCATTTAAGATCAATGAACTCTATTGTATTTTATTAATTAGATCAGTTTGATTCATATCTGATTTTTAAGAGAAGAATTTTATCCTCTCTGTATTATTTATATTGATTTAACGTTAATTAATGAAATTCTATTTATTTATTTTCAAATAAAAAAAATATTACTTGATATAATGGGCCAATAACGAAACTTTGATATACAGGTTCCATTTGAAATTGATATATATATATATATATATATATATATATATATATATAATTTTAAAAATTGGAAAAATAATTTTTTAAAAAAATATCATTTTAAAGTTGATAAAGTAAATTGAAAAAAAAAATTATATAATCATTTTAGAGTTTATTAAAAAAATATAAATTTAATTTTAAATTAATTTTAATGTTTTTTAATTAAAATATTTAATGATATATTTTTTAATAGTAATCTTAATAATTATACCAAACACGTCCTTGTGTATTGTGGTTTAACAATGGCCTCCAAGGCCTCATCCTGGACCCGTTAATAAATTATACCATGGAGGGCCAACCATGTGCTGCACATCCTCAGCAAACCGGCAAATATTGCCACTCGAAACTCAAGAACATGTTAGCTCCCACATAATTATATGTATAATGAAATTTGAGAGCCTCAAAATATCCATATTGAATTCAGAAAGCAACTTGTTTTTGTATTGTTTCACATTGGCAGTTTGGTACAGTTACTAGTACTAAATGAAGTTATTACACACAATGACATACACAATCACTTCCACTATTACCTCTGAAATCTAATGTTTGCCGTTTGCTTCCTTATAGACAAAACAAAGTCAAACACTTGGCTTAGCTTTGATTTGTTTGACCTGTTAAAGATATATTATTTATTTGATAAATTTAAGTTCGAGTCTCCACTCTCTCCATGCTCCTTCTAAAAGAAAGTCATCACTTGAAATTTGAAAACTGCTACTGCGAGCAAGTTCTCCTCCATTATAGTTATATGTCTTCTTCAATTGCAGACAATAGCAAAATGAAAAGCAGACCACAAAAGCTTCAAGTACAAGTCTGCATGTTATCTAATGCCTCAATCAAGCAACCCATGTGCCAGAAAAGAGTGTTTCTTTTTTTATTTTAAGTGTCAAGGGGCCACAATGAGCAAGCATCTTTAAATTGATAGTGGATCAGGCCATGGAAAAACACCCATTGATTGATTATTCATCTGAAAAATCAATTTAGGACCACATCTCTTGTGGATTAAAGAGGCACATCAACAGTTCATGCTCAAATATCTTCAGTGACCAGTATTAGTTTTCTCTAGGGACCTACAACCTTCACTTATTGGCATTTATTTGTCTGGAATATAAAAAAAAAAAAAAAAAAAAAAAAATTATGTGAACACAAAATTTTTAATAAGTTGAGAGGAAAATTTTACCGTACAGTCATACAACCGACCATGTTATGGTAGTGAGTGTTGGACACTGAAAGAGTCATATGTGTCTAAGATAAGAGTTGCGGATATGAGAATGTTAAAGTGGATGAGCGGCTATACTAAACTTGATAAAGCCCGTAATGAGAGTATTAGAGAAAAGATAGAAGTGATACCAATTGAGGATAAATTGAGAGAAGAAATATTGAGATAGTTTGATAGAGCACGTTAGGTTAGAGGATAGAAAGAAAAGAAGAGACAGACCTAAATTGACTCGGAGGAGAGTAATACAACATGACCTAAAAGCATTACGTATTTTTTAGAATTAAACCCAAAATCGTCTAGAGTGAAAAAAGAGAATTCATATAGCCGACCTCAAATTTTTATAATAAAGGCTTAATTGAGTTTAGTTAAGTATAAAAAAAAAAATAAAAAACCGCAGATGTCGTTCCCAATCCCACAAGTCCAGCTTCCAATTTGAAACGTGATAATGTAAAGCAGCTAAAGCATATATCCATATAGCAATTTTTTTTGAGGCTGAAGCCTTTTTCACATATTCGGATGTACTGTGGCAAAACCTAACCAAGCCAAAAGTAGTCACCTCTGATGGTGATATTACACAGCTTAGAGCCACCATGCTTTACTTCCTCTTTCATTTGCCTTTTGTTAGGAGAAAGTGATGGATAACCAAGAGAAATCACCAAAAACAAGTACCATGCATCTAAAACCTTCAAGGAGTTGTCCATTCCACAAATAACAGAAACTTCCTTTTGCATAATCTACTATATCAATGCATCTCAAGTATATCACCTATCGACACATCTCCTTTTTCAGAATATTACCATATGAAACTTCCCCCAAAGAAACTGGTAGTTGCAAAAAACTGGTCTGCCCATTGCTGAATCCATGTGTTAATTCATTGTACATGGATATCCAAGATGGGTCTCAAGCAACTACTTAAACATCAAAGAGACATTGCCAGGATCAACCTGCAAATGAGCCAAATATTTCCAGATACACCCAGTCCACTCAGCATGTATATTATGTATTGCAATGATATGTCAGACCCTACAAAAACAAGTACCATGCATCTAAAACCTTCAAGCAGTTGTCCATTCCACAAATAACAGAAACTTCCTTTTGCATAATCTACTATATCAATGCATCTCAAGTATATCACCTGTCGACACATCTCCTTTTCAGAATATTACCATATGAAATTTCCCCCAAAGAAACTGGTAGTTGCAAAAAACTCGTCTGTCCATTGCTGAATCCATATGTGAATTCATTGTACATGGATATCCAAGATGGGTCTCAAGCAACCACTTAAACATCAAAGAGACATTGCCAGGATCAACCTGCAAATGAGCCAAATATTTCCAAATACACCCAGTCCACTCAGCATGTACATTATGTATTGCAATGATATGTCAGACCCTACAAAAACAAGTACCATGTATCTAAAACCTTCAAGCAGTTGTCCATTCCACAAATAACAGAAACTTCCTTTTGCATAATCTACTATATCAATGCATCTCAAGTATATCACCTATCGACACATCTCCTTTTTCAGAATATTACCATGTGAAACTTCCCCCAAAGAACTGGTAGTTGCAAAAAACTCGTCTGCCCATTGCTGAATCCATATGTGAATTCATTGTACATGGATATCCAAGATGGGTCTCAAGCAACTACTTAAACATCAAAGAGACATTGCCAGGATCAACCAGCAAATGAGCCAAATATTTCCAGATACACCCAGTCCACTCAGCATGTCCATTATGCACTGCAATAATATGTCAGACCCAACAAATCTTTGACATCAATAGGCGCCTCAAAGACTACAGTACCAAAATGTTACCGTGGTTGAACCACCACCTTAGCTCACACTGTAAACAGAACTCAAAAATCCAACTAAATTTAATGACATAGAAGACAGACAACACATGTTAAATCTGCCCTAACCCGAGCACAAAGATCACCAAAAATACACTCTAACATCCTCTAAAGCAAGAAGTTTACCATCTAAGTTGAAACCAGTTTAACTGGTCTACAGCACGGTCCAATAACCCTCTTAACTTAGTTGATTCAACAAGGCTCAAAACCCTACAAAATCCATGACATTTCAGAAAATTAATAATAAAATAAAATGAATATTTCCCATGTTAGCATACTCGAATAGCACAAGTACACTAGTTCCTTTGAAGGCACTAAGGACACCAAAAAGTTTCATAGCATATGACAGCACGTCTAAGAAATCACAGTAACAAATTTCATAGACTGAATAGACCAAAGCTACCATAGAGACCATCCAAAGCATTAAGGCAAACATAACCATAGAAACTATGAGTAAAACAACTCATCTCAAGTATAGCCAGTAACCTTACCTCCCCAAGAATCTGAGTAGAGTCACTAATCACCAGCAAGTTTGATAACAACAGTACCCACTTATCCAAGACTGCTATACTCGCTAAATGCCACAGGCCACTTGGAATCATGAGGCCGAAATAACTTGATTACCAGGACTACCACAATTCATACCTAATCCTCCTTCAAAAGTTTGCCAATTATTAAACCAGCATCAGTAATCGCATAACAGTGAACTGTCCACCAAACTAATAGTAAGGCACTCATTTATTGCTAAATAAATACAGGTACCTGTCCAACAAGAATTTCATTCTATAATTGACACATTGTGATACAAAATATAGAGCAACTATTACCGATGATCAGCAAGTGTTAATTGAGCTGTTAATTAATCACATCTACTAAATAAGCATTAAAAACCAATTACAAGAGTTCTTTAAAGAAAAGATCACAAATGAAATATAAAATCAATGTCATGTACAAATAAAAAAAATACCAAGGAGCCACCGCCAGATGATCATCAAATTCATAAATGAAAACTATACATCTCAGCAATTCAGCGAAAATACATTAACGACTTTAAAGAATAGCCAATTGTCAACCAAGAGAGACTAACAGGCCAATAAAAAACAGATAAAACACAATTAATTGAAGGGCATGAGGAAAAGAAAAAGAAAACAATAAAATAGAGTTAGAAGATTTGAAGTTCATGCATATCTTTTGCTACATAGTATTACTATTACCTGATTGGCCAACAACTTGGGCAATTCTTCTTGGCCTTATGATCACACTATGAACAGACAAGTTGGACTCAAATGAGAAAAGTGCAAGAGTTTCTAATTATGCTAGGAAACTCATGATGAGGACTGAAACCAGGAGAGCAGTGAGTCTTTGGTTCTCTGGAAAAAAATGTAGATAAATGAAAACTACTGTACTCTTAACAGCATTGCAGCTATTATGTGATAGCTAACTAGCTATAATGATCCATTACACAATATGACAAAGAACTTGCAATATGACTAGAAAAAACAAGCAAATCACATTCCACAAAGCTGATGAAAACATGGAGAAGCTACAAAAGTTCTGACAGTGTACGTTATGGACAATTTCCTTGTTACCAAGAAAAAAAAAATGCACTAACAAATTTACAAAGACATGAGAATGATAAGCCCAAAACATCCATTAGTAGGCTGTGAAAACTGACTTGGACTATTGCCAAATGAGAGCAAGAAGAACACAAAAACCAATAAACAAAAGTAGCCTCTTCAGATAATAATCTTGCTGTCCTTGCCCCTGGTGCTGAGGATATCCATATGCATGGCCGCCATGAAAAGAATTAGAGAACCCATATGGAAAGCCAGCAGCCGCACCATACATGACAGCATCAGGAAATCCATACAACTGAAGGTTAAAAAGTGAAGGGATGAGACCACCAAAAGCTGCAGACAATGTAAAATTCCCAAACCTAGCTGTTGCCATTGGTGCAAATCCTCCTAACCCTCCCATGAATCCAAATCCACGTTGGGCAAAATGATTTGGTTCTGGTGGAGGGGCTGTTTCAGGCCTCTGCCCGGCTGGGCGGTTAGGAATGTTAACACCAGGTATTGACTTTGATCTAGGATCAGTTGACGTTTTACCCCTACCATATAGGGGAACCAATTTCTCCTCCTGGACCAAAGCCTTACAAACGGGGCATTCCTTAGATTGTGAGTGAAAGTGGAGCCATTTGTAAAGACAAGGCCAGCAGAAAAGATGGCCACACAAAGTTACTATGGGGTCTTGAGCTAAGTCAAAGCAAATATTGCATTCAAAGTTACCAGCGTCACCATTAGTGTTGTTGCTAGAAAATGGGGGGTTTTGGGGTGGCCTGCTTGTTGATTCCCCAAACCCACTTGCCATCTCTGGACGATTACCCCAATCAAATGCCTGTAAATGACATACAAAATTAAATCAACACCAGCAACAACAATAATAATCTGGCATCAAAATTGAAGACTGAACAATTGGAAACTGCAATACCATTACCAAATCGTCCTGAGTACAACAGTCTATTTAAACTTGCAGATCTTAAATATGAGTTCTAAACCAAGAACTGTCCATGCAAGAGTATCCTTGAAACAGTCACAGAAATGGAACATCTTATAATAGCAAGGAACTCTATGGCTCCATTTCCAACGGTAAAATATGCCAAACACAAAAGGGCAAGAGGAGTTATCCAGGGCGGATTTCCGCAATTTGAATTCTATAGTCTTGTCATTTCTAATAACCAAACGGTTCATTAGAGTTGAAAAGTAGTATTTACCGGGAGAAAAAAAAAATCAACATTTCAAGCCACCAAATTAGAATCAAAACTCCAAAAATCCAACAAATTCAAAACACAAAATCCTCAGATCTCTCCCCCTCTCTCTCCAAAATCGCAATTGCGTGGGACATGTAACGACTTGATTGAAGGCAATTACTTCTAGAAGATCGAGGCAATAATTAACAAATGAAAGATTCTTATCCAAAAGCAAAACTGAATCCAGAAATTCAAACAGAAAATTTTATTATAATAAGAACGATAACAATAAGAGATTGAGATAGGAATTACTGACCTTTTTAGATAATTATATAGAAAAAAATATCGATCGATCCACGAACCGATCGATCCAAAAAGTCAAATGAAGAATGCGAGAAGCTCTGAAAATTTCTCAGAAATTGGTTTGACGACGAAGAAGAGTTATTATTTTCTTTTTTTCTTTTTTTTTCCCTTTTGTGTTTCTGCCTTTAGAAATTTCCCCTCCGAGTTACTTTCCTATGTTTTTCGCGTGCCATTTGTTTTTGGTATCTATCAGGTTTTTCACGTATCTAACAACCTCTTGACCCTCCTTGATTTCTGACCGACGGATATAGGTGTTGTTTTGCTAGTCCATTTTCCTACAGTGCACTTGGCCACTGGTGCATTGTGACTTGTTTTGATAAATTATTAGAATACGAAAGAAATATAATTTATCACTTAAAAAATTAATTATAATATTTTTTATGTTTATTATATTATAAAAAAATATTTAAATATTTTATTATTATTTACACCAATTTTTCGATATTAGAGTAATGTTATGGTGAAAATGCAAAGGGGTTGAAAAAAAAAAAGTTACTCTCATTTCTTTTCTTTATTTGATATCAAAATAAGAGAATTGAGTGAAATTAAATTTATTTTACCTTATCTCTCCAAAACAATTATTTTCTTACTAGGATGAGTACAATATATATATATATATATATATATATATATATATATATATATATATATATATATAAAAGGAAGGATTACATTTTAGTGCTATTGATATATATAACAATTAATGCATTATAATAAACATAATAACTTCTGTGGAGAGTTGAAATTAAGGGATTAAAAATAAATTTTTTATGTTATTCAAAAAATAAATTGAAATTTTGTTTAATTATTAAAATTTTTACAATTAGAACATATTATATTTAATTTTAAAATAATTTTTAATATTATCTAATTGATATGTTGAAGAAAGTATTTTTCTTTCAATATTAGCTCAAATATCAAAATCAAATAGTGCGAAACAACCAGTAAGAAATATTATAAATAAAATTATTATTGATTCACATAATTAAAATATTAGATAGAATTAAAACTCATCATAACATCTAAAGAAACCAAAAATAGTATATGTTTTTATTGCAATTCGCTGAAACATATATATCTTTGATGTTGACCAATCTCAATAATCAAAAGGGAAAGAAAAAGGATATAACTTGATATAACTTTTAAAATAATTAAAGTGATATAAATACAAGCCTCTCTTATTTTTCCCATTGAAAGCATTTTAAAAGGACAAACGAAGTTTTTTTTTTTTCTTCTATAAACGCAACATTTACTCAAGTAAAATCCAAATTTGTTAATTAAATTAAATAATACAAAAAAAGTGTAACACCCCGAAATTTTAATTTTTATGAGTATTTTGGTATTTTAATTTTATTTAAATTTTAGGAATTTTTTTGAGATTTTTCGGATTTTAAAAATCGGGTTCGATTTTCCTAAAATATAAACTTTGATGATTTTTAAAAATTAATTTAAAGACCACGTGGCAAAACTAAAAATATATTTGGAGTCTACGTATTTTTCTGAGTTTTCTGAAATTTTTTCGGAATTTTTGGACCTCGCTTTCGGTCCCGAGGCAGAGTAAAAATTTAAAATTTTGTATTCTGAATCGAACCGGCCGAATCGAACCAGACCGGATCGGACCGGTCGAATCGGACCGGCCTTTTCCTTTTTCTTCTTCCCTTCCCCGCGCGCGTCGTCCCTCTCCCTTTTCTCTCTCGTTTCTCTCTCCTCTCCACCCCCAGCCGCCGCCCAGCCCAGCCAGCAGACCGGCGCCGCCGCCAAACCGGCCACGCCTCAACGGCGAAACGCTGCAACGCCTGAGCGCGCGCCTTCAACTTCCGGCCAAATCCGATCCGCCACCAATTGACCGGGTCTTCTGTCCAAAATCATATACTCGTGAGCTTTCCATAGACACCAAGAACGCCGAAATCCATCGAGCGGATTGTCCGATTTTTGCTCGGGAAGATTTTAGCCCATTTCGACTTTTGGGCTAGATTTCTCAAAAATCGTGAATCCCACGAGAAAACCGAGGCCACCAGCACGCTCCATTCGTCGAGAGCTTCGCAACGACATAAATTTCGAATTTTTCCGACACCGTTTTTCGGTGGGTCCCACGGAACTTCGCAGTGTTTTTCCGAGCATTTAATGAGCTTAGAAAATTCTGAAAAATTTATGTACTAACCCCCGTGTTATGGGCTTCGTGTAGGTATCCTCGATTCGCGGAAATTCGACAGTTGACCAAGATGCGTAAATTTCGGGCGAACGGACGTTCTGGGAAAAGTCTCCGAATTGGACCAAGGTTTTGGCTAGCCCCCCATTGTCAGACGTCCCAAGCGCGTTCCCGAAGTCGGCATCGGCAAAGGTAAACCCGAACCTTACTTTTTCGTAATTTTCTAGTGCTTAAATAGGATTAAAAATCCATAAAATATTCGTGGTAGCTTAGAAAATTACGATTCTTTTTGCAATAGCTTAGTAATATTGCTAAGGACCGCGGGGCAAAGTTTTATAATTTTTAGAGCTTGTTTGGGCAGTTTTTGCAAAAATGATCAATAATAAGGACTAAATTGAAATTTTGCGTATTGTGATGGATGACTTATTTGATGGGCCCAGGAGGGGCTGTGTGATATGATTGAACTGTGGATATATGGATTGTGAGTATAGAAGTGTGTTTTGAACCCTTTTGCAGGTTGGGTAGGTCCTAGGTATAGGGGAGACTCTGCGGATTTTCGCACGACTTAGGGCGTAATTGGTCTTTTTCTTTGTTTGTATTGAGTCGATTGTATTAAATAATTGTAATATAATTGTCGTGAGCGGAATGACCTTCTTCCTCCGCCCAGCCACCACAGTGATTATCGTCAAGTCTGTGAGTAAAATATTAATTTTAATTGTAATTTCGATATTATTATATGTCAGTATGCCCATGCATCACTTATATGCATATAATTATGTAGTTAAACTCTAGGCACGATTTATGTTGCATTGATAACTGTTAAAGTGCCATGAATGTTGTTGCGGTAATTTGGAGCAGTGTGCGTGCGTTGGCGTGCGTGTTATGTGGTGTGGACTATGGATAGGGCGGGTAGTCACGGCTTGAGTTCTTCAGGGACCCGATCCTTCGAGGGTAGTCACGGCTTGAGTTCTTCAGGGACCCTCGATTTGGTTATTAAGTGGAAGTCCAGTGAGTTCTTCACGGCACGGGTTGGATTTAAGAGAGTGTATAGGGATCGGCTCCCATATATTATGATTGATGTTACGAGTGCGTGAGTGCTCCAAATTACCTTTTGATGTTATGATGTGAAAATGTTGTGTATGTTGCATTTCACTCCACAAAGTTGCATTAGTACTAGACAGTTATAGAGATTATAGTTAAGATTGATATTTTACTCTCCGAGTCGACGCTCACTCTGTTCAAAAATTTTTACAGCCACAGGAGGATATTTTGTTCAGGTTAACTCGCTTTTTACCTCGCAGGTTGTTTATCAATATTGTGTAATTTTAATTACTCCTAGAATTTCCGCATGTGTTAGCAGTATTTATTTAAATTTGGTCTGTAATATTTTTACCATGTTGGACCTGTAAACTTAAATATGTTATGCATGTTGATGGATTGGATGAGGGAGCTGAGCTCCCATTTATTTTATGTTGATGAGTATGTGGAGGGTGAGCTGAGCTCCCCAATTGAGTATTTATTGTGTTTACAGGTCGGGTGAGTCAAAAACTCCCCGTTGGAAAGTCCATTTTATGGCCGGACTCTGTCCGTTTATTTTCTTGAAATTGGGCCCAAATGGGCCTTAGAGTTGGGTTAATGAATAGTTAAGGCTTACTACGGGCCTCGGGGGCTTTAGGCCGGCTCAGGTCCTAGTGCCGGTCCGGCCCATAGGTTGGGTCGTGACAAATGTGGTATCAGAGCTTAGGCTCCAGATTCTTAGGGAATGTTGTCTAAAGTGTTGGGAAGAGTCTACTAGGAGTCACATGCGGAAATATAGGGTCCACATTCGTCTTGCATCGTCATCTTTGCTTCTAGTTTCTGCTCCATATGTTATATATAAATATGAGTCTATAGAGCTGTATAATGTGCAGTTTTGAATTTTGTGGGCTAATGCTGCTGAATTTCAGGAAAATGCGTAGAAGCAGGAGGGCTGCCATCGCACTGTAGCAGATGTGCCCGACGAGGTGTCGGCCACAGGATGGCGCCGCCCAGGAGGCGGGGTAGGAGGCCTCGAGCTGCTCAAGTAGAGGAGCGACCAACCCGATCTGAGAGCAGTCCTTTATGGCACAGGTCCCATGGACCCCATGGCGCCTACTCTAGCTGGTGCGAGAGAACCATCGACATGATGGCTCGAGATATGGTCCATCCTCCACAGGCAGCGATCCACCGCACCAAGAGAGGAATCTTACAAACAGATCATAAACTTCAAGAAGTTGGAGCCCGGTACTTATGATGTGTCAGACGACGCATATCGGTTTTTGGATTTCTGCAGACGGCGAGGAGCAATTACGATTGGTGATAGAAGATTGATAGAGTGTATGCAGCACGTCATAGGGCCCATGCCTAGGCAATGGATGAATGACTACGTGTTACCCCGGATGGAGGGTTTGACATGGGCTCAGTTTGTGGAACTTTTTATCAATCGGTTTGTGCCAGAAAGCTTCAGAGATCAGAAGCAGTGGGCCTTTGAGGCCTTAAGACAGAATGGCAGGTCTGTAGATGAATATGCTACAGAATTTCTGGAATTGAGCAGATATGCCCCTGCAGCAGTAGCTACAGAAAAGATGAAGGTGAAAAGATTCCTAAAGGGGCTTGACAGGAGGTATGCGAACCTGGCCATGATGTCTGATCAGTCTTTTGATGTGGTGGTGGATCGAGCCAGACAGATTGAGGTTAGCTATGCTGTGGATGACAGCGGAAGAGCAAAGAAAAACAGAGCAGAGGGTTCTTCAGGTGTTCCCCACATGGGTACTATGGATAGTGGTGGCCAAACTACTTACAGAGGAAGAAGCAGAAATAAGAGGAGTGGTTTTAGACACAAATCCCGAGGGTTCAGACCAGGGTACGGATCCAGCAGTGGTAACAGTTCAGGGCAAGGCGATTACGCTCGTTCATGATCCTCTTTGGCACCGTGCACAAAGTGGAAGAGGACATTCAGACCTTGTTTGATGGGGTCGAGTATGCTTGTGTGTGGCCAACCGAGCCACTTTGCTAGAGATCGCCGTTTGATGAGCCACGGATGGGGTCACGGGGTTCATTGCAAATGTTCCTCGACAATTGTATCCGGTGCTTCCAACATGGCAGGTGATCGATTCGTGGGCCGAGGACAAGGGGATGTGGATTTGGAGGCGGTCGAGGTAGAAGTCGATCAAGGTTACGCCACTCAGGGTAGGGGTCAAGCTCGGGTTTTCACCCTGACCCACCAGGATGCTCAAGCTTCAAATGCAGTTGTGGCAGGTATTCTTCTGGTCTGCTCTTATGAGGCTCGTGTTTTGATAGATCCGGGTGCTACGCACTCATTTGTCTCCCCTGTGTTTGCCATGAGGTTGGGTAGAAACCCTACAACTTTAGAGTGCCCTTTGTCAGTAGCTACCCCACTTAGTGACAACATAGAAGTAGACATGGTATTTCCGGGTAGCCCAGTGGTAGTGGATGGAAAGATCCTCCCAGCAGACTTGGTTCCTCTACCAGTAATGGATTTCGATGTAATCCTGGGGATGGGTGGTTGGCAACTCATTATGCCACCTTAGACTGCAGGAACAAAAAGGTATACTTCCACATACCTGGTGTGGAAGAGTTTAGCTTTGATGGTGACAGGAGCGTGGCTCCATATAATTTGGTGTCAGCAATTAGTGCCAGAAAAATGTTGAGGCGTGGATGCCAAGGGTATTTGGCATTGGTGAGAGATACATCTGCAGAAGGTGTCAGCATGGAAAATGTTCCTGTTGTCAGAGAATTTATGGATGTCTTCCCAGAGGAGCTTCCAGGGTTGCCACCAGGAAGGGAAATAGAGTTTTGTATTGATGTTGTGCCGGGTACAAACCCCATATCCATGCCACCTTACAGGATGGCACCAATGAGTGAAAGAGCTGAAGGAGCAACTACAGGAGCTTTTGGACAAGGGTTTCATACGTCCGAGCACTTCACCCTGGGGTGCTCCTGTTCTATTTGTGAGAAAGAAGGATGGGTCATTGAGGTTGTGCATTGACTACAGACAGCTGAACAAGTATCCACTTCCTCGGATCGATGATTTGTTTGATCAGCTCCAAGGAGCTAGATTCTTTTCCAAGATAGACCTGCGATCAGGCTACCATCAGTTGAGAATCAGGAATGAGGATGTGTCCAAAACGGCTTTCAGGACAAGATATGGTCATTATGAGTTCTTGGTGATGTCTTTTGGACTCACTAATGCACCAGACCTTCATGGACTTGATGAGCAGGTGTTCAAGCCATTTTTGGACCGTTTTGTCATCGTATTCATAGATGACATTCTGGTATACTCTCGGACCGAGGAAGAACACGTGTGGCACTTGAGGATGGTGTTGCAGACTTTGAGGGAGCACCAGCTATACGCCAAATTTTTGAAATGTGAATTTTGGCTAGAAAGCATCTCATTCTTGGGACACGTGGTTTCTAGAGACGGTATTCAAGTGGATCCCAAGAAAATTGAAGCTGTAACTGATTGGCTTAGGCCTACAACAGTCACTGAGGTGCGAAGTTTTCTGGGTTTAGCTGGTTACTATAGGCGTTTTGTACAAGATTTCTCCAGAATAGCGGCTCCCCTAACTAAGTTGACCAGGAAGAATGTTCCATTCATTTGGACAGATGACTGTGAGGAGAGTTTCCAAAAGCTTAAGGAGTGTCTAACCACTGCCCCTGTGTTGACACTACCTGTGAGTGGTGAAGGATACACCATGTATTGTGACGCCTCCAGAGTTGGCCTAGGGTGTGTTTTGATGCAGAATGGAAAGGTAGTGGCTTATGCTTCAAGGCAGCTAAAGAGGCATGAGCAGAACTACCCCACCCATGATTTGGAAATGGCGGCTGTAGTCTTTGCACTAAAAATCTGGAGACACTACCTGTATGGGGAAATGTGCGAGATATACACCGACCATAAGAGTTTGAAATACATCTTCCAACAGAGGGATTTGAACTTGAGACAAAGGAGATGGATGGAGCTTCTGAAAGACTATGATTGCACCATCCAGTACCACCCTGGGAAGGCCAACGTTATGTGAGATGCCTTGAGCGAGAAAATCTTACAGCGGATTTGGCGCACATTTCAGTAGAGAGGAGACCATTGATTCAGGAGGTACATGAGTTGATGGATCAAGGTTTAATCCTAGATCTTTCAGATGAGGGGGTATTGTTGGCTCACTTTTCAGTGAGGCCAGACTTGAGGGATAGAGTTAGAGTTTCCCAGCACAGAGACCAACAATTGATGAAGATCATAGAAAGAGTACAGCAAGGTGAAGGTGGTGAGTTTGGGTTTGCCAATGATGGGGCCCTAGTGCAAGGTTCTAGGATATGTGTGCCCGATGTGGACAATCTCAGAAATGAAATCATGCGAGAGGCACACTACACACTGTACAGTGTCCACCCAGGTTCCACCAAGATGTACCATGATGTGAAAGATAGCTACTGGTGGAATGGTATGAAGAGAGACATAGCAGACTTTGTGTCCAAGTGCTTGACTTGTCAGAAGGTGAAGTTTGAACACCAGAGACCGTCAGGGAAGCTGCAAGAGCTCCCTATCCCAGAATGGAAGTGGGAAATGATCACTATGGATTTTGTGACTGGGTTGCCTCGTACCACGCGAGGATATGATTCGATATGGGTAATTGTAGACCGCTTGACCAAATCAGCTCACTTCTTACCTGTGAAGACTACATATTCTGTGGCACAGTATGCCCGGCTCTACATTCGAGAAATAGTCAGATTGCATGGAGTTCCGGCTTCCATAATATCTGACAGAGGGCCCCAGTTCACTTCTCGGTTCTGGAGAAAGTTGCAGGAGGCACTTGGCACACAGTTGAACTTCAGTACAGCCTTCCACCCTCAGACAGACGGACAGTCCGAAAGGACAATCCAAACACTGGAAGACATGCTTCGCATGAGTGTCTTGGATTTTGGAGGTCAATGGGATGAGCAGCTAGCTTTGGTGGAGTTTGCCTACAACAACGATTACCACTCCCAAAGATAGGGATGGCACCCTATGAGGCACTATATGGAAGAAAGTGTAGGTCTCCTCTGTTGGACAGAAATGGGGAAGCGAAGGTGCATGATGTAGACACAGTGCAAGACACTTGAGAGATGGTTCCCTTAATCGAGCAGTGAAAATAGCTTTCGATGGCGTAAGAGTTATGCACCCAGACGAAGGGATGTGGAGTTTGCGGTGGCGACTATGTATTTACAAGGTTTCTCCAATGAAGGAGTCGTGAGATTTGGAAAAAGGGCAAGTTGGCACCTCGGTATATTGGACCTTTTGAGGTTCTTGATAGAGTTGGGGCGATTGCCTACGGTTGGAGCTACCACCTAACCTTTCTCACGTTCATCCCGTGTTTCACATCTCCATGCTCAGAAATACATTCGATCCTTCTCATGTAATCTGCGGGATGTGATAGAGCTAAAAGAGAACTTGACATTTGAGGAGCGACTGTAGCCATAGTGGACTACCAAGTGAGACAGTGAGATCAGCATCCCTATGGTTAAGGTTTTGTGGAGAGTCGATCGGTGGAAGAGTGCACACTGGAGTCGAGCGGGACATGCGTAGCAAGTACCCTTACTTGTTCAATGTATAATCATGTGCTTTATTCGCCTTGTGTAAAAATTCGAGGCGAATTTTACGTAAGGGGGAAGAATGTAACACCCCGAAATTTTAATTTTTATGAGTATTTTGGTATTTTAATTTTATTTAAATTTTAGGAATTTTTTTGAGATTTTTCGGATTTTAAAAATCGGGTTCGATTTTCCTAAAATATAAACTTTGATGATTTTTAAAAATTAATTTAAAGACCACGTGGCAAAACTAAAAATATATTTGGAGTCTACGGATTTTTCTCGAGTTTTTAGAATTTTTCAGAATTTTTGGACCTCGCTTTCGGTCCCGAGGCAGTGTAAAAATTTAAAATTTTGTATTCTGAATCGAACCGGCCGAATCGAACCAGACCGGATCGGACCGGTCGAATCGGACCGGTCTTTTCCTTTTTCTTCTTCCCTTCCCCGCGCGCGTCGTCCCTCTCCCTTTTCTCTCTCGTTTCTCTCTCCTCTCCACCCCGCGAGCCACCGCGCCAGCCGGCCAGACCGCGCCACCGCCCGACCAAGCCGGCCGTACGCGCGCCCGAGCAATGGAAACGCAGCTGAACGCCCTGCGGCGCGCGCCGCTTCGACTTCCCCGGCCAAATCCGGCCGATCCGGCCACCAATTGGACTGGGTCTTGTATCAAAATCATCTACTCGTGAGAGCTTTCCATAGACACCAAGAACGCCGAAATCCATCGAGCGGATTGTCCGATTTTTGCTCGGGAAGATTTTAGCCCATTTCGACTTTTGGGCTAGATTTCTCGCAACCGTGAATCCCACGAAAACCGAGGCCACCAAAGACGCTCCATTCGTCGAGAGCTTAAGCGACATAAATTTCGAATTTTTCCGACACCGTTTTTTGGTGGGTCCCACGGAACTTCGCAGTGTTTTTCCGAGCATTTAATGAGCTTAGAAAATTCTGAAAAATTTATGTACTAACCCCCGTGTTATGGGCTTCGTGTAGGTATCCTCGATTCGCGGAAATTCGGCGATTGGCCAGATGCAGAATTTCGGGCGAATGGACCGTTCTGGAAAAGTCTCTGAATTGGACCGAGGTTTTGGCTAGCCCCCCATTGTCAGACGTCCCAAGCGCGTTCCCGAAGTCGGCATCGGCAAAGGTAAACCCGAACCTTGCTTTTTCGTAATTTTCTAGTGCTTAAATAGGATTAAAAATCCATAAAATATTCGTGGTAGCTTAGAAAATTACGATTCTTTTTGCAATAGCTTAGTAATATTGCTAAGGACCGCGGGACAAAGTTTTATAATTTTTAGAGCTTGTTTGGGCAGTTTTTGCAAAAATGATCAATAATAAGGACTAAATTGAAATTTTGCGTATTGTGATGGATGACTGATTTGATGGGCCTGGGAGAGGGTGTGATATGATTGAACTGTGGATATATGGATTGTGAGTATAGAAGTGTGTTTTGAACCCTTTTGCGGGTTGGGTAGGTCCTAGGTATAGGGAGACTCTGCGGATTTTCTAAACGACTTAGGACGTAATTGGTCTTTTTCTTTGTTTGTATTGAGTCGATTGTATTAAATAATTGTAATATAATTGTCGTGTGAGCTGGATGACCTTCTTCCTCCGCCCAGCCGCCACAGTGATTATCGTCAAGTCTGTGAGTAAAATATTAATTTTAATTGTAATTTCGATATTATTATATGTCAGCATGCCCATGCATCACTTATATGCATATAATTATGTAGTTAAACTCTAGGCACGATTTATGTTGCATTGATAACTGTTAAAGTGCCATGAATGTTGTTGCGGTAATTTGGAGCAGTGTGCGTGCGTTGGCGTGCGTGTGATGTGGTGTGGACTATGGATAGGACGGGTAGTCACGGCTTGAGTTCTTCGCTGGGACCCGATCCTTCGAGGGGTAGTCACGGCTTGAGTTCTTCGCTGGGACCCTCGATTTGGTTATTAAGTGGAAGTACGAGCTGATTTCTTCGCTGGAACCAGGTTGGATTTAAGAGAGCTGTATAGGGGATCAGCTCCCATATATTATGATTGATGTTACAGGGTGCGTGAGTGCTCCAAATTACCTTTTTGATGTTATGATGTGAAAATGTTGTGTATGTTGCATTTCACTCCACAGGTTGCATTAGTACTAGACAGTTATAGAGATTATAGTTAAGATTGATATTTTACTCTCTGAATCGAACGCTCACTCCTGTTCAAAAATTTTTACAGGCCACAGGAGGATATTTTGTTCTGGGTTAACCTGCTTTTCTACCTCGCAGGTTGTTTATCAATATTGTGTAATTTTAATTACTCCTAGAATTTCTGCATGTGTTAGCAGTATTTATTTAAATTTGGTCTGTAATATTTTTACCATGTTGGACCTGTAAACTTAAATATGTTATGCATGTTGATGGATTGGATGAGGGAGCTGAGCTCCCATTTATTTTATGTTGATGAGTATGTGGAGGGTGAGCTGAGCTCCCCAATTGAGTATTTATTGTGTTTACAGGTCGGGTGAGTCAAAAACTCCCCGTTGGAAAGTCCATTTTATAGCCGGACTCTGTCCGTTTATTTTCTTGAAATTGGGCCCAAATGGGCCTTAGAGTTGGGTTAATGAATAGTTAAGGCTTACTACGGGCCTCGGGGGCTTTAGGCCGGCCCAGGTCCTAGTGCCGGTCCGGCCCATAGGTTTGGTCGTGACAAAAAGATTGTCTTTTGCATGGTTTGTCAAGAATTTCAGAAGGAAAAAAAAATAAAAAGAGTTATAAATGAGGAAGGTCAAATAATTAATTGTTAATTCTTAACTTTCAACGATTATTTGGGCTTTTACATCAGTCGTTGATGCGCGTGTGCGTGTGTGTTTATAGATATGTGCTAAGATTTAATTCAGTCAATAATTATTTGAGTGTGATTATTAATAAAATAACTCCTATACTCCAGTATGTATGTTTACTTTATGACATAAAAAATGAAAAAGCCTTGAACCGATTGAGTTGATCGGTGTGGTCTAGTTAAGGTTTCATGTGGGGCATGCCTAGAACTAAACTTTCGAGCTCTCATATCGATTGTAGATACATGTGTGCATGAATTTATAGATATATGCTAAGTTTTTACTCAATTTACTTTACGATGTTAAAAAAGAAAAAATCTTAACTTTTAATAACGAATAATCCTAATTCAAATAAACTCATCTGGTAACAATTTCACCATTTAATTTAAGTTATTAATACAATAATGGTTGCTGACCTTTATATTATAAGTCATCCATTAATATAATTAGTATATATAAAATTTTATTATACATTAATCGTAAATAAAGTCATCCATTACATATAAATAATAAGCCTTATATGAAAATGAGAAAAATTAAATGCATATTAGGATTTGATAAAAAAAAATGAGAATGAAATAATCAGATTGTCGGTTCGATTATTTTATTTATATTTGAATTGAAATTGTGTAAACTAATTCATATAAAATAATAAGAAAATAATATACACGCCAAGGTCAAGCCACATTTGCAAGTTCCATGAAATTTGTGAACTTTTTTCCAATCCTTATATATGCAATCTGCTGTGCTGACCTCTAATTCTAATTGCTCCTTGCCTTTCATTCTCATCGCCTGAAAGTTTTTTTGTTTTCTTTCCCCATTTCTATGTTATCTTTCTAAGCCCTGACGCTCTTCAATCCTTTCTTTGATTTTGCAATAAACAAGAATTGGCTAGCTACTATAATCAGATTCGCAATTCTGCTAGATTGTTTAAACCCAAGTTATAAACATGACACTCTCCGCGTTACAGGGCTTCAAGCATTGCTTAGCGGAGCACCCATCAATAGTAAACTTCCGGTGGAGCATTACCCAGACATGGGGCTCCACCTGGTTCTTTATCTTTTCTGCCATAGCCATCTACATCGCCGCCTCTGTCACCCTCCACATCCTCCTCTCCCTTCTCCTCAGCCGTAGCCGCCGTGTCTCACTTGGCCCCATCCCAGCCATCCACAGCCTCACCATGGCGCTTATCTCGGCCTTCATTTTCATCGGTATACTTTTCTCAACCGCCGCCGAGATCCGCGACACGCGATGGTTCTGGCCTCGCACCAGGACCACAACTGCGTTCCAGTGGCTCCTTTGTTTTCCACTTGGGACGCGCTCCACCGGCCGCGTCTTCTTTTGGTCCTACGCTTTCTACCTCTCTCGGTTCCTTCACCTATTCCGTACATTCTTCACAATCCTCCAGCACCGTAAACTCTCCTTCTTTACGCTCTTTAACCAATCCATTCTCTTGTTCATGTCCTTTCTTTGGCTCGAATTCTCTCAGTCTTTCCAAGTGTTGGCTATACTCCTGACAACTTTATTATACTCTCTGGTTTATGGGTACCGGTTTTGGACTGCAATAGGGTTGCCAAGGGCACATTTCCGTTTTGTAGTGAACTTGCAGGTTGTTCTTTTGGGTTGCAATCTACTCTGCCATTTTGGAGTGCTTTTCTTGCATTTCTTGAAAGGTGGGTGCAATGGGATGGTAGCTTGGGGCTTAAACTCTGTATTGAATGGCGTGATTCTGCTGTTGTTTTTGAGGTTTTACGTGAAGTTACATTTGATAAAGAGGAAGGCCAGCATGGTGAGTGAATTCGAGGGTTCTTATTCGCTGCATGTGCACTCTGCTTCGGAGATAAGGAGTGAAAAAGCGAGTTGATGAGTTCACCTGAACTAGGTTCTCCTTCCAAGTTCCCCCCACCCCTCCGGATTCATGTGTACAGAAACTGTATTTTCTTGAATCTTGACTTGTAATTATGTAAAGAAATTAATTGTATTATAATCATATTATACAGAACTGGGTATTTCCAATACAGGAGAAGCAGTTGGGTAAACCAACATCAGCAATTTTGCTGGGTCAACGCGATGAAAAGGCAAGCCGCCCATCTCCGCTGGCTGCCGCCTCATTTCTTTATCTTTTATTTTTCTTTATTATTAATTTTTCTCTTTCTCTTTCTTGGGTGCTGGTCTTCTGTTTTCACCATTATTAATTTCCTCTATAACTTTCAATGCCTTGTACAGGTCGTATAAGTTAAGATTATATATAGACAGAGATTGCAGTTGATAAAAAATTAAATAAAAACTTTTTCGCGTAGCATTTATAATGAAAACGGAGCATTTTCAATCCCTTAAGTTATATATGCATGGCAGAAAACCAGAAATTATCGCCGCGGCTTGTTCTTTCATTTTTAACGTTTTTCTTCTGGTGTCCTCTCGAAAGTAATTATATAGTGCAACAGAGCGACTAATCAATAAGAAGTAAACATGTGTATATAAATAAGTGCTACAAAATTATAATAAAAAAAATTTTTACCTACATATAAATACTTAATTAAAAATTACATACATAAATTTTAATATAAATTTATCATGATAATTGACTGTACAGGTAAGAATTACTTGTGAGAATTGCTCATTATAAATTACTTGACCCAGAATCAGAACTTCATAATATAATTTTCTCGTTGTGGCAGGGAAAACAATGAAAGAAGCTTCTATTCTATATCAAAAGTCCCAACCTTTTCAGGTTCACTCAATTGCAACATAAATCGGCTCCGGCTAGTAAAAGATTATGGGCCCAACTAAATCAAGCCCATCGTAGGTTTAAATTCGGGGAATTCATGATCCGCCTATTTGGCCCACCGAACTTCCAAACCAGATCTCGTCAGGGTTGAATCAGCTGATTATCGACAAACTTTAAAAGACTTGAGACTTTTTGACTTCTTGAAAACGAAAAGGTACATGGTAAGCGTATGGGATTGATCGCTTCAAATCATTCCAGCCAGACTCTGCATCCAGGTCGCAGTCCAAATGGAAACCAACACAATCTTAACAATTCCCGAGTTGGCTATTTGCTTCAATGGAATCAAAAGTGACACTCCTTTGCGTCCTCTTTTTTGACTTTTTTTTTATTGTTATTGATTTTTTAAGGCTTTTAGCAAATGAGGTCCAATTAATCGAAAGTTATCGAGGTGGCGGCCTTGGTTTTCCTCTCCTTGCGATTTCCTCTCCTTAATGTAGATTCCAAATTCCCTATTTGATTGACCTGCTAGTACAGTCTTTGCATAGATGGAGAAGACTTCATCTTTTTGTATTGAAAGTGACTTCTTCATTTTTCTCGCATCTTATCCGGAGACGAGGTAACACTACTGCTCTCTATTTTTATCTCTATTTCAATTCTCTATTCTATGAGATTCCTTTTTTTTTTTTTTTTTTTTTTGCATACTTCAGATTTTGCTACTTTGGTCATTGGAGAGCAGAAGTTTTCTAAACTCCGTTTGCTCATGTGAATGTGTTGCTTTTTTTTTGTTACTTTGCTGTTTGCTTAATTTCACCGACGGCAAGTAAATTTCAACTATGGTTAAATTTTAATTAGTATCATTACTTTTTTTTAAAAAACAAATTTATTTCAGCAAAATCACTGTTGCTAGATTTTAATAAATTTTCAGCAATTCTAATAAAAAAGTTATACTAGAAGTTTTTTTTTTTTAATCAGGATATCAAAATTTTAAAGTTTAGTGACCTTATGAAATTCAGTAGCAAGTTTAGTGTGCATGGGTAAAATTAACCCATTTTTTTAGCGTATTATGACAATAACGGTTGCAGTTATTGTCTTGGGAGAGAATTGCTTTAGCTTCATTGGTATTTTCAGCGTAATGGCTGAAAAGTTAAATTTTTTAAATCAAATCCAATGGTTGATAATGGATGTAAAATCAGATAACTGAGTACATTGGATTAGTTTTACTGCTTTATGCTTGGACTGAAATTTTTTCTGCTCATAATGCAGAGTGCTTTTTTGGAATTCATATATAGGTTATGTTTATGCTGTTGAAAAATTATAGCATGAAACCAATGTATGTTGAACAGTTTTATTATAATTGCTTATTGAAGTGGGTCCTATTGATCATGGCGGGATAAAACCGTTATGTGTATATCGTTTTACCAAACAAAAATTCAAGTTACAGTGGTTAGGTGGTTGTTCCTTCTTTTTGTAACTAAAATGAGCACTCTGCCTAGTTTTCGGGCTACCAGATTTCTGGTTCATTTCCTGCTGATAGAGCAAGAATATCTAATTCTTATTACTTTGGCCGGCTTATTCCTAACTGCATATTTACAATACAAACATGGTGATCAAAAGAACTGATACTACCACTTGGATTTGTAACCTACATGCTAATGCTCACGATTATATTGACTTAATTGATATCTTGTCTGTACTTTAATCTTTAGCATTAACGCAAGGCTATCAGTAGTATCTTTTCTTGTTATCAATGCCTTTGCTCAGCCCAAAGTAATTAACTTCCCAGCAACAGGGCTGTTAGCTTGAGTCCTACTCTTGAATTAGATACACAACTAGTTGGTTGTTTGATAATGAGTAATAACTTATTGTTTAATTTGCTTATGACATTCCCTAATATTTTTTTGTGTGCATTCCAATCTTTCTATAAAACGATAAGGAAATCTCAAGTAACTCTGATGCACATTCTATTGCAGCTCGCCTTAGGCAGAAGGAAGGTCTTTATATCAGATCCTGGAAAGAGATGGAAGTTCTAAAGCCCATTAAAACTACTGATAAACAAAAACACTGCCCCTTAACGCCTTTTAGGTTTACAAGGGGTCTCATATGTCTGCTGCTGTTTCTTTCCACGTCTTTTATGCTTTTAGTGTATTTTGGGCCTCTGGACTTAATAAGCCGGCTTGCCAGCTTACACTATGGCAGAAAAGTAGTCTCATTCGTGTTTTCTATTTGGCTAGCTTTGTGGCCTTTTCTATTTGAAAAGATAAATGGGGCTAAAGTTGTATTTTATGGGGATGCTGTCCCAGCAAAAGAACGTGTATTGATTATTGCCAATCATAGAACTGAGGTTGATTGGATGTACTTGTGGAATCTTGCATTGCGGAAAGGGTGCCTGGGCTCCATTAAGTATATCCTCAAGAGCAGCTTGATGAAGCTACCTGTCTTTGGTTGGGGCTTTCATATTTTGGAGTTCATTTCCGTTGATAGGAACTGGGAAGTTGATGAACCTGTCATGCGTCAAATGCTTTCAAATTTTAAGGATCCTCAAGATGGCTTGTGGCTTGCACTTTTTCCTGAAGGGACTGATTTTACGTACATCCTTTGTTCCCATTTTCCTTCTTAATGTTCCATGTGCTTGCTTTCTTCCATTCTTAAATTTTTCTAAGCCCACCAAAAACCTGAAATAGTTTTGGTAGCAAATAAAGAAATTTATAATAGAGTAATCCATGGGTTCTGAGCATTCTAGGATATATTTTTCACATTTGATATGGTGCTTTCATATAAGATTTATTATCAGACCATTTAAGATGTTTAAATTTTGCTTGCATTTTACACAGAGAACTGAAATGCCTAGGGAGTCAAAAGTTTGCAGCTGAAGTTGGACTTCCTGTGCTGACAAATCTGCTGCTTCCAAAAACAAGGGGTTTTTGTCTTTGCTTGGAAGTCCTTCGGAGTTCCTTGGATGCAGGTTTTCTTCAACTAATTTTACTGTTATATATTTGATTGGAGGGAACAGTATTTGTAGCATTTGAATGGAGAATATCCAGAAAGCTAAAAACAGCAGGTTTTAAATCAAAACAACTTTTGCAGCAATAACTGTTATACTTGCATGATTTTTTAAATTTATATAGTTTGGAATTTGGATGAAAGAAAGAATTCTTCTACTGCAATAATTCTATATTGCACGCATCCTGATATTATTGTATGCTTGTCATTTCTCTTACAACTGCAGCTTATGACCTAAGTATTGCATACAAGCATCAATGCCCTACCTTTCTGGACAATGTATTTGGTGTGGATCCTGCCGCAGTTCACATTCATATTCGACGTATCCCAGTCAAGGATATCCCAGACTCTGATAGTGAGGCTGCTTCTTGGTTAATGAACACCTTCCAGCTCAAGGATCAGTTGCTCTCGGATTTCGAAACTCATGGTCATTTCCCTAATGAAGGAACGGAGGGAGAACTTTCTACATTGGAAATGCATGGCAAATTTTACAATGGTAATTTCCTTGACTGCCATATTTACTTATCTCACCCTTTTTTCATCCGTTTGGTTCAAAATTTATGTAAGTTTAGCATGTTCATTTCTTGCCTTAGCTACTTACTATAAAATTCAGCCACTGCCAATTTTAGGCTCTCTTATGCCAATTTTTAGCTACAAGAAAATCTAGTAATGAATAGCCTGTCACAGAATATGATCAAATATACAAATGAGATCTTATGTGAACCTTATTGCAAATTGATAGGAACTTCTATGTTGATAATTGTTTTTCCAATGTTATTGGGTAAAAGGTGAAAAATATATTTGACATTAATCCTTGTTCCCCTGGAATTTTAAAGCATTCAAGTTTATACTCAAAATGATTTATGTAAAGCAGAAAATCTTGATTACTTGTACCATGAAGGATAGTGTTTTGATCCTGTTAAAAGGTGCAATGTGAATTTGTATTAGTGAGTACCACTGGTTTATTTTTACGGTTCATTTGCATGTTCTAATGTTACTTCCTAAACATCCGCCTTTATGTAAACAAAGTCGTCTGATCATCTTCCTCTAAATAATTACAGCCCAGGGCCCCAGTTTTTGAACTCTAATCCCAAATCTATGGTTTAGTTGGGCTGGATCAGTGTATATCGTATGCAAACTGCTTGTTTAAAATCCACTCTAACCTATGATTGGGCCTGGTGTGGCAACCAAGTTCAGTACAGAGAATAGGAGAAACGCAGACCAGTAATGATTGTGAACAATAATGATAGGTGGATTAGCTGTAGTCCTTTATGATGAGCAATGGAGTACCAAAGAATAGCTAAAATCTTAAGGGGCTTAGAAGTTAGAAGGTCCCACCCATGAATAGGATGGTAAATTAGATCATGATGGGATGATGCGGTGCATTACCTGCTCTTGTATTGTTGAATGCTGCCCTTTTCTCCGACTCTTTTTATCACTTGCTTCATCTTGTCAATCCCTCGCCTTAGCAATTAGAAATAGGCATGAAAACATTCCAGACATAGGTGGTCGTAGCTACGTGAGGATGCCGTGGAAGATAAAAACAGTTGCAGTTGATAGGGTTTTGTCACATATGGATAAAAGATTCCTTTTTAAAAAAAGATTGATCTTGTCAAACGAAGGGAAGAAACAAATAGAGAAAGGGAAGTAGGAGGATGTCATCAAAATCACCTGAGTGTCAAAACAATGCTTCAATTGTCATCATCGAGTTTGGAAGTGCAAAACATGTGGCTGCAACTATGCAATAGACCCCTTATCTTTATTTGTTTATTTGTTTATTTATTTTTTGCTGAAGCGTGTATTAGGCTTCCTTGGTGATGCTAACTTGGATTTTTAACCTGTTCGGTAATGCGCTACGATGCTATGAATGTAGCTTCCACTTTCCTTTTCCATTATATATAACTGTAAATAAGCTGCGTTTTTCTAATCACACCAATAGATGGAAAGAATATGAATGCCCTAGATGTACGTGTTTTATATTAAGTGTTTGGTAAAATTATATTTAGCTGTTGCTGTTAATATGTGAAATGACTAATAAGGACATATATCATATAGTTTATTTTATTATTTAAATAAATATAAAATTATAAATTTATTACATTATATTATTTATTTTATTATTAAATTAAATATATAATTATTAAATTAATATATTATATTATTTAAATAAATATTTAATTATTAATATTTTATAATATATCATTTATTTTATTATTGAAATATAGATAAAATAATAAAATAATTATTATTGTTAATAGAAAAATTTATAATTAATTTTAAGTTTTTTGATATAAATAAATATTTTTGTTTTTTATTATATTAAAAAAAATTTTTTTAAGTTGAAATACATTTATTAAAAATAAAAAAAAAATAAAAAAAAAAAAAATAAAAATATAATAAATTTTTTTTTTAAAAAAAAAAAAAATATATAAAAAAAAAAAAAAAAAAAAAAAAATTCAATTTTTTATCAATGAAAAAAAAAAATAAAATAATAGATATAATAGTGCGATGATTGATGTATCACATGGATTTCATCATCTTTTTTATTTTTTTTTTTTTTTAAAACATTCTTAAATTTTTGTTACTTTGGTTGTTTTTTATTTAAACAATGACCAAACAGAGCTCTCAATATAAAATATATAGCGCGTTTAATAAATTTTTCAATTCTAATCACGCCAATAGATGGAAAGAAATGTAGATGTTGCAGATGTACATTGTCACATTCCATTGAGGTGTAGAGTGTGTGTTAAGTATGGTGGCTTTACACATTCAAAAATACAAATACTCAATTAATAATGTTTAATTTTATCACAAGTGTTTTCCGATGAAAGTCACATTTAAAAAAAAAGAACTATTTTCGGCGGACGGTGAACAAAGAAGGAAAAAGTGTGTTTGGTGGGGGCAGTTGGCGCGAAGAAAAAAAGACATGGAACAGAAAAATTTAAAAAAAAAAAAAAAAAAAAATAAAAAAAAAAAAAAATTCATTTTGCTTCATTTTTTTGTTCAAACGTCAAAAAAATAAAAAAATGATGACATGACTGGTCAGATGGTCACAATAACAAATAACAATAACATCATATCCATCCATAGACGTTTTTTCGTTTTTTAAAGTTATTTTATTTATAATTATGTGTCATTTTATAAAATTAAAAATATTAATTATTTTTTAATTTTATTTTTAAATATAAAATAAAAAATATTTTAATTAAATTTAAAAAATATTTTATTATAATTTAATTTCTTCTTTAAAGAGTAATAAGAGATACATGACAAAATTTATTGGCCAACATATCTTGTTAGTGGGTGATGTTGGCAATAAAATCTTGATTCTAGCTGTGCTTATCGCTTATTTGTTGGCTGTTTTCTTTTTTTCAACAAATACGGTGATTTTACATGATATGTAGTCCACTGTCAAGTCTCATCTCCCATTCACAATCATAATTTTCCATTTTTAATAAAAATTAAAAAAAATAATTTACACATTTTAAATTTTGATTTTTTTTTTAGTGTAGTTCACTTTAATTGAAATTTAAATTTTAAACTTTATAATTCTAAGATCATTAATTAAAATTATTATGAATATGGACTGCAATCAATCGCAATAATTGCTCATTTATTTATCTCTACCATGTAAATCACCATGTTAGGAAGGACAAGGCCACAGCAACTACCCCCACCATGATTATTTTGGTTGCTTTGAAATCAACTAAAACATGTCGGTTCTGGATATATAATTACTTGTGAATATTAAATGGGAAAAACAAAAAGGAGTAAATTAATTGAGAGAAAATGAGATGGAGATGGGGAAGTGAATCAAGTGATCTAGGGGAAGCACGTTCAATGTTAACTGCCCTGAAGACGTGCGAGAGTGGGACTGACTGTGGGAGGTTGTGCTGATGTTTGCCACGTGAGATATCACCATTGTTATTTCTTAACGCTTCAATACTCACAACTCGCTTTGCCTCTCTTGTGTAGGACGACATGGGCAATGTTAATCCTTGGTCTCTCACGTGACCTGATACCATTTCCGCTGAGGCTAATGCATAAACAAAAATAAACCCAACATATGTGATCTAAATCGTTAATTTAATTTCATATACAAATCACTTGAATTTTCTTTTATTTTTTTTACACTCTCGCCAGCTGGAAGAGACCGTTATGTCTGTCCTAGTTCGTTTAAATTGATTTTAGTCTAAAAAATAATAATAATAATAAAAAAGTTTTGTTTTGGCTCTGTATGTGACACCTGACAATCAATTTTTCTTCTAAGCTTCATTGGATCCTCCACTTGAATTATTAGTTGGGGGTAATATTCTTTTTTGGATGAGCTGGAACAGAAATGACGAAAATTTTTAGACCGTTTCAGATTGTAACATAAACAGAACACAAATATGATTTTCAATTCAAATTTTATTCCAATTTGAAATTGAATTACAATTAGTCTAATTTAATTGGGACTAAAATTATATACTCTTCTCTTTTTTTTCCTTAAAAAATTTTTTAAAAAAATCAACCATTAAATTATTCAAATCAATTGGAATAAAAATTAAAATTAAAATTAAAATTGAATAAAAAAAACTAGAATTAAACTCAAAATTAAGAGATTTTGTAATTTGATTTTTAAACCCTTAATTTCAAAGAGTAAAATTAATAATTTAGACATGAAATTAGACTGGAGTCATACCATGCATGCTAGTAAGCATATGTATAAATTTTTCGTAGGGAATTTTTTAAGTAGTTCCAAAAAGAACCTGACTTTTGCTCTCAATAAAAAGAACTTTGTTTTACCATGATCACGAAAAGAAAGGCCAAATTAGTAAAAACAAGAAAAGACATAATTAACCAAGTAATTAATGAAAGACTCCAAATTAATTAGTACTAGTGCATATCATATCTACTATCCTTCCAAAGAGAATCAAAATTCTTATAATGATCATGGAAAGAAAGTAGCTAATTAAATTAGTAGGAAGCTAAGGTGGGTGCCCAAATATAAATTCAATGCTCTCTATAATAACTTCCACGACTTCAACCACAACCACTCTAACCTCCTCTTGTTTGTATACCCGCACAAATCTCAAACGGGAATCTTCTCTTCTCTTCTTTTTCTTTCTTTGATCCTCGCTAAACCCAAATGGCGATAAGTTCATGGTGTTTTCTTCTCCTTCTTGTCTTTTCTTTAGGTAACTATTGCATTGCTTGCATACACTTTTCCATCTTAACTGCCATTTTAGTTTCTGGGTTCAAATCTTGCATCTTCTAGTGATTTGTAATTATTAGTAAAACACAAATCTAACTGACAGATTATCACAAGTTAATCCAAAAAGGCAAGAACTTAATTATTTTTCTATCACAAATATGCAGGCAACCTAGCAAATGCCACGGTTTTCACTCTCCAAAATCTCTGCAGCTACACTATATGGCCCGGAACTCTCTCTGGAAACGGTGCTGCCACTCTTGGTGACGGTGGTTTTGTTTTGCCACCTGGTTCATCGATCCAGTTCCAGGCTCCACCCAATTGGTCCGGTAGGTTCTGGGCTCGAACTGGGTGCGCATTTGATGATTCAGGAGCTGGAAAGTGTGCTACCGGTGACTGTGGTGGCACATTAAAGTGTACAGGAGGTGGAGCTCCGCCGGTCACCCTCGCTGAGTTCACTATTGCCACGAACCCTACTGACAAGGATTTCTACGACGTTAGCCTGGTAGATGGATACAACCTTGGCTTAGGTGTGAAGGCATTGGGTGGTTCCGGTGATTGCCAATACGCGGGTTGTCTGGTGGATCTTAATGTGAACTGCCCCGCAGAGCTACAGATGATGGATTCGGGCTCGATTGTTGCCTGCAAGAGTGCTTGTGCAGCGTTCAATTCACCAGAGTTTTGTTGCACCGGTGACCATTCGACACCGCAGACTTGCCCGCCAACGAAGTACTCGGCATTGTTCAAGAATGCATGCCCAACAGCGTACAGTTATGCTTATGATGATGCATCAAGTACTTGCACTTGCTCCGGGTCGGATTACCTGATCACATTTTGTTCCAACGGGTCTGGATGAATATCATTTTGATGGATGCTCCATGGTTTTGTTCGTTGGTGGGTGGGTAATTAAGAAATGTGAATGATAGTTTAATTTGATTTACAGGGTAGTTTACCATACATGGAATTTTTAAGGGTATTAGCAATATTTGTGATATTATTGATTTATATGGTAGTTTATCTTTAAACTTTAATTCAGTAGTATTAAACTTATCTTTAAGACAATTCTAGTCATTAAGTCTTATGGTTTGGCAAGTGAAAAGTGATTTGAGATAAACACTACTTCATATCCTTTGAACAAATACTTGTAAGTTATTAATAGACTTAGTGTAATAATTATTAAAATTATCTTTAAAATTACAAGTGGAAAAAACTTACTCAAACATTATTTATTAAAAATTTAAGATAAAATATGTAAATTCTATTTATTTTATGTCTGTAATGTATTGAATCTGAACAAAAATTTCGTTTATTTGTTTACTCCATTTTCCTCAGAATGGTAAGATACGATGCTGCTGCAGTTGCTGGAAACCACACTAACGCTAAATGAGTTAGGGGGTTTTTTTTTTTCATTGCAAAAGTGATGATAGATGACAAACAAAAAAAACTAATATATATTTTTGCAAGCTCAAAAAAAAAAAAAATATAATTGAATGGGCATATGATATGATACCCACCAATGTAGTTTCTTTTTTTTTTTTTTTTTTTTTTTTTTTATTTATATTTTTTTTTTTTTTTTTTTTTTTTTTTTATTTTATTATTTTTTTTTTAAATAATTTTTTTTATTTTTTTTTTTTTTTTTTTTTTTTTTTTTTTTTTTTTTAATTATTTTTTTTAAATTTTTTTATTTTTTATTTAAAAAATAAATATAAAATATTTATTTATAAAAAAAAAAAAAAATTAAATAAAAATTTTTTTTAAATATAAATAATATTTTTATTATTTTATTTATATTTTTTTATTTATATTTATATTATTAAATTATATTATTTTAATAATTAAATAAAATAAATAATAATATAATAATAAATATAATATATATATATTTTAATTATATAATAATATATATAATATATTATATATATATAATATAATAATATATAAATAATAATTTATATAATTATAAAATAATAAATAATATAATATATAATATATATATATATTATATATCATATATCAACAAAATATAATATAATATAAAATTTAAATATAATTTTATTATCATCTTAAAATAAAATATCATATCACATATCATCACATTCAATCAAATCTATCACAAAACAATCAATTATTTCAAAAACCAAATTCAAATTTAATCCCTCATCATCTAATGCAGGCAACATCAATTGGCTCACATGTTGATCTGAGATACAAATTGGTTTGATCTTCTTTTTGTTACATGGAAGTAAAGAATCCAATTTCAGAATTTGGTTTCGAAATTTTCAAAAATAACAGAAACGCCTAATTATATAAAAAAAAATC
The DNA here is from genome assembly GCF_030052815.1 of Hevea brasiliensis. Taxonomy (NCBI): domain Eukaryota; kingdom Viridiplantae; phylum Streptophyta; class Magnoliopsida; order Malpighiales; family Euphorbiaceae; genus Hevea; species Hevea brasiliensis. The sequence continues at coordinate 3,211,000 of NC_079504.1, read as the reverse complement.
TTAGATTCTCGGATTACGGGCAAGGAAAACCAAATTTATTGCCCTGCAAGTCCAATGCCTCGTCAGCAATTTCCACGCATCACGCGCATTATAATTAATACACAACTAAAATTTCAAGTAATTGAAAATAATAATAGTTTACTTTTTTTAAAATTGCTATAAAGCTCAGGATTTTTTTTAATGTTACATTAGGCCCAAAAAGAAATGATAAAGGCAGAAGAGGTAAACAAGAAAACATGAGGCTTTTCATTCTTCAAAGGCCTTCGGCCGAACCTCTTTTACTCATTAACAAGGCTTTCCCTTTTTTTTTTTGGCATACATTTCCGAATCTCTACATGCTGCTTTCATCTTTGAAAGCCTCCCATCCAAATTTCTTAAATGGCATTTGGGATGAGTGAAGGACAACCACCTACATCTAGGGCACGTGCACCGCATGCCACCTTTTTCCTAAAATGGAGCCCTCGTAAAAATTACAAGCCAAAAAAAACAACCAATAAGATAAGAATTTTTTTTTAAAAAAAAAAAGGGGGGAAGACTACTGCTGCCTACATTCTACAGACGTCCCTTTGAATGAAGTATTAATTGAAAAGAACCTAATCCCCAGACGCTTCAACCATGATACCTTCATCTCTCCAGAACCCGTGCACTGGCCCTCGCCCTCCTCTTCACTGCTAAAGAGGGTTTGGTCTGAACAGTCAAGCGATGCTCCACAAGCTAAATTATACGACTGACATGCCGAATGGCATACCCGAAGCCTGTCATCACCATCGTTGTCACACTTTTGGATGGAGATCTGGTCATTTATGGCCAAAATTTTTAGTCAAACAAGATAGACAAATCATCACCATGCATAGTTCAGGATATTTACTCTGAAGCAGAAATAAGACAGGCAACATACCCAGCACGCTAATCGTTTAGCAACTGTATCACAGTAGCTGCTGCCAAAGATATTAAATAGCTTCCGGGCACCACCAGGGAACAATCGATGGTAGTTGGGCATGACAACAACTTCTTCTAGCTGCTGCAGTATACTTGGTTCGCTAGGTGCACAATGTTGACCAGACATATCACTCTCCAGCATATTTCTGCAAACAGAGAGGCCAGAGAGGAGTGTCGAGCTATTCTGACATGTGTAGCCTGCATAATCTGAGCATCGGAATTCGCAAACTCCATTATCACAAACCCCACCATGAAGGCTGCATTGTTCATCACAAGCAGCTGCATTTAACACAAAGATGCACAATTAGAGAATGGTAGACCAAACATAGTTAAGGAATTTTAGCTCATAGCGTCTACAGTCAGCCTCTACTTGAGTTGGTACCTATTGATTAGAAATGCAAAACACAGGAACAAAAACAAGAAAAACCACAACAATAACAATAAGCATCCACCAGATGGTCCGGATCAAAATTTAAACTCAATGAAAATCCCAATTAAACGCAAAAATAGAAAGAAAATTTAGCTGCAGACATTGTTATTTTGATCTGTTCATCCTTTAAAAATACCAGATACGTATTTAGAACATTCCAAAATGCAATTCAGGTACTTTGAAAACGAATAGAAGAATGGAAAAGATTCTTCTTCAAAATGCAAGTATCAATTAAAGCTACATGTTCTACATTCAGAATAACAGTCTTCTACTTTCCACCATAAACATGATTCAGCACAAATGAATAGGAATACTACCATTAATTGTATATTTATTCACCTAGTTCAGCAAACATGATTTTTCACCCAAAAAAAGGGGTTGGGTCTGATTACCGGTAGAACAGTCAACGCCAGTGTAACCATTTTGGCATTTACAGATCCCATTTGAAAGGCACATGCCATGCCCATTGCAATTACCAGAGCAGGAGCCTACAAAAGAAATTCAAAGAAAGGAATCTTCAGCAATTCCCCAGAAGAATCCAAACAAATGTAGCTGACAGGTTTGGGATTCCACAAATGATGTTTTGTCCCATCAATTGACTACAATGTGGCACATTGAAAGATGGAGGAGCTCACGTTTGCTACAATCATGACCATGAAATCCCAGGAAACAGTGACAATTTCCATCAACACAGTCTCCATTAAAATAACATGAACTGGGACATTGCCCAGGTACAGAAACTGAGCCTTTACTACAGAGTTCATGGAAAGCAGGGCAAATCAGCTCACCTGCATGCAAATACACAAAACAAAGAAAATATGAACACTACAGGATTTCATAATGTAACACAATAAATAAATAGATAAACAGAATAATTACCATTGAACCCAGGGAACTGAACTGGCCCACCAGCTTCAGGACACACTTTCCACATACCATCCACAGCAACCTAAAAGAACACTATCAGAATGGCAATGGGTAGATAATTGCATAAGGGCAAAATAAACAAAAAAAAAAAGGGGGAAAAGAAAGAAAAAGTGGCAGACAAGTTACATTTGATTGTTTTCATAGTGCATTGTAAGATGAGGATGTATTTATTACAGAAAATATTTGAATTTAACTTGAATTGTGGTGTCCTATGTTCATAAAATAATGCTTGAACATACACGCAAGTTGCTGAACCAGACAACATCACAAATGCATCTAATAAACTATAGTTTGGCTTGTTAGGGAACATCAAATGCATCAAAGCTCCACAGCATACCTCAAGAGACATGTTTACACATCTGTGCTGATAACAACCATTTCCTTGGGTCACAGAACCACGCACAAAGCCAGAGCGCACTAAAGATGATGCCATGCACCTATATATACATTTAAACAGAAACTACATCACCATATTGTGCCAAATATATATATTGTCCTCTCCTAAGAAAGTTTCAATCACAATTTTCACCTGGAGCTACTCCCTCGAACTTCACCCAACATTCTGTCGGGTGCCCGTGCGCTGTTAGTGTCTGTACATGATCCATCAGAGTAAGCCACAAAGTAGGTACAATAATCAGCCAATGAGGACTGCCCACCTGCAATGACCAGTACAAGAAGTTAACAGAACTTCAAACCATGGGCCAATTCAACTGATTCATACAATTACATCTTTAAAATGACATGATCAATGGGGTTTGTGTACAAGGACAAGGACCCTAAAACATCCTGCTCGAGAACATACCTTTATTTGGTTGTGGAAAGTAACGAGCCCACAGAGGGAGGTCCCCACTATAACTTACAATAGGGCAGTAACCCTCAGCCTCCCTGTTATATGTACAACCTGATAACTGGGTTGTGTTGCAATGGTATGCCCCCTTCCAGAGATTGCAAGGGGAAGTCACAAAGTCAGTTCCTTGGTTGCGACCCCAATCAAGACGGTCCGCCATGCTATAGTTAGCCTGGTACCACCCGCTATCCTCCAATAAAGCCAGCGTCATTTTTGAAACTACAGATCTTGTATCCACAGATCCTGTCATAATCTCATTCATCAGAAGTCTTTTTTCCCAGTGTGATCCTGCAGACAAGTTATCAAACAAAATTATTGAATTGCTAAAGGTTTCCATCACTATATAGTTATAAACTCAACTTTGGCATTTATTTTGATTGCTCTAACATGCTATTGCAGCTTAAATTGACCAAAGCATTTTGCATATGTTATTTTCTCAGTATTTCTGTCTCCATACTTTAACTTGATATAATGTACTACACCAGTTTCCTTCCAAGGAAAGGCTCAACAGTCAATACATCTATTTATGGCCAACTTAAAGTGCAACTGCTAGTGAGTGACTGAGAGGAAAAAGAAAAAGAGAGATCACAGAGAAAAGGGGGGACAAAACCTGACGTGCCACGCCCTCCCCCATCTTCAAGTTCTAAACCAGTAAAATTCTCAGAAAATGCCTGCCAATAAGAGGACCCATTAAAAGTTTGTTGATTTTGTGGCTTGTAAGGGTCAGAGATTAACATGAAATATAAATGAAGAATATTTTGAAATGAAAAATCCCCTCAACAACCAAATAAAAAGAATCAGAAACAGAAAGCAAGCATTTCAAAAGGAAAAGTGTTTTCTACAATAATCATTACCCCATAATGATGTCGTGAGTGCATGACAACACGTGGAAGCACCACTCGTGTTACCATCCGCCCAAGCTTTTCATCCATGACTTGTTCAGTAACCTGAAAGATAAAATATGATATGCAATGATTAGCTCCATTAATTTACCATGAAAAACCTTGGGTTTTTTTTTGTTTTGGTTTGTTGGGGTGGGGGTGGGGGGGGGGGGGGGGGGTGGTGTTGGTGTGTGATGTTTAACTCTCAGAAGAAATAAACAAGAACAATAATCTTCAAGGTTCTAGCATTTAACTTTCAACAAAACACTCCTCATAATAGTTTGAGTTTGTACACTTTTCAAATAACAAAAATACTCGCGCGAAAAATTGTGAATAGTTGAACAGCATATCAACATATCATCATAAAATCTGAGACAAACCTCATCATGTAATTTTTAAAATGTTCTCTTAGCTGCACACATCCTTTCTTTTTTTTTTTCCTTTTCATCTTTAGATAAGCACTTGTCAGCACCATTAAATATAAGGAAAAAATTTTCAAACTTGCAAAGAAGAAAAAGGAAAGGATTGTTTGAGGATAAAGTCATATTTGAAGACTTTGTTACAGTTCATCTTAAAATACAGAGAAAACCCCATTCTTGTTCCGATGGACAATTCAAATATTTTCAGCTATATTCAATATAACTAGTCTTCTTGGATGTTGATAAATTTCATTGAGAATGTGAATCAGAGTATCTACCTGAACACGCCTTCTTTTCCTGTCATCCCTAAAATGGGCAAATGCGTGGGGATCAAAACCAAGAACATGCATAACCTGGAAAGTATTAAGCGTGCTAATCAGTACAAAAATAAAAATTAAAAAAAAAAAAGAATTCCATACTATTTCAATCTCATTAATTTAAAAATTTAATGACCTCATGAATTAAAGTAGCTGAAAGTAACGTCTCTGCCTCAGCCGTCAAATGGCGAGGAGCAACATTCACATGTCCTACAAAAAAAAAAATACCATTCAGAACTCTACCACATTATGGTTAAGTTATTGCTATGATCAAAAGATGCTCGATGAAATAATTACCAGCAATTGCGCGACCCCATTGATCACGTTCACATGCAACTGCCCATGCAAGAGTGTTGCCTGTTGTAGGTCTCGTAGTCACCAACAAAACCAAGTCTGCTTCAGAAACACCCTCTGGAAGATTTAAATAAATATAATCGCAAACTCAGAAATTTCAATACCACCGAAACCAAGAATGGAGATAAGCAATTCACTAAGCCAAATATACTTAACTGCACTAATTATACCTTCAACATATTCATGTGGAAGTTGCACACCTCCATCTTGTCCACATGCAGAATATCCACTTAACCGCAAGTTCCCCTTCACAGGCTCAACAGCCAATGCTCTCCTAAACCAATCAGCTGACTGCCCCAAAGCCTACACGAAATTGCTTTCAAAAATGAATTCTTTGCTTGGTTGAAATTTCTCTGTTTAAAGCATTTTCATTACAATTTTAAGCTAGATTAAGAACTAAAAGTCATCTCAAAATATGCATTATATTTCCATGGTTATGAAAAGCAAAGTGGCACTGAAACTGATAAGGAGAAGTACTAACCTTGTGAAGGCGACGCCTTTTGTCCTCCCCTGATATATCATCCAAAGTGCAGTTATACCAGCAGTCACCATAAATTGGAGGATTACCAAGAGGATTGCAAGAAGGAGTGCCAAGAAAAGAAGTCACAGGAGGTTCCCCAAGCTGATAAACGATACACAACAAGAAACGTATCAGTTACACAGGCATGACTAATATAAAGCAACAAAGCTTTGCAAATTACCTATGACACCAACCTTCACAATATCACCAACTTTTTGACAATCTCTATCAGGTGAATGTCCAACAGCATCATAATTTAAAAAAATCCTAATAGGTTGCTTTGCATCCTTTTGCTGCGATTGCAATTCTGAAATTCCAAGCAATGCCCTTCCTTTGTGATGAAAGGATTTTGACATAACAGACTGATCATAAACCTGTGGGGTAACAGAGTACACCTTGCGACCAGGTCGCCTCCTCTGTTCAATTATCTGGTCGTGAATGCATGAATGTGAGACAATATTTCCACCTCCACTTTCTGGTCCTTGCCATTGAATTGGGTGTTCTTGAGTGTCCGCATTAGCAGCTTGAACGCATAAAAATATAACTGCAATCTGTTTCAGGAAACAAATAAACACAAGTTATTGAAAACTCTCGAACGTTTGTATCATTACAAACAAAACAACTATCAAATTGAGTACAGTTAATGATAAAAAAAACAATTTGCAAACAGAACTTTTGCTAAGAAAATCAACAGATCTAGCAACACCAAATTCACTCAGATAATACCAGAAAAAATATGAAAACTTTGGACTCCATGAGCTCAACAGAGCGTAACTACAAGCTTATAAAGCAACTATATGTTATAGTCCACCCAGAAGTCATTTCTCGCTAGACTGAAGCTTAGATATATAAGGCGCCCATCTTATTTTAAATCACGGTACAAATGCTCTTTTTTTTCCCCAAAAAAAATTGCCAGAATGAAAAGTTTCCTTAAAGTGACATCCAAAAACAATAAGGAAAATTAAGAAAGGGAAAGAATGGAAAGATGGTGACCAAACAGAAAATCTTTGGCCCAAAAAAAAAAGGTTGAAAAATAAGGCAAATAACACTAAAAATTATCAAAACCGAACTTTCCTAATGGACCTCAACAGTCAACCCGCGTAAATAAACCCGAAGGCCGTTTGCTTCCCCAGAAAACATAATAAAATAAACTAAAAATAAAATCTCATAAATCTGATAATCACTAGAGGGTTACAGTGCAGCAGCAGCAAAATCATAGATTTTCCTATATATTGCCGAAAATTTTCAGGAGCCAAACGAAGAGATTCATCACTCAACTAAAACCCTTAAATTTCTAATTTCGTGAGACAGACCAAACCAGGAAAAACAATGAACCACAGTAAAATAAACCCACCCAAAAAAATAATAATAATAAACTCACCCCGAAAACAATTACTACAAATCTGAGCTTAATGTCAAATCTAGTGAGCGAATATGGACTACAGCGTATTATTAACTCCATGAAATGTCCAAAGCTGCAGCACTAAACAGTGTCGATTCCATCAAATCGCTGGCGATTTTCCGATCGGCCGTAACACCTTGAAAAACCGCTGGCTGTTCCGCATTTCCAATACTATCTAAAGATAAATAAATATATAAAAAAAAAATCTCTGAGACAAACTTCAAATTTTTTTTTTTTTACTGTGCAATTTCGGAATGAAAGAAAAGAAGTGAAAAACAAGTGTCCTTGGGTTTCAATAGGAACTGAGATTCTCTTCAACAGATTCAAAGTGACTTGGTGTTCAAACGTAACATGCAGAATAGACTTGAAATCGAAGGCTTTGTTTGGCTGAGTAAATTTTCCTAAGAAAATTAGAGGAGAATGACAGTAAAGACAGAAAGAACCAGAGAGAGAGAGAGAGAGAGAGAGAGAGAGAGAGAGATGATATTGATAGGAAATCGAATGGATTGGGTGGGGCGGGTAGAGCCGATAACTCGTTTTTTTTTTTTTTTTTCAAATTCGTTTTCCTTTCATTAGTAATTTTTTAGAGAGAATTTATAGTTTCGTTCCTATTTTACTCTATATTATATTTTAATTTTTTAATTTTAAAAATTACTTATTTAATTTTAAATTTTAAATTATATTATATTTTAATTTTTAAATTTAAAAAATTTTATTATTTCTTTAATTTTAATATATCAAATAATTTAATTTTTAATATTTATAATAATTTTTTATATTAACAAAATTATTAAATTATTATATATATTAAAATTATAAAAATTAAAATGTAATATGATAAATTTAAAAATTAAATAATTAATTTTTTTAAATTTAAAAATTAAAATATAATATAATATAAAATTTAAATATTAAATAATTAATTTTTTTAAATTTAAAAACTAATATGTGATACAGAAAAAACTTAGAGATCAAATTGTAAATCCTCCTTCGTAGGCATTGAAAAGTTGCAAGAAATAAAATGTCCATCGTTTGCAATATTCATTTTCGCCTTTGTGTTGTAGCTAAATTACGAAAATGCCACTTTCTCAAAATCTATGTATCCTTTTTTTTGAAAACATTTGTCCAGGTGTTTATTTCATTTTTAAAAATATATATTAAAAAAAAGATGTGATAGATAATTAGATATAAATTTATTTTTATATAAAAATAAATATAAATTTGATCGAATAAGCTTGATAATCATAAATTAAATATTTATATTAAGATATACATTTAATTAATTAAAATATATATATATAAAGTTGATGTATTGATATGTAAATATTTAATATAATAATTTGAAAATGAATTTAAATTTTCTCTAGCTTATTCTTAATTATATATATGTATTAATTATTTTTTTATAAATTTTAATAAAAATATTTAATATAATAATAAGTAATTTTATTTTTATGTAAAATTAAGTTTATAGCAAATTTACCAACAAAAAATAGACTAATAAAACAGAATGAGTGAAAAAGGTTCTATTTTTTCAGAAAAAAACAAAAGTTTTATTCTTTTAAATAAGGAAAAAGGATAATAATTGCACAAGTAATATACAATAATTATATTTTTATTTTAATTTGTTTTCATTTCATATAAAATAAAATTTTATTATTTATATTAACATGTTTATATACTAATAAAATCTAGGTTCTGTGTAGTTGATTACTTTATTAGCATAAAATGTAAGGTAATTCATAATTTCTTTTTTGAAATATAATAAAAATAATAGTTTAATTTTATTTTTAATGAAATTAAATTATTTTTTGACACATATTTTATATTTAAAAAATGTTTATTAGCTAAAAGTTATAACAATTTAATTAATATAATTTAATTTTTATAATTTTAATATTTATAATAATTTAATACTTAAAATTTGAATTATTTGATTGGATGTATAGTTGATTAATAATGAAATTTAATAAAAAAAAATGTTTTGTGAACACAAATTTATTATATTAATTTATTTTTCATTAAAATCATAAAGATTACCCTTTATTATTTATTATATGTTGTGAACGCAAATTTATTATAGTAATCACACGGTTGAGCTTTGGCTCGTATGGCTGTGGTTGTGCGGTAGTGCCCACAGAATCACCACCCCAAATCTACATATATGTTAAGAAATCTCTGAAAATTTAATGAAATAGACCATGACGGTACGTCTTTTTCCTTTAAATACCAAAAAACAACGGCAGAGCCTGACCGCAACGTTCATTAATGGTAATAATAATATAATTATATGCTATTAATTTTTTTTTTCAATTATTGAATTTAAATATCACAAATAAGGATAATCAATTTAAATAAAATATATTTTAAACTATAAAAATTTAATTTTTTATAAATTTATTAGTAATTTAATTTTTATTAAAATATAATTACTAAATTAAGTTGGAAATAGAAATTTGATAATTTTGATTAAATTATTTAATATTAAAATATTTAATATAATTAATTCAAATTGAAACTAAACTTAAAAATTGTTGAGGCTTAGAAAGATAATTTAGATAAGCGTTTTTTATAAGTGGAAATGGTTGAAATTGCAAATGCTTGATAGGTGGGATTGAAATCATTTCATTCGACATAAAAAATAAATAAATAAATTCATTCCACATTTGGAAGTAAGAAATAAGATTATAATTGCTAAATTAAAATTAAATAGTTAATCCAGAAGCAAAGTGGTGACGTGGACAATATATAGTGGATGAGTGTGAGTCAGTCAGAACATGAGATTGATTTAAAAATGGAGCTCTGCCACTGCCAGACAAATATACGGATAATTGACTTCGTACTCCAATTGTGGTCAATCAACCATTGTTTTTAGCCATTAGGCCTATTAAAATTAAAATTAACAATGAATTTGAAATCGAGCGAAATAAAGAAAGAAGTGGTAAATTCTATTATTAAATTAAAATTTTTTTTAATGTATTTAATTTTTATATAGAAACTATAAAATTAGAGCAAACCTATTTTGTACTCAAATGAAAATTAAATTTAAATTTTTTATTTTTATTTAATTACAAGTAAAAATAATATATTTTTTTATTTTTTTACTTTATACAATTAAAAATTTTTATTTTAATTAATTATATGAAAATATAAAAATTATATATAATTAATTATTATTATTTTTTAAATTTTATTTCTATTTTTTAAAATATAAAAATAATAGTTTTATTTTTTTAATTATTGTTACAATTATTTTAATTTTTATTCTTATTTTTATTCTATTAATTATTTTATTTATTATAGTTATAATTGTTATAATTAATATAATTTTTAATTAACTATTTGAAATGTAAAAATATTTTAATTACATTTTAATTATAATTTTTATTCTTAATTAATTATTTGAAATGTAGAAATATTTTAATTACTATACTTATTATAATTATTTTCATGTAAGTTAGCGTGACATAATTAATTGTTAGATTTTTTTTTAATTAATTAACATATCATAATTTTGATTATCAATCTAATTTAATTTTTACTACTAACTAAAAAATAAGTAATTAAAATAATATAAAATTCTTAAAAATAAATAAATTGGTTATAATAGTGAAAAGGTAGAAAAAAAATAATTTTAATATCAATATTAATTTATTTTTTTTTAACATTGTGAACAATAAAAAAATGAGAGAAAAACTATTATACATAATAAGATAAATATCTTAAATTCTACTTAGATAAAATGAAAAATATTATTGATAAATAAGAATACATATTTATTTCATTAAAAAAATAAATTTTATTTACTTAAATATATTCAACAAGGGGGAGTGCAACCAAACCGCTAAACCAATAAAACCGATAACCCAAATGGATCCAAACCGAGCGAATTTTTTATTTGAATTGCAAATTAACATAGTTAAAGTTTGATCCCAATTGAACTCAAATTATATATATATATATATATATATATATATATATATATATATATATATATATTAAATAAAAATATGTGATTAATTCTATTTTTTTATTTATATTTATTTTATAAAATAAAATATTTTCAATTAATATATAATAATATATATGTTAAGGGTTCAATAAGAGTTAAATTATAAAAATTAAAAAATATTAAAAGTAATAAAAAATGTTAAAACTAAACCCAACTCACTTAATATAAAAATCAAATGTATAAAATTCTATAATTTAATTTATTTGTTTCGATTTAAATGCTATGAAAATCGACATGTTAGATTTGTTTGATGAAATATAATGAATCCATCTAAACAAACTCATGTGCAGTCTTACATACAACTATAACACAATGAGCTTTAATTTAAATCATTACTTTAATTTCCTTAGTTAGCAGAAAATAATTTATTAAGTAGTTGATTTTTATATAATTTATCCAGAGCCCACTAACGATGATTGTGTCAGGTTCATCGGCATTGTACTTTATTAATACCTTTTTTCTAAGCTATTGGATAAATTCATAAATATAATATTAAAATGCTCTTTAACTAATTGACCCATCATTATATTAAAAACCATAAATATATAATTAAAAAAAAAAAGAAGAATAAAAGCTAATAGGATCAGATAAAAACTGATGATGCATCAGAGTTGATACAAAATGGACTTGATTCAAAGAATTAAGAAATGATGAAGGTTGGGTATATTTTGGTCACCTAAAACACAAGCCTCAATATTTTTTCCCCCCTTGCTGCTTTGACATTTGCATTTATATTAAACATAATACCTATAATAATTTAAACTTAATCCACTGTTGTCATCTGCCTCAATATTTTATACGGGATAATTAACTACAACACAGCATTAATTGCTGCCCTGCCCTGCCCTGCCCCGCCCCAGATGTTTCCTGTCTCGGATCCCAGCACCCCCATATTCACAAGATTGCTATTTAGATGAAAATGAAAGGCCACTGAGGAGACGTGTGTTTCCAATAGGGTCAATGTCTTCATGAAACGTTAAGCTCCACGAGGCATTGTCTGATAATTGTTACATAGATGGATCAAGGGAAAAATGATTGCTCAGGCTTCAAGGATTTTATTTCAGGCATGGTAAACAATTTTATAACTTTTTCAAATTTTTATGAACTTTTAAATATTGTATGAACGTTTTCCATTTTTTTTTTAATTTTTTAATTTCTTTTTTTATATAGACAATAAACTTATTTTTTTAATAATTATTATTATGAAAAAAACATATGTTTCAATTAAAAATAATAATAATTTATTTATTTATTTGGCATAGAGTCATTAGTCAACAGTTGTTAATTGGCAAAGCAGCACCACTGACACTGTTAAACGGTCCCTTTCTTGGAAAAAGTTAAGTGGATTAGGTAAATATAATTACGTTTACAATTATAATAGTATTAGTGGATTTAAAAGGTTCATTAGCTCACGCCAACAAAGGTTTCACCGACTTGGACCTTCCCACGATAATTAAAGCTAATCATCATTGACAATGGCCTCATTACTCTCCTTTTATTATATATATATATATATATAAGGAGCAATTTGGTGTTATTAAAATGTTTATTAATTATATTCATAGTTAAAAAAATAAATAATATATTTATCTATTACATCTTTCATAATTAAAGAAAAATTAAAAATAGGCAATCATAATTATTAATATTTCTTTACTTTTAAATATATAGAAAAGTGAGAAAATTTTAAATTTATGATGTGTTTAGTAAATGATTAAAAAATTAAAAATTAAATATTACTCTTATAAATTTTAATTTTTAAAAAAGTAATTATTAATATACTTTTTAAAATTAATATTTAATCTCTTAATAAAAAATAATAAAATAAAAAATTAATTTATTATTTTTTAAATATTTAAATAATAATTATAAATTATAAGAGTAACGATTATCTATTGTTAATCTTATTTTAAACATCGCTTTAACTTTTTATCTATTAATATGAGATTTATTATTTTGTTGATAAAAAAAATACAAATTATTGTTTTTATTTTATATAGTATGTCATTAATCATTAATTTTATATTAAAAATAAAAAATAAATTGATTAATCTTTGACATGATAATCTAACCCAAAATGGAAAAAAAATATCACGATTGCTCTATTACCCACTCAATTCATAAATATATAAATTTCATGAATCCTACTATAAATAATGTATTTTATTTCTACAATAAATTTAGGTTCAAATAAAAATTTTGCTAATATAATCTGTAGATTTTAATTTCGCGATATTTAGACATTCTACTGATTTTACTAAAAAGAAAAAACTTTTCCATATTGAAAAGATTCTCATTAAAAATTTAGATAACTGATAAATTAAAAATCATGAACAAAATATCTCGCGCTTGTGAACTTTAGGAAGAATTGATGTGCATATCCCTATTTTACAGAACAGTTGTTTCTATATATGACTCTTAACACGTGTCATTTGGATTATAAATTGAGTAATTTTTTTATTATTGTTAAAAAGTATTATTTTAAATATTTTTTAAAATTTTACTTATTAATTTTAAATTTTATGTAATTTTTTTGAAATAAAATTACTATTTCATACAAAATAATATTTTTTTTTATTCAAAAGCATATCATGAAATTCGATCAATACTTTTGTTTTTACCTTAGAGTAACTTATTATTACAATTTAAAATATAAATTAAAAACTTTTAATTAAAAAATAATAAATTTTCACTTGCAGTCAAATTGCATATCATAAAATCCTGCGAAGGAGCAGGTGGAAACCAGCTCTAAGTCACGTGATTACAGCTATCACACTCTGTTGAAATTCTTTGGATCACCAACACATCCAATGGCTATAAACAGGGAGCTGCTTTAATAAGCTTTTAAAAAATTAAAAATTTTATTTTTTTTATTTTATTTTTAAATTAAATTGAGATTAAATTAAAAATTTTACATTAATTTGAATTAAAAATTTAAAATAAATTATACTAAACTTCCTTAATAAATTTATTGTTTGAAATTAAATCAATATTTTATCCCTGGAACATGATAAAATTATAATTTAATAGGGAAAAATAATTTAGTCTCTAAAGTATATTTATGTTAAGAAAATTAATTTTCTAGTTTTTAAATTTTAATTAAAATTTGGTTATTTTTCATTGTTTTGTTTTGTAACAACAGTTTATTTTTTTATTTTTTTTAAATAAAAGTAATGAATTTTCTATAACTAAAATTATAATATACATTTTTTTATAGCTAGAAATGAATAATTATTTAACAAAATACTTATTTATAATAATAAAAAATTAATTTCATTATTATAAAATAAATGAGTAACCCATATTAAAAAATTTTAAATTAAAATAAGTTTCAAATACCTGTTATATTATTTTATTTTTTAATCATAAAAGATATGCATAATTTTTTAAACAAATAATTAGAATATTATTTTAAATTATTTATAGATGAATCCATTTTTCATATTTTTTTATTTATCATAAAAAATAAAAAATGAAAAATAGAAAACAATATTCCATGAGTAAATAAGTTTTACTCAATAAATTTTAGTTAATTGTTTCTACTTAAAGTTGATTAATGATAAATGTATTTTAAAAAATTTAATTTTTTAAAAATAAAAAATTTATATATAATTTAATTATATTTTAAAATTATACTATAAATTACAAAAACAATGCTAGCTGATAAACCAACAAGTGAGCAAATAATAATATTAATAAAAAAAAATTACTTGCACACAATGTTTTCGAAATAAATAATAAATGGTCATGAGTTATGACTTTTTATGATTGATCATGCCAATGGACCAAACATAATGAATATATATAATTCAATATGCCCACATGATGTTGATTATAATTGTTGTCCACATGGCCACTCAAATTATCACTTCACTTTTTATATATTTTTTATTAATTGAAGGTTGAATTTATTAAATAATAATTAATAGACTATATAATAAAAATATTATTTTTTTATTATAAATTTAATAAATCTCATAACGAGTAAATAAAAAAATTCGAGTTCAAAACCTTATCGTCTCTTATATTTTTTAAAAAAGAAAAAGATTAATCATTTTTTTATAATAATTGAAAACAATATTAATGGACAATTTATGTGAAATAAAAAAGAAAAATGTTAAATGAGTTATAATAAGAATATTTTGATTGATTTTCATGTATCATTAAAAAAATATAAAAAACGAGTATGTATGAAATTCGAATATTTCTATTTATATGTTATGAGATTTATTATATTTAAAAATTATTAAAAAGAAAAAAGAGCAGAGTAATTCACCGTTTATTAATTACTTGGCTCATTAAACTTTCATTGAATAATAATAATAATAATAATAATATTAGAAAAAAAGTTAAAAGTATTTTGTCTATACACCACTTAAGATTTGCTAGATTAGGAGGAGGCCAGAAGGGAGTGCTTAAGAAATTAATTCATTAATTAGGTTAAATTCTCTTTGAAAGTCTCAATTTTTACATGAAACAAGAGGAATCAGGTGGTAGGTCTCTGTTTGAAGAAATAGGGCAACTTTTGAGAGTGTTAGCTGAGAAAAATGATTGGAAAATAGCAATGGGCATGGGCTGTTATTCAGTTTTATTTATAATAACGAGGGACCTGACCTGAACATAAGGCTCAGTACAGGGAAGAAAAGGAGGCGGCTTGATGAAGAATGAGAGGCCACTAGAAGTCGAAATATCCCAGATGTGTGGGTCAGAGTTAGCTGTGCATATATGTAGCTTTTGGGATGAAGTGGAATGGGAGCCAAATTATAATTGATTATCTTTTACTCAATGGGAATGGACGTGAACTAACGTTGGGACATCTTTTTCTCGATTGTGTTATTCTAAATTTTCCTTCAAAAACAAGCACCGGGAAAGTTGTTCCAAAATCAAAGCTCTAATCTTTGCTAGAGCTGCTGCATGTGAAACTCTGATTAAAAGGGTGTTGCAAAATCATATAAAGGGTTGGGCCAAATAGCCGAATGGTAGGTCTCTGTTTCAGTTTGGTAGCAAAGCAGTCACCCTTGGCCTGGTAGCTTGAATAGTGTGTCTAATTCACGAGGACGTCCCATGGATTAAATATCAGCCAATTCTATTCCTGAAATCGGTAGTTGATTCAATTCGTTTCAAACTGATTTAGTCCAATTTTGAACTCTATTTCTCAAAGTCAATTATGAATCGGTAACAAATTTAGATTGTATTGTAGAGTATGGAGTGTTCTTCCAAAGAGCTGAAACACCCCCATTTGATCATTCATTGTTGCTTACCCGGCCCTTCAGAGAAGTGGGCCCACTGATCTGTTGTTGGTAAGGTCGAAAATAAGGCTGATGACAAGGGCATTATAATTTGAGGGTTCATTTTGTATGGTTGCGCATTATGTCAAACGACTTACAGGCAAGTCCTTACTGGATTTTAGCATATGCTATTGCTACGTATGACACTTACCCCCTTGCTTCTGTCTATATTTTAGGGGAAATAGTACCAGCTACATTATTTTAATGTCTGGGGAAATCAACCAGCTGGATGGAAATTCTAAGTGGCTGTGCTTTGCTTTGGAAACTCAATTTTCCTCCAATGTAATTTGTTTCCAGCATTTTGTCCAGGCTAAGCCAGAATTCGGGCAGTGTTTTCCGCATGTGAAGATTTAAGACAAATAATTTTTGTCCTAGTTTTCTATCTTTGCGGGCTCACCATTTTCTGGCATCCAAGCTTTAATAGTCAAAATCATCTATTTATTTATTTATTTACAATATAAATTACTTATTCTAATTAGAAAAAATAATGGAGCGAGTCAAGTTTTTCATCTTCGTTCTGTATGATATTAATATCAGAACAGAATTTGAGAGAATTGATTGAATGCGAATTTAATCAAGTTTGAGAATAATTTTCATCCCTAATTTTAATCATTTAGATTTAATATATTTTCAATAATATATTTAACAAATCGTTGTGTCTATAGTCTAAATCCTAAAATATATATATTGAATTCTTAAATTTTGATCTGAATGATTGGATGATCTGTTTAATTAAATTAGAGAGTGAATATAATATATGTACAAAAATTAGTTCGTGACATCACGTGACCACAATAAAAAAAAAAATACTAACTAGACAATGTTTATGTAGAAAAATAAAAGTTATAATAGAGTAACTCTTCATGCACTTTTGCACATCTATTTTCTAACATGCTGGCGTCCTTCTTGTCCATTTTTTCTCCCTGCACTTTTTTTTTTTTTTTTTTAAATTGAGGAAATTGTATTAAACTGAATCAAGACTTGGTTGAGAATAAACTGTTGTTGCCAAATGCCAGGTAAAGGATGACGAAAGCTTTGTTTGGAATTGAGTTTCAGAGTCTAAATCTGCTTTTCTGAATAAAAACATCATTTTAAATGTTTTTGCGAAAAACAGTTTGACAAAAATTATTTTATTATTTTAGTGTTCTTATAATCAAAATTGATTAAATTTAATTCTTAATTATTTTTTAATACTATCTAATTAATATATTTAAAAAAATAATTTTTTTAACAACAGTTTCAATAGTAATACCAAATAGGCCGTGATGATCTATGCATAAAAGCAATGGAACAACAACAAAACTTGTTTTGGAATACAGATAAGTTTAGACAACAGACCCAAATTTTGTTCTCAAACAGATAGACTGCTAAGAAAGTAAAAAATGAGAATTTTTTTTTTAATTTATTTGATTTTGATTAGCACTTGAATTTCAGAGATTGATTCATTGAGAACTGTTAATTTAATTATCCGATGTATGAAAATAAAAAACCTGGACTTTTACAATTTAAAGAAAATATTAGACAAAATTAAGGTACTTGTATTCGGACATTTATGCTTTACAGGGGAGAAAATTAAGACCACTTCACAATTTACGGGGTCTATAGCAGAGGAATGTAATCCCATAGTGGACACTGGAACCATAATACAACTGATTTTGGGGGGCTTAGGCCGAGAGCCAGTCCAAAACTACTGAGAACCAAGCCACAATACTGTCCAAAATATATACATGGGTCACTGTTAGACCCTATTCCTCCTTTTCTGTATATAGACTATGGAGTCCAAACTTTTATGCTCTCTCAACTAGATAGACCTACACCAAACCGAATGAATAGGTTTATCACCAATTGTTCAAAATTTTTTGCTCCTTTTGTGCTATTTATTGCTTGAAAATTACTCGCTCATTTTAATGCTGCTTGGATCAAAGAAATGCTCCCTCATCGCTGTTCAATGGCTTGTAATGTTCCGAGTGAGGAAACCCATAGCCTAAATTTGGATAAAAAGCTTTTCGAAGCTCGGTATATTTTTGCATATCAAAGCTGTGGATTTCCATGAGTTTCTTCTGCTTGGCTTTGAACCGGCGCTGGAAGTAGCCTTCAAAAGATGGTTCAACGGATGTCCTAAGAAAGAATGCATAGGCAAGGGCAAAATGAAGTGAAGTGACAAAGAAGCATATGGGCTCCATCACATCCCAGGTGAGTTCCCAGAAAGTAAGTCTCATGAACGCAAGTGTTTGGACCACTAAGAAGCCTAGTCCACAATAAAGCTCACCCCGAACTTGGGCTCGGGCCTTTTGGTCGATTGCCGCCTTTTGCTGCTCCATGTGCTCCAGTTGTTTTCTTCTTGGGTCATTAGGAGTAGCTATGGACTCTGAGATTATATTCTCCATTGACTTGGCCACCTGCCAACCAAACAATCAGATGATTAAGCATACCAAATTCAAGTAATCACAGTATCACAATTAATTAGCGGCCTGTTCACCGGGAAGCATGGGAAACAAGTGGACCTGAGGCAATTTCGGGCATGCCACTTGCAACCCATTGCTAGAAGATAGACAGGGCCACCAACAGTTAGTGGTATTAAATTTAAATTTTAATTGAAATTAAAATAATAAAAAAATGGGTTTGGGTCTACATATAAACCCAATCGGTTTGATTCAAGCAGGATTTCCGGTTACAAAGCCGAAGGAAATTGCAACGGAACTTTATTTCTTGTTAATTGTTATCATTATTATTTCTTTTAATTTAATACCTGCTCCGGCCGGAGGAACACAATATTCCCTAAAACGATGACGTTTCCGGACTGGTCCAACGTCTTAGCAAACTCAATTCCTTGATGTTCACTCCCGCACCCCTCCACACACACCTGAACAAACTCGGAGTACGAAATCGAGGTCTTTGGAATCTCCTTGAGCTTCGCTTTTAGCTTCTCCACCTGCGAGAGTCTCAGAAGCTTCCTCGCATCCTCAACCGAAATTCCAAACCGATTAGGATCTTTGGAAACCTTTTCCTGCGGGGCCGGAGGAGCGAGTCCATCCAGGCGGAGCCTTTCTCCGGTAATGTTGATGCCTTTGAGCTTCTCCCTCAGCTTCTCGCCGACCGGCAGGGAGAGGAACTCAGGCAACTGATTTATAGCTTTCCGGTGAAGGAATCGCCTGAAAAATCCTTTGTCGGAGGATTCCGTAGAGGTTAGGGACTCTCTGTGGAAGTTGGTTTTCGTTGCATTTGGTGGTAGTGTGGCTTGAAGCGTGGTAGGGGAAAAGATAGGTAAATGTTCTAGTGTCACTGCCGGTGAGGCTAGCCTGTAAGTATCGGAAAGACGCTTCGAGAGCAATTTACGAAGCGCCATTGATGAGGGAGAAGCTGAGGCCAGGCGTATAGAAAGCGGAAAGTTTTGAATGAATGGCCTTTGATCCGTGGAGGTGGAGGGCTAGAATATATATAAGGTCCAAAAATAGAGGAGAATCAGAACCACAATCACAATAATATATATATATATATATATATATATATATATATATATATATATATATATATATATATATATATATATATATTCAACCTAACAAAATCTTTTCTTTTTAATTTAATAAAAATCTAATAAATTTAGATATTAGTTATAGACTATGCAGTAAGATATAAATCAATCTCATATAAAATAAATAGAAGATTTTAAATTTGAGGTTTTTTTTATTATTTAAATATATTAATTAAATTTTAATATGTTCAAATTAATATATTTAAAATATATTTTTTTTAAAATAAATTTAATAATAATATCAAACATAGTAAAAAAAAAATTACTCAGATTTAAAAATGTTTCTTACCTTATTAGAGTCATAAATATAGTGATTTTATATAGAAAATTTTATATAAATTGATAAATTAATAAATTTAAATAAAAATAGATCTTATATTTGAACCTTAAAAAGTAAAAGCTATTAAATAATTTTTTTTAAAGTAACTATATAAATTTATGTGTTAAATATTCATTGACCCATATACTCAGCATACATGGCATCAATATTACCATGTAATTTCTCCACGAACAACAGAGTTACGGCGATTTGATCGCTTGGAAATTGGGCAGTGTGAATTGTCAAGCACGTGAGTCAACTTGGCGTAATTGGAGGGAGAGAGTGACGCGGATGACCACGAAGAAGACGAAAATACCCCTTTCATAACCCGCTCCCTCAGTCGCTTGAAGGAGGAAATGATTTTGTAAGTAGGGCTGGCAATTTGTGTTCGCGAATCATAAATAAAACGTGTTAATATACATGTATAATATGAAAATAACTAATTAAAATATGAACTATTTAACTAACGGTGTAAAATATTCAACTCTAATATAGATATATTTATGATACAGGTTACACGATACGATCTATATAATCTATTTAAATAAATGAATTATTAATGCATCATACGACCCAATACGATACATTTAATATATTTTAATAAATGGATAATTATAAATCTTACATGACACGATACGTTTAGCCCATTAGACACATTTATCCTGATTACCATGTTAAAATATATTAAAAAATATTAAAATTATATCACCTAAATATTAAAAAATAATTTAGATATCCAAACATCCAATTATTCAAAGATTAACTACAAATCATCCAAATATTCAAATATCAACCAAACTAAGTTAATATGACAGACCCATATAATATATATAAAAATTTTATTTTGAAGCCAAAGTTGATAATAATAATAATAATGAATTTCTAGAGTATTTATAGTAATTCAATAAAAAAAAATAAAATCAAATTTATCTATTATTAAACAAAGAAATTAAATTTTTATCTTGAAATCAGAATTTAAAATGATTAATAGAGAAAATTTAAGAATTTTTTACGCACATCAAATTGTAAATCGTAAATTTTTATATATTTATATATATGTATATATACATATATAACAATGAATGAAAGATGATGAAAATACCTGTTGATAGTATTTGGTAGAAAAAAAAGATAATAAATAGGTTTTTGAGAGTACAGTTTAGCAGAAATAGATGATTATGATATATATATTTTAAGAGTTTTATTAGGTATAAATTGAAATAAAAGTCGTTATTCAATTGAGTTGTTTATATTATAAATATATATTTAATTTTAAATATATATATATATATAATTAAATAAATAAGTATGTTATCCAATAAAATATTTTTTTTATAAATATATTAAAATATTATTAACTAATTAAAATAAATAAAAAAATATTAAATTTCTACATTGCTAAAATATCATCGCCCAAACAAGAGAATAACGCTGTAACACTAACATATTCAATGAATGATAATGGCAAATCATGCGTAACAATTGCAGGCACAATCAATTCACAAAATTTATTAGCATTAAATTTTGTAGACATAACTGACAAATCATGACCCATAGTTAATTGCCCAATATCACGAGTGTCTTTCCTAACCCAAGATTGAGAATTGCGTTTGAGGTTACCTATCCCATACTTGGTGTCACAAATAAATATAACTCCACATTTCTTACACTTACATCTTTGCTTTCCATCAACCGACTTATGTGACAATTGATCAAAAACTCCACACTTGAGAAGTTAACTTTCTTTTACGCTTGCCTTTGACTTTCATTTTTCATCAATTTTTTCTAACTATATTGCATCATCTTCCTCTTCGTTTGTTCCATCTAAAGTTAGATTCATATCCAATTTTTAACTAAGATATTACGAGTTAATTAAGCTAAGTGAGATTGGAGCCAAATGGACAATTTTAATTTTGCAAATAGAACGTTTTAAACTGTCATTGTTGCATGCATGTCACTTTTTTTCTCCACTCTCTATACCCATTTCCATGAAGTTGCTTTCCTCCATACCAGGCAGGGAGGAAGGAAAGGAAGCTCGACAATAGAGAGATCTTTAGTCTCATAAATCACCTAAAAACGAGACGAAATTTCTCTCTTAAAAAGATAAGATGAAAGAAAAGATCTGCCTTCTTTTCAATAACAATTCAAGTTAAGAAGTAAGAATTGAGCAAACATTTAGGTGATGTCAGCAAATAAAATTCCTACAGTTGCCATATTATAGTAGTTAAGACTTTTTTCTAATAATATTTAAAAATAAAATATGGCAGCCTGCTTAAGAATACGAATGCAACCTCATCCACACCCAATTAATTTAGGAAAAATTTTAAAATACAATCATTTTATGTATAGTGATTATATTATGATTGTTGATTATAATAATTTATAATAAATTCTATCATATTCAACGATTAAAATATATTGAATAAATTATACCCATTTTAAATTAATTAGGATGTTAGTGTGAAAATAATTAAATAAGTTGAAAAATTTTTCTTCTCCTAGTCTTAATTTAGTAAAAAATAACGTGCTTTTGGGGAAATTAAGAGGAAAGAGGAATGCTGTTCAACTCTACATTCAAATCTTCAGTATTGGAAAGGTCCACGCAGCAAGTCGATCTATAGTGAAAGCTCATAATCTGATTATGACAATTGAAATTTCTTCTGAATAACATTAATGTAAGATTCTTAATTTGAATCTTCTTTGATTAGATAGGAGCATGGACTACAAGAAAATAATAAAACTATATAATATATATTTTATTATAAATAATATAAAAAATTTCAACAACGTTTTCAATAACAATAAAAAGCATTTATGAGTTCTGCAGTAAGGGCGGAAGCTTTGGCTGCTCAATATTCTTGAGCTTTAGGTTTTACGTGGTGGCTATTAAAATTTGTATTATAATACTAATAGAATTCTTTTCTTTTATTACAATAAATCTTAAATAGGAATACTAAACACATTTAAACTTTTAGAAATAAGAGAAATAAAAAGATATATCAAAAAAATTAAGAGAAGATAGTTGAAAATTATGAAAGAAATTTGTATAAAAAAGTGAAAGAAACCTCATTTATTCCTGTTAAAAAATAAAATTTATTTTTTTATTTATAATATATTTATTTAATAAATAAAAATTTATGACTCAACGATATAAATTTATCTTAATAATTATTTTTCGCGGCTGAAAATCATTCACAATTAAGTAAACTATTATTAAAAAAAAAATCCTCTCTAAAATATTTGTCCACTATAATTTTAACAATAATTTAAAAAAAATTATAGAAGTGCAAGAACTTGGTGATAGCGAGGTTATAGCAATTGACGGTGGCGGTGGAGAAAAGTGTTGATGACCAAAGCACCGCCAAAAACGACTAAAACCGACCCTCTTAATTGCAATTTCAAGAAAAGGGCGAAGGGGGTCTGTTTTCAATTTGCATGCTAGATTTGTCTTGGCTCTGCAAATTTCTGCCAAATTGCCTTGCAATACATCATCGGCTGTTTCGCTCTATGTGACGTGGTTCCAAAGCACCTTGCCTTTTACACTTGTATTTGACACCTTTCCCTCCCACATTTTCTATCTGAGAATCCTGAATTTTGAGTCTTAATTTCTTCAGTTTTGTCTTCTACGATACGAGTTCATGTATAGTATTGATTTTCAAGTAAAAAATATTTTTTTTATTTGAAATTTAAAGAAATATATATTTTTTTATATATTTATAATAATTGAATATCTAACAAAATTTTGAAGAAATATATATAAAATTAATGGTGATTGTGGGAACTCTATTGACCCAATTGCTCAAATTTTATGTTTGTAAACTGGATAAATTTTATTATTTTTTATTTAAGTATTATACTATAATTAATATTTGAATTTCTATATTTTAAAAATTGATAAAAACATTTATAAATTTTTATTTTATCATATATTTTCGCCAGTTCATTCATTCTTGCCAATTTAAGTCAAAGGATTAAAGGTGACAAATAGAAAATTAAAGTGTTAATAATTTTAAAATTTAAAGATGATGTATTAATAATAGTAAAATTCAGAAATAAAATAATAATTTGTTGAGAAAGACATTAAGGTAATTTTACTATTCACCATTAAAAATGATCATTTATTTTTTAAATATAGATACTTTAATTATGATATTGAATAATAATGGAAAAAAATTTATCCATAAATTTTTATTTGTCCATTTTTTTTATTAAACTTCAATTAGAGTTCAAATTTATAATTCTATAAATTTTAGATAATTATAAAATTATTAATGTTACTTTTTTTCTGTAAAAATAACTTATAAATGAAAAATATTTTTATTTAAATATTTTTTATTATTTAATTATAATATTAAATTAATTGCATGTTTTGCATTATACATTTTTAAATATTTTTACATTTTAATCATATTATGAAATTTAAAAAATACTTCCTCTTTTAAAAATAAAAAGTAATTTTCTTTAAAAATGATTTTTTTTCTTTTATAAAGAAAATATTTTCATTCATCTATTTCAAGAAATATTTAAAATGCTAAAAAATATAAAAAAAAAATATTTCTCACCAAACAAACGTAGTCTAAATGAGATATTTTTTATTTTATCATAGTAATGTGTCTATATATATATATATATATATATATATATATATATATCCTTAATAAAATAAACATGATTTTATGTTAAGCATGTGGGATGGATGGATGCATGTTTAATGGATGAATCCAATCCACACCAACAATGACGCATGGCAATTGGCAAATAACGTGTGTACCGTAGTTGCTTGTCCCTCACGAACCATGAATGCAACTGCAACATTACAAGTAACCACTAAAAAGAAAAGGATTATCAGATTAAGTTGAATATATATATAAATATATGCTTAATAAAATAAACGTGATTTTTATGTTAAGCATGTGGGATGGATGGATGGATGGATGTATGTTTAATGGATGAATCCAATCCACACCCAACAATGATGCATGGCAATTGGCAAATAACGTGTGTACTGTAGTTGCTTGTCCCTCACGAACCATGAATGCAACTGCAACTTCACAAGTAGCCGCTAAAAAGAAAAGGATTATCAGATTAAGTTGAATAAATACCATAAATATTGCAATATTATATTACTCAGTAATTGAGTCCAGCCCGTAAAATTGTCCTGCCCTTAATCATCGTTAAAGCCATAAGCTTTTTGCTTTCGATTCCAAATGAGAGCCACCATTTCTTGATTATTTTTGACCAATATTGCATCAATCAATAGATTAGGATATAGTTAGAGAGGATACGAAACTGCAACAGTGGTCGAGTTTAATCAAAGCAAATGATTGATGGATGGATGGATGGACATGATTAATTAATTTTTGATTGGTAATTAACCATTGTGCTACTATACATGTTCTTTACTTTTAGTATTAATAAAAAAAATATATGCAAATCATCCACCACCACCACTTCTTGCCATTTTAAAATTGACAATGAAAGATGATTATAACAGCTCTAAAAAAAGCAAAGAAATTAAAGATAGGGTTGCGTCAAAAGATATGGCCACTGCTCATTTCGCTTAACTTAAGCCAATTCTATATGGACATAAGAGGGCTAAAGTCGAGTTGGCCGTCGGTACGGATCAAAATCGGTGATTCTAGTTGAAGATTAACAGATTTAAGACTTGACTGCAGGATCCTCTAATTAAGATTTAGTTTTAATTCAATCCGGTTTTAAACTCTTTTAGAAAAAAATTCAGCCAAAAAAGATCCATGTTTGCTTGCTGAATCATCCTGCTTTTCTCCTCAATTAGCATTCATTAATTCTTAACTGGCTTCCATTAGTCATGTGTTTGTTATACAAGCATATTGTAAATACTTCAAATTTTCTTCTTTTCAGTGAGAATTCCTGATAGAATTCTTCTGTACCTAACCACTTATTATTGCTCTCAGGATATACATAGCTCTTTTTTTTTTTTTTTCCTAACTCTCTCTTTCTATTGTGATAATTCTTTACGGAACTCATGCATGCTTCAGCATCACATGCAAATTTCTGGATAAAATTAATCTACAAGATATTTTCTTTACTGTAGATTTCAATTATAATATATCCATGGCAGATGTTATATATTACCACCATGACTAATAGGAAGCATAATTTAGGTAAAACCCAAAGGTGAAACCATTATAATCCATAATCACTTTATTTTAGACCTTAATTAGTGGATGGACCATATAATTTAAATATTTAATCCCCACAAGCCTATTGGCAGAAGTCATACCTTCATATGCTTTTTATTAAAGCTTACTTCTATAAATTAATTGAGGTTTCCTATTCAAGCTCAGGTGAGGGGTGGTGTGGTGTGTGGGGTGGTGGGGGGGGGTGGTGTTGGGTGGAGAGGTAGGAGTGGGGGTTGGGTTGTTGGTGTGTGTGGGGGGAGAAATATTTCATTATGGTCTGCAAAAAGATAATGGTAATGAGGTGATCATGATGGGGGTTTTTGGATTCTAAAATCAAGTGGGGGTGTGCAGAGATTCCTTAGCCCTAAGAAAAAGGCAGGAGTAAGAGAATCTTTATACAAGAGATGGATGACGAAGGAAGCAAACAAAAGAAGAATCCATCAAAAGAATCAATGATCAGCAAAAATTAACCCCTTGTTAATTCAGTGAATAAGAATTAAAGAATCCCAACAAATTGGGGGCTGCTGGGAATCACATTAGGCAGCAGGGCAGGTCTATTGGATTCCATTATCTGTGTTGTGTGTGGGTATGGAATTTTATAGACACTTAGTGGGAAGTCTACTACCCCCATTTTCTCAAGTGAAAATAGTATATGAACCCTCCACCCATTTCAACTCTATCTACAACTGCACGACATGGTGGAACTTTGCATTTGAATATATAGATCATCATATGCATTTCATCCATAAATCCAAATCTCAAGCCCTACAATAAAAACAGACAGAATCCCACGTTAGAATTGTTGATGGAAATTGCAATAGCTAGCTAACTTTCTTTCCCAAAGTTAGGGGTCTCCCTCTTAGTGAGAATCCTCCATGGTACTGCACTAATTTTTTCTCTCTTAACTCGACGACACTAGCTAGACACGTCAATAATTGATGATGGCCATGATCGTATCTTGTAAAATGTATATCTTTTTCTTGTGAGTCAGAAAGTTTGACTTTAGAATTTTCCATCTGGGTTTTCTTTGTGGAGTTGATTTAATTAATTAAAAATCCTGCTTTTTCACTAAAATGTTTCTACGTAAGCCCACTGGGTATAGTGTTCTTAGGCTTTTGGTCGAAGCTCTCTCTATACATGGAGACTGACCTAAGAGAAATAGTGATGGCATTTTGGTGACAAATCCAAGCTTTTTTCCTACTAGGTCCACTCATGACTCACCCACTACATTTCAATTTTGTATGGAATTCATTTTAAGAGAACTGGATGATGGAATGTGAGTAATAAATAAATCCTCCAATCATTGATGGATTTGCCAGATGAGAAATGCACTATCATTTTCGCTCTGTGGTTTTATATTTTGCCAATGGCGTTACTTAATAATAGGTCCTTGTCTGTTTTGTTTGTTGTAGAACTTAAGTATTTTAAATCATAATAATCATGAGTATTTTACTAATGATTATGCAGCTGACCTACTAATTAATAATACTGATATAACCCCAAATATATATATATATATATATATATATATATATATATATATATATATAATCCGAAATTAATTACACATATATAAGAAAGGGTAAAATTTTCAGCAAAATTTAGTGCTGTGTGAAAAAAGGGGAGATGAAAAAGGAAAAAAAAAAAAAAAAAGACAAAAGAAGACAAAGTAAGGGGTATAAAAGATAAAGAGATGAATGAAAATGTAAAATAAGTAGCATAAAAAATACATTAAATGCATCAACTTCATCAATAGTAAAGATGTGATTTCCTTAGTGGCACCCAACATATTTGAGAGGTTATTTTGTAGTTATGTTAGTGGTGAGATTTAAGGCATTGTGATTGTGGCAGTCATGTTGCTTATTTACCCCTCCCAGTAGGGAAGGTCCTTATTTATAGTGTAATCGAGCCAATACTTATTGGATGTCTGTGAAGTTTTGGCAAATAGATTGTCTTAATTAATGGAGTTTGTTTCAAAGTTCAATTAGGTTGTCTTCAAAGTAATAATGGCTCTTGCATATGAGAATCAATAATGACACACGTCATAATGCTCAGTTAGGTTGGCGTAATCTACAACTCCTCTAACTTTCTTTGAGGCTAACGAGTGTGTCAACTTACTTATGGAGGACACTCCAACTTAGACATGTCGGAAAACTACATGAACTACGCTTATATAATGCTAGGCCTAATACTTGCTTCCATGAGCAGGACATAGAACAATCAACAAAGTGATAGTTAGATAAAAGATTTTAGTTCTGACGTTTATGTGTTTACCTATTGTGCTGAATATTTTATTCTAGGTTCGTTTAATATGAATGAATATTGTCAATATGATTTTCCTTAGAGTGAAATCATGATTAATTGCGTACTCTCTAAGATAACAATAAATTAAATCAGGTTATAATGCACCCTGGTTACCTTAACACAACCTACCAAGTGCCTGTTTGGCATTGAATTTAAGAGGTCAAAACTGCTTTACTGAATAAAAATACCATTTTAAATGCTGTTAAAAAAATAGTTAAAAAAAATTTATTTTATTATTTTAGCGTTCTTATGATTAAAACTTATCAAATATAATTTTAAATTATTTTTTAATACTCTTTAATCAGTATATTTAAAAAAATAATTTTCTCAATAATAATTTTAATAGCAACACAAAAAAGTTACATGTTGCTTTCATTTGGGTTGAAAATTCCTGCTTTAAAACCACATTAGCGTTAATGGAAACTTTAATAAAATTAACTTGTTAAAAAGCAGATGCGCATTAGACTCTTATTTTGTTCGGTTAGAAAAGGACATTAATCAAACTTTCATACTTGTATTCCCATTAGAAATATAAAATTATTCTTCTAACTTTTATCTATAAATTTGAATTTTTAAATTAAATAATTTGTTAACATAACATCAAAACATCTTAAATAAAAATCTTAGAATTTTTCCAAAATTTGAAGGCTATTTGATTCATAGAGAATAATCAGAATTAGTATTTAAATCGGAATCGAACAAAGTAAAAATAAAATGATAAATTTTTATTTATATTTAATTTATTATGAATTGGAGTCATATTCCTTTTAGAGGTGTTTGATTTATAGAACCAGAATCAAATTTATTTTTTATTAAAATTATTTTGTTATATTTTTATATTTATATTTTTTAATTTTAATTATATTAAGAAAATATAAAATTAATATTTTTTAAATATATTTTTTAATTTGAATTAATTACAATTATAATTATTATTTTTCAATTTTATGTAATTATAACTAAAAAGAAAAATAATATATTTTATCCCTTTACTTTAAATAATTAATGTTCACTATATTTAAAATTTTTATTTTAATCAATTATATGAAAATATAAAAAGTATATTTTTATTGTGTTTCATTCCAATTATGTATAATTAATTATAATTATAATTTTTAATTTTAATTATTCATATGAAAATATAAAAATAATAATTTTATATTTTAATTATTATTAGAATTATTTTACATTTAATTTTTATTTAATTAATTATTTTAATTATTAAGACTATTTTATTTATTATTGTAATTATTTTAATTAATATAATTTTTATAATTATAATTTTTAACTAATTATTTAAAATATAAAAATATTAATTTTATATTTTTATTTTAATTAATAATATGAAAATATAAAAATAAAAACATATGAATAAATACATTGTAAGATTTGAGCATCTAACTTTTAACAAAATAATCATTATCATTTCATTCATGTGTTTTGATTTCAAGTTGAAAAGAGGAATAGTGATTTCCTTAACTGTAAGAATCGAATTCTTTAATTTATAAAAATATAAATGAAAAAAATGAATTTTTAAATATTTAAATTAAAACTTTAAAAATAATTTTATATCTCTGAGGATGTGGTGGAAATTTGATATACTTTGATACAGTTCCTTTCATGGAATTGACATAACTCATATGAAATATATATACATATATATATATTAGTGTAGATTTGGTGGGTTCTTTTAAGGTATAGGTTATGTTTTGTCGACATAAGATTATTCTACTTATCTCTATTATGTATATATAAATATAGAAAATTCATTAAGTCAGTATCAAAAGATTCAAAACACCAAGAATCAGCTTCTGATCCACTAACAGGAAGGGCTGAAAAGTTATAATTATACCTTGTGCATGCGTAAGTAAAATATAATTGGGCAGATGCTTGAATTTGGATAATATTTTCGATTCTTTCAGGTAAAGTAACACACCTTCATGCATAAATGCAAAGATGAGAAGGCCAAAAACTAATCTTTCTAGCTTAGCATGTACAATGACACCGCTTTTTTCTTTAGAATTTCCCCCCCAATAGAAAAATTAGATTTTTTTAAAAAAAATTTTCTGGAAAGAGAATTGTTAGAAATTTATATTCTTGATATGGGTTGACATTTTTTTCATGCAACCGGAAGAAATTAATAAAAGCTGTGCTGGGATTCTATGATATGAGCATCCTCTTGTACCAACTAGCAGCTTAACAATGATGCGGACGTCTGATATGGGGAATCCAAATCTTGCAGAAGCTTCTTGTACGTGCATTCTTATAGTCTCCCATCTATAAATTTAAAAATTTAAATTAACAATATTAATTAGACTCTATTTATTTAGTAAAAGATAATTTTTTAATAAAAAATATTTTTTTATATTTTTTAATATTTAGAAGCACTCAGAAAAATTAATTAATAAAAAATATTTTTTTAAACAAAGAAAAAATTAGCTATTTTTAAGGAAAATAATTTTTATTTAATTTTTTTTTATTTTTTAAATTTAAAAATTTTATTAAAATGTGAATATAAAAAATAAATAAATATCATTAATTTAATATTATAACCAAACAATGAAAAATATTTTTATAAAAAATATTTTCTATATAAAAATTATTTTTGTGAAACAAACGGAGCCTTAATATTTTTTATAATTATAATAATTATAATTAACAATCAAATTTTAATTTTCATGTACATATATAAAATATTTATAAAAAAAAACTCGAAAATTCTCGATATTTTGTATATATGTTCATTTGTATCACAGTATCAATGGCGGCCACTTTTGTGGTAAAATCTGGAGGCAGGCCAAGTTGGTCAGATAATTAGAATTAATCTTTGTTTAATTACAGTTTGTAATTAAATATTGTGTCACGACCCAACCTATTGGCCGGATCAGCACTAGGACCTGGTCTAGCCTAAAGCCCCCGAGGCCCGTAATAAGCCTAACTATTCATTAACTCAACTCTAAGGCCCATTTAGGCCCAATTTTAAGAAATTAACCGGACAGAGTCCGGCCATAACATGGAGCTTTCAACGGGGAGTTTCTGACTCACCCGACCTGTAAACACAATAAATAATCAATTGGGGAGCTCAACTCACCCTCCACATACTCATATCAACATAAAAATAAATAGGAGCTCAGCCCCCTCATCAAGTCCATCAACATGCATAAAATAATAAGTTTACAGGTCCAAAATAACAACTTATATTACAGACCCAAATCAAATAATTATTTGTAACACATGCGAAAATTCTAAGAGTTAATAAAATTACACAAATATTAATAGATAACCTGCGAAGGAGAAAAGCAGGTTAACCACAATAAAATTCTCCTGTAGCCTGAAAAATAATGAACAGGAGTGAGCGTTCGACTCAGAGAGTAAAATATCAATTTTAACCTCTATAACTATCTAGATGGAGCCGCTATCCTGGAAAAATCTTGCACAAAACGCCTATAGTAGCCAGCTAGGCTCAGAAAACTTCGCACCTTAGTGACTGTTGTAGGCCTAAGCCAATCAGTTACAGCTTCAATTTTCTTGGGATCCACTTGAATACCTTCACTAGAAACCACGTGTCCCAAGAATGAGATGCTTTTTAGCCAAAATTCACATTTTGAAAATTTGGCATATAGCTGGTGCTCCCTCAAAGTCTGCAACACCATTCTCAAGTGCCACACGTGTTCCTCCTTGGTCCGAGAGTATACCAAAATGTCATCTATGAATATGATGACAAAACGATCTAAAAATGGCTTGAACACCCGATTCATCAAGTCCATGAAGGCTGCTGGTGCATTAGTGAGTCCAAAAGACATTACCAAGAACTCATAATGACCATATCTTGTCCTGAATGCTGTTTTGGACACGTCCTCATTCCTGATTCTCAACTGATGGTAGCCTGATTGCAGGTCTATTTTGGAAAAGAATCTAGCCCCTTGGAGCTAATCAAACAGGTCATCGATCCGAGGAAGTGGATACTTGTTCTTCACAGTCACCTTGTTCAGCTGTCTATAGTCAATACACAACCTCAATGACCCATCATTCTTTCTCACAAATAGAACAGGAGCACCCCAGGGTGAAGTGCTCGGACGTATAAAACCCTTGTCCAGAAGCTCCTGTAGTTGCTCCTTTAGCTCTTTCAATTCTGCTGGCGCCATCCTATAAGGAGGCATTGATATGGGGTTTGTACCCGGCACAACATCAATGCAAAACTCTATTTCCCTTCCTGGTGGCAACCTTGGAAGCTCCTCAGGGAAGACATCCATGAATTCTCTGACAACAAAAACATTTTCCATGCTGACACCTTCTACAGAGGTATCTCTCACCAATGCCAAATGCCCTTGACATCCACGCCTCAACATTTTTCTAGCACTAATTGCTGACACTAAGTTATATGGAGCCACGCTCCTGTCACCGTCAAAGCTAAACTCCTCCACACCAGGTATGTGGAAATACACCTTTTTGTTCCTGCAGTCTAAAGTGGCATAATGAGTTGCCAACCAATCCATCCCCAAGATTATATCGAAATCCATTATTGGTAAAGGAACCAAGTCTGCTGGGAGAATCTTTCCATCCACTACTACTGGGCTACCCGAAAAAACTATATCTACATCTATGTTGTCACTAAGTGGGGTAGCTATAGACAAATGACATTCTAAAGTGGTAGGGTTTCTACCCAACCTCATGGCAAACACAGGGGAGACAAATGAGTGCGTAGCACCCAGATCTATCAAAACACGAGCCTCATTGGAACAGACTAGAAGAATACTTGCCACAACCGCATTGGAAGCCTGAGCATCCTGGTGGGTCAGGGTGAAAACCCGAGCTTGACCCCTACCCTAAGTTGCAGAATCCTGATACTAACTTCTACTTCCTGATCTGCCTCCAAATCCATGTCCCCCTTGTGCTCGGCCCTGTTGGCCACTGAACTGATTGCCTGCCATGTTGGAAGCACCAGGATACAACTGTTGAGGAACATTTGCAACAGAACCTTGTGACCCCATCTATGGCTCGCTAAACACGGGGCATTCCCTAGCAAAGTGACCTGGTTGGCCACACCTGAAGCATACTCCTGAACCCATCATATAAGGTCCTGAATGTCCTTTTCCACACTGTGCACAAGGTGCCAAGGAAGATCCTGAACCAGACCCAGAACTGCTGTACCCTGAACTGTGACCACTGCTGGATCCGTATCCTGGTCTGAACCCTCGAGGTTTGTGTCTAAAACCACTCCTCTTGTTCCTTCTTCTTCCTCTGTAATTACTCTGGCCACCACTATCCGAAGTACTCATGTGGGGAACACCTGAAGAACCCTCTGCTCTGTTTTTCTTTGCTCTTCCACTATCATCCACAGCATAGCTAATCTCTATCTGTCTGGCTTGATCAACTACCACATCAAAAGACTGATCAGACATCATGGCCAGGTTTGCATACCTCCTGTCAAGCCCCTTTAGGAATCTCTTCACCTTCATAGTTTCTGTAGCTATTGCTGTAGGGGCATACCTGCTCAATTCTAGAAATTCTGTAGCATATTCATCTACAGAACTGCCATTCTGTCTTAAGGCCTCAAAGGCCCACTGCTTTTGATCTCTGAAGCTTTCTGGTACAAACCGGTTGATGAATAGTTCCACAAATTGAGTCCACGACAAACCCTCCATCCGAGGTAATATGCAGTCAGTCATCTATTGTCTTGGCATAGGCCCCATGACATGCTGCATACACTCTGTAAGTCTTCTATCGGTCAACTGCAACTCTATTCCTGCCTGTCTGTAGGAATCCGAAAATCGATATGCATCGTCTGACACATCATAAGTACCAGGCACCAACTTCTTGAAATTGATTATCTGTTTGTAAGGTTCCCCTCTTGGTGCGATGGACTGCTGCTGCTGTGGAGGGTGGACCATATACTGTGCCATCATATCGATGGTTCTCCGCAACCCAGCTAGAGTAGTTGCTATGGGGTCCATGGGACCCTGTGCCATAAAAGACTGATCCTGAACTGGTGACAGCTGCTCTTCTACTTGAGCAGCTCTAGGCCTCCTACCCCGCCTCCTCGGGGCAGGCGCCTCATCTTGTGCTGACACCTCGTCAGGCACATCTGGTTCTGGTGCAGTGGCAGCTCTCCTGCTTCTACGCATTTTCCTGAAATTCAGCAGCATTAGCCCACAATATTCAAAACAACATGTTACACAGCTCTATAGACTCATATTTATACATAATTATGTGAAGTAGAAACTAGAAGCAATGATGACAATGCAAGACGAATATGGATCCTATTTTCCGCATGTGACTCCTAGTAGACTCTTCCCAACACTTTAGACAAACAATGCCTAAGAATCTGGAGCCTAAGCTCTGATACCACATTTGTCACGACTCAACCTATGGGCCGGACCGGCACTAGGTGTCACACCTTACCCCTCTGTAAGGCATAACATGATCCCGTAGAATACTTAATGAACTACCGAACTTCACCTACCGATAACTCATTAAGTACCCTACAAGGAATTTTAAAACAATTGTCTTACATTTTGGAAGTGGTGAGCATTTTAGTGAGAATTAAAAACTATTTATTCAAAGCTTAAATACTAGTAAAATTTTTTGTCCATTTTAATTTTGCCGCAAATTTTATAAAAATTTTGATAGAGTTCCATTTGTAATTAGAGAAAACCGTTCTTCAAATACCTAAAAAAAACACTTCCAAAAATTTTCCACAACTCCCATCCTTCAATAAATCTCAATCAACTCAA
The DNA here is from genome assembly GCF_030052815.1 of Hevea brasiliensis. Classification (NCBI taxonomy): domain Eukaryota; kingdom Viridiplantae; phylum Streptophyta; class Magnoliopsida; order Malpighiales; family Euphorbiaceae; genus Hevea; species Hevea brasiliensis. Next base: position 3,175,611 of record NC_079504.1, on the reverse strand, counting down.
TTCAAATCACTTCAAAGTAATTCCACAATACAAATCAAAATTTATCATCTCAAAATATTTAACAACTCCATTCTCAAGGCATAAAATATGAAATTCACATGTACAATTATTAATTTACAGAAGAAAATCCAAAATAATATTATTACAATTTATTTACAATTTATTTACAACTGCTCAACTTACATTGATACATACAACATTTCTATATTTACATCAAAATTATCTACAAGGGTATAAAATAATACCCGTACAAAATGATCGATGTGGTCCACAATTCTATAGCAGCTCACTCTGCTGCTTTCTCCTTGCTCTTATCTGCGACAGCAAAATAAGCTATCGCTAAGTATAAAAATACTCAGTGGTGTACAGTAAAAATTTAAAATACGATACATAATCATTCATTACCAAAACACAATTTAAATATTTCTCAATCACATTTCACAAATATCAAAGCTCATAATAACACCATTTAGTCAAATAAGTCATTAAACACAGTGTTGCCAAAATCATACACAACTTAAGCTATGACACAAAATTTTCGATCAATGCCGTATTGTACACCACGACAAAGCAATCTACAACCCCATTAATCGAAATCAATGAGGGAGGTGGCTAGCTAGCTAGCTAATGAGTACTCATCCGATCTCAACCTCAACTGGTAAACCAGAGAGGGAGAAAAATAAACGATCTCGACCCCATAAATAGAGGAGGAATAGTGTGATACTGTCATGCTAAGTGTGAACACAAAATCAATTCAAAATAATTTATTCAAATAATTTATTAGAAATCTGGTAAACTTTCAAAGTCATATTCACAATCATAAATGGCAACACAATTCGTAACTAGCTCAAAAAAAATCAAATTTTCAAGAATCATATATTCAAATAAAAATTACTGTGCACAGACCTGACGTGAGTCGCCTCTAGGCCTTGACTCAGTCTCTCCGAGCCTCCAAGTCTTGTTTAGCTGAAACACACAATTTCACAGTGTTTCAGTACCATAACTTAGCATAAATCCAAAAATAAATTTCACTTCATTTTTACCTAGCTTTAATGTGCTAATTTCGACATTCTCAGAGTTTTTGTGTTTCGGGTTACTATTCACTATACTATTCAAGTCAAATTATTGACTTTTTAAGGCTTAATAGGTATGGGAATTCCAACTTCACCCACATACCACATTTTGGTCATTAAATTTGTTGGTTTTAGTCATTTTCTCAAAGCTTAAGTCCTTTTAGCCAAATTGTCACATTTTCAGTTTTGGTGCTCCAAGTTGCACTGTTCCATTGGTAATTTTACTGTTGGAATTTGGAAAAACTTCCTTCATAGAAAATATTTCTTATTGTCTTAAGCTTATTCTCATTTTTGAATCACCCCAATTGGAGTTTTGTAACTCAAGTTATGACCATTTGAACTAGGGCTGCCGGATTGGAAACAACCCAGATTTTCTGGGCAAATTTTGGTGCTGGCAGATTTGGGTCACCAACTTGGGGTGGCCAAATGGCTTGGTTGCTGGCAGAATTAGGACCTGTGTTCTTCATGAAAGTTTTAGGTCTATATTTCATCTAACCACTGGTAAAATTTCAAGTCAATTTGACCTGCCTAGCTCGAGTTATGACCAAATGAACAAACACTGTTCATTTGGTCAGTTTGTAGAGTGGCAGACTGCTCTTATTCAACTTTGGTCAATTTGTTCACTAGGTTTTGGTCAGTTTTTGGGCATGGTTCCTAAATTAAAATTGTGTCATTTATGTTTATTTTCATCCCCAATTGGTACCATATCAATTGGACTTGTAAAATTTCAGTTTTGGTCCTTCAAAGTTGACTTGGTCATGCTGCCAGCAGCATGACCATACAACCTCCGAATTTGACTTCCATTCCAACAATTCAAACACAACTCATTTGATCACAATTGACCATTTTTCACTTCACAATAGGTCAAACACACAATTTACTCACTTCTTCAAATTTTTTCTTGAAAACCCTAAGTCTCAAAACCCTAGTTCACAATTTCTTTGCATTTAATCAAATCTAAACATTTCAATCTCATTACCACATTCACATAAGCTTGCCTAACATAATAAATTCAATCAAAACACATGCTTTTCATCACAAACCCTAGCTGCCAGAATTTCCATCTAGTCCTCCAACAATTAATTTCTTTTCATTTTAAGTTTATTTCTAAGTTAATTAAGCTATAAACACAACTAATTCAACTAGAAAATCAAATTTAGTTTACTAACCTTAGTGCAGAATTTTCTTTCCCTTCAAACCTCTTCCTTTCTTCTTTCTTTATTCTTCAATCACCTCTTCTAGTTGCAAAAACAAGCTTTAACCATGGTAGAGTAATTTTCTATGGTGAGATTTTTGGTTTTTCAAGCTCAAAGATGAGCTTTCATGGAGGTTTTAAGGGTGAGAGAGCTTTGGGAGAAAGAGAGAAAGGGAGTTACGGGAAAGAAGAAGATGGATATTTTTCATTTTTTTTTTCATTTAATGTGTATTTATGCAAAATTTGACTTAGTCAAATTGGTTAATTAAATTAAAATTAATTTTGATGTCATATCTTATGTCATTATTCAATTTTCTTTTTTTTTTCTTTCTTTTATGTTTTTTTTTATATTTAGTAAGATAAAATTATCCTAAAATTTAAATTTTTAGTTATTAAGTTTATTGCATCATGCATGATGTCATGCATGATGTAATAAGCTTTTTCACCTTTTCTAAATTTTTTTCTTTTTCTTTTTCACATATTTTTCTATTAGCTCTTTAATTTAATTCTTGATCCCAAAATTTTCTTTTCTTCGATTTAATTTAACAGTTAGGTCAGGAGTCAGCTCTCGGGGTCAATTGACCAAATTGCCCCTCGCCGGTTCATCCCGGTTTGCAAATAATTTCATATTTCTTCCGGCTCCCTGACCTAATTATTTGACTGGCTTAACAGTTCTTTTTCATGATTTTCTCTTTTTCACTGTGTTCATAAGGGTCCTAAGGACCGCAGCGTCACATTTTACGGTTCGAAATTTGAGTTTAAAACGACTTCGCAGTCATTCCCGAGGAGGTCACCCATCGCTGTGAATCTCGGCTCGTTTAACTTCTTATGTTCTGTTTTTCTTATTTATACTTAACTAATTAGCAATCACTAATTATTTGTGTTTATGGTTTCTCTAGTTGTCTTAAGTATGGTTCTAATCCCCTTAATTATCCGGATCGACACGGGTCACCAGAACAGTGAAATATACCAGGCTATACAAATAGGAGTGTTACACTAGGACCTGGGCCAGCCTAAAGCCCCCGAGGCCCGTAGTAAGCCTAATTATTCATTAACCCAACTCTAAGGCCCATTTAGGCCCAATTTCAAGAAATTAACCGGACAGAGTTCGGCCATAAAATGGACCTTTCAACGTGGAGTTTCTGACTCACCCGACCTGTAAACACAATAAATAATCAATTGGGGAGCTCAGCTCACCCTCCACATACTCATATCAACATAAAAATAAATGGGAGCTCAGCCCCTCATCCAGTCCATCAACATGCATAAAATAATAAGTTTACAGGTCCAAAATAACAACTTATATTACAGACCCAAATCAAATAATTATTTGTAACACATGCGAAAATTCTAAGAGTTAATAAAATTACACAAATATTGATAGACAATCTGCGAAGGAGAAAAGCAGGTTAACCACAATAAAATCCTCCTGTAGCCTGAAAAATAATGAACAGGAGTGAGCGTTCGACTCAGAGAGTAAAATATCAATTTTAACCATAATCTCTATAACTATCTAAAACTAATACACCCTGTAGAGTGAAATGCAACATCAGCAATAATTTCACATCATAACAGCAAAAAGGTAATTTGGAGCACTCACACACCCAGTAATATCAATTATAATATCTGGGAGCTGATCCCCTATACAGCTCTCTTAAATCCAACTGTGCCAGCGAAGAACTCAAGCCGGATTTTCGCTTAATAAACCAAATCGGGGTCCCAGCGAAGAACTCAAGCCGTGTCTACCTCGAAGGATCGGGTCCCAGCGAAGATCTTAAGCCGTGTCTACCCGTCCTATCCATAGTCAACACCACATCATACGCACGCCAACGCACGCACACTGCTCCAAATTACCATAACAATATTCATGACACTCTAACAGTTATGAATGTAACATAAAACGTGCTTAGAGTTTAACTACATAAATACATAAATATAAGTGATGCATGGGCATATTTGAATATATAATAATAGTGAAATTACAATTAAAATTAATATTTTACTCATAAACTTGACAGCAATCACTGTGGCGGCTGGGCGGAGGAAGAAGGCTGTCCCGGCTCACCTGATAATTACATTATAATTATTTAATACAATTGACTCAATACAAATCAAGAAAAGACTAAATACGTCCTAAGTCGTACCGAAAATCCGGCAAAGTCTCCCCTATACCTAGGACCTACCCAACCTGCAAAAGGGCTCAAAACGCACTTCTATATTCACAATCCATATATCCACAACTCAATCACATCATACAGCCCCTCCTGGGCCCATCAAATCAGTCATCCATTACAATATGTAAAATTTCAATTTAGTCCTTATAATTGATCATTTTTGCAAAAATTGCCCAAATAAGCTCTAAAAATTCTCAAACTTTGCCCCGGGGTCCTTAGCAATATTACTAGGCTATTGTAAAAAGAATCATAATTTTCTGAGCTACCACGAATATTTTATGAATTTCTAATCTCATTTAAGCACTAGAAAATTACGAAAAAGTAAGGTTCGGGTTTACCTATGCCGATTCCGACTTCGGGGATGCGCTCGGGACATCTGACAATGTTAGGGTAGCCAAAACCTCGATCCAATTCGGAGACTTTTTCGGTAATCGGTCATTCGCCGGAAATTCACGCACTTGACAACCGCCGAATTTCCGCGAATTGAAGATACCTACACGAAGCCCACAATACGGGGGTTAGTACATAAATTTTACAGAATTTTCTAAGCTCATTTAATGCTCGAAAAGAAACACTGCGAGGTTCCGTAGGACCCACCGAAAAACGGTATCTGAAAATTTTGAAATTTATATTGCCGCGAAGCTCTCGACGAGTGGAGTGCTCTGGTACTCTCAGTTTTCTCGTGGGGTTCACGGTTTGCGAGAAATCTAGCCCAAAAATCAAAATGGGCTAAAATTTCCCGGGTAAAAATTGGACAAACCGCTCGATGGATTTCGGTGTTCTTGGTGTCTATGGAAAGCTCTCGACGATTAGATGGATTTAGACACTAGACCCGATCTGATTGGTGGCCGAATCGGCCAGATTTCGGCCGGGAAGATGAAGTGGCGCGCTTGCGCGTCGCGTCACTTCGGGCGCCTTTTTCTTGCGTTTCGGGCGGCGGCCGGCGAGCTTGGGCGGCTGGGGACGGGCGCCGGCTGGCTGGGGTGGCAGAGGAGGCGGCGGCGCGGCAAGGGGAGGAGGGAGGAGAGAGAAAACGGGAGAGAAGGAGAGGAAGGTCAGGACGCGCGGAAGAAAAAAGGGAAGAAGAAGAAGCGGCAAGTCCGATTCGACCCGTCCGATCCGGTCCGGTTCGATTCGGCCAGTTCGATTCGGAATACAAAATTTTAAATTTTTTTACTCGGCCTTGGGACCGAAATCGATGTCCGAAAATTTCGAAAAAATTCTAAAAAACTCAGAAAAATTCTTAGACTCCAAATATACTTTTAGTTTGGCCACGTGATTTTTAAAATAATTTTTAAAAATCATCAAAGTTTCATATTTTCGGGAAATCAAACCCGATTTCGAAAATCCGAAAAATCTCAAATAATTTTTTAAAATTTAAATAAAATTAAAACATTAATATTTACCCAAAAATAATAAATTTAAAAATTAGGGGTATTACATATTGCTTTCATTACGTCGACAGATTCATATTTATAACAAGCAAATAATTCACTCTGTTACATAGGGAATTTTATTCACGTGTCAATTCTTATTTGATTTGCTTACATATCATGCACAGCATTTTCAACTGGCTTCTGGCTATGATTTAGGTTATTATTCTTGTACTAACATGGACCATTTTGGATGAGGAAGAGATTCCAGTAAACCCGATTCATCAAAAATCTAAAACGTAAGTATATGAATCTTATTTATTTTATATATTTTATTTTAAGTTTAAAATAAATTATATTTAAATAAGAATTTTCTTTTCGTGCGCCTATCAAAGTCACGAACTTCACAAAATAAAGCATGAATGATTAAATTGAGTAAATTAATTAAGATTGAATGTTGATTATTATTAAAGCAAAACACTAGTTTTCTTGTCCATTGAAATTCAGCACTACCTATGTTCCTGAAGCAATGGAAAATTTGCAGAGCACCATTGTGACATTTAGTAATTGCTTTAATCCCCCATTTGCCAAGATTAAAGGAAAAGGTTCAAAAAAAAAGGACTAAATCTCCCTTTTTGACTCCAACACAAGTTGAATTTTGACAGAAAAAACGCACCCATTGTTCATTTTTGTCCGATTATTACAATATAACAAGTAAATTAATTAATTCGGTTAAAAAATTTATATAATAATAAAAATTAGCGACTGAAAATAAACAACTTAATGAATTAATTAGGGAGGAAATTAACTATATAAACCTCAAAATTAATAAAGCTGTGAAGAAACACTTCTAGTGGCTGATTCAACATAAAGAATTCCCACGTTGTGGAATCCAGATTCATTCTTTGACCATAAAGCGTTCCAATTCTTTCTTTAAAATGTCCATATTTCATTCAATTATGGGGACTTTTTGGCTTAATGCCAAGAAAACATTCATCACATATATATTTTTTTTCTGGAGTATTAAATTTTAAATATATAATTAATTTTGTATAATATTTATGGTGGAGTATGTCTGAAATTTCGCTTGTGGAAAAGACAGTCAAATCTCAATCTTTACATTCGTCCACGTAATGGAAATTAGGATAAGGCTGTATGTTATTCATAAGTTGTCCAAATCAGTAAAATATTAGCCCATTGGGATGAAGGTGCAGAACTCATCAATCACATCTAAATTATATTTTAATTTTTTTAGTAAAATATTTATACAAAAAATTATAATTTATATTAAAAACCATTATTCTATTACCCCCCACGAATGCTTATTCAAAAAGAAAAATGTATATCATGGATTTATTTATTTATTTTTTCAATTTCTTTAGAGTCCAAGGACCTGTTTGTAAATGTAATTCAAATTTATTTTTTTAAAAAAATGTTAAATACTGTTAAAAACAGTTTGTGTTGGGCAAGTGTTGGACTAAGCGCCATTGATTGGGCTCAATAATAAAATGTAAAGGCCCAATGTAGATGTCAGGCCCATTTCTAAAATTCGCTTAAGGGAAAGGCCCAAATTGTTCATAGGCTACAGATTCTTAAACCGAAATGGAAATTTTGAACTCTATTGGGCTCCCGTATCCAAGACCACAAGACCCAAAGGAAAGATAATTGGGTTTAGGCGGGTCAATGAAGAAATTAGGCTTGCAATTTGCAAATGATGCCATTTGAACTTTTTTTTAAAATATTATTTTATAGTAATAATAATAATAATAGTCGATCTATCAAATTTTACCTAAAATTATAATGAATCCTATCTAGCAACGTCTTGTTTTTATCCAAAATTACTATGGAATAATGGAAATTGGGAACAAGTTGTTATGGAAATCTATTTCAAATGTTAGGCAGATGGCCCCAATTTTAGTATTGGGTATGAGAATTAATGACTGGGCCCCATTTTGATACTTCAAATCTTCGCATTTTGACTTTCTTGGGCTGTTCAGAATGAGACGGTGAAGGAAGTTCCATCAGCAGTTATATAATTACTTGACAACTGACAATGACGACTCCTCATCCATAGCCTCAGCCTCAAAGCTGATCTTTTTTCACTTGCACCATTTATGGATCTTCTGCTATGATCACAATCCAAGCAAAAGTAATTCATCTTTCCCAAAGAAAGAAAAATAGCATATTGAATGTTTCAGCTCAGATTCTTTCTGTTTCCACAGTTTTTCATAACCATTAAGCTTGAGATCAAATGAGATCTTTTTTAAAGAAAATTTTTTACACACACACACACAGATTAGGAATTGGAGGCAATGTTCAATTGAGTTGGATTAAAATGGCTAAACGAAGGGAAGAGGAGCATAAAACCAAGAATATATACATTTTCAGAAGTCCAGTTCCCCAACGACAGCAATACATTAAACCAAGCTTAGAAGAAATGCCACAGGGACTTCTTGGAGGTCTAGTTACTGGTTTACATAATATCTACATAGCTACACTATCAAAAAGGGCAGCAAAAAGAAGAAATGAAAACCTCTATAGATGGGACAAAGTAACTACTACAACTAAATACTAACATAAACGATAATGATAAACAAGCCATACATATGTTACAGACAGGGAAGGGGACATTTAGGTACCAGTATCTGTTAGCATTGAGATTAAGCAAATCTCCAACATCTCACTTTTGCTTGCTGTCGTCACTTGCAGACGGTCTTCAGTCTCTTCGCAGCCTGAACAAATCCCACAATGACCTGCAACTCATCCATTTGCTTCAACAGCAAAACAACACGGTTTTCAGTCAACTGTTAAATTTAATAAACTCCCATTACAATTTAAAAAAAAAAAAAACCTTCAGTTTGAAGGTAAAAAGGGATGAAACTAGGGCATTTTTGCAAGTACCTGAGACATAAAATGCCTCTGAACAACATCTACCAGCTGCTCTTTAGATGGGTTGGGGATAGCATCCACCTAGAAACATTCACAATGTAAAATTAATTAATGCACAAGGCAGGCAATGTGCCACACACACAAGGAAATAATTATCAAAGGTTTTCTCAATAAAAAAACCCACAAGATTAAAGTGTCTCCAATATCTCCACAAGGCAGCCATCTCCAATTTGCTGAGGTCAACTCTCTGTGATGGAGGCGTTCATAGTAAAATTAATTTATTTCCCTGTAAAAGTCACATGAAACCAAGGAAAAAAGTACGCAAAAATAAATAGTGGCTAAAGATTTTATATACCGCGGCCCCACGAGGTGTGGAAACAGAGCCCTTAGAGTGCGAGTCACAAGAGAGGGACCTGCTAATAGTCTTGTGAGATGACCCCGTTGATTTATGGGTCCTATGCCTTGATCTATGGGACTTTTGCGTGTCATCGGATGCTGGAAAAATCAGGGAGAGCACAACCAGAATTAAAAAAGTGTGGTGGGTCCAATAAAAGATAAAGAAATGAAACAAGGGAGCTTTCGCAATAATGAAAGTAAAAGGTGAAAGACAGAACGGATCCTATGTACCATACTCGATCACTTTCCACTGAAAATAATACTTACTACAAACTCATAATTAGGGTCTAATCAAATACTTAATTACATCCTGTCACAAGAGTTTGTTCAAAGCGGGGAAGCTCAGGAAAGAAACACTTCTTAATAGAACAAACAGAATTTTGCTACAATATGAAAATTTGCTACAATATGAGCTAAACTTAGCAAATTTGCCAACCCAGTTCCTATTGAAGGACCAGATTTATTTTATTTGCATATCAATTTTCATTAATCAGTCACCGAGTGTCAACAATATTTCAGGATGAAATTAAATAATCTCACTCACCCATATCAGATCCATTCCACTGCACATTATCAAATTCCAAGTCATCATCATCCTCGTTGCCAGTGGGCGCCTCGATCACACTAAGGGCATTCCTCTGTAACTTTACTTCTATGCCATTTGTAAGAACCTGCAATTTTAATAACGTATGTTCCAAATATTAGAACCAAACCAAAAGCCTAATGGAATATTTTATGCCAAATGGTTAGCTGATGAGTAGCAAACATCAAGAAGAGATTAAAGGAACAAGAAAAAGTGTAATTCAATACAAGTTAAGCTATCAAATAATTTATGTTTTGCAGTTCAGGCAAACCAAATATAACTATTCAATTGTTTATATTTACAATCAAAATCAAATGATTTTCCCCAATAACATAACAGTAACTACAGTGGATTAAAATAATATACAAAGCATCGGATTTATTCTCATCAAAAGACATGCTCATTCTCATTTCAGTTGCATTATATCTTACACATTTCAATAGAAATTCCCAAGACATAAAGAGTATATCAGACCCTTCAAGGAAAACCCAGGGAGAAAAAACAATTTCAAATGGGTTTATGTTAAATAATAGTTCATGCAAAGAAAGCTCTATGGCTAAACAATAAAGTTTAGCAATCCAACTCGACATCAAAATTCGGGATAAAGAGAGAAGAAAGCTAAATTAATCCAATAGGAAATGTATTGAATTATCATACACTTCTAAAAATGTGTGAAATAATTGTGTAAACTCAAACCCCACTGCAACTAAATCCCTGAAAACAAAATGCATAATCACGGAGGAAAAGGCAATGAAATTAAACTCAAACAAGTCGCAAAACCACATCAAAAAGCCAATTTAAAATCCCAAAATAGTAAAATCCCACTAAAACACCAAATCCACTGGTAAAAATGCGCATGCAATGAAAACCATTACCCACACCCAGGAATTGTACCTTCAAATCAGTATAAAAACACCTTAATTTAGGAAAATTTGCACAATTTGCATCTCTGCCTCCCAAATTACTATTCAAAAAACAACTGTCTACAATGAGAATTGAAACTAATTTTGAAAAGAACACTAAAATTTTCACTTATAGATGAACCCAAAAAAATACAAAATAAAAACAGCAAGCACTTAATGAGCAAAACAAACTCACACTCCCAAAATCCAAAGCGAAAACTGCTACAATTGATCCACATTGCCAAAACACACCATTTAATCACAACATATATATATATATATATATATATATATATATATATATATATATATATAAACGTCAGTAAAACAATATTATAACCCATAATCAATCCGAACCAAACCAAAACAAGGAAACCCATTTACTGAAAAACCCAAAATAAGTAGAAACAAATACCAGCCAATGCCAACCGCCAAGCCCAACAGCCTTCTTGACGACTCCCTGAAGACCCACAAGCACCGACTTGGTCCTGTTATTTCCGGTGACAACCACCTTAGTGTGACGAGGCAACACGGAAAGCTCCTCTTCGCTGCTGTCTCCACAGATCTGCAAGTGCGAGAATCCTCCATTGACTGAACTCTCCATAGCCTCGAGCATTATTTCTATTCAAACTCAGTGAGTCAAGGCAAAGCGGATCAAAATTAGAGTATCAAAACTCGAAACTAGAATTAAAATGAAGATCATGCATTGCTGAGCAAGTATATGGAAGTTTTGGAGACAAAAAGAAGAGAAATTGAGGATAAATTTCGGATTTTCTGAGAGAGAAAAAACACACAGCGAGTTATGAGAGAGAAAAAGAGTGTTTTTTTTTTATGTGTGAAAGAGAAGACGATAGTGACTGGTTTTGTTTATTGGTTGTGTTGCTATGAATCCCGACGAAGACGAATGAACCAGTGAAATTTCGCCACGTATGGGTTGAGAGAGGTTTCGTTAATCATGCACTATGAGGGGACGTTAAGCTACGAAGAAACCACTAGCCGGTTTTCGATTAAAGGACTTGTTCATACCGGCTGGGTTGACCCTTTGACCACCGGTTGCAGTGGGGTGTTGGGGAAATGTCAAATGACAAAAGTGCCCTTCTACTTTCCAATTTTTTTTTAATTTTTTTATATAAAAATAAATTTAATAATTTTTAAATTAAATATTTAAAATTAAAATTTATATATTCATTATTTTAATTGTGAGTGCTTTTAATATAAATTTAATTTTAAATAAAAATAAAGTTAAAATAATTATTATTAGATTAAATATTTATATTTAAATTTATATAATTTATTACACACTTCAAATAAGGTATTTAAATAATTTATTTAAATAATTAATTTTAAATTCATAATAATAAGTAAAAATATTTATTGATGGATAAAATAATAATATTAATTTAAGTATATTCTAATATAAAAATATTTATAAAATTAAATTTAAATGATAAGATTATATAATTTCAAATAAAATTTTACTTTAAAAGGTATATTAAACTATGATTCAATATGAATGATATTTTGATTCTGAAAATAAGGTTTATGGAATTTTTTTTTTTGTAGTAAATAGGAAAACGTGGGCGATTGGTAATTTTGTGAAGAAAGATAACAGAGCTTTTTTTTTTGGAAGGACATGCAAATATCCAAGGAACTACGAAAGCAAGTTTATTTTAGGAGAGAGGAAAAAGTAACGCCAGAATGAAACGTAACGGAAACTCCCCCAGATTCATCTGTGGGGTCCACGTGCACACAGTCTCTACCTGTCGTCGGTGTTGTCTTGTCCGACATGGGATACCAAATTTCTTTTTCCTTAAAAAAACAATTTCTTTTCCCGTACGACAATTTTAAAAATAAATAAAAATAAAAGAAAATATATTAATCCGGCCGTCTTTCCGACCAGATTTCCCGCCATATCAGGGGAAAATCAACCGTCGATTTCGGATCATAAAATTTCAGCCGTTAGATCGTTTCATGAGTCACTTTATCAGTTGGGTTGAAAAGTCTTTGGCTACACACCAGGTAATGATCACATAGTTGAAAGAAGAGTGGACCCTTTTGACGTTTCGTTTTTTTTATTATTTTTTTTATAAAAAAGTACTCTATCAGGTAGATAGCAGCAGCAGTACATACCATGTATAAACCAGAGCCAGTGCATCAGATCCGTCCAGTTGGGATAAAACTTTTGTCATGCAATAGAGTGGTTGATCTAGTGTGTGCAGTATCATATTTTAACGTAGTAGTGCACTATAACATCAGTTCCTGTCTGAATGGATACAGATTATGGAAGAAGGAGCTATAGCTGAATTTGTTGACCATTGTGCTAATTCCAAGCTTGTGTCTTTACTTAATAGACCAAAACATCACTTCCCCTTGAATTATTACTGATTATTATCATTATTATAACAGTAATTCTCAATATTCTGTTTTATACAATTAAAAAATGTTTAATAAAATTAATTCAGTTAATGAGAATGAAATATTTAGAAAAAAGAAAGGTTGGTTTTCCATCTGCCAGGTTTTTGTTCCCGAAACAGAGAAGAGATGATGATCGTGGCACTGGCTAGCAGGGTATGAACCCACAACAGGCACTGATGAGTACAGAAGATAGGACACTGGGATCCACCTTGTAAGTCCATTATTGCACCCTCTTTCTCCATATTTTGCATGTAATTGTATGCTATTCCTATTACCATCTCTCTAATCTTTAACTTCACTAAAAAAATCCCAATAGTTTCAGAGAATAGTGTTTTATCTGTAAGTTCATGGAGTGTTTGATGTAATTATTCTATTATAGAAGATGGGAAAAGAAGATTGAAGGTGGTAAGAGTATGACCATTGATGAACATGTTGATGCTCCCCTGTGGCGAAGCTTGACTTCAACCCAAAACTAAAATAAAGCTAGATGGACATGTGCATGAGGATAAATTAGGTGAAGAGTCAATTTTTGTTTCTTTTATTTTAGTCACACAAATTGGTTCCCAAGTTTTATATTTATTTGTTAGGTGCAGTTAGTTGGGTTTAATTAAGGAAATATTTGTTAGAGGCAATATCATACTGACTGATTGGTCCCATCATCGCTGTTTTGTTAGTCTACCAAGCTTCTTGCAGTTCATGTTTTACACTGCTCTAATTCTAAATACAAAAATTTTAGTATTTGATGAGAGGTTAGAGGAGGTCTCCAGTTTGAGATTTCTTTATAGATATTTTACTTTTCCTTTGTTATTCATTTAATTAGAAAAGAGAACCATTTGTTCACATTCTAATCAATGGTTGGATAGAGAATTTAAGTTGATGGGATATGCAAATTTGTAGTGGTCTCTCTAGGCCCAGCCTAGTGATCCAACAATCATGACAAAATGTTTAGTTAAAAGGCCAAGCCCATCATTCAAAAAGGTAAACTTCCTCAGGTCACAAGCCCAAATGTATCATTAGCAATGTAATGCGAAAGCAACAAACAAAACTCAAAGCTTCACATTGTTCTGTTGTAAAAGTCGTGTTCCTGCACAGATTATTGTAAAGATTATATAAATAATTAGTTTTTAATTTGATTTTTTTCTATAAAAGGCGACGACTGGATGATGTGCCTACATCAGGAGAATTCGTTGGATCTTCATCCCTGTAATCTGTCTTCTGGTTTCCGACTGAATGTTGCAAAACTATATCATCTAAATCTTTATAGCCACTAGCCAAAAGGGGTAGGGATGGATTAGTTCCTATAATTTCTTTGGTAGGTGACTTATTTTCAAATTGAAATCATTCTTAAATCAAATTGAAATCGATTAGTCTAGTTTCAAGAAAAAATCAAATTTTCTCCTTTAGAAATTACATTGTTAGATTAAATCAAGATAAGATTGAATTAAAATCGAAAGACTTTGGAGTTTGATATCAAATTCCTTTAGATCAATGAACTGAAACTAACGGCTTCAGTTCAAATCGAACCAATCGTGATGCCTAATTGAAGCCCCACGTTCCATTAAACCATGAATGCTCAATTATCGATGGCATTGTTTCAGCCAAATAGTCGTTGTTGGCATTTTATACCGTTGTTTTCACAAAAAGCTTTATCATTACTTGAGATAGTTGAAAGCAAATTGTATGACTATCACACAAAAGCCCATTTCGAATCCGTGAGAATTAGATGGTTATTTTAATGGTAGATACTGGCAGTATTACTTGAAATTACTCAATATAATTCCATAGAGTCGCTAAAAATGTTGGTTGTGGAATTTAAAATTGAGTTAAAATATTTTAAATTAATATATTAATTTTTATTTTAACTGAAACTTATTTTCCATTTAAATCAGACAATGGACTTGGGCAAAGAAGAGCGATCTTCCAGGTTGTTATATGTCAAGCAGTAACTAGTTTTTGCCAGATGATTGCCAACGAACATGTCGTTGTAGTATAGTGGTGAGTATTCCCGCCTGTCACGCGGGGGACCCGGGTTCGATCCCCGGCAACGGCGATATTTTTATTTTATTTTTTCTCATTTCTCGCTCTTTCAATATTCTGTTACAAAAAGCACAGAACAGGGGTGATTCTGTAGCACTGGCCCGCGATGGCTATGTAACCATAGCCTGCGAAGGAGTGAAGTTGCCATCTGTGGCCCGTTGGCTCACCATCTTACGACCTCTCAGTATCACATTCGCAATCGTTATTCTTATATGCATATTTTCGGTTGCTTCTCAGGGTCCTTTCCTGAGCAGTTTAGCTTCCTTCGCTCCTTTGCACGTATGCGTATTTTGTTCTCAGTTTACACATACGCTTTTTTTGTAAAAAAAAAAATGAATTTCATTAATTACCATCACTTACCAGGGGATCCATTTTTTTTTCAAAGGTAAAATACTTCAAACAGCTAAAGAAGAAATTATAGAGTTAAATCGAGTCAAAAGATTCACGTAAAAGAAATTTTCTAACAAGCACTTTCTACCTAAACAATGCCGCATAATTCTTCATCCTTTAGACATGTGTAAACTCAGCTAGCTGAAAATCATGGCATAAATGCATAGAATCCGTCACAATGCCTCGGATAGAGCTGGAAATGCAAGAACTCTGACATTGCTTAATTACTGTTAAGGAGTCTTCTTCAAACAGTTCTCTTAGCAAGCTCATATTCTTCGCCTATAGAACAGCTTCCAGGCATGCTAATGCTTCCACAATCAAAGCATCGGTAATGCCTTGGAAGAATTTACAGCGCCAACCTATAGGTTCTCCTGAAGAATTTCTACCTAAAATTGCCACTGATCCAACATTTTTGCATTGATTATGCTAAAATGTAGAAAACAGAACGGGATTAAGAGATGGATGAGAAATGTCTGTTGTATCTTTTCCTCTGGCTTTGTCAATTTATATATACAATGAAATGTTCAATCTGAAGGATAAAACAGTTGTAAAAGAACTAAGAAATTTTGAAATAAGGATTTTGATGTTTATTGTCCCAAAAATTGAAGATATATATAAAAATTTATAGCTAATAAATAGGTTTCTAATCAAGTTAAATTACCAAAATTGTATTAGAATCATACAATAAAAGGTAAGAACAAATATGCACTCAAAAATTTCTAAACAAATGCCCTAAATAAATGCAAAAAAGTGGCAGCTAACAGCTGCCTTTCCAATACCTCCCCTCAAGTTGGAGCATGGAGATCTCGAATGCCCAACTTGCAAAGAAGAAAGTCAAACGGATCCTTTCCCAATGCCTTTGTGAAGATATCCGCAGGTTGTATTGAACTACGTACATAATCTGTTCGAATGTTACCATTCAATATCTCATCACGGATAAAATGACAGTCCACTTCAATATGCTTGGTACGTTCATGATAGATGTGATTAGCGGTATATGCGTAGTGCGACTATCACAATACAAATTCATAGGTTTAGTATGCGCCACACCAGGAGAATTCAATAATCCTTTCGACCATTTAAGTTCACAAGTTGTAATACTCATAGACCGATATTCAGCTTTAGCGGATGAGCGAGACACTGTCTACTGCTTTTTAGTCTTCTACGAGATAGGGGATTCACCCAAAAGAACAAAATAACCGGTCAAAGACCGTTTCATCAAAGGACAGCTAGCCCAATCAGAATCACAGTAAGCAGACAATTTGGTATCACAATTGGCATGCAGTAGTATACCCTGACCTAGATTTCCT
The DNA here is from genome assembly GCF_030052815.1 of Hevea brasiliensis. Classification (NCBI taxonomy): domain Eukaryota; kingdom Viridiplantae; phylum Streptophyta; class Magnoliopsida; order Malpighiales; family Euphorbiaceae; genus Hevea; species Hevea brasiliensis. The sequence continues at coordinate 3,158,874 of NC_079504.1, read as the reverse complement.
TTCAAATAATGCACAACTCTAACAGCTGCCTCCCAATAAGATTTCTTCGGTTGTTGCATGAACTGAGCAAGAATATGCACACAATAAGACAACTCGGGCCGAGTTATTGTTAGATAAATAAGTCGTCCCACTAGACGCCTATACTGAGCAGGGTCATCCACATCATCACTCTTAGTAAGGGCCAGCTTGTGATTTTGTTCAAGAGGAGTTTTAGCCGGCTTGCAACCCAGTAATCCAACTTCTGAAATTACATCCAACGCATACTTACGTTGACACAAGAAAATACCATTCGAGTTTCTGGCTACTTCAATCCCTAAGAAAAATTTTAGCTTCCCCAAGTCTTTCATATGAAAGCAATGACTCAAATAGTTCTTGAATTTTTGCACAGTGGAAACATCATTGCTGGAGATAATATGGTCATCCACATAAATAAGCACATTCAATTGAACAGTCCCAGCTCGAAAAGTGAACAAAGAATAATCTGAATATGATTGCTGAAATCCATAAGCTTTCAGAGATGCAACCAATTTCGCAAACCAACATCTAGGTGCTTGCCGCAAACCGTATAGAGATTTCCGGAGTTTACAAACCTTCCCTGGTGATTGAGAAGCAAATCCAGGCGGCATCTTCATGTAAACCTCTTCCTCTAAATCACCGTGTAAGAAAACATTTTGGACATCCATTTAATGGAGTTCCCAATTCTTTATAGCCACAACGGCAAGAAAGGTGCGCACAGTAACCATTTTTGCTGTAAGAGCAAAAGTCTCCTGATAATCTATGCCTTCAACTTGATTATTTCCTAATATCACTAACCGCACCTTGTATCGTTCAACACTTCCATCAGAATTGTATTTAATTTTGTATACCCACTTGCTTTCTATTGCTTTCTTCCCAAATGACAGATTTTCAATTGTTCATGTACCATTATCCTCCAAAACCTGTATTTCTTTTCTTATAGCCGCTCTCCACCGTTCATCCTTAACTGCTTTTGTATAAGAGCTTGGTTCATGTCTTGTAGTAATGGCTGCCAAAAAACATTGGTGTTGTGCATAGAATTTATCATAACTCACATAATGTGCTATAGAGTAAGGCGTACCTGAGAAATCAGATTGGGAAGGTGAGCATACCGAGGGGCTTGTTTTGATGGCGTTTGTCACATAATCCTTCAAACGAACACTAGGTTGCTTGGCCCTTTGTCCCCTACCTAGTTGCTCTTCAATAACTTCACCTCTATCCACTCCCTCACTGTTTTCATGGATTAATTCTTCCTTTTCAAGATTCACCTCACTTTCTCTACCCACACTTTCATCGTGCTCCTTTCCCAAGTTGTTCTCTAAACCATCAACTTCATCACCCAACTCCTCAACTCCATTTTTAATGAGTTCATCACCCATTGTTTTCTCATTTGCATATACAAATTCTGTTTCAGCGAATACCACGTCTCTTGATACAAAGTATTCTTTAGTTTCCAAATCATACAATCTCCATCCCTTCTTTTGAAATGGATACCCAACAAAAACACACCTACGACTTCTACTACCAAATTTATCTTTATCCCGATTCAGATTATGCGCATAGCACAAACAACCGAAAACCCGAACGTGTTTGTAAGAAGGTACTTTCCCAAAGAGCATCTCATATGGGGATTTACCATTTAATAACATAGATGGAGTCCTATTAATCAAATACCTGGCTGCAATTACACATTCTCCCTAAAATTTTATGGGTAAATTTGCTTGGAAACGCAAGGCTCTTACCACATTAAGAATATGGCAATGTTTTCTTTCCACTCGGCCATTTTGTTGAGGTGTTCCTACACAGGAAGTCTGATGCAACATCCCTTGTTCATCAAAATATTCTTTCAAGCACATAAATTAACTTCCGTTATCACTTCTGACAATTTTCACATTTTTTTCAAATTGGCGTTTAACCATCACAACAAATTTCTTAAGAACACAAGCTACTTCTTGTTTTCCATTCAGCAAATATATCCAAATAGCATGAGAGTAATCATCAATAATTATTAATGTCACACCTTACCCCTCTGTAAGGTATAACATGATCTCGTAAAATACCTAATGAACTACCGAACTTCACCTACTGATAACTCATTAAGTACCCTACAAGGGATTTTAAAACAATTTTCTTATTTTTGATAAGTGGTGAGCATTTTCCAATAGGTATTTAAAACATATGATTAAAAGTAAATCAAATTAATATTTTTGGTCCATTTTGTTTTTACGCAAATTTTATAAAAATTTTGACAGAGTTCCCTCTGTATTTTGAGAAACCAGTTCTTCAAATACCTGAAATAAAAGCACTTCCAATAATTTTCTAACCACTGCTTCAAATTCATACTCAATCTCAACCAATTTCTCAAATTCACAAATTCAATAATTCTCAAAATACTGTCAATCAATATCATTCATATTTCCTTAGAAACAAAACAATTTAGATACATCATTACAAGAAATTTACATTAAGAAAATCCAAACTAAAATTTATTACAACTTTATACAAGCTGCTCAAGACCGATTTTACATGTCCATACAATTACGTGCAATATATACATCAAAAGAAATATTTACTGATCAGGTATAAATTATACCGATAACTTCTAGCCGGTAGCTCCCCTGTCCTCAGCAGCTCAATCTGCTGCTCCTCTAGTCTCTATATCTGCGACAGCATACAAAGCTATCGCTGAGTGGTGAATTCAGTGGTGCACAACTAATAATTTAAAATTTAATGCAATTTGCGCTTGACAATTCATAACAAGTAGAATTTTAGAATTTCTAACTTCTTTAAAATCCCTGACCTTCTGAAATCAACATTTTCATTCATGCAAATTATTCATTTGAATAACATTTTGATCAGATAATAACGATTAATTTACATTTCTTTTAGATTCCGAAACAGTACAAAATCTTTTGAATCACTGATAAATTATTTATTTCAATCACAATTTATCAAATCATGCATAATTTAAAGGGCGTTGCCAACAATACACACAGTCAAACCCATGACCCAAAATTCGAATAGATGCCGTGTTGTACACCACGACATTTCACATTCTCCCAATAACCGAGGCTAAAAGGGAGAAACAAAGACTAGCTAGTATATATGAGTACTTATTCACATCATTCCCCAACTAGCAAGCCAGAGAGGAAGAAACTCGCCCCATCAAGTGGAGGAGTTATCTCACTAGACAAGCTAATGAGAATTCACAACATATTTTGTCATGTCAACTGTGGTTTCAAATCATATTCAAAACAATTTTTATTTACAAAGTGTTTACAAATCATCAGCATATTTAATCATCATAAATTCATGTTCAAGGTTGGCAACACATCAAACTTAATATTTACAATCATCAAAGCAATGTAATAAATCCTTAAATGCATAAGAAAATTTATATTCAAATTATACAATTTCATTCAATAAGTTAAAATTCTCAACACAATAAAATTCATGAATCATATAATAATTTATTTCAAATCAATTTGGAATTGAAAAACAACAAAAGAGTTAGTTGTGCACAAACCTCAAATGAGTCGCCTGTTGGCCTTGACTCGACTCCTCGGGTTACGTCACGTATTCTTTTCCACTGAAACACACAATTTTATAGTTTTTCAGTACCATAATTTAACATAAATCCAAAAATAAATTTAACTTCACTTTTACCTAGCTCTAACGTGCTAAATTTGACGTTCTTGAAATTTTGTGTTTCGGGTTACTATTCACTGCACTATTCAAGTCAAATTGTTGACTTTTTAAGGCTTAATAGGTATGGGAACTCCAACTTCACTCACATACCACATTTTGGCCATTAAACTTGTTGGTTTTGGTCATTTTCTCAAAGCTTAAGTCATTTTGGCAAAATTGCCAATTTTCGGTTTTGGTGCTCCGAAGTTGCACTGTTCCATTGGTCAATCTACTGTTGGAATTTGGCAAAACTTCCTTCATAGAAAATGTTCCTTATTGTCTTAAGTGTATTCTCATTTTTGGATCACCTCAATCGGAGTTTTGTAGCTCAAGTTATAGCTAAAATACAATTCGCTCACGTGCAATCGCTCATCTTTGAGATTTTGGTTCTCAGCATTTTTGGTCTAAATTTGTTCAGTAATTTGATCAAGTTAAGTTCATAATTTGGTCTAACTTTCTTCATATGAAATGTTCTAATATGTCTTAGGTTTCCATCGGTTCAAGAATCACCTAAATCCGAGTTTCCTAGAGAGAGTTATAGCCCTTCAAACATTACTGCTCAAATGAAATTCTGCAGAATCGCAGGTACAGTAACTCAGCTTTGCTCAATAATTTGAATGGGTTAATGGCATAATTTGGGTTGGTATTCTTCATGAAAGTTTTAGATCTATATCATATCTAATTGCTGGTAAAATTTCAGGTCATTTTGACCTTCCTAACTCGAGTTACTGTTCATTTGGTCAGTTTGGTGCAGTGGCAGCCTGCTCTTATTTCACTTTGGTCAATTGTTTCACTAAGTTTTGGTCAGTTTTTGGGCATAGTTCCTTAATGAAAATTGTGCCCTTTTATGTCTATTTTCATACCCAATTGGTGGCATATTAATTGGGTTTGTAAAATTTCCGTTTTGATCCTTCAAAGTGGGTTTGGTCATGCTGCCAGCAACATGACCATTTGACCTACGAATTTGGTTTTTATTCCAATAATTCCCACACATCTCTTTTGGTCATTATTGACCATTTTTCATTTCACAATAGGTCAAACATGCCATTTACTCATTTCTTACATTTTTTGTTCACAAACCCTAAGTCCCAAAACCCTAACTCACTAAGTTGTTTCATTTAACCAATTCAATGCCTATATACATGCTTCTTTAACTCTATCAAGCTCATATACACCTTTAAGTCCATCAAATTCATGCACACACATCAAAACCCTAGCTAGATGAGTTTTGCTTTAATCCTCCAACAATTAATTTCTTTTCATTTTAAGTTTATTTACAAGCTCAATAAGTTAGAAATGTAAGAATCAAACTCAAATGATCAAATTTGATTACTAACCTTTTATGTAGAATTTCCAAGTCTTTATTTCTTCAATTTTTCCTTTTCTTTCTTGCTCCAATCTTCTTTTCAAGACTCAAAGACAAGGTTTAACATGAGGAACTAGGAAAATTTATGGTGTAATTTATGGTTTTAAAAGCTTAAATATAAGCTTTAATGGTGGAAAAATAAAAAGAAAGGGAGAGGAGAGCTTGGAAGAGAGAGAAACGTATGGAAGATGAGTGTTTTCTATTTTTTTTTCTTTTCTTTTTCTTTTATATCTTTAGTCTTATGGAAGACCACAAAAGCTAATTTAATAAATAATTTAATTAATTTATTTATGGCATCATGCATGATGTCATCACCCTTGACTTTTCCATCTTCTTCTTCTTCTTTTTTTTTTTTTCTATTAGTTCTTTAATTTAATTCTCGATTTTGAAATTTTCTTTTCTCCGATTTTATTTGACAGTTAGGTCAGGAGTCAGCTCTCGGGGTCAATTGACCAAATTGCCCCTCGCCGGTTCATCCCGGTTTGCAAATAATCCAATATTTTTTCCGGCTCCCTGACCTAATTATTTGACTGACTTAACAGTTCTTTTTCGTGATTTTCTCTTTTCCACTGTGTCCATAAGGGTCCTAAGGACCGCGGCGTCACATTTTACGATTCGAAATTTGAGTTTAAAATGACTTCGCAGTCATTCCCGAGGAGGTCACTCATCGCTGTGACTCTCGGCTCGTTTAACTTCTTCTGTTCTATTTTTCTTATTTATACTCAACTAATTGAACATTACTAATTATTTGTGTTTATAGCTTCTCTAATTGACTTAAGTGTGGTTCTAATCTCCTTAATTGTCACGGCCGACACCGGTCACCGGAACAGTGAAATCTACCAGGCTATGCAAATGGGGGTGTTACAATTCTCCCCCCCTTAAAATAATTTCGTCCTCGAAATTGTGTTCACTATCTGTCCTCAAACAGTCATACATATTGTTTTCTTGTATTTTTCTCACATTTCTGCGTAGCTTCATAATCGGAATAATGGTCTGTAGCACTTTAACCAACACTATTTACTCATCGATTGCTTACCCTGTATGCCAAGTTTCTTATGAGCTTCTGTCATAAGTTAGATTCAATTTCATTTCAATTTTAGAGGTGAGCAAATCTGTGTGCTAGTGGATCCACTCTTTCTAGGACCTCGTATGATCCTATGGGGGAGAACTTAGTTTTACTCTTTCCTTATCAAATCTCTTGATCATTTCATGCAACCTTTAGTTTAGTTTAGAATATTTTAGTCTTTTCTTGTTGTTGTTTTAATAATTATTTTCCTTTATAGTCTTTTTTTTTTTCTTAAATGACCTTGTTGGTCGTATATGAACTGCTTATCTCTTTCTTGGCCATAGGTCCATAACCATTATCTTACCATCTCCATTTATGACCACGGCCTATGTGCCATTTTGCACTATCTTGTTTGCTTTTGTTTAACTTATTTCCTTCTTGATAAAATAGTTCGGGATATCGTTACGCATCTTAAGTAAGTTGTTTACCTTAGTAGCAATTCCTCATCTAGTGTTTTCCTTATTTCTTAATGTTCTATTTGTTTCTTTTCATTCCACAACTTAACTTTAATTATTTTATTCCTCAATCTTATCTTCTTCCTTAACTTGGCTGTCGAGTCGTAATTTAGTACCTCTTATCGTCCTTAATAAATCCACTATACTTCAATATTACTTGATTTGGTCCTCTGACCATTCTAGTCAACACTTTAACTAATATTCATAATGTTTCTTTATTACATTCGCACTAACTATTCTAATTTTTACTTCCACAACTCTTTTATCTATCAATATTCTATAGCTTATTTTCCGCTGGTTTGTGATCATTACCTTTTTTTTTTTTTAACCATAAACAATTCTTTAATCTTAAGAAGGGAGTCTACCGGACTCTCCTGTTTCCCATGCTATTCAAAAGTTCCACTTGAATTCTAATCTAATCCTTATGATCCGCACAATAAAATTGTGCTCTTCCTAAAGAATACCTGGCCAACTAGTTCCTATCGAATTACTGTTATTAGTAGAATATCATTTCTTAATTGTTTTATAAGTTATAATTGTCATCCATAGCATCCTGTCTCTTCTAGGGAAACAAAATTATATTTTGTGTCTTACCGTTACACAAATAGAATATTGTTCCTTACTAAACTTTGAGCAAAAGATCCATTGCAATATCAAAACAACTATAAACCCCATATCGGAGACTGGATGACTTAGCCCTATAGGTGTTATTTTTAATTTTTACCATGCTAAAATCTCTAGTCCCATAACAATTCTTGATGTATTGTAATTCGTACTAGGGTAACGGAGTCTTTAACTCTCACTACCTTGCAACCATGATATTTTGATATTCTAATAATAGAGTTTTAAATCCTGAATTAGGATTTTCAAACTTAGTTCTAGTAATAAAACTCTATTTTGGCATATTTATACCAGAGCAAAAATCATTTATAACTATTCTTATCCTTATGTACTATTGGGTAGTACGTAGCTCTACACAATAAATCTCAAGTCAATACTATAATCTGTAACTTACAGTACAAACATTAAGTATATTGCATAGTTACTACGTGTAACACCCCGAAATTTTAATTTTTATGAGCATTTTGGTATTTTAATTTTATTTAAATTTTAGGAATTTTTTTGAGATTTTTCGGATTTTAAAAATCGGGTTCGATTTTCCGAAAATATAAACTTTGATGATTTTTAAAAATCAATTTAAAGACCACGTGGCAAAACTAAAAATATATTTGGAGTCTACGTATTTTTCTGAGTTTTACGGAATTTTTTCGGAATTTTTGGACCTCGTTTTCGGTCCCGAGGCAGAGTAAAAATTCAAAATTTTGTATTTCGAATCGAACCGGCCGAATCGAACTGGACCGGATCGGACCGGTCGAATCGGACCGGCCCTTTTCCTTCTTCCTTTTTCTTTCCCCGCGTCCCTCTCCCCTTCTCTCTTTTCTCTCTCCTCCCTCGCCGGCCAGCCGCCTCTGCCCTCCTCGCGGCGCCCCACTGCCCCAGCTAGCGGCACCGCCTGAACGGCCGAAAACGCGCGATCTCCCTGCGGCCGCTGCCGACTTCCTCGGCCAAACCGCCGATCCGGCCACCAATTGGACCGGGTCTTGTGTCCAAAATCATCTACTTGGCGAGAGCTTTCCATAGACACCAAGAACGCCGAAATCCATCGAGCGGATTGTCCGATTTTTGCTCGGGAAGATTTTAGCCCATTTCGACTTTTGGGCTAGATTTCTAAATCGTGAATCCCACGAGGAAACCGAGGCCACCAGACGCTCCATTCGCCGAGAGCTTCGAACGACATAAATTTCGAATTTTTCCGACACCGCTTTGGTGGGTCCCACTAACTTCGCAGCGGTATTTTCGAGCGATAAATGAGCTTAGAAAATTCTGAAAATTTATGTACTAACCCCGTGTTATGGGCTTCGTGTAGGTATCCTCGATTCGCGAAATTCGACGATTGACAGTGCGCAAATTTCGCCGCATGCACTGCTAGGAAAAGTCCCCGAATTGGACCGAGGTTTTGGCTAGCCCCCCATTGTCAGAGGTCCCGAGCGCGTTCCCGAAGTCGGAATCGGCAAAGGTAAACCCGAACCTTACTTTTTCGTAATTTTCTAGTGTTTAAATAGGATTAAAAATCCATAAAATATTCGTGGTAGCTTAGAAAATTACGATTCTTTTTGCAATAGCTTAGTGATGTTGCTAAGGACCGCGGGGCAAAGTTTTAGAATTTTTAGAACTTATTTGGGCAGTTTTTGCAAAAATAGTCAATTATAAGGACTAAATTGAAATTTTATATATTGTAACGGATGATTGATTTGATGGGCCCAGGAGGGGCTGTGTGATGTGATTGAGTTGTGGATATATGGATTGTGAGTATAGAAGTGTGTTTTGAGCCCTTTTGCAGGTTGGGTAGGTCCTAGGTATAGGGGAGACTCTGCCGGATTTTCGGCACGACTTAGGACGTAATTGGTCTTTTCTTTGTTTGTATTGAGTCAGATTGTATTAAATAAATGTAATATGATTGTCAGGTGAGCCGATGCCTTCTTCTCCGCCACCGCCACACAGTAATTTGTCGTCAAGTCTGTGAGTAAAATATTAATTTTAATTGTAATTTCGATATTATTATATGTTCAGCATGCCCATGCATCACTTATATACATATATTTATTTAGTTAAACTCTAGGCACGAATTATGTTGCATTTATAACTGTTAATGTGCCATGAATGTTGTTGTGGTAATTTGGAGCAGTGTGCGTGCGTTGGCGTGCGTGTGATGTGGTGTGGACTATGGATAGGGCCAGGCCACGCTTGAGTAATTCTGGGACCCGATCCTTCGAGGGGTAGTCACGGCTTGAGTAATTCTGGGACCCTCGATTTGGTTATTAAGTGGAAGTTCGAGCTTGAGTAATTCTGGCACCGGGTTGGATTTAAGAGAGTCAGTATAGGGATCACTCCCATATGTTATGATTGATACTACAGGGTGTGTGAGTGCTCCAAATTACCTTTTTGATGTTATGATGTGAAAATGTTGTTGATGTTGCATTTCACTCTACAGGGTGCATTAGTTCTAGATAGTTATAGAGATTATGGTTAAAATTGATATTTTACTCTCGAGTCGACGCTCACTCTGTTCAATATTTTTTTCAAAGCTACAGGAGGATTTTATTTTGGTTAACTCGCTTTTTCTCCTCGCAGTCAATTATTACCGTTTGTATAAACTTGTTAAATCTTAGAATTTCCGCATGTGTTAGAAATGTTATTTGATTTGGGTCTGTAAACTAAATTATTATTTTGGGACTCAGTAAACTTAATATGCTATGCATGTTTGATGGATTGGATGAGGAGCCGAGCTCCCATTTATTATTATGTTGATGAGTATGTGGAGGGTGAGCCGAGCTCCCAATTGACTATATATTGTGTTTACAGTCGGGTGAGTCGAAAACTCCCGTTGGTAAGTCCATTTTATGGCGGACTCTGTCCGCTTGTTTTCTTGATATTGGGCCCAAATGGGCCTTAGAGTTGGGTTAATGAGCAGTTAGGCTTACTACGGGCCTCGGGGGCTTTAGGGTGGCCAGTCCTAGTGCTTGGTCCGGCCCATAGGTTGGGTCGTGACAAATGTGGTATCGAGCTTAGGCTCAGTTCTTAGGGAATGTTGTCTAAAGTGTTGGGAAAAGTCTAATAGGAGTCACATGCGGAAAAATAGGGTCCATATTCGTCTTGCATTGTCATCTTTGCTTCTAGTTTTACGCTTCATATATTGTGTGTAAATATGAGTCTATAGAGGTGTGCAATGTGCGATTTGAATTTTGTGGGCTAATCTTCTGAATTTCGGAAAATGCGTGAAGCGGGAGAGCGCCATCGCACTAGAGCGGATGTGCTGACGAGGTGTCGGCCACAGATGAGGCGCCGCCAGGAGGCGGGGTAGGAGGCCTAGAGGCTGCTCAAGTAGAAGCGACTACCCACGCTCAGAACAGTCTTTCATGGCACAGGGTCCCATGGACCCCATGGCATCTACTCTAGCTGGTCTGCAGAGAACCATCGACATGATGGCGCAGTATATGGTCCACCCTCCACAGCAGCAGCAGTCCACCGCACCAAGAGGGGAACCGTACAAACAGATCATAAATTTTAAGAAGTTGGTGCACGGTACTTATGATGTGTCGACGATGCATATCGGTTTAGATTCTATGACGGCGAGCAGAGAGCAATTCTGATTGGTGATAGAAGATTGATAGAGTGTATGCAGCATGTCATGGGGCCCATGCCTAGACAATGGATGAATGACTACGTGTTACCCCGGATGGAGGGTTTGACATGGGCTCAGTTTGTGGAACTTTTTATCAATCGGTTTGTGCCAGAAAGCTTCAGAGATCAGAAGCAGTGGGCCTTTGAGGCCTTAAGACAGAATGGCAGTGCAGTAGATGAATATGCTCTGCAATTTACGGAATTGAGCAGATATGCCCCTACAGCAGTAGCTACAGAAACTATGAAGGTGAAGAGGTTCCTAAAGGGGCTTGACAGGAGGTATGCGAACCTGGCCATGATGTCGGATCAGTCTTTTGATGTGGTGGTTGATCGAGCTAGACAGATTGAGATCAGTTATGCTGTAGATGACAGCGGAAGAGCAAAGAAAAACAGAGCAGAGGGTTCCTCAGGTGTCCCTTCCATGGGTACTCCGGACAGTGGTGGCCAGGGTAATTACAGAGGAAAGGGTAGGAGCAAGAGAAGTGGTTTCAGACACCGACCACGAGGATTCAGACCAGGGTACGGATCCAGCAGTGGTCACAGTTCGGGGTACAGCAGTTCTGGGTCTGGTTCAGGATCCTCCTTGGCACCTTGTGCACAGTGTGGAAGAGGACATTCAGGACCTTGTTTGATGGGATCAGGAGTATGCTTCAGGTGTGGCCAACCGGGTCACTTTGCTAGAGAATGCCCCATGTTCAGCGAGCCACAGATGGGGTCACAGGTGTAACGACCCAGCCCAGCCCAGTCAGTATTGTCCGCTTTGGCCCGTGGGCCTCACGGATTTGTCCCTTGGGAGGTTTCGCTCCTAAAAGCGCGACGATTTAGGTGACCCCACATATATGGCCAGATTCCCTTCTCCCGTTTCCGATGTGGGACGGGCGGCACCTGCAGGCGTTACGTGCCGTCCCCACGATCCGTTACAACCCACCGGCCATTTGGCGTCCTCGCACCCACTGCGTCTTGGAGAGTCGGCTCGATACCAATTAACGACCAGCCCGGCCAGTCGGTATTGTCGCTTTGGCGTGGGCCTCACGGTTGTCCCTTGGGAGGTTTCGCTCCCAAAGCGCGACCGGTTAGGTGACCCCACATATATGGCCTGATTCCCTTCTCCCATTTCGATGTGGGGACGGGCGGCACTGCAGCGTTACGTGTCGCCGTCCCCGATCCGTTACAACCCACCGGCTTCCGGGCGTCCTCGCACCCACTGCGTCGGAGGAGTCGGCTCGATACCAATTGTAACGACCAGCCCGGCCAGTCGGTATTGTCGCTTTGGCGTGGGCCTCACGGTTGTCCTTGAGGTTTCGCTCCCAAGCGCGCTTTGGGAGCGAAACCTCCCAAGGACAATCCGTGAGGCCCACGCCAAAGCGACAATACCGACTGGCTGGTCGTTACAATTGGTATTTGTAACGGATCGTGGGACGGCGATACGTAACGCTGCAGTGCCGCGTCCCACATCGAAATGGGAGAAGGGAATCGGCCATATATGTGGGGTCACCTAAACTGGTCGCGCTTTGGGAGCGAAACCTCCCAAGGACAAATCCGTGAGGCCCACGCCAAAGCGGACAATACCTTGGCTGGTCGTTACAATTGGTATCGAGCACGGATCGTAGGACGGCGATACGTAACGCCTACAAGCCGATCCGCTAGTATGTGAGGTTCGGTCTTAACCGATTAGCGCGCTTTGGGAGCGAAACCTCCCAAGGGACAAATCCGTGAGGCCCACGGGCCAAAGCGGACAATCTTGGCCGAGCTGGTCGTTACAACGGTTCATTGCGAATGTTCCTCGGCGATTGTATCCGGTGCTTCCAACATGGCGGCGATCGATTCGATGGCCAGGCGAGGACCGAGGGACGTGGATTTGGAGGCAGATCAGGAGGTAGAAGTCAGTATCAAGGTTCTGCCACTCAGGGTAGGGGTCAAGCTCGGGTTTTCACCCTGACCCACCAGGATGCTCAAGCTTCAAATGCAGTTGTGGCAGGTATTCTTCTGGTCTGTTCTTATGAGGCTCGTGTTTTGATAGATCCGGGTGCTACGCACTCATTTGTCTCCCCTGTGTTTGCCATGAGGTTGGGTAGAAACCCTACAACCTTAGAATGCCCTTTGTCGGTAGCTACCCCACTTAGTGACAACATAGATGTAGATATGGTTTTTCCGGGTAGCCCAGTAGTAGTGGATGGAAAGATCCTCCCAGCAGACTTGGTTCCTCTACCAGTAATGGATTTCGATGTAATCTTGGGGATGGATTGGTTGGCAACTCACTATGCCACTTTAGACTGCAGGAACAAAAAGGTGTATTTCCACATACCTGGTGTGGAAGAGTTTAGCTTTGATGGTGACAGGAGTGTGGCTCCATATAATTTGGTGTCAGTAATTAGTGCTAGAAAAATGTTGAGGCGTGGATGCCAAGGGTATTTGGCATTGGTGAGAGATACATCTGTAGAAGGTGTCAGCATGGGAAATGTTCCTGTTGTCAGAGAATTTATGGATGTCTTCCCAGAGGAGCTTCCAGGGTTGCCACCAGGAAGGGAAATAGAGTTTTGTATTGATGTTGTGCCGGGTACAAACCCCATATCCATGCCACCTTACAGGATGGCACCAGCAGAATTGAAAGAGCTGAAGGAGCAACTACAGGAGCTTTTGGACAAGGGTTTCATACGTCCGAGCACTTCACCCTGGGGTGCTCCTGTTCTATTTGTGAGAAAGAAGGATGGGTCATTGAGGTTGTGCATTGACTACAGACAGCTGAACAAGGTGACAGTGAAGAACAAGTATCCACTTCCTCGGATCGATGATCTGTTTGATCAGCTCCAAGGAGCTAGATTCTTTTCCAAGATAGACCTGCGATCAGGCTACCATCAGTTGAGAATCAGGAATGAGGACGTGTCCAAAACGGCTTCGTGACAAGATATGGTCATTATGAGTTTTTGGTGTTGTCCTTTTGACTCACTAATGCACCAAAGACCTTCATGGACCTGATGAACAGGGTGTTCAAGCCATTTTTGGACCGTTTTGTCATCGTATTCATAGATGACATTTTGGTATACTCTCGGACCGAGGAAGAACACGTGTGGCACTTGAGGATGGTGTTGCAGACGTTGAGGGAGCACCAGCTATATGCCAAATTTTCAAAATGTGAATTTTGGCTAGAAAGCATCTCATTCTTGGGACACGTGGTTTCAAGTGACGGTATTCAAGTGGATCCCAAGAAAATTGAAGCTGTAACTGATTGGCTTAGGCCTACAATCAACGAGGTGCGAAGTTTTCGGGTTTAGCTACTACAGCGTTTTGTACAAGATTTCTCCAGATAGCGGCTCCCTAACTAAGTTGACCGGGAAGAATGTTCCATTCATTTGGACAGATGATGTGAGGTGAGTTTTGAAGCTTAAGGAGTGTCTAACCACCGCCTTGTGTTGACACTACTGTGAGTGGTGAAGGATACACTGTATTGTGACGCCTCGAGTTGGCCTAGGGTGTGTTTTGATGCAGAATGGAAAGGTAGTGGCTTATGCTTCAAGGCAGCTGAAGAGGCATGAGCAGAACTACCCCACCCATGATTTGGAAATGGCGGCTGTAATCTTTGCACTAAAGATCTGGAGACACTATCTGTATGGTGAAGTGTGCGAGATATACACCGACCACAAAAGTTTGAAGTACATCTTCCAGCAGAGGGATTTAAACTTAAGACAGAGGAGATGGATGGAGCTTCTGAAAGACTATGATTGCACCATCCAAGTACCACCACAGGGAGGCCAATGTTGTGGCAGATGCTCGAGCGAGAAAATCTTACAGCGGTTTGGCGCACATTTCAGTCGAGAAGAGACCCTTGATTCAGAAGTACATGAGTTGATGGATCAAGGTTTAATCCTAGATCATCGGATGAGGGGTGTTGTTGGCTCACTTTTCGGTGAGGCCGGACTTGAGGGACAGAGTTAGAGTTTCCCGGCCACGAGACCAACAACTGATGAAGATCATAGAAAGAGTACAGCAAGGCGAAGGTGGTGAGTTTGGATTTGCCAATGATGGCGCCCTAGTGCAAGGTTCTAGGATATGTGTGCCCGATGTGGACAATCTCAGAAATGAAATCATGCAAGAGGCACACTACACACTTTACAGTGTCCATCCAGGTTCCACCAAGATGTACCATGATGTGAAAGATAGCTATTGGTGGAATGGCATGAAGAGAGACATCGCAGACTTTGTGTCCAAGTGCTTGACTTGTCAGAAGGTGAAGTTTGAACACCAGAGACCGTCAGGGAAGCTGCAAGAGCTCCCTATCCCAGAATGGAAGTGGGAAATGATCACTATGGATTTTATGACTGGGTTGCCTCATACCACGCGAGGATATGATTCCATATGGGTAATTGTAGACCGCTTGACCAAATCAGCTCATTTCTTGCCTGTAAAGACTACATACTCTGTGGCACAGTATGCCCGGCTCTACATTCGAGAAATAGTCAGATTGCATGGAGTTCCGGCTTCCATAATATCTGACAGAGGGCCCCAGTTCACTTCTCGGTTTTGGAGAAA
Source organism: Hevea brasiliensis (assembly GCF_030052815.1). Classification (NCBI taxonomy): domain Eukaryota; kingdom Viridiplantae; phylum Streptophyta; class Magnoliopsida; order Malpighiales; family Euphorbiaceae; genus Hevea; species Hevea brasiliensis. The sequence continues at coordinate 3,143,516 of NC_079504.1, read as the reverse complement.
GTTGCAGGAGGCACTTGGCACACAGTTGAACTTCAGTACGGCTTTCCACCCTCAGACGGACGGACAGTCCGAAAGGACAATCCAAACACTGGAAGACATGCTTCGCATGAGTGTCTTGGATTTTGGAGGTCAATGGGATGAGCAGCTAGCTTTGGTGGAGTTTGCCTACAACAACAGTTACCACTCCAGCATAGGGATGGCACCCTATGAGGCATTATATGGAAGAAAGTGTAGGTCTCCTCTGTGTTGGACAGAAATGGGGGAAGCGAAGGTGCATGATGTAGACTTGGTGCAAGACACTTGAGAGATGGTTCCCTTAATCGAGAACGCAGTAACAACTTTCGAGGCGTAAGAGTTATGCAGACCCCAGACGAAGGGATGTGGAGTTTGCAGTGGGCGACTATGTATTCCTGAAGGTATCTCCAATGAAGGGAGTCATGAGATTCGGAAAGAATGGCAAGTTGGCACCTCGGTATATCGGACCTTTTGAGGTTACGAATAGAGTTGGAGCAGTTGCCTACCGGTTGGAGCTACCACCCAACCTTTCTCACGTTCATCCCGTGTTTCACATCTCCATGCTCAGGAAATACATTCCCGATCCTTCTCATGTACTGCAGCCGGATGTGATAGAGATAAAAGAGAACTTGACATTTGAGGAGCAACCTGTAGCCATAGTGGACTACCAAGTAAGACAGCTAAGATCCAAACAGATCCCTATGGTTAAGGTTTTGTGGAAGAGTCAGTCGGTGGAAGAGTGCACCTGGGAGTCAGAACGGGACATGCGTAGCAAGTACCCTTATTTGTTCAATGTATAATCATGTGCTTTATTCTGCCTTGTGTAAAAATTCGAGGACGAATTTTCTGTAAGGGGGGAAGAATGTAACACCCCGAAATTTTAATTTTTATGAGCATTTTGGTATTTTAATTTTATTTAAATTTTAGGAATTTTTTTGAGATTTTTCGGATTTTAAAAATCGGGTTCGATTTTCCAAAAATATAAACTTTGATGATTTTTAAAAATCAATTTAAAGACCACGTGGCAAAACTAAAAATATATTTGGAGTCTACGTATTTTTCTGAGTTTTACGGAATTTTTTCGGAATTTTTGGACCTCGTTTTCGGTCCCGAGGCAGAGTAAAAATTCAAAATTTTATATTTCGAATCGAACCGACCGAATCGAACCGGACCGGATCGGACCGGTCGAATCGGACCGGCCCTTTTCCTTCTTCCTTTTTCTTTCCCCGCGCGCGCGTCCCTCTCCCCTTCTCTCTCTCTTTTCTCTCTCCTCCCCTCCTGCCGCCGACGGCCTCCTCCTGCGTCCTCCTCGCCGTGGCCCGCCTCCCGGCCTCGGCTAGCCGGCGCTAAAGCGGCCCGGAAAGCGCGCGATCTCCCCCTGCGCGGCCAACTCGCCATCCGCCGACTCTCGGCCACCAATTGGCCCTGGTCTTGTGTCCAAAATCATCTACTCGGCGAGAGCTTTCCATAGACACCAAGAACGCCGAAATCCATCGAGCGGATTGTCCGATTTTTGCTCGGGAAGATTTTAGCCCATTTCGACTTTTGGGCTAGATTTCTCGAAAACCGTGAATCCCACGAGGAAACCGAGGCCACCAGCACCCTCCATTCGTCGAGAGCTTCGCAACGACATAAATTTCGAATTTTTCCGACATTGTTTTTCGGTGGGTCCCACGAAACTTCGCAGTGTATTTTCGAGCAGTAAATGAGCTTAGAAAATTCTGAAAAATTTATGTACTAACCCCCGTGTTATGGGCTTCGTGTAGGTATCCTCGATTCGCGGAAATTCGACGATTGGCCAAGATGCGCAAATTTGGGCGAACGGACCGTTCTGGAAAAGTCCCCGAATTGGACCGAGGTTTTGGCTAGCCCCCCATTGTCAGAGGTCCCAAGCGTGTTCCCGAAGTCGGAATCGGCAAAGGTAAACCCGAACCTTGCTTTTTCGTAATTTTCTAGTGTTTAAATAGGATTAAAAATCCATAAAATATTCGTGGTAGCTTAGAAAATTACGATTCTTTTTGCAATAGCTTAGTGATGTTGCTAAGGACCGCGGGGCAAAGTTTTAGAATTTTTAGAACTTATTTGGGCAGTTTTGCAAAAATGGTCAATTATAAGGACTAAATTGAAATTTTATATATTGTAACGGATGGTTGATTTGATGGGCCCAGGAGGGGCTGTGTGATGTGATTGAGTTGTGGATATATGAATTGTGAGTATAGAAGTGTGTTTTGAGCCCTTTTACAGGTTGGGTAGGTCCTAGGTATAGGGGAGACTCTGCCGGATTTTCGGCACGACTTAGGACGTAATTGGTCTTTTCTTTGTTTGTATTGAGTCAGATTGTATTAAATAAATGTAATATGATTGTCGTGTGGCAGACGACCTTCTTCCTCCGCCCACCGCCATACGGTAATTTGTCGTCAAGTCTGTGAGTAAAATATTAATTTTAATTGTAATTTCGATATTATTATATGTTCAGCATGCCCATGCATCACTTATATGCATATATTTATTTAGTTAAACTCTAGGCACGAATTATGTTGCATTCATAACTGTTAATGTGCCATGAATGTTGTTGTGGTAATTTGGAGCAGTGTGCGTGCGTTGGCGTGCGTGTGATGTGGTGTGGACTATGGATAGGGCCAGGCGATCCACGGCTGAGTAATTGGGACCGATCCTTCGAGGGTAGTCACGGCTTGAGTAATTCATTGGGACCCTCAATTTGGTTATTAAGTGGAAGTCCGAGCTTGAGTAATTCACGGCACCGGTTGGATTTAAGAGAGTCAGTATAGGGATCAGCTCCCATATGTTATGCTTGATACTACAGGGTGTGTGAGTGCTCCAAATTACCTTTTTGATGTTATGATGTGAAAATGTTGTTGATGTTGCATTTCACTCTACAGGGTGCATTAGTTCTAGATAGTTATAGAGATTATGGTTAAAATTGATATTTTACTCTCTGAGTCGAACGCTCACTCCTGTTCAATATTTTTTTCAGGCTACAGGAGGATTTTATTTTGGTTAACCTGCTATACTCCCTCGCAGTCAATTATTCTTGTTTGTATAAACTTGTTAAATCTTAGAATTTCGCATGTGTTAGAAATGTTATTTGATTTGGGTCTGTAAACTAAATTATTATTTTGGGACTCAGAAACTTAATATGCTATGCATGTTTGATGGATTGGATGAGGGAGCTGAGCTCCCATTTATTATTATGTTGATGAGTATGTGGAGGGTGAGCTGAGCTCCCCAATTGACTATATATTGTGTTTACAGGTCGGGTGAGTCGAAAACTCCCCATTGGTAAGTCCATTTTATGGCCGGACTCTGTCCGTTTGTTTTCTTGATATTGGGCCCAAATGGGCCTTAGAGTTGGGTTAATGAACAGTTAGGCTTACTACGGGCCTCGGGGGCTTTAGGCTGGCCCAGGTCCTAGTGCCGGTCCGGCCCATAGGTTGGGTCGTGACACTACGATACATCCCAATAGATCAAACTTCTCTATGTCTTATTTCTTTCAAATCCACTAATATCTTAAACTTATTTTGATTATGGTACTTACTGACATCTATCAACAGTAATACCTGTACTTCCATTTAGGGCATATATATTACTATAACTTACTTTTAGGTCATCTTGCCTTACCTAATTAGGTTTACTAATTAACTTTATAATTTATCATAGTCTAGGAGATGTCCCTCACTAGAAACTTTTCCAAAATTAATTCCAATCATGCTTATTATCGCAATTCTTATCCTAAAAGACTAATTACTAACACATTAAAATTTATCTCCATGCAAGGGAATAACAGTAGAACATATAATTTTGCATTAGCATATAAACAAGTAGAGCCGGAATCAAATAGTACATAATTATTCCTTTCACAAGTTAAGGACATACCGGCAACTACATCTGAAGTCTCTGCTTCTTCCCCTCGATGCACGGCGTTCCCTCTTTTTGAAGGAACGGAAGCGTGAAAAACACAAGATTATACCATTGAATTCAAAAATTTTCACCTAGGGTCACATGCACCATGCAAGATTTATTTTTATCTATTTAATTTCAATGATAAACAACATATTAAAACTCTTTTAATATGTTTTTGGATCTGTATTTGCCATTTAAGATTTTAAAATTAATCAGATTAATTTTAGAACCCTAGATTAAATCAAGAACGATTACACTAACCTCTTGATGTCTTTGCGTGTCTGCGCCTTTGAGATTCGTCTTGAGGACACGGATGTTGTCCCTCTAGCTTGTCCACACCAAGAACACCTATGGCAGCCCTTGAACAGCTTCTAAAGCCTTTTCTATTAATTAGAAATTCAAGTTCTGCCTTTTAAGAGATTAGAGATGCAAACAGGACACTAGAAACAATTTCTAGTGTTCTTAATTCAAGAGATTGATGGCTAATCTCTTTGAATTGATGAGAGATGAAGAGAAATAGCTGGAGAGGCTCAAAGTGGCGTGACATATGAGAGGAGAGGCTGCTGGTTGTGTTTTCTTTTCATAACCCCACTTAAATAGCTAGGTTAATACATTAAACCCTAGCCACATGTCACCTTTTGATTAGCTCTAGGTTTAAGTGACCCAATCACATTGTGCCAAGTGTCAAACCTATATTTAATCTTGATTTTAATCATCTTACATGATTAAAAATATTTGGCAAGCTTATGTGTTATGCCATGTGTCACCATCTCATGGTGCCACGTGTCACACTGCAAAATGACGAAAATGCCCCTGTATCTTAATTTTGAGTTCTTAACCCAAAATAATTATTTTCTTCTTCTAATTAATTTATATCAAATATAAATTAATTAATTAATCTCTATTAATTAATTTCTCATCAATTAAATTCATATTTAAACACTTTAAATACAAATTTAATTTATACTACACATCCAATAATCTAGATTTGGTTTCAAGTCATGCTAGGGACTTTGCAATTTTATTGCAAACCAAATCTATTTAATTAATCAATTAAACTCTTTAATTAATTAATTAAATCATATTTAAATAGGTGATAACTTGTGTATGTGTGTGACTTACTAGGCTCATCACTAATTGGCAATGAGACATGATATCAACTCTTAATATCATCAGAACTCTTTCTTACCATAAATGATTTCTCTAAATCATTTTATGAACCTCATAGACCATGGTTAACACCTAGCATAGCATGCCATGGCCACCCAATTAGTAATAAGGTTTACCTTAAATGAACCTATAATCATATGTTACCATGCACTAGAATCTCTCTGTTACAAAATCCCAACTCAAGCTGGAGTCATGGTTTATGTCAAACTCCATTTGCTATGAATATTATGTTCTCTTTTAATTCCAGTTCTTGATTAAAAGATTTTCTCATCGAAACTCTTTTACGAATAAATCTATCTGTCTGGCAGGAACTTGAAACATCAAGAACAATTAAATGAACATAGGATTTTATCTCTATTTACTTAGAGGAACAGATTCCTTCTTGATCAACACCTACCTCCATATATAACTAGCGAGCCAACACATGCCCATATACCCATACATAGTACAAGTATGAAAGCGAGATCAAACTCAAACTACCTATATACAAGATAACTGTGCTATCTCAGTCTAAAGATTATATGCATCGATATGATTTATGACAAAACATTGACAAGAGTAAACTCCATGTGCTTGTCATAAGTGTCACCGGTTTCGACCTACTTATCATTTATAAGTGCCTATCATGTTTGTTATATGGCATGAGACTCACCATTCCATCTTATTTATATCTCATATAAATAACTTGGGAACAAACATGAATACAATCTTTACGGATAAGTCATGTCCTTATTATGAAGTATCCTCGATTGTGAACCTATTTATGATACTTCGTGCTAGAAATATTGTCACTCATATTCTTAACAACTTAAGAATAATATTTCTAACAAAATATAAATGGACTTTTTCTATTACACAAAAATATATTATGTAAACGGAAAAGTGGAAATGCCTTTATTAATAAAAATATGTACAAGATACATACTAAATGATATGCTCTAGGGCATATTACTAACAATCTCCCACTAGCACTAGAGCCATTCATTACAATATCTTAGACCCATCTTCTCAAGATGTCGGTCTAGCGAGATTATGACAAAGGCTTAGTGAATGGATCAGCTGGTTTTTTAGCTGATGTTATATTTTCTGCATGGCTATATCGCCTTGCCCAACTATATCCCTGATAATATGGTAGTGCCTTTCTATGTGTTTGGATTTTGGGTGAGACCTTAGTTCCTTAGCTCAGATGATCGCTCCATTATTGTCACAGTGTAGTGGAACTGGCGACTCAATGGAAGGAACTCTTGTAAGTTCATCACGAACTTCTTTATCCAAGCGACTTCCTTTGCGACATCGATGCGAGAATATACTCGACCTCGATGAGTGGAATCTGCAGTCGTGCTCTATTTGGAACTCTTCCAACTGACTGCACCTCCATTACAAATGAACACATATCTAGAGGTAGACTTTCTATCATCGATATCTGATTGGAAATCAGAATCAGTATAACCATCCAATTGCAAGTCTCCACCTCCATAAATCAAGAATAAATCCTTAGTTCTTCTCAAGTACTTAAGGATATTCTTGATGACTATCGATGTTCCAAACCTGGATTGGATTGATACCTGCTAGTCAAACTAACAGCATATGCAATATCCGGCCTAGTACACAACATTGCATACTTTAAACTTCCAATATCCGAAGCATATGGAATCCTGGCCATCTTATCTCTTTCTTCAGGTGTCTTTGGAGACATCTCTTTAGAAAGGTGGATACCATGTCTCACTGGTAACAATCCTCTCTTGGAATCAAGCATGTTAAACCTCTTTAACACCTTTTCCAAGTATAGACTTTGTGATAAACCAATTATCCTTTTCGCTCTATCTCTATAGATGCGAATCCCAAGAATATAGGTTGCCTCCCCTAAGTCTTTCATGGAGAATGTATTTAACAACCATACCTTTATAGTCGTCAACATACCTGTATCATTACCCATCAACAGTATGTCATCCACATATAAGACAAGGAAAATGATAGCACTGTCACTAACCTTCTTATATACACATGGCTCATCCTCATTTTTGATAAAACTAAAGGATTTAATGGCTTCATCAAAACGGATGTTCCAACTCCTCGAAGCTTGTTTCAACCCATAAATGGATCGCTTTAGCTTGCATACCTTGGAACCATCTTGGGATTCAAATCCGCTAGGTTGTTCCATGAAAATGTTTTCTTCAATGTATCCATTGAGAAAAGCTGTTTTGACATCCATCTGCCAAATCTCATAATCATAGTATGTAGCTATTGCTAATAAAATCCTAATTGATTTAAGCATGGCAACAGGCGAGAAAGTCTCCTCATAGTCTATTCCTTGCCTTTGGCGAAACCCTTTCGCTACTAACCTTGCTTTATAGGTCTCTACCTTTCCATCAGAACCAATTTTCTTCTTGAAAACCCATTTGTTCCCTATAGGTACAATACCTTCAGGTGGGTCAACAAGATCCCAAACTTGATTCTTATACATGGAATCAATCTCGGATTTCATAGCATCAATCCATTTTGAAGAGTCTATATCTGATATAGCTTCTTCATAGGTAAGTGGATCATCTCCATGATCTACTTCTTCATGAGTAGACAACTCTTGTTCTTCTTCATGAAGAAAACCATATCTCACCGGTGGGTGAGATACCCTGGTTGTTCTACGAGGAACAGCTGTAGATGTTTCATCAATGGGTATAGGTTGACTAGATGGATCTATATCCATCGATCTGATGGTTGGTCGAATTCTCCAATTCTAACTCTATTTGCCTTCCTTTGCCTCCTTCTTGAACAAGCGTTGTTCAAGAAATGTGGCATCTCTACTTATCACAACCTTTTGTGAAGTAGGCAAATAAAAATAATATCCAAAACTATCTTTTGGATATCCAACAAATCGACCTTTTTCTGATCTGGTCTCCAATTTATCAGTGTTCAGCTTTTTGATATAAGCTGGACAACCCCAAATCTTAACATGCTTAAGACTTGGTTTTCTTCCATGCCATATCTCATAAGGTGTGGAAGAAACTGATTTTGATGGAATCCTATTCGAATATACAAAGTGATTCTAATGCAAATCCCCAAAGGAGATTGGCATATCGGTATAGCTCATCATACTACGTACCATATCCAATAGTACGATTTCTCCTTCGGATACACCATTCGGTTGTGGCGTTCTGGAGGAGTCGGTGAGAAACAATGCCATGCTCTCTCAAGTATTCATCAAATTCGATTACTCAAATATTCACCTCCACTATCTGATCGAATAGCTTTTATATTTTTTCCTGTTTGATTTACTACTTAAGATTTAATGTCCTTAAACTTTTCAAAGGATTCATGTTTGTATTTCATCAAATACAAACACCCAAACCTTGATCTATCATCAGTAAAGGTAATAAAATAATGAAAGCCCCCTCTAGCCATTTCTTTAAATGGACCACATAAATCACTATGTATTAGCTCCAAAATATTTTCAGCTCTTAGTCCTTGTCCAACAAAGGGTGATCTAGTCATTTTGCCCTGAAGGCAAGATTCACAAGTTGGAGTAGGCTCAGAGCCCAATGAGGATAGAATCCCCATTTTCTTTAATTTTGCAATCCTATCTTCTACAACATGACATTACCTTAAGTGCCAAATATATTTTGAACTTGAGTTGGTTTTCACCATGGCATTGCATTCATTTAGATCACTTGCATTCATTTTGTGTTTGTCATTATTATCCAAAAAATAAACACCATCATTCATATAACCTAAACTAATATATTTATTTCCAAAATAAATATTGCAAACAACATCTGTGATTTGAAATTCATAGCCATTTCTAGTCAAACTAGATATAGAAATGATGTTCTTAAAAGCATTAGGTACATATAAAATATTATCCAAACACAAAACATGTCCAAATATGTAAAAAGATTTAGATCCTAAGGCTAAAGCTTCAAATTGAGCCATTGCCAATCCGACTCTAATATCTTGAGAATGCAAGTCGCTTGTTTGCTAGTTCTGCATATCTTTAGAAATGTGAGAACTGCACCAAGATCTAAAACCCAAGCTGTAGATGAACTATAAGTATCATCGAATCTAAATAACAAGATATGGACATACCTTCCGAAGGTGTATCCTTCTTGTCCTTCAGAGAAGCAAGATACTCTGCGCCCTTTTTCCAAAGGCCCATCCTTTTGGCAATGGAAACACTTTCCTTTGCCTTCATCGACTTTAGTCTTCCTTTTCTGCTTAGCTATTTTCTTGGAAGGACCAGAATCTGAGGTTTCTTTTTTTATTGCCTTTCTTCTTGTTGGACTTTCCAGTAAGAAGATGCAACCAAAGCTACCTCTTTTCCTTTATTGCACGGCATATTCTTTTGGGCAATAACCAGATGTTGAGTAATTCAGCTAAGGTGCATTCTGTTTAGTCATATGGAAATTTGTCACAAAATTCCCAAAAGACTCGTGAAGGGATCAAGGATCAAATCCGTTTGTAGTTGGAAATCCATGTTGAAGTCAAGATGTTCCAACCGCTCAATCACCAATCATCTTGTGGACATGATCCCCAACATTCTGTCCCTCGGACATCCTCATACGGAATAACTGTTTAGATATCTCATACCTAGCATTCTCTTTGTGCTCACCATACAACTCTTGTAGGTGAAGGAGGATCTCACTAGCACTCTGCATGTTCTCATGTTGCTTCAGAACTCATTACTCATGGAAGCAAGCATGTAACACTTAGCTCTCATATCATGCTCCTTCCACTTGTCCAAAGTATCATGTTCCTCTTGTGTGGCCTCTGGAGGTAAGGGACCAGAACATTTGAATATAGAACATATCCTATATGTTCAAGGTTCAGACAAGTTTCAAATTTCTTAGCTAATCGCATGATTAGGTCCTGTCAACTGTTGTGATCAAGTATGCTTGCAAGGCTATTGGATGGTGGTGGTTGTTTTGTGCTCATTTTTATCGTAAAATTAACTGCAGAAAATAACCAGATTAATTAGTAAATGTATCATGTAATTAACCAAAATGATTATGGTCTTTTAATCAAATTGGTCCTCCCACTAACTTAGCGAATCCTACACTTCCAAAGTAGAAAACGGAAATCCTAGTTGGATGGATTTCTAGTGGGTGATTGAATTCTTATAATTCTATTGATCATCCTCAGGTACATCCATTATTGGAATTACAATAAACTACAAGTGAGCAACTCCTTGCCCATCACATCTCATGTGAGGTTCAATCCTTTTACTAGCCCCTAATGCTCAAAATCTCGTACATCCAATATTGACTTATCTTGCATTAGTTAAGTTGATCCCATTGAGCCGATAATTATGCAAATAATTTTAATGTCCTCAGGTACATCCAATATTGGCCACCAAACCATTTACATATTTACAACATCTCATGCTTAACAATTATTCTTAAGAAAATCTCTTAAATTAATTGCATCTCATGCAACTATTTAAAATTTCTTAAAATAATTGCCCCAATGGAGGGCTTATGTTATAATTACTTTAATTATAGCATTTCCAACTTAATCATTTGTTTGGAAGATTTTATAGCCATCCTAATTACTATTAAGGTCTCACTTTGCACATTATCCATTTAGCATGCATATATCATATAATTGCATACATTCCCATACATCTCATGCATTCATGGATAAGCAGTAAATATGGTATGATCATGGACTTTCTAAGGGATTCAATTCTGAGCCACCAAGAATTGAATCAGGGCATTCCTAGGTGCATTTCATTCATTCATTTTACAAGAGTTGCTGAAGGAGTACATAATCAACACTTGATATTGAATTCCTCCCACCGGTCCCACCAATGCTCTTGACCTCCTTGAACTTCTTGCAATCCAATATTACATAGTAATCCTTGGCATACCAAGGCGAATTTACAAGAACTTAAATAAATGAAATTACAACCCAAAAATATTACAAACTTAATAATACATGCCCAAAATAAATTAAAATAAATTAATTAATTTACAATCCCAAAGAAACATAAAAGAAATAAATCCAATCACATTGGTCTTTTATAGTCCATGATCATCCATCATGCATATCACTATTTAACAATTAAATAAAACATACATACTTTAAATTAAATTGAATATCTCATATTCAACTTAAAATTCCAGATTTGAATATGATTCAAATAAATTTAAAAATTCAGATTTGAATCTCATTCAAACAAATTTAAAAATTCAGATTTGAATCACATTCAAACAACTTCAAAAATTCAGATTTGAATCACATTCAAACATTTTTAAAAATCAGATTTGAATCACATTCAAATATTTTTTAAAAAAATCATATATGAATTTTATTTAATCAATTTTAAAAATTAATATTTAAATTTGATTCATAAAACTTTAAAAATTCAGATTTGAATCTCATTAAATCAACTTTTAAAATTCAGTTTTGTATCAAATTCAATCATTTTTAAAATTCTGATTTGAATCATAATTTAATTGTGTGATTAAAACAACTAATTAAACACTTTAATTAGTCAAAGAATAGGCCTTAGATCATACAACAATTGCAGAATTAAAAGCCAAACCTTGAATCACCCATGGAACCATTGTTGCCGCCACCAATGGTGGCTTCTCCATGTGTGACGCCACATCTCATGATCCAACCAGCAATGAATCTCTTGATCTCATGATCAAACACACAATTAAATTATATAATCAACAATCTAAATGGCAAATATAGTGGCTCGATACCAATTGAAGGAACGGAAGCGTGAAAAACACAAGATTATACCATTGAATTCAAAAATTTTCACCTAGGGTCACATGCACCATGCAAGATTTATTTTTATCTATTTAATTTCAATGATAAACAACATATTAAAACTCTTTTAATATGTTTTTGGATCTGTATTTGCCATTTAAGATTTTAAAATTAATCAGATTAATTTTAGAACCCTAGATTAAATCAAGAACGATTACACTAACCTCTTGATGTGCTGCAGCGTGCGCCTTTGAGATTCGTCTTCAGGACATCAGATGTTGTCCCTCTAGCTTGTCCACACCAAGAACACCTATGGCAGCCCTTGAACAACTTCTAAAGCCTTTTCTATTAATTAGAAATTCAAGTTCTGCCTTTTAAGAGATTAGAGATGCAACAGACACTAGAAACAATTTCTAGTGTTCTTAATTCAAGAGATTGATGGCTAATCTCTTTGAATTGATGAGAGATGAAGAGAAATAGCTGGAGAGGCTCAAAGTGGCGTGACATATGAGAGGAGAGGCTGCTGGTTGTGTTTTCTTTTCATAACCCCACTTAAATAGCTAGGTTAACACATTAAACCCTAGCCACATGTCACCTTTTGATTAGCTCTAGGTTTAAGTGACCCAATCACATTGTGCCAAGTGTCAAACCTATATTTAATCTTGATTTTAATCATCTTACATGATTAAAAATATTTGGCAAGCTTATGTGTTATGCCATGTGTCACCATCTCATGGTGCCACGTGTCACACCGCAAAATGACGAAAATGCCCTCGTGTCTTAATTTTGAGTTCTTAACCCAAAATAATTATTTTCTTCTTCTAATTAATTTATATCAAATATAAATTAATTAATTAATCTCTATTAATTAATTTCTCATCAATTAAATTCATATTTAAACACTTTAAATACAAATTTAATTTATACTACACATCCAATAATCTAGATTTGGTTTCAAGTCATGCTAGGGACTTTGCAATTTTATTGCAAACCAAATCTATTTAATTAATCAATTAAACTCTTTAATTAATTAATTAAATCATATTTAAATAGGTGATAACTTGTGTATGTGTGTGACTTACTAGGCTCATCACTAATTGGCAATGAGACATGATATCAACTCTTAATATCATCAGAACTCTTTCTTACCATAAATGATTTCTCTAAATCATTTTATGAACCTCATAGACCATGGTTAACACCTAGCATAGCATGCCATGGCCACCCAATTAGTAATAAGGTTTACCTTAAATGAACCTATAATCATATGTTACCATGCACTAGAATCTCTCTGTTACAAAATCCCAACTCAAGCTGGAGTCATGGTTTATGTCAAACTCTATTTGCTATGAATATTATGTTCTCTTTTAATTCCAGTTCTTGATTAAAAGATTTTTCTCATCAGAAACTCTTTTCTGAATAAATCTATCTGTCTGCCAGAACTTGAAACAGCAAGAACAATTAAATGAACATAGGATTTTATCTCTATTTACTTAGAGGAACAGATTCCTTCTTGATCAACACCTACCTCCATATATAACTAGCAGGAGCCAACACATGCCCATATACCCATACATAGTACAAGTATGAAAGCAGTATCAAACTCAAACTACCTATATACAAGATAACTGTGCTATCTCAGGTCTAAAGATTATATGCACTGATATGATTTATGACAAAACATTGACAAGAGTAAACTCCATGTGCTTGTCATAAGTGTCACTGGTTCGACCTACTTATCATTTATAAGTGCCTATCATGTTTGTTATATGGCATGAGACTCACCATTCCATCTTATTTATATCTCATATAAATAACTTGGGAACAAACATGAATACAATCTTTCTGGATAAGTCATGTCCTTATTATGAAGTATCCTCGATTGTGAACCTATTTATGATACTTCGTGCTAGAAATATTGTCACTCATATTCTTAACAACTTAAGAATAATATTTCTAACAAAATATCAATGGACCTTTTCTATTACACATAAATATATTATGTAAACGGAAAAGTGGAAATGCCTTTATTAATAAAAATATGTACAAGATACATACTAAATGATATGCTCTAGGGCATATTACTAACACTTTTTAGTGTATTCCTCTGCTCGGGTTGGTCCATTGTACGATGATTACCCGAAGTGTTGTCTCTACTTCTGCCTCTGCCCCTACTGACTATTAATGAGCCTCTAAAATCAGAACCTTGGACTGATTCCTTTGGTGTAGTATGTGGCATAACTCGACGTGCGCTAGTACAATCTCGGGCGAAATGTCCAATTCCACCACAATTGAAGTAGGCTCCAGTGACCCTATGGCATATACCTCCGTGTAATTTCTCACAAACGTCACAGAGACGGGTAGGGTAGGAACTTCTGGTTCTTTGACGAATGGTTCTTGATTGCTTCCGCCCTGAAGGTCCACCTCTGTCATACTTAGGAACTCGGGGTCCCTCAAAATCTTTTCTCTTTCCCAAATTACTACTCGAACTTTGACCAAAAGATTTCCCACTTTTCTCTTTTTCATTCTGCTCTTGAGGGGGTTGGGTTTGTACTTGAGCCTGGGCTGACAGATTATCAGCCATTTGCTGGAAGAACATGGCTATCTGCTGGGCCGTTTGTGCAGTAATTTGTATAGGAGGGATTGGTACAGTTGGACCCCCAACGCTCTGTGAAACTGGGGCCTCTCTTTATACGTTAGCTATATCAGACTGCTCTACAATTTTATCCCTTTTGTCCATATCTATTCACAGGATTTTTTTTTTCTATTTCCTGTACACCCAACACGAGGAGATTTCTCCCCGTTAGTTCATATTCATGATGTAATGCACGGTATGTAACAATTATGGACATTGAGCAGTTGTACATAACAAGGAAAGACACAAATTCACAATTTAAAACATACTTCAAAAACTTGCTCTGATACCACTAAAACATGTCACACCTTACCCCTCTGTAAGGTATAACATGATCCCGTAGAATACCTAATGAACTACCGAACTTCACCTACCGATAACTCATTAAGTACCCTACAAGGGATTTTAAAACAATTTTCTTATTTTTGATAAGTGGTGAGCATTTTCCAATAGGTATTTAAAACATATGATTAAAAGTAAATCAAATTAATATTTTTGGTCCATTTTGTTTTTACGCAAATTTTATAAAAATTTTGACAGAGTTCCCTCTGTATTTTGAGAAACCAGTTCTTCAAATACCTGAAATAAAAGCACTTCCAATAATTTTCTAACCACTGCTTCAAATTCATACTCAATCTCAACCAATTTCTCAAATTCACAAATTCAATAATTCTCAAAATACTGTCAATCAATATCATTTATATTTCCTTAGAAACAAAACAATTTAGATACATCATTACAAGAAATTTACATTAAGAAAATCCAAACTAAAATTTATTACAACTTTATACAAGCTGCTCAAGACCGATTTTACATGTCCATACAATTACGTGCAATATATACATCAAAAGAAATATTTACAGTCAGGGTATAAATTATACCCGATAACTTCTAGCCGGTAGCTCCCCTGTCCTCAGCAGCTCAATCTGCTGCTCCTCTAGTCTCTATATCTGCGACAGCATACAAAGCTATCGCTGAGTGGTGAATTCAGTGGTGCACAACTAATAATTTAAAATTTAATGCAATTTGCGCTTGACAATTCATAACAAGTAGAATTTTAGAATTTCTAACTTCTTTAAAATCCCTGACCTTCTGAAATCAACATTTTCATTCATGCAAATTATTCATTTGAATAACATTTTGATCAGATAATAACGATTAATTTACATTTCTTTTAGATTCCGAAACAGTACAAAATCTTTTGAATCACTGACAAATTATTTATTTCAATCACAATTTATCAAATCATGCATAATTTAAAGGGCGTTGCCAATAATACACACAGTCAAACCCATGACCCAAAATTCGAATAGATGCCGTGTTGTACACCACGACATTTCACATTCTCCCAATAACCGAGGCTAAAAGGGAGAAACAAAGACTAGCTAGTATATATGAGTACTCATTCACATCATTCCCCAACTGGCAAGCCAGAGAGGAAGAAACTCGCCCCATCAAGTGGAGGAGTTATCTCACTAGACAAGCTAATGAGAATTCACAACATATTTTGTCATGTCAACTGTGGTTTCAAATCATATTCAAAACAAATTTTATTTACAAAGTGTTTACAAATCATCAGCATATTTAATCATCATAAATTCATGTTCAAGGTTGGCAACACATCAAACTTAATATTTACAATCATCAAAGCAATGCAATAAATCCTTAAATGCATAAGAAAATTTATATTCAAATTATACAATTTCATTCAATAAGTTAAAATTCTCAACACAATAAAATTCATGAATCATATAATAATTTATTTCAAATCAATTTGGAATTGAAAAACAACAAAAGAGTTAGTTGTGCACAAACCTCAAATGAGTCGCCTGTTGGCCTTGACTCGACTCCTCGGGTTCTGTCCCGGTATTCTTTTCCACTGAAACACACAATTTTATAGTGTTTTAGTACCATAATTTAACATAAATCCAAAAATAAATTTAACTTCACTTTTACCTAGCTCTAACGTGCTAAATTTGACGTTCTTGAAATTTTGTATTTTGGATTACTATTCACTGCACTATTCAAGTCAAATTGTTGACTTTTTAAGGCTTAATAGGTATGGGAACTCCAACTTCACCCACATACCACATTTTGGCCATTAAACTTGTTGGTTTTGGTCATTTTCTCAAAGCTTAAGTCATTTTGGCAAAATTGCTAATTTTTGGTTTTGGTACTCCGAAGTTGCACTATTCCATTGGTCAATCTACTGTTGGAATTTGGCAAAACTTCCTTCATAGAAAATGTTCCTTATTGTCTTAAGTGTATTCTCATTTTTGGATCACCTCAATCGGAGTTTTTTAGCTCAAGTTATAGCCAAAATACAATTACTGTTCACGTGCACTGTTCATGCTGAGATTTTGGTTCTGGCAGATTTTTGGTCCAAATTTGTTCAGTAATTTGATCAAGTTAAGTTCATAATTTGGTCTAACTTTCTTCATATGAAATGTTCTACTATGTCTTAGGTTTCCATCGGTTCAAGAATCACCTAAATCCGAGTTTCCTAGAGAGAGTTATAGCCCTTCAAACATTACTGCTCAAATGGAATTCTGCAGAATTGCAGGTACAGTAACTCAACTTTGCTCAATAATTTGAATGGGTTAATGGCATAATTTGGGTTGGTATTCTTCATGAAAGTTTTAGATCTATATCATATCTAATTGCTGGTAAAATTTCAGGTCATTTTGACCTTCCTAACTCGAGTTACTGTTCATTTGGTCAGTTTGGTGCAGTGGCAGCCTGCTCTCATTTCACTTTGGTCAATTGTTTCACTAAGTTTTGGTCAGTTTTTGGGCATGGTTCCTTAATGAAAATTGTGCCCTTTTATGTCTATTTTCATCCCCAATTGGTGGCATATCAATTGGGTTTGTAAAATTTCCATTTTGATCCTTCAAAGTGGGTTTGGTCATGCTGCCAGCAGCATGACCATTTGACCTACGAATTTGGTTTTCATTCCAACAATTCCCACACATCTCTTTGGGTCATTATTGACCATTTTTCATTTCACAATAGGTCAAACATGCCATTTACTCATTTCTTACATTTTTGGTTCACAAATCCTAAGTCCCAAAATCCTAACTCACTAAGTTGTTTCATTTAACCAATTCAATGCCTATATACATGCTTCTTTAACTCTATCAAGCTCATATACACCTTTAAGTCCATCAAATTCATGCACACACATCAAAACCCTAGCTAGATGAGTTTTGCTTTAATCCTCCAACAATTAATTTCTTTTCATTTTAAGTTTATTTACAAGCTCAATAAGTTAGAAATGTAAGAATCAAACTCAAATGATCAAATTTGATTACTAACCTTTTATGTAGAATTTCCAAGTCTTTATTTCTTCAATTTTTCCTTTTCTTTCTTGCTCCAATCTTCTTTTCAAGACTCAAAGACAAGGTTTAACATGAGGAACTAGGAAAATTTATGGTGTAATTTATGGTTTTAAAAGCTTAAATATAAGCTTTAATGGTGGAAAAATAAAAAGAAAGGGAGAGGAGAGCTTGGAAGAGAGAGAAACGTATGGAAGATGAGTGTTTTCTATTTTTTTTGTCTTTTCTTTTTCTTTATATCTTTAGTCTTATGGAAGACCACAAAAGCTAATTTAATAAATAATTTAATTTATTTATT
The DNA here is from genome assembly GCF_030052815.1 of Hevea brasiliensis. NCBI lineage: Eukaryota > Viridiplantae > Streptophyta > Magnoliopsida > Malpighiales > Euphorbiaceae > Hevea > Hevea brasiliensis. The sequence goes on along the minus strand of NC_079504.1, from coordinate 3,125,428 downwards.
TATGGCATCATGCATGAGGTCATGCATGATGTCATCACCCTTGACTTTTCCATCTTCTTTTTTTTTTTTTTTTTTTCTATTAGTTCTTTAATTTAATTCTCAATTCTGAAATTTTCTTTTCTCCGATTTTATTTGACAGTTAGGTCAGGAGTCAGCTCTCGGGGTCAATTGACCAAATTGCCCCTCGCCGGTTCATCCCGGTTTGCAAATAATCCAATATTTCTTCCGGCTCCCTGACCTAATTATTTGACTGACTTAACAGTTCTTTTTCGTGGTTTTCTCTTTTCCACTGTGTCCATAAGGGTCCTAAGGACCGCGGCGTCACATTTTACAGTTCGAAATTTGAGTTTAAAATGACTTCGCAGTCATTCCCGAGGAGGTCACTCATCGCTGTGACTCTCGGCTCGTTTAACTTCTTTTGTTCTGTTTTTCTTATTTATACTCAACTAATTGAACATTACTAATTATTTGTGTTTATAGCTTCTCTAATTGACTTAAGTGTGGTTCTAATCCCCTTAATTGTCCGGGTCGACACCGGTCACCGGAACAGTGAAATCTACCAGGCTATGCAAATGGGGGTGTTACAATTAAGAAGTAAATTGCTCCACAAGAAGTTGGGACTCTATAAGGTCCCCACAAATCACAATGTATCAATTCAAAATAACCATCAGCTTTATTGTCACTAGAAAAGAAAATCTCTCTTGTTTGCTTTGCTCTAAGATAAACTTCACAAGTTTTATTAGTTTTCCTGACTATGCTACCAGCTTTTGGAATTAGCTTTACCACCTTATAAGAAGGATGACCCATTCTCTTATGCCAAAGCTCAAAAGACCCCACATCAGCTACCTTGCAAGCATGTACTGATGTCACTCCTTTGAGAAAGTACAGCCCCTCGCGTTGCTCACCCGCTCTAATCAAGTTCCTAGAATTTAGGTCCTGCATAGCACAAATTTTGTTAGTGAGTTGAATAACCAAATTTGAATCATTAAGTAGTTGTGATACAAAGATTAGATTGTAATTCAAATTTGGCACATAAAGGACTCGTTGCAATTTCAAGTCTCCTCCAAGTAACACAGTTCCTTCTTTCACCGCCAAGGTCTTTTCTCCATTAGGTAACCTGACTGAGCATGGCACAATGTCACTCAATTCACTCAAAAATGCTAATGTTCCTGTCATATGATGGGAAGCTCCTGTCAATAATCCAAGAAAATATCCTCTGCGTACCTGTCAGCCTCTCATTGCCACCATTCTGACAAGAATTCAACATGCCCAGCAAAGCAGCCCACTACTCTTCATTTAATCCACTAAGACCCTTTCGATCTGAATCTGTCACAATTCCACGGGCACCATCAACTCCAGTTGCTTGTGTGGCGTTGGCACGAGCAACTCCTCCTGTAACACCCTCACTGTAGTAATTCCGCACATTCTACTGTTTCGGTGATCAGTGTCGATTTGGACAGCTAGAACGTCTGGAAAAATACTTAAACTAGAGTGAGGAGTCATAAATAACTCAAATAAGTATAAGAAAAATTAAGAAAAAATTTTAGAAATGAAATACAACTAAGTTAAATGAGTCAGGGCCCTAGCGATGGGTAACCTAATGGAAAGTTGCAGTTCTCGCAACTAGGAGCCCTAAACCCGGCGGAAAATTTATAAAATAATTTTTGGGACTCCAGAGAAGAGTTGTTGAGGTTTCTATGGCATTAGAATGCAAAGAAAAGATTTAGAAAAATTTTTCAATCGGTACAGACAATTTTAGTCTGTTAAGCCAAACAGAGGGCATTTTGATCATTTCGTCTTCAGAGATGATTTTTGGCTGACTTGTCCAGTTAAGTAAATAATTATTATGATCTAAAATATGAATAAATATTACTAAAAATTAAATTGAAAATGAGTAGAGAAGAGAAGAAAAGAAAATGAAAGAAAATGCTAATTATGACATCATATGATGTCCTACACCAATCACAATTTGTTAAACTCATTAAAAGAGATAAAAAAAGACCAAAAATTGAAAAACAATCTGCATCTTCAACCTTTGGGTAGCCAAAAATGTTGAGAGAGAGAGAGAGAGAGAGAGAGAGAAGAGGTTCCACCATTTTCAAGCTTAAAAGTTTGAATTTTCTCTCCGTTTGTTCACCAAAATTGCCAAGTCCCTTCACAAATTTGATCTTTCACTAGAAAAAGCTATTGGCAGCCAAAGAAGAAGAGATTAGGGAGGTTTAATTAAGGTTAAGTGAAGCTCAAAAAGGTTAGTGCCTATACTTACTTCCCTCTCTTTTTAATCCTTGTTAGGAAGACTAATTAAATGAGAGTTTGTTGAAAAATTGAACAAAACAATTATATTGAAGTGTGTATGAAAATTTGCAGCCATGAGAGAAGGATGAGATTTGTTGATTTGTATGACTTAAATTGTTTAGAAGTGGTTTGTGATGAGAAAACTTGAGTTAGATGTTGGATTATGTGTGTTGGATGTGTTAGATGGCATGATAACATGAAATGGACACTTGGAAATTAGGGTTTGTGAAAAAAAAAAGGGTTTGCTCATGAAATGATATGTTAACCTTATAATGGTCAATTAGTGACCATTTGAATGTGTGTGAGGAGGAATTGAATTGAGTAAGGATGTTGGAGTTGAGCTTAGGCATGCTGCCCTTGGTGACCTACAGGACTGGTTGTGAGTCCAGCAGGTTTGGGCAGCCATAAATGGAGTTGCATAGGTTCAATTGGTGCAAGGATAATTAGACATGAAACTAGACACATAATGGCACAACTTTAGTGAAGAAACCTTGCCTAGAAAACCAAACCAAGTTAACCTAAAAATTGCCCTAATTTGGGTGACTTGCATTTTGCCTGGGCAAAATGACCAAATAAACAATATTTATTTATTTGGTCATAACTTAGTGTAGAAAAGTCCAATTGACCTGAAATTTTACTAGAAAAAAGCTGAGACATAACCCTACAACTTTCATAGAGAACACAAACTCAAATTCTGAATCTAACTAATTCAAATTGCCAACCAAACTTAGGTCACTAAATCTGCTAGAACCAGTTTTACCTAGAATTTTGGATTCTGTCTAATCCGGCCAATTATGGTTTTTAGGTCATAACTTGAGCTACAAAACTCCAAATGGAGTGATTCCAAAAAAGAAATGTAACTAGACACAATAAGGAACAACTTTCATGAAGACAATTTTATCAAATTCCTACTGTACAAATGACCAATGGAATAGTAAATCTAAGGTATGAAATCTGAAAATTTTGAATAATATAAGTTAAGCTTTGAAATGGTATTGGAAATCAATACCAACAAAAATAAAATACAAAATGTGGTATCTTGGTGAACTTAGGTTCAATAAATTTATTATGTATTAAAAAGTCAATAATTTGAGTGAATAGTAATGTGAATAGTAATACAAAGACACAAAGTGTAATAACTAATTTGGTAGAGGAAATTAAGGTATGAAATTTGGAATCCATGAAATGTTCATGGATTACTTAGAATAGAAATAGTAATTTACCTAAATGACTTAATAAACATTTAAGTTATGTAAATATATAATTAATATTTGTATTCCCATTACTAGTAGGTTTAATAAAATATGAGTGATACTGTGACACCCCTTACCTGACTACAGTGTAGCCGAGCAAGTTATGCCACTCAGTGTGCCGGAGCACTCTATTTTATCTTAATTCATTTTTATCATAGTTTTGAAAATAATTTGTGAAATATAATTCATTTATTGAAATTGTAATTTATTTGAGATTCCGAAAATTTAAAAAAAAAAATCCGGCAGAGTACCGGCTAAAAATGGAGAAAACCGTTCTTCGGAACCTGTGAAAAACACTTCCTATATTCTTATTCATTCATCTCAACTCCATTTATCAAAATCTCAATATTTTTCAGTTCACATTCATTTCTTAATCATTCATTTCATGTGATAATCATATATATATCACAGATAAACATTCACTTTTTCATTTACAAACACAATTCTCATTATTTACATGAGCATCAAATTACATTTCATAAGTTCATTTACACATGAGAAAATAAGATCAATTACAAAATACCAAAATGACACCTAGTGTCCTACCACTGCCCGGAAGCCTGAGAGGAGACACGGACACTATGCATAACTGCAGGAAGGACTTACCCAATCGTGGTCTACGGCTCTCGATCAAGATCTTCGCACTCACGCTGCAAAAGTGACGCGCTAAGCATAAAGCTTAGTGGTGCAAATAATAAAATAGAAAGAAATAATATGCAATAAAAATCATAATTTCTTAGCCATTGTGTTCATAAGAACTGAATAATTACCAACTTAATGTTTAGTCGAGGGCTAATTACGTTTTATGATATTAACTTCTTCATGCATTTTGTTTATTTATTTTCTTCATGATCTTGAGTTTCTTTGTATTCTATCGTAATCATTTCTGATATTTAATTTTCGTATTTTCTTTAACAATCAGTTCAATTATAGTTATACTTTTCCATGCCCAAGTAACCTATACAAATTGACCGGACTGGATAAACGGGTAAACTAGCACTGGGTACCAGGTACCTCGGGCCGTCACACCATCGGTCACAATGTGTCTCCCGGTGTGCAAACAGAATGGCTAATAAGCCATATAAGCAATAAGGCATAAAGCCAAGTAAAACATCATAATCAGTATAGTCATAGGCTATCACATCACAGAATGGCAATGAAGCCATACATCATACGCAGTACTGCTATCAGAACCCTATTGGCATGCCAACCTATCCAAACCAATCACATTAGGCCTACTAGGGCATTTGATACTTTTGAATTCTTCAATTTTTGAATTTCAAGTTTTTATGTCACTATTCACTTCAATAGTCAACAAAAAGTTGACTTTTGCATAGATCATAGGTGCATTGGTTTTAACACTCCCAATGTACCACATTTTACATTTAAAACTTGTTGGTTTTGGTCACTTTCTCAAAGCTTAGGTCATTTTGGCAAAATTGCCAATTTTCGGTTTTGGTGCTCCGAAGTTGCACTATTCTATTGGTCGATCTACTGTTGGAATTTGATAAAACTTCCTTCATAGAAAATGTTCCTTATTTTGTCTAGTTGAATTTCTTTTTTTGAATCACTCCATTTGGAGTTTTGTAGCTCAAGTTATGGCCAAAATAAGTTTACTAATCACGTGCACTGTTCATGCTGCACTTTTGGGTTTTGGCAGATTTTGGTCCAACTTTGGTCAGTAATTTGACCAAGTTAAGTTCATAATTTGGTCTAACTTTCTTCATATGAAATGTTCTACTATGCCTTAGGTTTCCATCGGTTCAAGAATCGCCTAAATCCGAGTTTTCTAGAGAGAGTTATAGCCATCCAAACATTACTGCTCAAATCAAAATCTGCAGAGTTGCAGGTTTGAACAGTGACTATGACTGCCATTTGGGTTAGGTTCTGGTCATAATTTGGGGTAAGTTTCTTCATGAAAGTTGTTTGTCTATGTCTTAACTTGTTGCTGTAAACATTTCAGGTCAATTGACCAAATCTACAGTGAGTTATGGCCAAATGAACTGTTACTGTTCATTTGGTCATTCTGCAGGGGCTGTTTGCAGGGTATCCGGATTGGGGCCAACTTTTGGTTCACTTGCTTTGGTCTTTTGGGCATGGTTTCTTCAGAAAAAATGTGCCATTATAAGCCTAGTTTCATGTCCAATTGGCCAAACATCAATTGGACTAACACAGCCAAAGTTATGGCTGTGTAATTGGGCTGAATTTTCAGTCCCTATGCTGTTGTCCTAGGGCAGCCTGCAACCTCACTTTGCAATCCTATTTTTCAGTCCATTTAATGGTCAACTTACCTAAAATGGTCACTAATTGACCATTAAAATGTGCTCTAACAATTTCCTAAGCCAAGTCAATTTTTCACTCTTCAAAACCCTAGTTCTATTATAGGTTTTCACAACACCTTAAATACTAGCTCCTTTCAATAATCACATGCACACATGGTTTAAACTTGATCTATAGCCCACTTTAAGTCCATCAAAACAATCAAAATAATTCCTTCACAAGGGCTGCCAAAAGTTCATAGTATGTATACACATAATTCTTGTTCATTTTAGTTGCAATTCTCACTCAATACAAGTTACAATTCATGAAAATAAGAAGTTTTAAGTGTCTAATGCACTAACCTCACTTGTGACCTAACTTGGACTTGCCCAACTTCAAAATTTCCTCAAATTTCTGCTGCCTTATGCTTCCTCAAGGTTTAGGGATAATTTTTTGTGAAGGAAGTTTAGGGTTTTGGGGTAGAGAGCTTAGGGAAAATCAAGCTTTGAACAAGAGCTTTCATGGAGTTTTTTTCTTCTCTCTTTCTCTCTCAACGTTTCTGCAGCCCAAATATGAAGATGGCTGTCCACTTTTTTCAATTTTTATCTCCTTTTATTCATGTTTAAGTGGTTTATAATGATGTGTCAAAATTTTGTTGGGTGAAAATACTTTAATTGCATCATGCTCATGTCATAAATATGACTTTTATTTCATTTTCTTTTCTTTTCTTTTCTTTTCTTTTCTACTCATTTTCAATTCAATTTCTAGCAATGTTTATTCATATTTTATGTCATATTAATAATTTACTCAACTGGACAAGTCGGCCAAAAATCACCTCTGAAGGCGAAATGACCAAAATGCCCTCCGCTTACCGAACGGGTCGAAATTGTCTGTACCGATTGAAAAATTTTTCTAGGTATTTTCTTGGCATTCTAATGCCATGGGAACCTCAATAACCCTTCTTTGGAGTCCCAAAAATTATTTTATAATTTTTCCCCCGAGTCTAGGGCTCCTCGTTGCGAGAACCGCAACTTCCCTCTGGTTACCCTTCGCTTGGGCACCGGCTCATTTAACTTGGTTGTATTTTATTTCTAAAATTTTTTACTAAATTTTTCTTATTAATATTTGAGTTATTTATGGTTCCTGACTTTACTTTAAATATTTTTCCGGACGTTCTAGCTGTCCGGACCGACACCGGTCACCGGAACAGTAGACTGTACGGAGTTGCTACGGGGAGGGTGTTACAGATACCACTTGAATATGAAATGAAATTAACCTAGATAGATTGTTGAGACTTATACTCCCAACACCAATGGAGTTCATAATATATTAGCAATACAACTTGAATTATGGAATGTTTTGAATGAATAAATGTGATAAAAGTGTCATTTGGGATTTAGGTTCCCATCAAGAGAGAAAGGAAAGATGTTTTGAATGTGAATGGTACATGAGATTAAATGAATGTGAATTGTAATTAGTATGAATATTACGATGAATACATAAATTACCTAGAAATATGAATTTGAAAATTATGTTTCCATTATAAACAAAATTAGAATGCTATAAAATATATAAACAAAAAATATAATGAAATGATGAAACATATAAACTCTTAATGGTACTATGTGCCCATGTATTGCCTAGATATGTGTGTCATATTGGATAGATTGGCATGCCAATAGGGTATTATTTTAGCAGTACTGCAAAAGGCTTTATGCTTGTATTCATGGCTTTATGCCCATATTCATGGCTTTTATGCCCGTATTCATGGCTTTTATACCGAATTATGTATTATCATAGCTTTTTAGCCATATTGACTGCATACGTGGTTGACGTTCTGCGTCTCATGGTATGACGACCCGAGGCACCGCGGTGTCTAATGCCAACGACCCGTTATCCAGTTTAGTCAGCCTGTCATAGGTTACCTGGGCAATGTAAATTATTAAAATTATTTAAGAACATTAGTAATTAAAAATATTAGAAAGTATTGAATGAAATGAGGAAAAAAAAAAGATTAGCAATGGAAACATAATTGAATCAAGTAGTAGTAAATGAAATTTTCAGAATTGCAGAAATCGAAAATACATTACTCCTAGAATTAATCTGTATATTGAATATTATTACTGTATAAACTCAGTACTTCCAAAGAGGAACAAATTAGCATATAAGATAGATAATACTAAAAACATCATAGTAAATTAAATTGATTCCTGAATACTTAAATTATGCTATATTTTTTTTTCTTAATTTGTATATATTATTTTCTTGTTATATTATTGTACCAATAAGCAGCAATGCTTAGCGCGATAGATATGTTTCCTCGCGCAGGTACTTTGACTGAGATTTTTGGAGTCCAGATCAGCAGAAGTGTCATAAGTGTTCAAGTTATCACCTCCTCAGCAATGCATGTAGATAGGGCTCACAAAAGTTATTTTTTGTATTTATAATTAGTTATCATATTGAAATATAAATTATGAAATTGTAATTAATTTGTGTATTATGTAAATTGTAAATTATGTAATTAATGGAAATTTGAAATTTTTGATATATGAAATGAGCGTGAATGAATATGCATGGTAATGAATAAGAATCGAAATGTATGGACACTATCAGAAATGATGATGCATGAAATGATGAGATGATTATGAGAATTATTGATGAGATTTTTATTTTAAAATATTATTGAAAATTTCAAGCAGATGAATAGTAAAATACGTCAAACGTTAATAAAATAGGAGAAACTCTGTTAGTTTCTCTGTCGAAAAATAATTGATATTAAAAGATAATAACTTGAAAATGATTAAAGGAATAAAGTAAGATAAGATAGGGTGCTCCGGCACCGAATGTAGCACACTTTGCTTGGCTACACTGTAGTCGGGTGAGGGTTGTTACATTTATTAGTATCAGAGCACGGTTTAGGCGTTCCTAGGCATAGATAGATGGAAGGGGATAGTGTGCATAACATGCATTGCATTCATATGAGTCGAGGTGACACTAATGCAGATCTGTTTTCTTGGTTATTTTAGGTTAAGGTATAGACTCAGAATTGCAGAGGACAGTAAAAGAAGAAGTAGTAAGCCATATCCTGACTGAGAGTGATATTGGAAATCAGGGAGATCCTGGTCCACCAGTGCAAGAGGTGCCTGTACAACCCCAACAGGCCTTGTTTGAGCAGATGACTGAATTCTTTCGATAGATGACTGGTGTTATTCTACCATCGCCTCAGCGGAAATCACCTCTAGGAAAAATTAGGAAGTATAGAGCTATAGATTTCAATGGTAAAAAGGAAGACGATTCTTCAGCGGCTGGGTATTGGTTAGAAAGGACTGAAAGAGTCTTGCAGCAGCTCCATTGCACACCAGAACAGAGTTTGGAGTGTGCAGTTTCATTATTACAAGAAGCTGCATATCGGTGCTGGGATGTTGTAACCAAGGTAGTGCCACCAGCCGACGTAACTTGGGAATTCTTTCTGATAGAGTTCAGAAAGAAATATATTAGCTGTGTTCATGAAGAAGAACAGAAGAGGAGTGGTGATCAGCAAAAGAAGAAATTTGGAAAGTCTAGTAATAAGAGGCCGAGAGAACAGTTAAGTCAGACATCTGATCAAAGTAGGAGATCTAGACCCAGGCCTATACCTAGAAGAGATCAACCAAAAACACTAGTAGTGACTGAGCCAAGACTAGCAAGAAAATGTGGCCATTGTAACAAGTGGCATAAAGGTAAATGTAGGGGATTGACTGGAGTCTGTTATAGATGTGGGACCATAGACCATCGTCTGAAAGATTGTCCTAAGAGGAATTTACCACGGACCCAAACAGAGGTCGTGGAAGGACCAAGTACAACAGTAACACCACTTTCAAATGTCACCCAAGCCAGAGAGGAGCAAGAAGCCCCAAATGTGAATTTGAGGTAAAGTATCCTTCCCTTATGATATGCCTAAGTGTATAATGATAGATTCGAAAAGACTAAATAGTACCATATATATATATAAAAGAAGTAGACAGAGGGAGAAATAGAAAGGTAAAGGAATTATCTCAGATACCTACACTCGGTAAATTTCGAGGACGAAATTTTTGTTACAGGGGAAGAATTGTAACACCCTCACTGTAGTAATTCCGCACATTCTACTGTTCCGGAGACCGGTGTCTGTCTGGACAGTTAGAACGTCTGAAAAAATATTTAGACTAGAGTGAGGAGTCATAAATAACTCAAGTAAGTGTAAGAAAAATTAAGGAAAAATTTTAGAAATAAAATACAATCAAGTTAAATGAGCCGGGGCTCTAGCGATGGGTAACCCAATGAAAAGTTGCGGTTCTCGCAACTAGGAGCCCTAAACCCTGAGGAAAATTTATAAAATAATTTTTGGGACTCCAGAGAAGAGTTATTGAGGTTTCTATGGCATTAGAATGCCAAGAAAAGGTTTAGAAAAATTTTTCAATCGGTACAGACAATTTTAGTCTGTTAAACCAAACGGAGGGCATTTTGGTCATTTCGTCTTCAGAGATGATTTTTGGCTGACTTGTCCAATTAAGTAAATAATTATTATGATCTAAAATATGAATAAATATTGCTAAAAATTAAATTAGAAATGAGTAGAGAAGAGAAGAAAAGAAAAGAAAATGAAAGAAAATGCTAATTATGACATCATATGATGTCCTCCACCAATCACAATTTGTTAAACTCATTAAAAGAGATAAAAGAGAACAAAAATTGAAAAACAATCTGCATCTTCAACCTTTGGGTAGCCAAAAATGTTGAGAGAGAGAGAGAGAGAAGAGGTTCTACCATTTTCAAGCTTAAAAGCTTGAATTTCCTCTCCATTTGTTCATCAAAATTGCCAAGTCCCTTCACAAAAATTTAATCTTTCACCTAGAAAAAGCTATTGGCAGCCAAAGAAGAAGAGATTAGGGAGGTTTAATCAATGTTAAGTGAAGCTCAAAAAGGTTAGTGCCTATACTTACTTCCCTCTCTTTTTAATCCTTGTTAGGAAGACTAATTAAATGAGAGTTTGTTGAAAAATTGAACAAAACAATTATATTGAAGTATGTATGAAAATTTGCAGCCATGGGAGAAGGATGAGATTTGTTGATTTGTATGACTTAAATTGTTTAGAAGTGGTTTGTGATGAGAAAACTTGAGTTAGATGTTGGATTATGTGTGTTGGATGTGTTAGATGGCATGATAGCATAAAATGAACACTTGGAAATTAGGGTTTGTGAAAGAAAATTAGGGTTTGCTCATAAAATGGTATATTAACCTTATAATGGTCAATTAGTGACCATTTGAATGTGTGTAAGGAGGAATTGAAGTGAGTAAGGATGTTGGAGTTGAGCTTTGGCATACTGCCCTTGGTGACCTGCAGGACTGGTTGTGAGTCCAGCAGGTTTGGGTAGCCATAAATGGAGTTGCATAGGTTCAATTGGTGCAAGGCTAATTGGACATGAAACTAGACACATAATGGCACAACTTTAGTGAAGAAACCCTACCCAGAAAACCAAACCAAGTTGACCTAAAAATTGCCCTAATCCGGGTGACTTGCATTTTACCTGGGTAAAATGACCAAATGAACAGTGTTTATTCATTTGGTCATAACTCAGTGTAGAAAAGTCTAATTGACCTGAAATTGTACCAGAAAAAAGCTGAGACATAGCCCTACAACTTTCATGAGGAACACAAACTCAAATTCTAAACTAACCAATTGAAATTGCCAACCAAACTTAGGTCACCAAATCTGCTAGAATCAGTTTTGCCCAAAATTCTAGATTCTGTCTAATCCGGCCAGTTATGGTTTTTAGGCTATAACTTGAGCTACAAAACTCCAAATGGAGTGATTCAAAAAAAGAAATGTAACTAGACACAGTAAGGAACAACTTTCATGAAGACTATTTTATCAAATTCCTACTGTACAAATGACCAATGGAATAGTAAACCTAGGGTATGAAATCTGAAAATTTTGAATAACATAAGATAAGCTTTGAAATGGTATTGAAAATCAATACCAACAAAAATAAAATGCAAAATGTGGTATCTTGGTGAACTTAGGTTCAATAAATTTATTATGTATTAAAAAGTCAATAATTTGAGTGAATAGTAATGTGAATAGTAATACAAAGACACAAAGTGTAATAACTAAATTGATAGAGGAAATTAAGGTATGAAATTTGGAATCCATGAAATGTTCATGGATTATTTAGAATAGAAATAGTAATTTACCTAAATAACTTAATGAACATTTAAGTTATGTGAATATATAATTAATATTTGCATCCCATTACTAGTAGGTTTAATAAAACATGAGTGATACCACTTGAATATGAAATGAAATTAACCTAGATGGATTGTTGAGACTTATACTCCCAATACCAATGGAGTTCATAATATATTAGCAATACAACTTGAATTATGAAATGTTTTGAATGAATAAATGTGATAAAAGTGTCATTTGGGATTTAGGTTCCCATCAAGAGAGAAAGGAAAGATGTTTTGAATGTGAATGGTACACGAGATTAAATGAATGTGAATTGTAATTAGTATGAATATTACGATGAATGCATAAATTACCTAGAAATATGAATTTGAAAATTATGTTTCCATTATAAACAAAATTAGAATGTTATAAAATATATAAACGAAAAATATAATGAAATGATGAAACATATAAACTCTTAATGGTACTATGTGCTTATGTATTGCCTAGACACGTGTGTCAGATTGGATAGTTTGGCATGTCAATAGGGTATTATTTTAGTAGTACTACGAAAAGCTTTATGTCTGTATTCATGGCTTTTATGCCCGATTATGTATTATCATGACTTTTTAGCCATACTGACTGCATACGTGGTTGACGTTCTGCGTCTCATGGTATGATGGCCCGAGGCACCGCGGTGTCCAGTGCCAACGACCCGTTATCCAGTTTAGTCAGTCTATCATAGGTTACCTGGGCAATGTAAATTATTAAAATTATTTAAGAACATTAGTAATTAAAAATATTAGAAAGTATTGAATAAAATGAGAAAAAAAAAAAGATTAGCAATGGAAACATAATTGAATCAAGTAGTAGTAAATGAAATTTTCAGAATTGTAGAAACTGAAAATACATTACTCCTAGAATTAATCTGTATATCTAATATTATTACTGTATAAACTCAGTACTTCCAAAGAGGAACAAATTAGCATATAAGATAGATAATACTAGAAACATCATAGTAAATTAAATTGATTCCTGAATACTTAAATTATGCTCTATTTTTTTTTCTTAATTTGTATATATTATTTTTTTGTTATATTATTGCACCACTAAGCAGCAATGCTTAGAGCGATAGATTTGTTTCCTCGCGCAGGTACTTTGACTGAGATTTTTGGAGTCCAGATTAGCAGAAGTGTCAGAAGTGTTCAAGTTGTCACCTCCTCAGCAATGCATGTAAATAGGGCTCACAAAAATTATTTTATGTATTTATAATTAGTTATCATGTTGAAATATAAATTATGAAATTGTAATTAATTTGTGTATTATGTAAATTGTAAATTATGTAATTAATGGAAATTTGAAAATTTTGATATATGAAATGAGCGTGAATGAATATGCATGGTAATGAATAAGAATCGAAATGTATGGACACTATCAGAAATGATGATGTATGAAATGATGAGATGATTATGAGAATTATTGATGAGATTTTTATTTTAAAATATTATTGAAAATGTCAAGTAGATGAATAGTGAAATACGTCAAACGTTAATAAAATAAGGGAAACTCCGTTAGTTTCTCTATCGAAAAATAATTGATATTAAAAGATAATAACTTGAAAATGATTAAAGGAATAAAGTAAGATAAGATAGGGTGCTCCGGCACCGATTATAGCACACTTTGCTTGGCTACACTGTAGTCGGGTGAGGGGTTACACACCTCCCTTACTACGTCCTGCTTCATTGCCAAGCTTTTGACCACCTCCTTGCCCAGCATAAGTTCCACGTGGTCTATTACCCCACCATTCTGGATAACCTATCAGCTGGAAATATCTTTCAGCATCATGTCCCTCTCGGTTGCAATTAGAACAAATTGAGGATTTGTCTTTATCCCCCCTGAATTTCGACTACCTGCTCGAATTGCAAAACTCATAGGATTGCCTCTTTCTTCCTTGGTTCGTGTCATAGTTCGCACTTGATCTTACTGAACAACCATAGCATAGGCACGATTCAAATTGGGCAAGGGTTCAGTGCTCAAAATATTAGAGCTCACTGTTCCGTATCCTTCTTCATCCAAGCCCATCAAAAACTGATGAACTCTCTCTTCTTCACGCTTTTTTTCCAATTCAATGGTAAGATTGCATCTGCAGCCTACATAGATACACACTAGTATCTGATCATTGTTGTTTATTTCATCCCATAATGTTTTGAGTCTTCCAAAATAGGACACGATCAGTTGACCTTCTTGCCTACAATTCGCCAGATCTGATCTTAGTTGCTGCATTCGTGGACCATTCCCAATTGAGAACCTTTGTTTAGTATCCTCCCACAGATCCTTTACATTCTCCATATGAGAGATCGTCGAGAAAAGCGTCGGTTCAATGGTGTTAAACACCCAAGAAACCAGCATAGAGTTAACCGTCCACCAATCTTCGAGTTCCAGTGAGTCATCTGCTGGTTGCTTGACAGATCCATCAATAAAACCATATTTCTTTTTGGCCTGCAATGCAGTCCGGATAGCTCGTGCCCATTCTTCGTAATTCTCGCCCTTCAACTGAACTTGGGTAATCAAGTTACCTGGGTTGTCATTCGAATTCAGTGTGTAAGTGTAACACCCTCATTTTTGTAGTTCGTACATCCTACTGTTCCGATGGCTAATGTTTGCCCCGGAAAGTCGGAATGTCTGGAACTACACTCCAGCGATAGTAAACAAGCATAAAATAATGAAATATGTAATGAGAAAAATTAAGAAAAAATAAAAGAGATAAAATGTGACTAAGTTAAACGAGCCAAACCTGTAGCGATGGGTGACCGCACCGGAAAGTTACTGCGAGGACCGTTGACTAGCCTTGGACCGAAGGGGAACTCGAAAAAATATTTTCGAGACCTAATTAAAGGTCTACTGAGGTGTAATTGACATTGGAAATGTCAAAGAAAAATTAGTAAGTCAGTACAAATAAAAACGAAAATGTAAGAAAATCGGTGGTACAATGAGTAAATCGGTGATACCGAAAAAGTCTGGATTTGACTTTAAGAGGGGCATTTTAGTCATTTGACACCTAGAGTTGACTTTTAACCTAAATGTCCATGAAAAATATGTGGTATTATATTTTGAAAATTTAATGAAAAATGAAATTCAAGATAACATGTAATTAAAAGAATTATGAGGGCATTATGGCAATTATGATAACTTTGAATTATTATAATGTTAATCATAATTAGTAGGACTTAGTGGAGGATTAGTGGACCATATAAATACCCATAAGTGGACAGCAATGACTACTTTAATATTCATTTCTTCATTTTGCACAACCATGGCCGAAAAATATTCTCTCAAAATCTCCATGGAAGGTTTCAATCAAAGCTTTCAATCCTCACCATTTTTCCACATAAAACCACAAGGTGCCTTCACAAGAACTTGTCCTTACCTCATGGGCAGCATGTATGAAGCAAAAAGAAGAAGTTTTGGTGAGGTTTAACAAGCACCAAATAAAGGTTAGTCCTTAATCTTTCCATTTTCCTTCACTAATCCTTGTGTTGAGCTTTGGGTAAGTTGAATTGCTAAGAAAAATTAAAGAAATGATTGAGTATTGGTGAACCTTAGTTTTGGCAGCCATGGAACTTCATATTGTATAGCTTGCTTGTGCATGTAAATGGTAGTTTGAGATGTTGAATTAAATGTTTAATTGTATTAAAGTTGAATTCCATGTGTGAAGTTGAATGGTAAGCTTGAAAAGTGAAAATAGAAGTTGATGTCTATGTATAATTTTTGAATAGCCTCAAAATGGAAATTTGTAATGTTCAAATTCATGAAATATTGTTGAAATATTGTACAAAAATTTGGCAGCATATATGTGTGTGAAATAGTAGTGATAGGTATGTAATTTGATGATGGAAATTTGTGTGATGATTAGAAGTATTTATGTGTATACATTATTGGGATTGAACTTTGTGAATGGTGACTGCATTTGGTGTATTTGATGTGGTTATATTTTGTCCAAGTTGACCTATAATGTAGATAATGGAATGGTTTTGGTTAGTGCCAAATGTAGAATATGGTGGGAAAATGAAGATGTAATTAGTAAACTTTTGTTTGGTTTGGTGTTTGAAAAGGATGTAAAGGGCAGTGTGCAAATGGACCTATAACCCTAAGTGTGTGGCTCCAATTGGTATGAGGCTAATTGGAGGTGAAACTAGGCACAAAATGTGCCAACTTTCATGAAGAAGCTTACCTAAATTCTGCCTAGAAGGTGACTTGAAAAATGACGAAATCCGGATCAGTGACTTGAAAGCCTGAAAATTGACCATTTGGGCAGCAGTTAGTGTTTTGACCATAACTCACTCAAAAAAGGTCCAAATGACTTGAAATTTTTACCATGAATAGTTTAGACATAGATCTACAATTCTTATGAAGACACCAAAGCCCAGAAATAGCCAGAACCAAGCCAAATAGCTTGCACAAGTTCAGGTACCAAAACTAGCCGAACCAAAAGTGACCTAAAAATGACCTGAGTCTACCATTTTAGTGCATTCTGTCCAGCATTGGTAAATTGACCATATCTTGGTCTCCACAACTCAGAATGAACTGAAATTTTCCCTCGAATGTAATAAGACATAGACCTACAAGTTTTTAGTTCAGACCAAAACTCGAAAATCGAGGAAACTAGGTCGTCCGGCTAGGTCAAAATAGTACACCGAAATCCGGTAAATTGCAATAAAATGCAATACACTTGAAAAATGAATTTGGTAACATATACCAACACTAAAGGGCTATAAAATGTGACATATTAGTAGCATTGGAATTGACTCACTTAGAGTTCATTAAAGGTCAACATTATAAGTTGACTAATGAAATGAATTGAAGGGAATAGTACCAAGAAAATTTAGATATTGGATTTTATGGTTGGAAACAAATTCATTAAATACTGAAACACTTTAAATTGTGTGTTTCAGTTGATAAGGATATTGAGAAGCATAAAGAACATTGAGTCAAGGCCTAGGAGCAACTCAAATCAGGTTTGTGCACAACTAGTTTTTAACTGATTTTGTTCTGAATATTTCATATGATTAAATGACATATTTTTCTTATGTATTATGTTTAACAAGTATTGGATTTAATTCAATGATTATTGAAATTGTTATAGTATGTATGAATTTAGTTTTGTGAAATGGTATTTTCACAAGGATTAAGCATTGTTGTGGATTGAATAAATTATGTTTTGAAAAATTGTGATAAAACATGTTTTGAATTGTGATGGGCAATTTGCATGGAAAAATGCAAATTTATGATTTGAATTGTGATGAGCATAAAAATTATTGGATATTGAAATTGACTTTGAATCGAATTGTATTGTGATTTATGCTCACTAAAAGGATTGTGATATTGTTTTATATCTCACTATAGATGTTTGACTAGGTTATTACCTATCTCTCTCATTTGTTGAGAAGACAATGGAGTTAGTTGTGTTTTGATTACCATGGTACGTGCACAGGCTTAGATTCTCCTCTTATTAAAAGGTAAATCTAAGTTTTATGTTATGGCCCTTTCAGAAGATTCATTATTGTGATGTGTACTGTGCACGATGATTCGACCTTCCCTACTATAGGGAGTTAGAATCCGATTCAACCTCCCCGACCATAGAGAGTTAGAATCACCCCAAAGATGGCCCTTTCAGATTAGTCTTGCATAGTTAGTAAGATAAAGAATGGCTTTTGAGATAAAGAATGGCTTTTGAGATAAAGAATGGTTTTTAAATAGTAAAGAATTGTGATTCCAATTATGATTTATGTATAATTGATTTTGTTGGAATTACCTTAAATGGTTAGTTATGATTTGATAAATTGAATTTTATACAAATGATTTATATTATTGACAATGAATATTTTGAGTTTTGGAATTTGATGAGTATCCAGATTTCCAAATTAATTGCTTTAATTTTTGTTAAGGTATATTGTACTATGTTTTAAATTATAGTTGTGCACCACTGAGTTCACTACTCAGCGATAGTTTTGTATGCTGTCACAGGTGAAAAGAGCATAGAGCAATTGAGTAAGCTTCTTTGAAGAGACATTCATATCAGCTCCAGGTATACCCATGTACGCAGGTTTTGATGTATATATGTAATAATATGTATGTAAATTATTTGAGCAGTTGTATAAAAACTCTTGTAAAATATTTTGATATGTAATTAAATGTAAATTATTATGATATAAATGTTGAGTCTTGTAATCAATGAAATGTTCTATATGATGAGATTTGTTTGAAAATGAATTGATTTGATTATTGAGATTTGAATTGTGAGTTGAAATGAAGTTATTGGAGTTGTATTTTAGAAAACATATTGGGAGTGTTTTCCTTTTCAGGTATGAAGAACTTTTTTCTCAAAACACAGCCAGCACCTTGTCGAAATTTTGAAAAATTTTTATAACACTAGATTTTAATTGATGATTTAAATTTCACGAAAATTGTTTTAAAATCCCTTGTAGTATATCTAATGAGTTATCGGTAGGCGAAGTACGGTAATTCATTAGGTGTACTATGGGATCATGTTACATCTAAGGGTGTGCAAACGGTCGGTTCGGTTCCGAACCGAACCGAACCAATAAAACCGAAAACCGAAAATCAAAAATTTTAAAAACCGAACCGAACCGATTGATAGGAGAAAACCGAACCGAATCGAACCGATAAATTTCGGTTCGGTTCGGTTTTAAATCGATCAAACCGAAATTTATAAAATTTCATATTTTTAACATTAAATCTAAATAATAAAAACAAAAAAACAAAAAAAATTAGAAATCAAAACTCAAAAATCTTTAGGTTCGGTTCGGTTTCCTTTGATTTCAGTTCGGTTCGATTCGGTTCGATTCAATTTGATTCGATTTTTTTGATTTCCTATATATATTAATAATTTTGGTTCGGTTCGATTTTTTTGATTTTTTTATGAAAATAACCGAACCGATTTAACCAAAATTATCAAAATTATAAACCGAACCGATTAAATTTTAAAACCGAACCGATTGAACCGAATTAATCGGTTCGGTTCGGTTTTTCGGTTTAAACCGAAAACTGCACACCCCTAGTTACATCTTATGGGGGAGTAAGGTGTGACAGTAAGAACTAGAAGTTTTCTTCCCTGATCCAGAACTCTCATTTTTCTTTTCATTAGCCATGGCTCTGATACCATGTAAAAGAACTAAGAAATTTTGGAATAAGAATTCTGATGTTTATTGCCCCAGAAATCAAAGATATATATAAGAAATTAAAGCTAACAAATAGATTCCTAATCAAGCTAAACTACCAAAATTGTATCAGAATCATATAACAAAAGGTAAGAACACATATGCACACAAAAATTCCTAAACAAATGCCCTAAATAAATGCAAAATAAGTGGCAGCTAACAGCTGCCTTTCTAATAACAGTTACAATAGAATCTGTAACTTTCTAGCTCCAGCTCAGCCCATGTGCCTAACTACTAACAAAAACTCCTGCCACATAATTTTAAATACATTCCTTCAACCCCCCCTCAAGATGGAGATGGATTCGGAGAAGCCAATCTCATCTTGGACAAAAACTTGTGGAAACAAGGAGTGGTGACAGGCTTAGTGAAAATATTTGCAACTTGTTCTCTTACCGGAACATGAGTTGTAGCAATGAACTTCGCCAGCACTTGTTGTCGAACAATGTGACAGTCAATGTCCAGGTGTTTGGTACATTCATGAAATACCGGATTTTCTGAGATGTAAACTGCTGCCTTATTGTCACAAAAGAGGGGAATTGGTAGATTTGGCTAGATTTGCAAGTCCCGTAAGAGATAGGAGATCCACTGTAGTTCACAAACTATTGTGGCCATGCTCCGATATTCAGCTTCAGCAGAGGATCGGCTAACGGTGGATTATTTTTTTGACTTCCATGAAATGAGAGTTAGCGCAAGAAAAATACAATAGCCTGTCAAAGATTTTCGCGTCAGTGGTCAAGTAGCCTAATCAGCGTCACAGTATGATTATAGCTCTAAATTGACATTGGAAGGAAAAATAATCCTTTTTGCAGGGGATCCTTTTAGATATCGAAGAAGAGCTTATAGGGCATCCCAGTGTGCTTTTCGTGGTTGTTGCAGAAATTGACTTAAGGTCTGAACTACATAAGAAATGTCTAGACTTGTGAGATTCAAGTAAAAGAGACGCCCAACAATTCGTCTATATGCCTCAGGTTCCAAAAACAAATCTGTAGTGTGATCATCAAGTTTGAAAGTTTTGCTCATCGAAAATTCCTTTGGTTTACAGTCAAGCATATTTGCATCTGAGAGAATGTCCAAGATATATTTGCGCTGGCTAAGAAATAATCCTGAAGGGGATCTTGCAATTTCTACACCCAAAAAATACTTAGCATAGCCAAGATCTTTAATGGTGAAGGAGCTATGTAGAAATGCTTTAACAACCAATATATCAGATTCATCAAAGCCTGTGACCAACACATCATCTACATACACAAGCAAAGCAGTAAAATGATCACCCAATCCTTTAATGAACAAACAATTATCATGAACTGATTGGGTAAACCCGAAAGACAGCAACTTCAATGTAAGTTCCTTGTTCCATTGGCGTCTGGCTTGTTTAAGGCCATAAAGTGACTTTTTCAATTTACACACCTGACCAATCTTAGGTACTGGATAACCATCAAGAGGTTTCATGTATATCTCTTCATCAATGACCCATGTAGATAAGTGTTATTAATGTCTAATTGATGTATTACCCACTTGCGAGCTGATGCTAGTGCTAGTAAAATACGGATTGTCACAGTCTTTGCTACTGGAGAAAAGCTAGCTGTATAATCGAGTCTTGGTAATTTTTTATAACCCTTGGTGACAAGCTGGGCTTAGTAATGCTCTACCAATCCATCTGGCTTATACTTCACTTTATAAATTCACTTGGAATCAATGGCCTTTTTATGAGATGGTAAATCAATAATTTCCCATGTACCATTGTCTTCTAATGCCAGTAATTCTTTCCTCATTGCCTCAACCCATTGTGGATTGCTTTTGGCTTGACTATAGTTAGTTGGTTCATGGATCATAGACACATTTGCAAAAAATTTAAGATAAGAAAAACTGAAAATGGGTTAAGATAGAAAAAAGTTACCTGGTGGAGAAATAGGAACCAATGAACTGTCTTCACATGATTGATTAGGAGAATGAAGGGGGCTATATGAGTGAATAGATGCAACAAAATCTCGAAGCCAAAGTGGTTGGGATCTGACTCGTGTACTTTGCCGTAAAGGTTGTGTAGCATGCTGTTGGATAGGTGAGGCAACAGGGGTAGAGGATAAATGTGAATCAGAGTTGTTTATGGATAAAGATGTATTTGGCATGGATTGTGGGAGAGATGGTATGGTGCTGTTGGGAGTTGTGTTTAAGGAGTATGTATTTGGTGTTGGATGGGGTTCTGAAATAATATGTGGTATGACTGGGATTTGTGGATCATCGAGGGAGGAATGAGGCGATGAAGAGATAGCAAAAAGAAAGATGTGTTCCTTGAAAAGAACATCTCGAGAAGTGCATAAAGAGTTTGTGTCAAGATTGTACAATTTGAATGCCTTTTGTCCAGGTAGATAGCCTAAAAACATGCACCTATAGGCTCTGGGAGCAAATTTTGATTTGTGAGGAGATACATTTGTGGCATAACATAGTGAACCGAAAGTCTTGAGGCATGAATAGTCTGGTGGTTTTTTATTTAGTATCTCATAAGGTGTTTTCCAATGTAGAACTTTAGTTGGAAGCCTATTGATTATGAAGGTGGCTGTCAACAAGGATTCACCCCAAAACTTCTAAGGTAGGCCATGTTGAAACATTAAGGAACGTGCAACTTGGAGCAAGTGTTTATGCTTCCTTTCCACAATCCTATTTTGCTGAGGAGAGCATGGAGATGAGCGTTGATGGATAATTCCCTTTGATTGGAATAATTTTGCACAACTTGAATTAATGAACTCATTGCCATTGTCGCTTCGGATGATTTTTACCATGACCTGATATTGATTCTATACAGTATTGATGAATGTGGAAAGAATTTGTGATGTTTGAGTTTTGTCATGAATCAAGTATGTCCAAGTTGCACGGATGTGATCATCAACTAAAGTCAACATGTATTTGGCATTTGTAATAGATGATGTTTGATAGGGACCCCACAAGTCAATATGAATTAGCTGGAAAGGAAATGCAGCACAAGAGTTACTGACTGGGAAGGGCAGCCGCTGTTGTTTTGATAAATGGCATACATCACAGTCAACAAGTGGTGTATAAGATGAAATTTGTGGAATATGTGTGATTGCAGAAGCAGATGCATGTCCTAGCCTGTAGTGCCACAGGTTGTTGCAAACAGGGGAACTTTTATTTATGGTAGTACATATATTGCTTGTAGCTTTACAACTTTTAGCAGCACAATAAACTAGTGCAGCAGGTGGGATGGGATTCTTTGGCTCAAGAAATGATGATTTATTCAGTCGATATAGGCCACCCCTCATCTTCCCAATAGCAATCAATGCCCTAGTCCATTGGTCCTATAAAAGACATTCATTAGGGAAGAAAGTTACAATTATGTGAGGGGTAGTTGTGAGTTGACTGACAGATAGTAAATTGTACCGAAACTTGGGTAAGTATAGTACTTTCATCAATTTTACTTTAGCGTGTAAGATAACAGTACCTACTTTGTCCACTATTTGTTTGGATCCATCTGGTAAGTATACATGTGTATTAGGGTTAAAGGGTTGGTATGAATCAAAATAAGTGGGGTTAGATATCATGTGTGTGGATGCACCAATGTCTATAATCCATTCACCTATCCAACTAGAATCATCACCAAGAAAACAATTCACATCTGCCATACCTGTAAATCCAGCAAGACCAGAAAAGTTGTGACTATTATCCTCCATAGTCATTTTACCCTTAAGGTATTTCATCACTTCTTGCTTCACTGCATTGGAGATTTCTTTGTTCCACTCATCAGTTTTCTTCAACGTACTAGACTCAGCCTCATCCAGTGGAGTATCTTGCAACACCATATTTTCTTGGCCTATGAAATTTCTTTTGCTTGAACTCTTGAAAACATTCTGGATAGCCGTGTAACTTAAAGCAAGCATCCCTTACATGCCCTGACTTGTTACAGTGTGTACAATAACGATCCTCCTTCTTCTCCCCTTTCTTTGAAGACTGAGATTTGTTTCTTCCTGCATCCCTCTTTAAATAATTGTTTTTAACCATCATTGCCACATTTTCATTAGCATTGACAGCAGCCTATACATCCTTCTTCTTCTCTACACGCAAAGCCATGGAATATGCTTTGCTAGCACTTGGCAGTGGATCTATGAGTAACATCTGATTGCGGACATGATCATAATGGTCTCCTAGTCCCATCAAAAATTGAATTAATTTTTCATCTTCATCAAAGTCTGCTATTGCTTTTGATGCACCGCAAGTGCAGTTGCCGCAAGTGCACACAAGAAATGGCCTCAAGCATTGTACCTCATCCCATAACTTCTTCAACTTGGTGAAATACACCATTAGGGGCATGTTTCCTTGAGTGAATAAACTGATCTCACGTTTAATGTTGTATAACAAAGGTCCATTACTCTCCCAAAACGTTGCTCCAATTCATTCCACAAATCTTTAGATTTGTTTGTGTATAATTTGCTTCAACTAATTCTTTTGAAATAGCATTTAGTATCCAAGAAATTAACATACAATCTACACGTCTCCATTTTTTAAACATAGGAGAATTCTTGCTTGGTTTTTTAATTTCACCAGTAACAAATCCTATCTTATCTTTTGCACACAAAGCGATCTTCATAGCTCTACTCCAAGGCAAATAATTTGTACCATTCAGAGGAGCAATTACCAAGATTAAACCTGGATTATCTGAATTTTGCAAGTGCAGCACATTCTCCATTGATTTCTCCAACGACGACTCACTTGAACTTTCGGACTCCATGATTACAGAAAATATTGGCTTCAAGATGGGTAATCAAGTAGATCTGTATTTCCTGATCATTTAGATCAAGATTCTTAGAGAAAAAAAAAACGGTTATAGAAGAGAGGAGTTATTCACACAGAAAAAATTGCTCTAATACCATGCTGAAATGTAGATAACAGAACGGGATTAAGAGATGGATGAGAAATGCCAGTTGTATCTTTTCCTCTGGCTTTATCAATTTATATATACAATGAAATGTTCAATCTGAAGGCTAAAATAGTTACAACAGAATCCGTAACTTTCTAGCTCCAGCTCAGCCCATGTGCCTAACTACTAACAAAAACTCCCGCTGCATAATTTTAAATACATTCCTTCAGATTAACAGCTCCATCAAAATTTACCTTCACCCTCTAGTGCGGAGGAGATGACCATGTTGAAGGAGGCTGATGGATTTCCGTTTAAGGCAATGAGACAGAACAAGTGTAGAAATAAAATCCCCATACTCTACGGATCACATGGCGAAGATTCATCATTTCATTTCTGAAAACAAGATTGTTTCAACTCTTCCCCCCACAAAAGGAAGGCCATCAGCACCAGTTGACTTTGATCATGACTATCTTCCTCCACAAAACTAGCCAATTGAGTCCACTAGTCAGCCATTGAAGAGCCTTGGAGGAGAGAGGATCGAAGCATAACAGGGGAAAGGAACCAAAAATGAACAGCTCGGGGACATTTGAAAAATATATGTTCATGTGTCTCTCTATCACCGCAAAAGTGAGAGTCTCC
The DNA here is from genome assembly GCF_030052815.1 of Hevea brasiliensis. Taxonomy (NCBI): domain Eukaryota; kingdom Viridiplantae; phylum Streptophyta; class Magnoliopsida; order Malpighiales; family Euphorbiaceae; genus Hevea; species Hevea brasiliensis. The sequence continues at coordinate 3,100,690 of NC_079504.1, read as the reverse complement.
AAAGAATTGAGACATTCTCCTATTGATTTGCTCATTTGTTGGCAGCTTATCCTTCAACAATCTCCACATAAAAACCGCAATCTTTGGTGGAAGCTTTAATTTCCATAACCCATGCCATCGCTGGCCATAGAAGTGATCGGGCGAAGGTCCCGGACCTGCCATAGAGGAAGCCTGCTGATTTTGTCTTTTCTCACATGCAACAAAATGACCCCATTTTACAGTGCATTCTCCTGAGTTTTGGAAGTGCCAAACCAAAGAATCATCACCCCCAAATATGTTAATGGGTATGGAGAGGATATTATTGACTTCCTCTTCTTCAAAAACAGACTTATGATTTGCCAAATTCCAGGAAGTCATTTGATCATCTATAAGTTGTGAAACCCAAGCAACAGAAGGATCTGCATTACACTTGATCTTTGGTTCATTTGGAAACCAGAGGATCGAGTTTACACGTAAGCTTATACAAATTAGAATTATGGTGCGATTAATTAGACTGTTTTCTACTTTATAAAGATTTTGTTTTCTTGAATGGTTGTCACTAATGGAATTCGTTCGTTAGTCATGCTTACCCCCTAATCGATTGTTGAATTCGTTTCATTTATCTATTTTTAACTTCAATTTTTCACGGAAAATAATTAAATTTTATTCTGGCCTACAAGAAAGTAACATTCTTTCCTCTTTTGGGCTAGATATTAGAGAATTATCATGAAACTGTTCTTGACCAAGTTCTGAGCAGCACTTTATGATTATGGCTGTGATTGGGAATCGTGCACTTGATCCAATTTTGTATTTTATAATAATGTTAATCTTATATTCGCCTGCTCAAATCGGTGGGTTAGAAAACATTAAATCTGTTCATTACGTAGTCAAAAGTCATGAAATCAATGTTGGTTGATGAGTTTTGTTTCATTAGGAGCAACCTTTTAGCTGCACACATTGATTTTAGTATTGAGAATTTCGTTTCTAAGGTGGCATTTTTGGTTTCAATCTATTAAATTATATTTCTTTTCACTCATTTGGCAGGCACAATGATTAAATCACTCAAGGCAAAGATAAAGCAAAAGGAAATTGCTGAGAACGCAAATGGGAAGATTCCAGTCAAGAAGCAAAAGTGCTGGGGGAACTATTTCTTCATAAAGGTTTATTTGCTTTTGCATTTTCAGAATCACCCTCGCTAGCAGATTGCATATCTTTTCTATATTATAGGTCAATTTTACTAAGTAGTGTGAATTAATTAGTTATTGCTTTAACTGTAATGGCCCAACATTATATTTGAAGTGACTTCTGTTTGTTCAGCGAGAGCCTGCTTGATTTGCTTGCTTGAATGGAAATACTGAGATGGATGGGGTTGTTTATAGACATCTTTATCTTTCTTTGTAGCTTCTTTTTTCCCCTTGACTGCCAAAGTTTCTGCTTTCATTCACCAGAATTTGCTGGTGTCTTTTCTTTTTGACTTTTCTTCCCATGGACTTTTTGCTGGGTTTGATTTCATAACCTTGATGTTTCAAAGTGAAGAAAATTTATAAGTTTTTAGTTCATTTAAGATAATAGCATAATTAAAATTTTTTTTTTGTTGAAAAAGTTTTCTTTGTCTAAGCCTTGAAGGAGGCAACCCGCCTTCTTTTACATGGATGTATGTAAATGTGCTTGCGGAGGTGCGCAGCTAGCGGGCAAGCAACTTCCAAAACTGGGAATGCTTGAATAAATGGAGTAGGGTTATCATTTGCAACTTGCAAGTTTCATGTGTCCATTCTTACTGACACAGTGTCACCTCTGTAAGCACCTGGATTAACAAACTTCTGCACAAATTGCCTGATTTCTTTGTTGAGACTTAGTAATATGTTTTTATAGGCAACAACTAAATTCAGATTTCAATATTTCACTGGACATGTACTTGCGGACATGGTTATATGGCAAGTTTGTTTTCTGTTTTCAAGTGTCACCTGTCATGATGTAAGTGTGGAATGAGGACTGGAAGCCTGTCCTGAATATAATCACCATCCTTTATGGATTGTTTCATTTGCAAAAGCAGCAAATGAAGATTACTGGTTTTAAATTTGCTTCTCTTATGCATGCGTACGCCGATGCTTTTTGGGTTTAATAGTTGTTATTAGGGGTGTGCATTATTCGGTTATAATCGAATAATCGAATCGAACTAATAAAATTCGGTTATTTTAGAAAGAGTAAATTCGGTTCGATTCAGTTTTTAATTAATAATAATAAAAATTTTTAGTATTCAGCTATCGGTTCAGTTACCTTTAATTTAGTAACAGAACTAATCGAAATAATTGAATTTCAATTAATTATTATATTAATTATAATTTTATTAATATTATATTATTTATAATTATTATTTTTATGATTTTATAATAATATTTAACTTATAATTATTATCTTATTAATATTAAATCATGTTTATTATTTTTTATAAATAAAAAAGAATATAAATATATTTTTATTAATATTTTATTAAATAATTAATAATATATATATATATATTTTTTTTTTTGGTTAATGTAGACCCTTATTTTGTGATTTATTATGAGTATGTGTATTGAGGCCGTGGGGAATCCAATGATGAAAAAATTATATGACTGTAAGATGTAATTTGAGGTATAGAGCTAAATTATTAATTCTGTGGCATGATATTGAAAAAAGAATAATAATATTTTTTTGGAAAATTAATTTAATTAAATTTAAATAAAATTTTATTTTATTTAAATTTAATATTGATAATTCTTAAATTGACCTAATTAAGTTTAATTGAACCCTATATGTCTAAGAAAGCCTAATTAGAAATTTTAAATAGAATCAATTTAATTTATTTTCTGAAAATTAAAATAAGAAAATATCTTTTTCTCTCTCCCTCTCCCATACAAACTCTCTCTCCCACTTGGTCTCCCTCTCCCATACAAACTCTCTCTCCCACTTGGTCTCACTCTCTTCCTCACTCTTTATTAGTGCTCCCTCTTTCCCTCTCTTCCTATTGTGTCACACCTTACCCCCTCTGTAAGGCATAACATGATCCCATTGTATACCTAATGAATTACCTCAGTTCACCTATCGATAACCCATTAAATACGCTACAAGGTATTTTAAAACAATTTTTTCACTTTTTGAAGGTGGTGAGTATTTCTACCAGGTTTTAAAAACGTTTAATTGGAGTTTAAAAGTTAGGTAAAACTTTTGATCTTTTTTCCGCAAATTTTATAAAAATTTTGACAGAGTGCCAGCTATAATTGAGAAAACAAAAAATTTTGACATGTAGAAAATACTTTCAAATATTTCACTTCATCAAAATCAATCACCAATACAACTCAATTCAGCACAAATTTACTCCATCTCCACAATTCAATGCAAATTTCCACAATTCATAATTCTCAACTTAAATATTTTTAAAAATAATATTGAATAATTTCATTTACATTCTATTAAAGAAAAATTGATTTACATTCATCAGTCTAAATTTACATTAGAAAATTCAAAATAATATTATTACAAGTTCTATACAACTGCTCAAGACCAATTTACAACATGTACATACAGTCATATACATCAAAATAAATATGTACAATAAGGGTATAATGTTATACCCGATAAAATCTCAAAGGCAGTGCTGTAGTCCTTAGCAGCTCACTCGGCTACTCTACTAGTCTCTCTACCTGTAACAGCAATAAAAAGTCATCGCTGAATACAATGACTCAGTAGTGCACAATATACTAAAAATACTAATTTATGCATAAATTAAATCACACTTATCCAAATATGGTACTGAAAATGGTACAAAGATACAAAACACAATTTAAAATTTTAGTCAAATAATTTTTTTTTCACTTTAGAAGTCACAAAACAAATTTTATAAAAATACACAGTTATATCATTCCATTAATATATTATTCATCTCAATAGTCAGAGGCTTATGAAGAATACCAAGGCTAGCTAGCTCAAATCTATGGATACCAATTCAAATTTCTTCCTCTACTGGCATACACCTCAACACTTTTGCTAGAGAGGGAATAAAAATTAATTCTTCCCACGAGTCAAGCTAGTGAGGTATTCAGATATTTGGCCATGACATTGTGGTTTCAAACTATTTTAACAATTTTCTTAATATTCAAATGCCAACAATTCACATATAGTTTATTTTCTCAACATTTTGGGTCAATAATACATTTTTCTTTTCAATTCAATTTTTCAGTACAAATAAAATCACAATTTAATGTTCACAATTCATTCAAAAAAATTTGCAAAAAAAAATTCACAAAAAGTTTCTATGTTGTGCACAAACCTCGTGCGAGTCACCTCTAGGCCTTGACTCGATATTTTCTTTCCTTTTTCCGTATTCTTCTCAACTGAAACACACAATTTGCAGTATTTCAGTATCAAAACTTATAATAAATTCAATAAATAAATTCATGTCTACTTAATTCTAATCTTAATATGCTTAAAATCATGTTCTTAAAAATTTACATTTCGAGATTACTATTCATGATACTATTCAAGTCAAAATATTGACTTTCTCATGCTTAATAGGTATGTGAATTCCAATTACACCCACATACCATATTTTGGGTGCCTAATTTGTTGGTTTTGGTTGCCCCTTCAATTTTTAGGTCTCCTAATGACATTTTCAAATTTTTAGTTTTTGTGCCTTGTTTTGCACTGTTCCATTGGTCTGGTTACTGTGAGAATTTGGCTAAGTGTCCTTCATCAAAGTTGTTCCTTATTGTCTTACTTTTAATTACCTTTTTGAATCACTCCATTTGGAGTTTTGTAGGCCAAGATATGGCCATTTGAATAAGGTTGGTCGGATTAGTGTTACCCAGAATTTCTGGGCACTTTATTGGTTCTGGCAGTTTTGGACAACTAATTTTGGGTGACAAAATGACTTGGTTATGGGCAGAAATTGGGTTAGTATTCCTCATAAAAGTTATAGTTCTATGTCATACCTTTCCAATGCCACAAAAATCAGGTCATTTGGACCTGTTTACACCAAGTTATGGCCAAATGAACATACTGTTCACTGTTCATTTGGTCATTTCTGTACAGTGACAATGCACATTACCCAGATTTGATCTAATTTTTCACCACTTTGTGTTCAGTTTTAGGGTTGGGTTTCTACATGAAAATTGTAGTTTTGGGTCTTAGTTTTCATCTCCAATTGACCTCACACCAATTGGAGTTGAAGGAGCGGAAGTATGAAAAACACAAGTTTATATCATTGAATTCAAAAATTTTCACCTAGGGTCACATGTATCATGCAAGATTTATTTTTATCTATTTGATTTCAATGATAAACAACATATTAAAACTCTTTTAATATGTTTTTGGATCTGTATTTGCCATTTAAGATTTTAGAATTAATCAGATTAATTTTAGAACCCTAGATTAGATCAAGAACAAGTGCACTAACCTCTTGATGCACTGCAGTGTGTTTGGCACCTTTGGGATGTGTCTTTAGGATACCAGATGTTGTCCCTCTAGCTTGTTCACACCAAGATCATCTATGGCAGCCCTTGAACAGCTTCTAAAGCTTTTTCTATTAATTAGAAAATCAAGTTTTGCCTTTTAAGAGATTAAAGATGTAAATAGGACACTAGAAAATAATTTCTAGTATTTTTAATTCAAGAGATTGTTTGCTAATCTCTTGGAATTGATAAGAGATGAAGAAGAAAAGAGAATGGCAGCCTCAAGGGTGGCGGCACAAAGGGAGGCAGTAGTTGGTTTTGTTTTGTTCTTTCATTCTTACACTTATATAACTAGGTCACCACTTAAAACCCTTGCCACATGTCACCTTCTGATTGGCTCTAAGTTTAATTGACCCAATCACATTGTGCCAAGTGTCAAACCTATATTTAATCTTAATTTTAATCATCTTCCATGATTAAAAGACATTTGGTAAGCTTATGTGTAGTGCCATGTGTCACCATCTCATTATGCCACATGTCACCCTGTGAAATGACCAAAATGCCCCTGTGTCTTAATTTTGAGTTCTCAACCCAAAATAATTATTTCTCTTCTTCTAATCAATTTATATCAAATATAAATAAATAAATTAATCTTTATTAATTAATTTCTCATTAATTAAATTTATATTTAAACACTTTAAATATAAATTTAACTTATACTATACATCCAATAATCTAGATTTGGTTTCAAGTCATGCTAGGGACTTTGCAATCTAATTGCAAACCAAACCTATTTAATTAATCAATTAAACTCTTTAATTAATTAATTAATTAAATCATATTTAATTTAGTGATTACTTGTGTATGTGTGTGACTTACTAGGCTCTTCACTAATTGGCAATGAAATATGATATCAACTCTTAATATCATCAGAACTCTTTCTCACCATAAATGATTTCTCTAAATTATTTTATGCACCTCACAGACCATGGTTAACACCTAGCATAGCATGCCATGGCCACCCAATCAGTAATAAGGTTTACCTTAAATGAACCTATAATCATATGTTACCATGCACTATTAATAAAAATATATACAAGATACATACTAAATGATATGCTCTAGGGCATACTACTAACAGGAGCAATTAATTTTTAGTTATGGCCATTTGAGTTGACCAAGGTCCAACTGCCAGAATTGGCTATTTCATCTGCACAATTTCAATTCCATTTCATGCATTCCCATGCACTCCCAAACATACCAATTGGTCACTTAAAATCTCAATTAGGTATAATTAAATCAAATTACCAATTTCCCCAAAAGTTCTAAAGCTCAAGAACCCTAATTTATCATTTTACTTAATTCATGAAATCAAAGTATATAATCTTCAACCACACATTCAATCCAACTTACCTATATATTCAATTGCATCAAAAACCATCAAACCCTAATCAATTCCAGGCTGGCCGAATTCTCCATGGTTTCTTATCATCTCATTTTGTTTCAATTTTTTACCAATTCTAAATTAAATTAAATGTTCAAGTGTGAATCTAAAGAGAGAAATGAAAGAATTTCACTAACCTTTTGGGTAGCTTTTCTCTCTTCACTTTTCCCACTTTTTCTTGAATTTTTCCTTCACCAATCTTCTTGCCAAGGCTTGATTATCAGTTTTTATTAAGGAATTTAGGGGATTTATGGTTTAATTTGGGGTTTATGAAAGTTTAGAAGGAGCTTCAATGGAGGAATTTAGAGTGAAGAAAGAAAAAGAATGGAAAGAAAGTGACGACAATGAGGAGAGGAAGAGAGAAAATGAGTTTTTAAAAAGTCACTTTCGGCTGCTGAAGTGCTCAGTTTCGGCTGCCGAAATCCTCTCTAGACAAAATAGCTTTTAACGCTTAAAAATTGCAATTCAAGAATGCATTTCCACAGCCGAACTTCCCACTTTCGGCTGCCTAAATGCTCTCTAGACAACAAAGTGTCAAAAGGGCACTTAAGCTTTGGAATTACGTAACTTTTTTACCAGAACTAGGATTTTTGATCTATTTGAACCGTTAGAAAGCTAATTTGATAAATTTTTCAATGAAGACACTTCCAAAAATAAATTTACATTTCTCAAATGTGAAAATTTCATTTTAGTCCCCCCTGGTCAAGGAAAAGTTATAAGTAAAGGTACTATTCAGAGCCCGAAAGTTCGGGTGTTACAATTCTATCCCCCTTAAAAGAAATTTTGTCTCAAAATTTTACCTGGTATCAGTCTCTGAACAGCTGTGGGTGCTGTCTTCTCATGTCCTCTTCACGCTTCCAAGTAGCTTCCTAGCCTAAATGATGGTTCCACAGCACTTTAACCAATGGTATTTGCTTGTTCCGTAGCTGCTTCACCTCATATGCCAGAATTTCAATAGGTTCTTCCTCGTATGTGAGGTCTGGATTCACCTCAATTTCTTTCATTGGTAACACATAAGATGGGTCTGATCTATAACTCCTCAACATAGACACATGAAAGACGTTATGTATCTTCTCTAACTCTGGGAGGTAGTGCCAAACGATATGCCAAAGGACCCACTCTTTCCAGAACCTCATATGGCCCGATGAAACGAGGACTCAGTTTTCCCTTTCTGCCAAATCTCATAATTTTCTTTCAAGGGGAAACCTTGAGGAATACTTTTTCACCCACTGTATATTCAATATCTCTCCTCTTCATATCGATGTAGGACTTCTGACGGTCTGATACAGCCTTGAGTTGATCTCTAATCAGTTTGATTTTCTCCTCTGTTTGCTGAACAATTTCTGGCCCAATCATTTTCCTTTCACCTACTTCATCCCAACACAAAGGATTTCTGCACTTTATGCCATATAAAGCTTCATATGGAGGCATCCCAATGTTTAATTGGTAGCTATTGTTGTAAGCAAACTCAATCAGAGGTAAGTGCATATCCCAACTACCTTCAAACTCAATTACACAAGCCCGTAGCATATCCTCCAATATCTGCATTACCCTCTCAGACTGACCATCTGTCTATGGGTGGAATGTCGTGCTAAAGTTCAATCTAATTCATAGGGCTCTCTAAAGACTATCCTAGAATCTAGAAGTGAACCTAGGGTCTCTCTCTGACACAATCGATACTGGCACTCCATGCAGTCTCACTATCTCATCAATGTATAATTTGGCCAATCTCTCTAAGCTATAGTCCACCCGAACTAGTAGAAAATGAACAGACTTAGTTAATCTGTCAATTATGACTCATACTGCATCATGGCTCTTCTGTGTCATCGAAAGTCCTATCACAAAATCCATAGTTATTCTTTCCTATTTCCATTATGGTACTGGTAGTGGATATAGTAAACCAGTTGGAACTTGATGTTCTGCCTTCACTTGCTAATAAGTTAGGCATTTGGAGACAAAATCAGCTACATCCTTTTTCATAACCATCCACCAGTAATGGTCTTTCAGGCCTCTGTGCATCTTAGTGCCACCAGGGTGCATAGCAAAAGGAGGCTCATGTGCTTCCTTCATAATGATCTTTCTCAAGTCAACATCATTAGGAATGCACATTCTGCCCTGGTGTAACAATAGACCATCATCTCTCACAGAGAATTCATTTCCTTGCCCTACCGGACTTCTTCCAGCAGTTTCTGATATCTTTCATCATTCTGAACAGTCATTCTGATCTGATCAATCAACACCGACTGTACATGCCATGCAACTACTGTCTGTCCTTCATCATTAATCTCTAAGCTAGCATGCAATGCTCTCAAATCATGTACCATAGACAAAGGAGAAACTCTTAGACTTGCCATAGTCTTGCGACTTAAAGCGTCAGTCACAACATTAGCTTTCCCTGGCTGATAGTCTATCAGACAATCATAGTCTTTAATCAGTTCTAACCATCTCCTCTGTCTCAAATTCAACTCTTTTTGAGTGCCCAGATACTTCAAACTCATGTAATCTATATAGATGTAACACTTCTCCTCATATAAATAGTGTCTCCAAATCTTAAGGGTAAATACAATAGCTGTAAGCTCCAAGTCATGTGTCGGATAATTTCTCTCATGCGGTTTCAGCTGGTGTGATGAATAAGCAATGACATTCCCATCTTGCATCAATACACAGCCCAACCCATTGTGAGAAGCATCAATGTAAACTGTATATTCTTTACCCGGTGTAGGTAAAGTAAGGACTGAAGCTTCAGTCAAACATCTCTTCAACTCATCAAAGCTCTGCTGGCATTTATCCGTCCACTGAAATTTCACATCTTTCCGAAGTAGCTTGGTTAGTGGAGAAGCCAAAATAGAGAAACCCTTCACAAATCGGTGGTAGTATCTAGCTAAACCTAAAAAACTGTGAATTTCTGTGATATTCCTGGGTGGCTTCCAATTCAGGATAGCTTCAATCTTGTTGGAATCAATCTTAATGCCTTCTGCCGATACTATGTGTCCCTAGAAGGATATTTTCTTCAGCCAAAATTCACATTTCGATAATTTGGCATATAGCTGTTTCTCCCTCAAAGTCTATACTACAATCCGTAGATATCTATCATGCTCCTCTGCACTTTTCGAATACACCAATATGTCATTAATGAATACCACCACAAACTGGTCGAGGTATGGTCTGAAGATAGTGACCATCAGATCCATAAATGCAGCTGGAGCATTAGTTAACCCGAATGGCATAACCAGGTACTCATAATGGCCATATCGAGTTTTAAAAGCAGTTTTTGAGATACTATGCTCTTGCACCTTCAGCTGATAATAACCCGATCTCAGGTCAATTTTGGAGAACACAACTGCACCCCTCAACTGATCAAACAAGTTATCAATGCGAGGCAATGCGTATCTATTCTTTATTGTCACCTTATTTAACTGCCGGTAATCAATACACAAGTGGAGGGTGCCATCTTTCTTCTTAACAAACAACATTAGCGCTCCCCAAGGTGACACACTAGGGTAAATGAAGCCCTTATTAAGTAGTTCTTACAACTGCACCTTCAATTCTTTCAATTCTGCTGGTGCCATTCTGTATGGTGTTATGGAGATTGGGTCCACACCAGGCATGACATCAATCTCAAACTACAACTTTATTTCCAAAAGCAATTCTGACAACTCATCAGGGAACACATCCGAAAAGTCACATACTGTAGGGATGTCCCTCAATGCTGGACTCCCCACTTGGGTGTCTATCACATGTGCCAAGTATGCTTCACACCCTTTTCTAATCATCTTCCTAGCTAGTGTAACCAAAATGATGTTTGATGGCAATAACTATCTCTCCCTATGTATTACCACATCACCGTACTGAGGGAGACCAAAAATAACTGTCTTCAGTCTACAGTCAATTATGGCGTGATGCCTGGCTAACCAATCTATGCTCAAGATGATATCATAATCTCTGAAGGGTATTTCAATCAAATTGAATAGAAAAACATGTCCTTGGATCACCAAAGGACAATCTCTATACATTATATTGACTCTGACCTCTTGCCCTAATGTACTTGTTACTAGCACTTCAAAACCCATTTTGACACACGGAACAGCAAGGGAACTAACGATGCTAGCACTAACATATGAGTGGGTAGAACCTGGATCAAACAATGCAAATACTTCTTGATCAGAGATAGAGAATGTACCAACCACAATGTCAGAAGTTTTAGCTTCTTCCCTCTGTCTCATTGTGTAAGCTCTGGCTGGAGCACTACCTTGTTCTGACTGGTTTACTGTACCCTGATTGCCTAAAGTGCTGCCCCGACCTCTGCCTATACCTCTGCTAACTGGTTGTGAACCTCTGATAGTAGAACTCTGAATAGACCCTTCTATAGTAGTAGGAAGTGGCCCAAATCTATGGGCACTGGTACAATCTTTAGCTATATGCCTCGTACCCTTGCAGTTAAAACAGGCTCTTGTAGCCCAGTAACATATCCCACCATGGGTCTTGCCACATGTCTCATAAGGGCGGAGAGGATAAGAGCTCCTGGTCGTCTGCTAACCAGACTGAGGGGGTCTCTGCCCAGAAGATCTACCCCTTCCAAACCTTCTACCTCTGCTTGGTCCCCCAAAGTTCTTTCTCTTACCAGTAATACCACTGGGACCTTGCTCCACTGCCTTTTCACTTTTCTCTTTTTCTGATTTCTCTGTCTTCTCTGTTTTCTCTTTCACTGGTGTTGCTTCTGACTTAATTCTTGCTACCTCAAGTGCTTGGAAAATGAGTTCAGAGAAATTATTATGTTTAAATCCAACCACTTGTACTCTTCGACTAGGCTTCAGGCCGATTTCAAACCTCTTGCACCTTTCTCTACTGGTAGAAAGAAGACTTCCTGTATAGTGACTCAAGCGGGAGAACTCCCTTTCATATTCTGCCACTGTTCTGTTTCCTTGCTTCAGACTTAAGAACTCTTGCAGCTTCTGGTCCACATAGGCATCGGGGATATACTTTTGTTTGAACTCTCTAATGAAGTCGTCCCATGTCATTATTAGGGGTTCCACCAAACTATGGGGGATGATTTTTCACCAATCATACGCATTCCCTTGCAACAGTGACACTGAATACTCAAATTTCAATTCGTCCGGGCAGTGCAGTTTCTTGAATACTCTGTCCATTCTCTCCAACCACTGCACTGCTTCTAAAGGGTCCACTGTACCCTTAAACTCTGTGGCTGGAGGCTGTGGTTGCACCATAGGTATCTGAAGTAGAGCTTGAGTAGGCATGCTTCCAGCTATTTGTTGAAACATCACAGCCATCTGCTGGGCAAATTGTGCAGGAAACTGTGGCATTGGTGGGGCTGGTGCCACTGATCCACTCACATTTTGAAGGGCTGGGGCTTCCCTTTGTGCCTCAGCCTCTACAGATTGCTCAACTGAGCGGTCCCCTTTTTCCATTTCAATTCGAAGGTATTATAGCTCCTAAATAAATAACACAAGGAGATTTCCCTTCATTAGTTCATATTTATAATGTAATGCACTGTATGTATCAAATAAGGACATTGAGCATTTGTACTTATTAAAGAAACTATGCAAATTCACAAGTTAAAACATATTTTAAAAACTTGCTCTGATACCAGAAAAACATGTCACACCTTACCCCTCTATAAGGCATAACATGATCCCATAGTGTACCTAATGAATTACTGCACTTCACCTACCGATAACTCATTAAATACGCTACGAGGGATTTTTAAATATTTTTTTCACTTTTTGAAGGTGGTGAGTATTTCTATTAGGTTTTAAAAACGTTTAATTGGAGTTTAAAAATTAGGTAAAACTTTTGACCACTTTTTTTTTCATAAATTTGGTAAAAATTTCGACAGAGTGCCGGCTGTAATTGAGAAAATAAAAAATTTTGACATGTAGAAAACACTTCCAAATATTTCACTTCATCAAAATCAACCACCAATACAAAACAATTCAGCACAAATTTACTCCATCTCCACAATTCAATGCAAATTTTCACAATTCATAATTCTCAACTCAAATATTTTTAAAAATAATATTGAATAATTTCATTTACATTTCATTAAAGAAAAATTGATTTACATTCATCAGTCTAAATTTACATCAGAAAATCTAAAATAATATTATTACAAGTTCTATACAACTGCTCAAGACCAATTTACAATATGTACATACAGTCATATACATCAAAATAAATATGAACAATAAGGGTATAATGTTATAACCGATAAAATCTCAAAGGCAATGCTGTAGTCCTCAGCAACTCACTCGGCTGCTCTACTAGTCTCTCTACCTGCGATAGTAATAAAAAGCCATCATTGAGTACAATGACTCAGTGGTGCATAACATACTAAAAATACTAATTTATGCATAAATTAAATCATACTTATCCAAATATGACACTAAAAATGGTACACAGATGCAAAACACAATTTAAAATTTTAGTCAAATAATTTTTTTTTTCACTCCAAAAGTCACAAAATAAATTTTATAAAAACATACAGTCATATCATGCCATTAATATATTGTTCATCTCAATAGCCAGAGGCTTATGAGGAATACCAAGGTTAGCTAGCTCAAATCTATGGGTACCCATTCAAATTTCTTTCTCTACTGGCACACACCTCAACACTTCAGCCAGAGAGGGAATATAAAAATAATTCCTCCCACTAATCAAGCTAGTGAGGTATTTAGACATTTGGCCATGACACTGTAGTTTCTAACTATTTTAACAATTTTCTTAACATTCAAATGCCAACAATTCACATATAGTTTATTTTCTCAACATTTTGGGTCGATAAACCATTTTTGTTTTCAATCCAATTTTTTAGTACAAATAAAGTCACAATTTAATGTTCACAATTCATTCAAAATAATTTGCAAAAGAAAATTCATAGAGAGTTTCTATGTTGTGCACAAACCTCGTGCGAGTCACTTCTAGGCTTTGACTCGATGTTTCCTTTTTTTTTCTCCATATTCTTCTCAACTGAAACACATAATTTACAGTGTTTCAGTATCACAACTTATAATAAATTCAATAAATAAATTCATGTCTACTTAATTCTAATCTTAATATACTTAAAATCATGTTCTTAAAAATTTACATTTCGAGGTTACTATTCATGATACTATTTAAGTCAAAATGTTGACTTTCTCAGCTTAATAGGTATGTTAATTCCAATTACACCCACATACCACATTTTAGGTGCCTAATTTGCTAGTTTTGGTTGCCTCTTTAATTTTTAGGTCTCCTAATAACAATTTCAAATTTTTAATTTTTGTGCCCTATTTTGTACTGTTCCATTGGTCTAGTTACTGTGAGAATTTAGCTAAGTATCCCTCATCAAAGTTGTTCCTTATTATCTTATCTTTGATTCCCTTTTTGAATCACTCAATTTGGAGTTTTGTAGGCCAAGATATGGCCATTTGAATAAGGCTGACCGAATTGGTATTACCCAGAATTTCTGGGCACTTTATTGGTTCTAGCATTTTTGGACAACTACATTTGGGTGGCAAAATGACTTGGTTAAGGGCAGAATTTGGGCTGGTGTTCTTCATAAAAGTTGTAGTTCTATGTCATACCTTTCCAATGCCATAAAAATCAGGTCATTTGGATCTGTGTACACCAAGTTATAGCTAAATGAACAAATACTATTCATTTGACTATTTTTGTATAGTGACAGTGCACATTACCCGGATTTGATCTAATTTTTCACCACTTTGTGTTCTATTTTAGGGTTGGGTTTCTCCATGAAAACTGTAGTTTTGGGTCTTAGTTTTCATTTTCAATTGACCTCATACCAATTGGAGCAACCAATTTTTAGTTATGGCCATTTGAGTTGACCAAGGTCCAACAGCCAGAATTGGCTATTTCATCTACACAATTTCAATTCCATTTCATACATTCCCATGCACTCCCAAACATTCCAATTAGGTCACTTAAAATCTCAATTAGGTCTAATTAAATCAAATTACCAATTTCCCCTAAAGTTCTAAAGCTCAAGAACCCTAATTCATCATTTTACTCAATTCATGAAATCAAAGTATATAATCTTCATCCACACATTCAATCCAACTTACCTACATATTCAATTGCATCAAAAACCATCAAACCCTAATCAATTCCAGGCTGGTCAAATTCTCTATGGTTTCTTATCATCCCATTTTGTTTCAAATTTTCACCAGTAACCGCATAGATAGGAATTACTTGTGCATGAAAATTGTTTATAAACAATAACTCTTTTGTGAATTACTTGCGTATGTAGGAATAGAATTATATTTTTATGATAAAGTTTAATTGAAGAATAATAAATAAGACTTCTAGAAACATTAGTAGAGGATTGGCACTCGAATTAACGAGGTTAGACCAGGTGTAAGGGGTGCCTAACACTTTCCCCTTACGTACTCGCTATCCCGAACTTAGACATTGGGTTATGGTAATGATGGTTATGGAAACTCTGTAAGGAGTAAGTTTCCATCCATAACCCTTAGAAGAAACACTGAATATGTCCCGGTTATTACTCTGGTGGCGACTCCTGTCTATCTATGCCTTTGTGTCATTGTAACAGCCCGGCCCACATCGGCAAAGCACGGGAGAGATTCTGGACTTAAATTAGGTGGTCTTAGAATACTAGTTAGCACGTTTTTGGGTGTAAAAGCCCAAGGGACAAATCCATGAGGCCTAGTATGGGCTGAGCCAAAGTTGACAATATTAGCCAGTGGGCCGAGCTGTTACAAGTTGGTATCAGAGCCCGATTGAGGTCTAGTAAACTTGTGGAGTATAGGATCCTTAACATCTTTTCAGTTTATCATTGCTTTAGATATCTATGTCCTTCATACTTTTTCACCTGTCTTAATTTGGCTCACATTTTCAAATTTAATACTTGTTTATTAAAATGAATAGGTGCCTGGGTCTATTAAACGTAAAAGCAGAGCTAGGGCTAAGGGTTCTAATGGTGCAGACCTTGATCCAATAGGGGAGGTATCACCTCAAACTACTGGTTAGATATCTGAACAAACGCCTATGGTTAAGATTGGCTCACAACCATTCCAATTAGCTATTACAGCTCAAGCACCTAGAGCTGGTCATGTTACTGTGGCAGATCTGGCAGCGGGTTTGCATGTAGCGAATCATGCTGTTAATACTATAACTGAGTACCTTATAACTCAACCACAGCAACCAGTGGTTGGCCCTATTTCAGCACCAGCTCAGGATAGGGCTCGATTTCTTAACTTTATAGACTTTCTCAAGCTAAAACCAAAGGAGTTCACTGGAGGGGATGCATTAGCTGATCTCTTAGATTTTCTAGATGATATGGAGAGGTGTTATGACACTATGGGTTGCAGTAATGCTAGGATGGTGATGTTAGCAGGAAATCAGCTTAAGGGAGTTGCTCGTGAGTGGTATCTCTCTAAGAAGAATGGGCAACCTAAAAGTTCTATCCTCTGGCCATAGTTTCACTCTCTCTTCTTAGAGCGATTTCTCCCTCCTAGTGTTAAAGAGGTTAAGGCTTTAGAGTTTGAAACCTTGAAGCAAGGCAACATGATAGTTACAGAGTATGAGATGAAGTTTACCAAATTATCTTACTTTGGTAAACACTTGAATCCAAATGAGGAGAAGAAGGCTCGTAGGTTTGAAAGGGGCTTGCGAGACAAGCTAATTGATCGTGTAGCTCCTTTTCGACTACCTAAATATGAGGAGGTGGTTGATCGGGCTAGACAGATGGAGATGTATGATGATGAACATTGGGCTCGTGAGCAGCATAAGCAGTTTAAGAAAAATGGTCAGGGTAATTAGTTTAACAGAGGACAGAGTCATCAGGGTTTTTATCAGGGTAATAAGCAGGATTCTTAGTCTACAGTTGGTAATAGGGCACATCAATCTAGAGTTGGTCAGGGACGTGAGCAGAGGACTCATGTAGGGAATGCTCGGTATAGTTAGCTTAGCACTAGGCTTGTTTCCACTCCTTGTTAGCATTGTGGTAAGCCACATAATGGCACTTGTCATTGGGTCACTAGAGTGCTTTGGTTGTGGATAGCTAGGACACCATAGACAGGACTGTCCTACTAGTGGGACAACTCAGGGTGCTGGTCAGGCAACACATTCTACTCCCTCTCAAGTTCAGCTAGTTTCATAGTATAGTGGTAGAAATCAGGGTTCTGATGGTCGTGGTCAGGGTGGTAGAGGTTCTGGTGGTAGAGGATCTGCTCAAACTCAAGGACAGACATCTGGTGGTAGAGGTCAAGCCAGGGTTTTTGCTTTGACTCAGCAGGATGCTCAAGCATCTAATGCAGTAGTGACAGATACACTTTTCATTTGTTCATTTGATGCTAGAGTACTGTTTGATCCCGGTTCCACTCATTTCTTTATTTTTCCATACTTTTCTATGAGATTTAGTACACCACCTATTTTATTAGAGTATCCTTTATCAATATCAACACCTATGGGAAATGCAATAGAAACTGATATGGTGTATAGGGAATGTATAGTTCAAATTGAAGATAGGGAATTAGCTACAGATCTTGTTTCTTTGGATATGTTTGAGTTTGATGTGTCACACCCTACTCTTCTGTAAGGCATAACATGATCCCGTAGTATACCTAATGAATTACCAACTTCGTCTACTGATAACCGATTAAATACACTACAAGAGATTTTAAAACTTTTCTTACTTCTTTTTACAGTGGTGAGCACTATTTATAGGTGTTAAAAACTTTTTTGAACTTAAGTGAAAGAGCTAACACATTTGCATTATTAGTAATTTCTATAAAAATTTTAGCGGAGTACCCTCTATATTTTGAATAAAACAGTTCTTCAAAAAAACTGTAAAAAGCACTTCAAACATATTTCTCAATCTCAACTCCAACAGTTAAACAACACAATATATTTCTCAACTCAAATCCACAATAATTTTTTTCAATATTTTCAAAGGATGACATAAAAGAAATATGGTACGAATTTTACAAGTCAAAATAACTTATAATTTATTTTACAACTTCAATGTATAATCTTAATTTATAACTGCTCAAAACCAATAACAATATATACATACAGTGAACATACATTATAGTACAAAATGCAAAATGTGGTATACTCAATATACCCGATGATCTCTAGCTGAATACACTAGCAGCCTAGCCTGCTACCCTGTCCGTCTGTCTACTGCGATGAGAATGAAAGCTATCATTTGAGACAATGTCTCAGTGGTGCACAACATTAACCAAATACAACTTTAAATCACAAATCATAAGTCATATAAATAGTGGATACTTAAACCATAGTTAAATTCAAGACAATGAATGTTGTAAAGAATTTGAACTCCATTCCATAATATCACAATAAATCTTAATAGTCAAAACATGGTTAAATTCAAAAGACAGTGAATGTCAATAAGAATTTAAACTCTATTTTACAAATTATCAAAGCTCATAATAACACAATTTAGTCAAATAATTTAAGAACACAGTGTTGCCAATTCATACACAACTTAAGCCATGACACAAATTTTCGATCAATGCCGCGTTGTACACCACGAAAAAGCAATCTACAACCCCACTAATCGAAATCAATGAGGTAGGTGGCTAGCTAGCTAATGAGTACTCATCGGATCTACAACCTCAACTGGTAAACCAGAGAGGGAGGAAAATAAATGATCTCAACCTCATAAATGGAGGAGGAATAATGTGATACTGTCATGCAAGGTGTGAACACAAAATTAATTTCAAATATTTTATTCAAATGATTCTTGAGAAATCCAATAAATTTCCAAAGTCATAATTTTATTCACAAGATGGCAATACAATTCATAATTAACTTCAAATTTTCATAAATCACACTAAATCAATTTTTCAATGACAAAAAGCTCAAATAAGGTTTATTGTGCACAAACCTCTGATAACTGTCTCCTGGCCTTGACTCAGTGTTTCCTTCCCTTTCCCTGAGTCCTTGCTAACTGAGAAACACAATTTGAAGTGTTTCAGTACTCATTTAAACTATCTCTAACGATAATGCTTGATAATTAATTCACTGAATTCTATTATTTGCTTAGTCAACCTAATATGTCGACCCTCGATGCGTTCTAGGTAAATTAGGTTTTAATGTTACTAATATGTCACATTCAATAGTCTTTTAGGGTTGGTACATGTTACCCAATTCATTTCCATGTATATTGCGTTTTATTGCAATTTGCTGGATTCCGGGATACTAATTTGACCTAGCAGAACGACCTAGTTCCCTCAGTTTTCAGGTTTCGGTCAAAACTACAAACTTGTAGATCTATGTCTTATTGCATGTGGGGAAAAATTTCAGGTCATTCTGAGTTATGTAGACCAAGTTATGGTAATTTTATTATTGTTGGTCAAAATGCATCAAAATTAATCACTTTAGGTCATTTTAGGTTCGGCCAGTTTTTGGACTCGAACTTGTGCAAGCTTTTTGACTTGCCTATGGTCATTTCTGGGCTTTTGTGTCTTCATAAGACTTGTAGATATAGGTCTTAACTATTCATGGTCAAAACTTCAGGTCAATTGGACCTGTTTTGAGTGAGTTATGGCCTAAACAATAACTGCTGCCCAAATGGTCAATTTTCAGGCCTTAATTGCACTAATCCGGATTTGGTCACTTTTCAAGTTACCTTACAAGCAGAATTTTGGTAAGTTTCCTTCATGAAAGTTGGCACATTTTGTGCCTAATTTCACCTCCAATTGGTCTCATACCAATTGGAGCCACACACTTAAGGTTCTAGGCCCATAACATAAACAGCCCTATTGCATTTTATTCATTACTCATCAAAGGACACTTTTAACATTTACCAAACTAAACATTCATGCCAATTCTGGTTTATACCATAACCTAAACACAATTCACAACATATTGTTGGTCATTTTGGCAGCTTATAATCACACTCAATATGCATCATATAATACAGAATTTTTCAAGCTCAAATTATAACAATTCAATCACCTAACCTAGCTCATTTACATGTCCAACCTCACATCATCATACATATACACAAGCTGCCATAACAAGTACCATAATTCAACATTAATATTCCATAACCCAAACATGAAATAATATTTTTATGGTTCACCATTCAAGCTGTCGATTCATATATCACACTCCATTAATTTCCAAGCTTCCAAATTCAAGTACACATTTACATATACTTAATATACATCACCCAAATAAATTCCTACACACATAAACACTTAATCAACCCTTTAATCTATCATTTACAAGCAAGAATAAACTGTCCTTAAGGAGTTTCCATGGCTGCCAAAAATACACCTCTCCCTTTAAACATCAAACCTCAAAAATCTCTCCATAATTCAAGTACCCATAACATTCTTACTAACTTTAATGAAGCAATAACCAAAAACATAAACTTACCACTTTGAAAACTCTTCAAAACCTCTCTAAAACTTGGTCTTCTTGTTGCCTATCTACTGCCCAAGGTGTATGGACAATCTTTAATGAAGGAAAGTGCCAAGAAAGGAGCTTGAATCTCACATGCATGGAGCTCCAAGGTGGATGGCAATAGTGGTTTCCCTTGAGAGCATTTCGGCTGGTTCTTTGGCAAGGTGAGGAAGAAGATGAAATCTATCCAAATGGTGAGTTAGTGGTCCACTTTGATGGGTGAGTGGAGCACAAAGCTTAATTTAATATTAGTTTAACCTTAACTTTCCTTATTCTCATATTTCACTCCCTATTTTTGCTATTTACATTAGGTACCACTAATTTAATTTTTTATTATATTTTCCAAGTGTAATATTATGTATTTTTAATGGACATTTAGGTCAAAAGACAAATCGGGATGTCAAATAACCACAGTGCCTCTGTTCAGGTTGCATTCCCGATTTTTCGGTAACACTGGGTTTTATCCGTTTTTCGATTTCTCACTTTTCTTTGTACTAATTAATTAATTTTTCTTTGATATTTCTAATGGCATTTATACTTCAATAGAAATTTATTTAAGTCCTAAAAAAAATTTCCAGGGTTCCCCGCGGTCCAGGGCTAGTCAACGGTCCACGCTGTGACTTCCCAGTGCGGTCACCCATCGCTAGGGTTCTCGGCTCGCTTAACTTGGTTACATTTCTTTGCTATTATTTTTCCTTTATTTTTCTCATATTTTCTTTTCTTGTATTTCATTATTTTATGTCTCCTCATCAATGTTTAAGTGTAGTTCTAGGCATTCTAGCTGTCCGAATAATACTAGTCACTGGAACCATAGAACGCACTACCGAACCTAGAGGTGTTACAATTCTCCCCCTTAAAATAAATTTTGTCTCGAAATTTTACCTGGCATTAGTCTCTGAACAGCTGTGGGTACTGTCTCCTCATATCCTCTTCATGTTCCCAAGTAGCTTCCTGGCCTGAATGATGGTTCCACAGTACTTTAACCAGGTGTATCTGTTTGTTCCTCAGCTGTTTCACCTCATAAGCCAGAATTTCTATGGGTTCTTCCTCATATGAGAGGTCTGGATTTACCTCAATCTCTTCAACTGATAGTATATGAGATGGGTCTAATCTGTACCTCCTTAACATGGACATATGGATGGGTCTAATGAAGGAAAGTGCCAAGAAAGGAGCTTGAATCTCACATGCATGGAGCTCCAAGGTGGATGGCAATAGTGGTTTCCCTTGAGAGCATTTCGGCTGGTTCTTTGGCAAGGTGAGGAAGAAGATGAAATCTATCCAAATGGTGAGTTAGTGGTCCACTTTGATGGGTGAGTGGAGCACAAAGCTTAATTTAATATTAGTTTAACCTTAACTTTCCTTATTCTCATATTTCACTCCCTATTTTTGCTATTTACATTAGGTACCACTAATTTAATTTTTTATTATATTTTCCAAGTGTAATATCATGTATTTTTAATGGACATTTAGGTCAAAAGACAAATCGGGATGTCAAATAACCACAGTGCCCCTGTTCAGGTTGCATTTCCGATTTTTCGGTAACACTGGGTTTTGTCCGTTTTTCGATTTCTCACTTTTCTTTGTACTAATTAATTAATTTTTCTTTGATATTTCTAATGGCATTTATACTTCAATAGAAATTTATTTAAGTCCTAAAAAAAATTTCCAGGGTTCCCCGCGGTCCAGGGCTAGTTAACGGTCCACGCTGTGACTTCCCAGTGCGGTCACCCATCGCTAGGGTTCTCGGCTCGCTTAACTTGGTTACATTTCTTTGCTATTATTTTTCCTTTATTTTTCTTATATTTTCTTTTCTTGTATTTCATTATTTTATGTCTCCTCATCAATGTTTAAGTGTAGTTCTAGGCATTCTAGCTGTCCGGATAATACTAGTCACTGGAACAGTAGAACGCACTACCGAACCTAGAGGTGTTATAATTCTCCCCCTTAAAATAAATTTTGTCTCGAAATTTTACCTGGCATTAGTCTCTGAACAGCTGTGGGTACTGTCTCCTCATATCCTCTTCATGTTCCCAAGTAGCTTCCTGGCCTGAATGATGGTTCCACAGTACTTTAACCAGGTGTATCTGTTTGTTCCTCAGCTGTTTCACCTCATAAGCCAGAATTTCTATGGGTTCTTCCTCATATGAGAGGTCTGGATTTACCTCAATCTCTTCAACTGATAGTATATGAGATGGGTCTAATCTGTACCTCCTTAACATGGACATATGGAAGACACTGTGTATCCTTGCTAACTCCGGAGGTAATGCCAATCGATATGCCAAAGGACCCACTCTTTTCAAAACCTCATATGGTTCGATGAAACGAGGACTCAGTTTCCCCTTTCTGCCAAATCTCTTAATCCTCTTCCAAGGAGAAACTTTGAGGAATACCTTATCACCCACTGCATATTCAATATCTCTTCTCTTCAGATCAACATAGGACTTCTGACAGTCTAATGCAGCTTTGAGTCTATCTCTTATCAATCTGATCTTTTCCTCTGTCTGCTGAACAATTTCTGGCCCAATCATCTTCCTTTCACCTACTTCATCCCAACATAAGGGAGTTCTGCACTTTCTGCCATACAAAGCTCCATATGGAGGCATCCCAATGCTTGATTGGTAGCTGTTGTTATAACCAAACTCAATCAAAGGCAAGTGTGTATCCCAACTACCTTCAAACTCAATCACACAAGCCTGTAGCATATCCTCTAATATCTGAATAACCCTCTCAGACTGGCCATTTGTCTGTGGGTGGAATGTTGTGCTGAAGTTCAATCTAGTTCCTAGGGCTCTCTGTAGACTACCCCAGAATCTAGAAGTGAACCTAGGATCTCTGTCAGACACAATTGATACTGGCACTCCATGCAGTTTTACAATCTCATATATGTATAATCTGGCCAATCTTTCCAGGCTATAGTCCATCCGAACTGGTAAAAAGTGAGCAGACTTTATCAGTCTATCAACTATAACCCATACTGCATTATGACTATTCTGTGTCCTCAGAAGTCCCGTAACAAAATCCATAGTTATCTGTTCCCATTTCCACTCTGGTACTGGCAAAGGATGTAACAAACCAGCTGGAACTTGATGTTCTGCCTTTACTTGCTGACAAGTTAGGCATTTGGAAACAAATTCAGCTATATCTCTCTTTATACCCATCCACCAGTAATGCTCTTTCAGCCCTCTATACATTTTAGTTCCTCTGGGGTGTATAGCAAAAGGAGACTCATGTGCTTCCTTCATAATGATCTGTCTCAATTCAGCATCATTAGGAACGCATATTCTGCCCTGATGTAGCAATAAACCATCATCTTTCACAAAAAATTCAGGTTTCTTGCCCTGCTGGACTTCTTTCAGTAGCTTCTGATGTTTATCATCACTCTGAGCAGCCATTCTGATCTAATCAATCAACACTGGCTGTACATGCCATGTAACTACTGTCTGTCCCTCATCATCAATCTCCAAACTGGCATGCTGTGCTTTCAATTCATATACCATGGACAAAGGAGAAACTCTGAGACTTGCCATAGTCTTACGACTTAAGGCGTCAGCCACCACATTTGCTTTCTCTGGCTGATAGTCTATTAAGCAATCATAGTCTTTAATCAGTTCTAACCATCTCCTCTGCCTCAAATTCAATTCCTTCTGGGTGCCTAAGTACTTCAAGCTCTTGTGATCTGTGTAAATGTAGCATTTCTCCCCATACAAATAGTGTCTCCAAATCTTCAGAGCAAAAACAATAGCTGCTAGCTCCAGATCATGTGTTGGGTAGTTCCTCTCATGCGGTTTCAGCTGGCGTGATGCATAAGCAATGACATTCCGATCTTGCATCAGTACACAGCCTAACCCATTGTGAGAAGCATCAATATAAACTGTGTATTCTTTACCCAGAGTAGGTAAAGTGAGGATTGGAGCTTCAGTCAAATACCTCTTCAACTCATCGAAACTCTGCTGGCATCTATCAGTCCACTGAAATTTTACATCTTTCCGAAGCAGCTTGGTCAGTGGAGAAGATAACATAGAAAACCCTTTCATAAATCGATGGTAATATCCAGCTAAACCCAGAAAACTGTGAATTTCCGTGATGTTCCTGGGCGGCTTCCAATTAAGGATAGCTTCTACCCTATTGGAATCTACCTTGATCCCTTCAGCTGACACAACATGTCCTAAAAAGGAGATTTCTTTCAGCCAAAATTCACATTTCGATAATTTGGCGTATAATTGTTTCTCCCTTAAAGTCTGCAGTACAATTCGCAGATGTCTGTCATGCTCCTCTGCTTTCCTCGAATATATTAAAATGTCATCAATAAACACCACTAAAATTGGTCGAGATATGGTCTGAAAATAGTGTTCATCAGATCCATAAAAGCAGCTGGAGCATTAGTTAACCCGAATGGCATTACTAGAAACTCATAGTGACCATACCAAGTTCTGAAAGCAGTTTTTGAAATACTCTGCTCTTGCACCTTCAACTGATAATAACCAGATCACAAATCAATTTTGGAGAATACAACTGCACCCTTCAACTGATCAAACAGATCATCAATGCGAGGCAATGGATATCTGTTCTTTATTGTCACCTTATTCAACTGCCGGTAGTCAATACATAAGCGAAGAGTGCCATCCTTCTTCTTAACAAACAATACTGGCGCTCCCCAAGGTGACACACTAGGGAGGAAAAAGCCCTTTTCAAGTAGTTCTTGCAACTGTATCTTCAACTCCTTCAACTCTGCTAGTGCCATTCAGTATGGTGTTATGGAGATTGGATCCACACTAGGCAGAATATTAATTTCAAACTGCACTTCTCTTTCCGAAGGTAATCCTGGCAATTCATCATGGAACACATCTGAAAAGTCATATACTATAGGGATGTCCCTCAATGCTAGACTCCCCACTTGGGTGTCTACCACATGTGCCAAGTATACTTCACACCCCTTTCTGATCATTTTTCTGGCTAGTGCAGCCGAAATAATGTTTGATGGCAATAGCTGCCTCTCCCCATGTATTACCACATCACTGTACTGAGGGAGACCTAAAGTGACTGTCTTCAGCCTACAGTCAATCATGGCATGATGCTTGGCTAACCAATCCATGCCCAAGATGATATCATAATCTCTGAAGGGCATTTCAATGAAATCAGACAGAAAAGTGTGTCCTTGGATCACCAAAGGACAATCCCTATACATTCTATTAACCCTGACCTCCTCTCCTAGCAGACTTGTTACTAGCACCTCAAAGTCCATTTTTGTACATGGAACAGCAATGCAATCAATGATGCTAGCACTCACATAAGAATGGGTAGAACCCGGATCAAATAACACAAACACATCCTGATTAAAAGTTGAGAAGGTACCAGCCACAACATCAGATGTCTCGCCCTCTTCTCTCTGTCTCATTGCATAGACTCTGACTGGAGCACTGTCTTGTTCTGATTGTTTCATTGTGCCTTGGTTGCCTACTGGGCTACCTCTACCCCTACCTTTACCTCTGCTGGGTGGTTGTGAACTTCTGGTGACAGGGCTCTAAACTGACCCTTCTGCAGTAGTAGGAGGTGGTCCAACTCTGTGAGTACTGGTGTAGTCCTTGGCAAAGTGTCCTGTGCCTCCATAATTATAACAGGCTCCAATAGCCTTGTAGCATATCCCACCATGATATCTTCCAAAAGTTTCACATTGGCGGGGAGGGTAGGAACCTCTGGTACTCTGCTGACTATATAGAGGAGGTTTCTGTCCTGAATATCTTCCTCTACCAGACTTCTTGCCACCTTTACTGTGTCCCCCATGGTTCTTCCTCTTTCCAGTAGGACCACTGGAACTCTGTTCTACTGATTTTCCCTCTTTCTCTGTCTTCTCTGATTTCTTTTTCTTAAGAGCCGCTTCAGATTCAATTCTTTCTAAGGCTTGAGAAACAAGTTCAGAGAAGTTAGTGTGTTTGAATCCGACCACTTGTAATCTGATACTGGGCTTCAAGCCGGATTCAAACCTCTTGCATCTCTCCCTGCTGGTAGACAGTAGACTTACTGCATAATGGCTTAGGCGGGAAAATTCCCCTTCATATTCAGCCACTGACCTACTCCCCTGTTTCAGACTTAGGAACTCTTGCAGCTTCTGGTCTACATAAGCATCAGGGACAAATTTTTGTCTGAATTCCCTGAGAAAGTCATTCCATGTTAACACTGCAGGTTCTACCAGACTGTAGGGAATGGTTTTCTACCAGTCATAAGCATCCCCCTGTAGCAAAGATACTGAATATTCAAATCTGAGCTCCTCTGTGCAGTGCAATTTCTTGAATACCCTATCCATCCTCTCTAACTACTGTTCTGCCTCTAGAGGATCTACTATCCCCTTGAACTCTGTAGCCCCATATTTCATCAATTTGTCATACTTTCTAGTAGAAGACTGTGGTTGTACCACTGGTATCTGTATTGGGACTTGAGTAGGCACATTACCAGCCATTTGTTGGAACATTGCAGCCTTCTCGGCGAGCGAATCGAGCGTAACGTGCTGCGGGTGGTCTTCTTTGAACCACTGACGTTATGTAGGGCTGGGGCATCCCCTTGCACCTCAGCCTCTATAGATTGATCGACTGAATGATCACCCTCTTCCATAGTCAATGCGAGGATCTTAGACCTCCTGAATAAATAACACAAGGAGATTTCCTCCCGTTAGTGCATATTTATAATATAATGTACTATATGTATCAAACAATGATATTGAGTAGTTGCACTATGAAGAAAGAATATTCAAGTTACAGGTGAAAACAGAATTTAAAAATTAGCTCTGATACCACAAAAACATGTCATACCCTACCCCTCTGTAAGGCATAACATGTTTCGTAGTATACCTAATGAATTACCAACTTCGTCTACTGATAACCCATTAAATACACTACAAGGGATTTTAAAACTTTTCTTACTTCTTTTTACAGTGGTGAGCACTATTTATAGGTGTTAAAAACTTTTTTGAACTTAAGTGAAAGAGCTAACACATTTGCATTATTAGTAATTTCTATAAAAATTTTGGCGGAGTGCCCTCTGTATTTTGAATAAAACAGTTCTTCAAAAAAACTGTAAAAAGCACTTCAAACATATTTCTCAATCTCAACTCCAACAGTTAAACAACACAATATATTTCTCAACTCAAATCCACAATAATTTTTTCCAATATTTTCAAAGGATGAGATAAAAGAAATATGGTACAAATTTTACAAGTCAAAATAACTCATAATTTATTTTACAACTTCAATGTACAATCTTAATTTACAACTGCTCAAAACCAAGAATAACATATACATACAGTGAAAATATATTATAGTACAAAATGCAAAATATGGTATACTCAATATACCCAATGATCCCTCACTGAATGCACTAGCAGCCTAGTCTGCTGCCCTGTCCATCTGTCTACCTGCGACAGCAATGAAAAGCTATCACTGAGACAATGTCTCAGTGGTGCACAACACTAACCAAATACAACTTTAAATCACAAATCATAAGTCATATAAATAGTGGATACTTAAACCATAGTTAAATTCAAGACAATGAATGTCATAAAGAATTTGAACTCCATTCCACAATATCACAATAAATCTCAATAGTCAAAATATGGTTAAATTTAAAAGACAGTGAATGTCAATAAGAATTTAAACTCCATTTTACAAATTATCAAAGCTCATAATAACACAATTTAGTCAAATAATTTAAGAACACAGTGTTGCCAATTCATACACAACTTAAGCCATGACACAAATTTCTGATCAATGCCGCGTTGTACACCACAACAAAGCAATCTACAACCCCACTAATCGAAATCAATGAGGGAGGTGGCTAGCTAGCTAATGAGTACTCATCCGATCTATAACCTCAACTGGTAAACCAGAGAGGGAGGAAAATAAACGATCTTAACCCTATAAATGGAGGAGGAATAATGTGATACTGCCATGCTAAGTGTGAACACAAAATCAATTCCAAACATTTTATTCAAATGATTCATGAGAAATCCAATAAATTTCCAAAGTCATAATTTCATTCACAAGATGGCAACACAATTCATAATTAACTTTAAATTTTCATAAATCACATTAAATCAATTTTTCAAAGATAAAAGGCTCAAATAAGGTTTATTGTGTATAAACTTCTGATAACTATCTCTTGGCCTTGACTCAGTGTTTCCTTCCCTTTCCCTGAGTCCTTGCTAACTGAGAAACACAATTTGAAGTATTTCATTACTCATTTAAACTGTCTCTAACGATAATGCTTGATAATTAATTCACTGAATTCTATTATTTGCTTAGTCAACCTAATATGTCGACCCTCGATGCGTTCTAGGTAAATTAGGTTTTAATGTTACTAATATGTCACATTCAATAGTCTTTTAGGGTTGGTACATGTTACCCAATTCATTTCCATGTATATTGCGTTTTATTGCAATTTACTAGATTCCGGAATACTAGTTTGATCTAGCCGGACGACCTAGTTCCCTAGATTTTCTGATTTCGGTCAAAACTACAAACTTGTAGATCTATGTCTTATTGCACGCGGGGCAAAATTTTAGGTCATTCTGAGTTATGTAGACCAAGTTATGGTAATTTTATTATTGTTGGTCAAAATGCATCAAAATTGATCACTTTAGGTCATTTAGGTCATTTTAGGTTCGGCCAGTTTTTGGACCCGAACTTGTGCAAGCTTTTTGACTTGCCTATGGTCATTTCTGGGCTTTGGTGTCTTCATAAGACTTGTAGATATAGGTCTTAACTATTTATGGTCAAAATTTCAGGTCAATTGGACCTGTTTTGAGTGAGTTATGGCCTAAACACTAATTGCTGCCCAAATGGTCAATTTTCAGGCCTTAATTGCACTAATCCGGATTTGGTCACTTTTCAAGTTACCTTACAAGCAGAATTTTAGTAAGCTTCCTTCATGAAAGTTGGCACATTTTGTGCCTAGTTTCACCTCCAATTGGTCTCATACCAATTGGAGCCACATACTTAAGGTTCTAGGCCCATAACATAAACTGCCCTATTACATTTTATTCATTACTCATCAAAGGACACTTTTAACATTTACCAAACTAAACATTCATGCCAATTCTAGCTTGTACCATAACCTAAACACAATTCACAATATATTGTTGGTCATTTTGGCAGCTTATAATCACACTCAATATGCGTCATATAGTACAGAATTTTTCAAGCTCAAATTACAACAATTCAATCACCTAACCTAGCTCATTTACATGTCTAACCTCACACCATCATACATATACACAAGCTGCTATAACAAGTACCACAATTCAACATTAATATTCCATAACCCAAACATGAAATAACATTTTTATGGTACACCATTCAAGCTGCCAATTCATACATCACACTCCATTAATTTCCAAGCTTCCAAATTCAAGTACACATTTACATATACTTAATATACATCACCCAAATAAATTCTTATACACATAAACACTTACTCAACCCTTTAATCTATCATTTACAAGCAAGAATAAACTGTCTTTAAGGAGTTTTCATGGCTGCCAAAAATACACCTCTCCCTTTAAACATCAAACCTCAAAAATCTCTCTATAATTCAAGTACCCATAACATTCTTACTAACTTTAATGAAGCAATAACCAAAAACACAAACTTACCACTTTGGAAACTCTTCAAAACCTCTCCAAAACTTGGTCTTCTTGTTGCCTATCTACTGCCCAAGGTGTATGGACAATCTTTAATGAAGGAAAGTGCCAAGAAAGGAGCTTGAATCTCACATGCATGGAGCTCAAAGGTGGACGGCAATGGTGGTTTCCCTTGAGAGCATTTCGGCTGGTTCTTTGGCAAGGTGAGGAAGAAGATGAAATCTGTCCAAATGGTAAGTTAGTGGTCCACTTTGATGGGTGAGTGGAGCACTAAGCTTAATTTAATATTAGTTTAACCTTAACTTTCCTTATTCCCACATTTAACTCCCCATTTTTGCTATTTACATTAGGTACCACTAATTTAATTTTTCATTATATTTTCTAAGTGTAATATCATGTATTTTTAATGGACATTTAGGTCAAAAGACAACTCGGGATGTCAAATAACCACAATGCCCCTGTTCGGGTTGCATTCCCGATTTTTTTGTAACACCGGGTTTTATCCGTTTTTCGATTTCTCACTTTTCTTTGTACTAATTAATTAATTTTTCTTTGATATTTCTAATGGCATTTATACTTCAATAGACATTTATTTAAGTCCTAAAAAGAAATTTCCAGGGTTCCCCGCAGTCCAGGGCTAGTCAACGGTCCACGCTGTGACTTCCCGGTGCGGTCACCCATCGCTAGGGTTCTCGACTCGCTTAACTTGGTTACATTTCTTTGCTATTATTTTTTCTTTGTTTTTCTTGTATTTTCTTTTTTTGTATTTTATTATTTTATGTCTCCTCATCCATGTTTAAGTGTAGTTCTAGGCATTCTAGCTGTCCGGACAACACTGATCACTGGAACAGTAGAACGCACTACCGAACTTAGGGGTGTTATATGATGTGATTTTAGGCACGAACTGGTTAGCCACTTATCACATTTCATTGGATTGTCATAATAAAGTTTTGTTCTTTAAAATTCCTGAGGAGACAGAATTTCAATTTCAGGGAGATCGTAGTATAGCCTCTAATAATCTTATCTCAGCAGTAAGTGCTAGCCAATTATTGCGAAAGAGGTATAAGGGGTATCTAGCTTATGTTAGAGACATTCAAGTAGAAAGTGCAAGTTTGGAGAATATTGCAGTGGTTAAGGAAATTCCTAATGTGTTTCTAGAAGATTTATCAGGTTTACCCTCAGAGCGAGAGGTAGAGTTTAGTATAGACTTAGTTCCTGGAACTGAGCCCATATCTATGCCACCTTATCGTATGGCACCTGCAGAACTTAAGGAGTTGAAGGAGTAGTTACATGATCTACTAGATAAGGGGTTTATTCGTCCTAGTATTTCTCCATGGAGTGCTCCTGTGTTATTTGTGCAGAAGAAGGATAGGTCTTTGAGAATGTGCATTGATTACAAGCAATTGAATAAGGTGACTGTGCGTAACAAGTATCCTCTTCCACGCATAGATGACCTGTTTGACCAACTTCAAGGTGCAAAGTTTTTTTCCAAGATTGATCTTCGATCTGGGCATCATCAATCGAGGGTCAAGAAAGAAGACATACTCAAGACTACCTTTAGGACTAGGTATGGACATTATAAATTTCTTGTAATGCCTTTTGGTCTTAATAATGCTCCAGCAGCTTTTATGGATTTCATGAATAAAGTTTTCAAACCTTTCTTATATCAGTTTGTTATAGTGTTCATTGATGACATTCTAGTGTACTCAAAGAGTAAGGAGGAGTATGAGCAGCATTTGAAAATTATCCTTCAAACCTTACGAGAATACAAGCTATATGCCAAGTTCCCAAAATGTGAGTTTTGGTTAAATAGCATGGCTTTTCTAAGCCATACAGTGTTTAAGGATGGGGTGTGTATTGATAAAAAGAAAATTGAGGCAGTGCTTCATTAGCCTAGACCAATAACTGTATCAGAGATTTGTAGTTTCTTGGGTTTAGCAGGGTATTATAGACGGTTTGTTCAAGACTTCTCTCATATTACACCACCTTTAACTAAGTTGACACAGAAGAATGTGAAATTTCAGTGGTCTGAGGCTTGTGAAAAAAAAAAGTTTTCGGAAGCTTAAGACTCGTTTGACTATAGCACCAATGTTAGCTCTTTCATCTGGATCAGGGGGTTATGCAGTGTATTGTGATGCTTCTAGGATTGGTTTAGGATGTGTTTTGATGCAACATGGACGAGTTATTGCTTATGCTTCTTGTTAGTTGAAAAGGCATGAGCAAAATTATCAAACTCATGATTTGGAAATGGCTATAGTAATTTTTGCTTTGAAAATCTGGAGGCGCTATCTATATGGTGAGACTTGTGAAATCTTCGCTGACCACAAAAGTCTCAAATACATCTTTGACCAACGTGATCTTAATCTTAGGCAAAGGAGATGGGTAGAATTGCTGAAGGATTATGATTGCACCATACAATATTACTCTGAAAAAGCTAATGTGGTAGCTGATGCTCTAAGCGGGAAGTCTTCTAGTTTAGCCCATATATCTACCAAGAAGAGGCCTCTGATTGGTGAATTACATGAGTTGCTAGATCAGGGAGTAGAGTTTGAAGTCGTATCTGAATTCTTCTTAGCACATTTTCGAGTTAGACCTATCTTGATTGATCGAATTAAGGCTGCTCAGAAGAGGGATTCTCAGTTGTGTAAGATTATAGATAGTATTCATCAAGGCCAAGCTCAAGGGTTCATGTTAGATGATGATGGAGTTCTTCATAACGGCACTAGACTTTGTGTCCCCAGTGTTAATGAGTTGAGAAGAGAAATCATAGAGGAGGCACACCATTCTGCTTACACAGTACACCCAAGTTCAACTAAGATATACCGTGATTTAAGGGAGCATTATCGATGGGGTGGCATGAAGAGGGATGTTGCAGACTTTGTTGCTAAATGTTTGACTTGTCAACAGGTTAAGGCAGAACATCAGAGACCGTCTGGGTTACTTCAGCCATTGCCTATTCTCGAGTGAAAGTGGGAGCACATTGCCATGGACTTTATTATGGGTTTACCTAGTATATGAGGTGGTTACAATGCAATCTAGGTGATAGTGGACAGATTGACAAAATCTGCTCATTTCCTTCCTGTGAATACTGCATATAACTTTGCTAAACTTGCACAGTTGTATATAGACAAGATTATTAGTCTTCATGGTGTTCCAATTTCTATTGTCTCTGATCATGGTACTCAGTTTACTTCTCGATTTTGGAATAAATTCCAAGAAGCTTTGGGAACACAAGTAGTCTTTAGTACTGCTTTTCACCCTCAGACAGATGGACAGTCAAAAAGGACCATACAAACATTGGAGGACATACTTTGTGCATGTGTTATGGATTTTAGTGGCTGTTAGGATTATCATTTGCCTTTAGTGGAGTTTGCTTGTAATAACAGTTATCAGGCAAGTATAGAGATGGCTCCATACGAGGCATTATATGGTCAAAGGTGTAGGTCACCAATTTGTTGGGATGAAGTTGGAGAAAGAAGGCTTACTAGACCAAAGTTGATACTGTTAACTTCAGAGAAAGTTTGGCTAATTCGTGATAGACTTTTGACTGCTTAAAGTCGACAGAGAAATTATGCTGACCCTAAGCATAAAGATGTAGAGTTTATGGTTGGTGATCATGTATTTCTGAGAGTTTCACCTATGAAATGAATCATGAGGTTTGGGAAGAAATGGAAGCTTAGTCCTCGTTTTGTTGGTCCATTTGAAATTTTGGAGAGAATTGGAGCAGTTGCTTACCGATTAGCCCTTCCACTTGGTTTTGCACATGTACATCTAGTTTTCCATATTTATATGCTTAGGAAGTATGTACCAGATCTATCTCATATTTTACAACCTCAGACCATACAATTTAGGGATGATATGTCATATGAGGAGCAACCAGTAAAGATTTTAGATCGATAAATTAAGAAACTCCGATCTAAGGAAGTGGCTTTGGTCAAAGTCTTGTGGCATAATCACTCAAGTAGTGAGACCACATGAGAGGCAGAATCTGAAATGCGAGCCAAATATCCTCACTTTTTTTATTCTTCAGATTAGAATTTTGTCTGTTTAAATTCGGAGACCAAATTTCTTTTAAGGGGGAAAGTATGTGGAAACCCAATATTTTATCTATTTATTTATCTATTTATTTTTATTAGCTAACAATAATCTAAAAAAAAAAGGAATATTTTATTGGATGACCTGCTTATTTTATTTTTTATGTATATATTATTTTTGAAATTAAATATATATATCTGTAATCTGAACAACCCAGTTCAATAATAACTCTTATCATATTCTATACCTAATGGAACTCTTGAAATATATATACCATAATAATCTCTTTCTGCTAAACTTTACTCTCAAAGCCAATTTATCACCACCTTTTATACCAAATACTCTCAACTGGTATTTTTATCATCCTGTATTTATTGTTATATATATATATATATTTACGATTATAATTTAATATGCGCAGAGAATCCTTAAATTTTTACTTCTTTATTCATCACCTTCAATTCTATTTTCAAGGTAAAAATTCTCATTCTTTGCTCAATAATGGGTAAATTTAATTTTATTTTATTTCCTTGATTTGTTACAACTATTCCAGAAATTCATTTTTTTTCTTTGATCATTGGTATTGAATTGAGTTGATCATGATTACTATTGGACAATAGCTTATTTTTATTATATATATATATATATATATATAAGGTTTCATCCTTTACCGATACTTGTAATATATATATATATTAAAGTTATTTTATTTTATTATTATTTCATTTTTTTTATATTTTGGGTGTGTAGAAGATTCGAATATTCAATCTGTCAGTTGAAATTGTCTCTCTTCCATTAAAAATAACTATTGTCTTGGAGGTTCTAGGTGAGTAGTAATTATAGTACATAGCACCGTGTTAGTCCCTTTTAAAATTTTTTAGCATTAAATTTATTATTAAATGAAATTTTAAATTAATATTTTAATAATTATTTTGCATGTGATTTTTTAGAGTTTTATTTTATTATTAAATTTTATTCCGATTTTGATTAAATAATTAATTTTGTTAATTATCTCTGCATTAGAGCCATTAGGATTCCGGAAACAGGCCTTTAATATTTTTATATTGATTGATATCTGATTATGAAATTTACCGATGTGTTACACTGAATTGATTTGATCTTATTGACTCTTTAAAATTATTGAAATAAACTGTTGGAATTGCACTATCAGTTATTTTTTGCTATCTGAAATTTTTTTTGTTGATTTTGATTAATTTGTACAAATTAATTTTTTGTTTTGAATTGATACCTATGCCCAGTATCTATATCTGTTATCTGGCCCCACCATACCATGTGGACTATTACAGTATTAAGTTGCATTGTTGAGTCATGCATCATTGCAATTTATGATTTGTATTAGTATCATATGCATTGATATCTGTAAAGGAGGAGGAAGGTATCCAATATCTGGTAGCGCACTTACTATCTGGCTTTTGGTGATGTGGGGTATCATCACCTTGGTGTATTGTACCATAAAATTTTTATTGAATGAATTTCTTTTATATATATGTTTTATCAAATTACTTTATTAATAATTTTGATAGCATGAGCATGATTTTATTGAATAGAAAATTTATTGTGAAATTAATTAAGCGTCTGTCTATTCCTATTCCGTTGTGTGCTATAATTATCATTCACTGAGCATTAGCTCAAAATACGTTTTCTCTGTCTGTTATCTGTTTCAGATCAGTAGAATTCTGCAGCTAATCCAAATATTTAGTATAATTTCTGGAGAGGAACAATCTTTGATTTGTTCTCATGGTATGCCCGAATTCATATTCCCTCGGGCTAATAATTAGTTTAGTTTATTGAATAGTTTAAGTTTTTATTTGAAATCTGTAGAGACTCCGCAGTTTACTTATGGGATATTTATATTGTTTATTCAATGTTTTGTTTATTTAGATTTTATCTATTTTTTTGGGGTTAGCAAGTGACAATATATATTTTTTCAAGATACTCTGATAAGGTTTGCATGATTTAATAATATTTAAATTATGTGCAGGTCGAGACACAGAATTTTGGATCGTGACAGGCATAAATTCTTAGTATCCTAGTAGTATTATGAGAAGACGGTACTTACTAGTGGTTTGATTATATTCGGATTGTATGAAATGCATGTCTAGAAAATGCTATCTAAAGATATGGTACTTAAGTGAGCCCATTGTGACTCTAGCATCTTTCCTGAGCATTACCTGGTGCATTTTATATAATTCTAGTGGATGATATTTTGCCTCACACCTTACTACGACCCCCCAATTCTTACAGTTAATTCGGTTATAACTAATAACCGATCGAATATTTTTTGTTTTGATTAATTTCAATTTTTTGTTAATTTTGATTAATAGTTTTAGAATCGATTAATAATTTAATTAGTTAAAAATTCAGTTCGGTTAACCGAATGTTCACCCCTAGTTGATATCAGGCTGATAGCAACAACATTTACTTATTGTGTAAATTTTAGGCAATTAGCATTAATTTTCAAGTCACTTTTTATTATAATACTCTTTCCGTTTTGCAAAAATAAACAGAATTACTATATTTTTATAACATAATTTAAAAAGAATTTAGTCAATATAATTAAAGTAATAATTTTTTAATCTTTTCATAATATACTCTTCATTCATATTATTCTATCAAAAATTAAATAATTCATATTACTAAATTATCCTTGAAACTAATGAATACCATTTTCTCTGCATATATTGAATAAAGGTATATTAATAAATTAATAAATAAATTACTGTTTTCAAATAACATAGGAGAGATAAAAAAAAAAAAAGAATGCAAGTTTATCTTTAAGCGACAAAGAGAGTAATAAAAAGATTAATTAATTCTTCAATATGCTAACATAATAAGAATAAGAGAAATGGTCCCTCTATTATTAAATTAGATATCTATATTTAAATTGGTACGCTTATTATATATATTTTAATTAATTATTCAGATATTTTTTATAAGAGTTCAATTTTAAGTTATTTTGAAATCAATTTAAAATTGAATTATAATAAACTCTATGAAACTCTAAATTGAAAATTAACCAATAGTACAAGAGTCTAAATTCAATTAAAATTAGAATCTCGAACTCAAATTATTTTCTTACTTTTAAATTGAATGATATTAGAATAGTTTAGATCACTTTAAAAATTAAATTACACTAGATTAAAAATCAAATCAAAACAAATTTAAAATTAGACCATAAATAAAATCAAAACTATTCTTAACTGATTTTGAATTAAAATTATGTGATCAATCACAGATTAAAACCATTGATCCGATTGAAAATTGAATCTATATCAGCACACGACCGATTCCTCTTTAACAAATTACATGAAAATATTAGCAAAATATAAGTAAAATTAGAAAAAAAATTTATTAAATTTATTTTATTATGTATTAAAAATATAAATATATAAAATTTATATATTTAATATATATATAAACTCACAGTCTCAACACTTAATGATAAGACACATATTAAAAATTATAAAAAATTATTTAATATACTTAATGCACATTTTTTTTTTATTATTACATTATAAAAAAATATTTATTTTTCTTTGACAAATAGAGTTTTATTTTTAGTGCGGTTAATATATTTAATAATTAATAAAAAATTATTTAGTCATTACAAGACAGGCGCACAAACTTACGCGTGGTATATGGTAACCCCTTTTTCTTTCTCACAACTAAGGATAAATTATCATCCACGCACAAACACACCCTTATCTTGCCAACCCTCAAATGATTGATTTTCCATTTTTTTTTTTAACTTCCTTTGATGAGGATTGAGGAAGTTCGATCACAACTCTTTCCGTGTAGTTGCACACACCCTACCATTTCTAGAAACCAACCTTTTTCTTTTTCAAACAACTCTGCTAAGTCCTCGCACATACAGAGAGATTCTTCTTCTTCTTCTTCTTCTTCTTCTTATATTTGCAGCTAGCGAAGGAAAGCGTATCCCTCTTGACCCCTATTTCTCTTGCCTTTCCCTTCCTGGGGTTTAAATCCCCTGCAACGCGATCCACCCAGCTCGCCAGATATTGATGAACCCGTGTTCACCGGAAAATGACGTCAGACCGACTTCGACGTCAGCGGCTCCGAGGAGGAAACCTTCGTGGAGAGAGCGAGAGAATAATAGAAGGAGGGAGAGGAGGAGAAGAGCCATAGCTGCTAAGATTTTTTCAGGGTTAAGAGCTCAAGGGAATTACAATTTGCCCAAACACTACGATAATAATGAGGTCTTGAAGGCTTTGTGCATCGAGGCTGGTTGGGTCGTTGAAGATGATGGCACCACCTACCGAAAGGTGCTCTTTTTCTTCTTTTAATTCGATCTATACTTATTGCTTTAGATTTACCTTATTTTTTCTCTTTTCCGCTATTTGATTTGGGAAGGAAACGGATTTATTTAGTTGGACCGAGCTTTTATCGTTGCTTCACATGCTTTTAGATTGGCCATTTCCCCTGGATTTTTAGTTTTTTTCTGAATTTTTTTCTGGGTATTTCTTTTTAGTTGTGTCATATTATCTCTCTATTTCTTGTCTGGTTTCCAGTTTCCATTTTTATGGTTGGGTTGAACCGGATCACCTTGTAGTATAGTTGTCTTATAACTGCTGTTTTATTAACATCCTCCATACTTATTCCTCTCTCTTGAAGAGAGAGCATTGGAACTTTATGCTATTGAAGAAGGTCTATTCGCGGGCTTTCTAATTTTAGAACTTGAAAATTTCAATGAATAATTGATTAGCTTTTGATCGATTAATGAAATCTCTAATTAGTGGAAAATCTTTCTCTTTTCTAAGAATTTAAAACCCAGGGTATTAATGGAGACTTTAATTGCTCTTAGGCGTTTTTATCTCTTGTGCTGTGCAATCTGTAACTTCTTTCACCACTTTTTTTTTTATATTCCTTTCATGTTAATGATATAGTACCACCATGTTTGGTTTGTTGATCCAGGGATGCAAGCCACCCCCAATTGATATTGTAGGCACCTCTGCGAGAATTACTCCGTACTCTTCACAAAATCCAAGTCCATTATCTTCATCATTCCCTAGTCCAATTCTTTCCTACCAAGTTAGTCCCTCTTCCTCTTCGTTCCCTAGCCCGTCTCGAGTTGAGAATAATGCTTCATCTAATCTCCTTCCCTTCCTCCAAAATGCGATTCCCTCGTCTCTCCCTTCTCTCCGAAGCTCCAACAGTGCACCTGTAACTCCACCACTCTCATCTCCAACCTCAAAAAATCCCAAGCCAATTCCCAACTGGGAGTTCATTGCTGAACAATCCATGGCCTCGTTAAATTACCCTTTCTATACTGCATCTGCCCCTGTTAGCCCAACTCACCGTCAATTTCATGCGCCAGCCACCATACCTGAATGTGATGAGTCTGATACATCCACTGTTGAGTCTGGTCAATGGATAAGCTTTCAAAAATTTGCACCTTCTGTGGCTGCAATGCCAACCTCTCCAACCTATAATCTTGTGAAACCTGTGGCTGAGCAAATTTTGTCGAGCAATGTGATCAAAGAGAATGGCAAGTGTATGGAGTTTGAGTTTGGGAGTGGACAAGTGAAGCCATGGGAAGGAGAAAGGATTCATGAGGTGGGATTGGATGATCTAGAGCTCACACTTGGAAATGGAAAGGCTCGGAGTTAGTGTGAGCTGATGTTGCCAGTGGAAAATCCTGGGAGGAGATGTTGAAGAGAAGACTACAGTGAGGAGATGTTGGGAACAGAAGAAATGTTCTTACTCTATTATGTGGTACATTGAGCATGATTTGGAAGAGTTGCAGTCCATGGCTGGTGGGAATTAAGTGCATATACATTGAACAAATATTGTTTCTTAGGAGGAATTAAATGTTCATGTTTAATTTTATGTTCATTTAGTTTCATTCTCTTTTACTCATTTGACCGTAACAATTGCTAATTGAGTTGTTTGGAATGTTTTCACAAGCATTACATGTAGATAGCGGGGGAATAGACATTTCTGGGATTGAGGAGTTTTCTCTTCCATGAGACCTGATAATATGAAATTATTTGTTGATGGTTTACCATATAAATGGATGTAGGTTTGCTTTGTTATAATACCATTTTCCTGTTGATAGTTTACTTTTTAATCATATCTTATGAGAACTGCTTACAGCTGATATATCGATATAAAATCCATATCCATAGTTGCAAATTGCAATGGTCCCATTGCTCATCAAACAAGGCTGGCTATGGAATTGCATTGCCCGACAAGCCCCACGTTCGCTTACGGAGACATTCAATATAAAAACAAGACAATGTACAAGAGAAAAATAAATAATAGGAAATTTATATTATATAAATAGTGGTAGTGTAGGGAAGTCGTCTACTGTCTGAAATGGAGGCGTCTGGTCTTCATCAGTATCTCCTCATTTGAGATTTCTATTCTGTTTATCATTTAGGGCACGTGGCTTTGGTCATCTTCTTGTTTCTAAGCGTACAATTTTTTTTTTCCTTTTTAACCTTCATTGCATCTAATGCATGTTATCCTCCAACCCAACTTATTTGGGATTAAGGCATATGGCGTGTCTTAATTTCAAATCTCTTGGAGTTTTAAAGCTTTGCTAAGTTGACCATCTTAGATTGATCTGTAATAATTTAATTTAAGTTTGAAATTGAATTAGAGTTTAATTTTAAAATATAAATAATATTTATTTTTTTAATATAATATAATTTATTCTTTAATTTAAAATATTTAATTTTTTTTAGAATACAATTAGTTATTTTTATTATATATAATAAATATATATACATTTATTATAACTTTTTTATTATCATATTTCTTATTAAATTATAATAAATTTATAACATATACATTCAATTTATAATTTTATTTTCATTATTAATTTATTTAAATTTAAATTTAATAATTAATTTCAATAAGTTATTTAATTATATAATTTACACATGTATTCAAGATTTGCAATAATTACTTTATAATATTATATATCTTACCATGATATAACAATTAAAATCTTCAACTATAAATAAAGTCTAATTGAAGATAATTTTAATTTAATTAATTTAATACATTTATAATTATATATTATTAAGAAATAAAAAAGAAAATAA
Source organism: Hevea brasiliensis (assembly GCF_030052815.1). NCBI lineage: Eukaryota > Viridiplantae > Streptophyta > Magnoliopsida > Malpighiales > Euphorbiaceae > Hevea > Hevea brasiliensis. Next base: position 3,059,671 of record NC_079504.1, on the reverse strand, counting down.
GAAGTGTAATACTAAATAGATATATATACATATTAGATGTTTTTAAAAAAATAATGCTCAAAAGATTGCCGAAATTATTTTAGAGAATTAAGACAATGAAAAATACAGAGAGGACAATAATGAATCTGACATGAACTTCAGAAATTTCCTGAATCCAAGATGAGCACAGCATGGATGAAGTCATGTGCATTATCACAAGAAATTCTCACTGGAGTATCATCCAGTTTAGGTCAACGATACAGGTGGAAGAATAGATTATGCTACGAAAACATACAGAAGAAAGGAATCCTATGTCATTACTAGAGAACATCTGCCCTCATATTGCTATGATCATAATAGTGTGATTAGTCAGGAGAAAGTTACAGTTCAGGCAACTGTGGTCATTGAGATAAAAATTTGTTCTCCAGTGCTTCAGTTACCATCTTTGTTTCTTCAGTCACAGGATCGAAATTCTTTTTGACATTTGTATTGCACTCTTGGTATCTGAAGCATGTTACGAGATGATCATTAACAATCCCATCCACCTGCATGAACAAATAAACAACAGTAGGTCCAACACAACGAAAGCCCCTCTGCATTATATCCTTGCTTATAAGTTCAGCTTTTGGCGTCTTAACTGGTCATTGATGTGCATGCCTTTTGGAACAAAAATAAATATGAGGAATAAAGAACATTTTTATTGAATAGAAAGAAACCATCTGTATAACCCCATTAACTCAAATATTGATTAATTATACTATTTATATAACATTAAAATTTAATTAAATAAAATAAAATCTTATCTAAATCTCAACTGCTAGTCAAGATTAGATTGTCATTTTAAAATTAAAATACAATAATTTTAAAAATTATTATCTCTAAAATTTTATAGAATACTGATAAATACTAAATTAATTATGTTTGAATTAGGTTATAATAATAGCAAAATGCATTTCTTCATTGCTTGTTGTTCACAAAACGACAGCAATAGCTGCTGAAGGAACCAAACTCCGGCTGAACCTGCAAATTATATGTACCAAGTGGACGCAAATTAGGTTTTATCTTTGTATGAATAGATGCCAATATTCGTTTTTTGAAACACAGTTCCGTACATTCAAGACAATCCCCTGCTTTTTCAATTTTTTGGAGATATCAAAATAATTCTAAGTTCCAATAATGGAACCTATATTAAGGCACATGACGAATTTCATCCTATAGACTCGTGCTAGTCTATGAAAATGTTGAGAATTGAGGTGGCAGTGTGATTTTATTTTTCAATTTCTTTCAAAAATCTTTTTGTTCCTTAGCTCAACTTGCCCACCAAAAAGAAAATATGTATCTAAGGCCCACCAAAAAGAAAATAATTACCTGAAGCAGCTGCTTAGCATTCTCCGCTGTTGCACGAAGCTTTGGTTCAGATAACAAAAGATTGCCATTCTCTTTCAATGACAGCAGCTTCTTCTCAGTAAACTGCGCAACAGAAGATGGATTGAAGTTGTCAAAAAGTTTCCTGAGACGGGGATCCAACAATTAAAATCAGACAAAATGCACCAAAGGCATTTTTTTTTTAAATTGATGCTAAAAAACGGAAAGTGAAGAATGACATACCTGAAAATGTCTCTCATGTGAAGAATTGTGTGAAAACCCATATACATTTATTATTTATTATTATTTTATTTTAATTAGTTAATAATAATTTAATATATTTATAAAAAATATATATATTTTATTAGATGGTCTGCTTATTTATTTTTAGATATATATATATTATTTTTGAAATTAAATATATATCTGCAATCTGAACAACCCAATTCAATAATAACTTTTATCCCATTCTACACCTAATAGAACTCTTAAAATATATATATATATACCCTAATCAGGTCTTCTGCTAAACTTTGCTCTTAAAACCTGTTTGTCACCTCCTTTTCCTACAAAATACTCTCAACAGGTATTTTCATAATCTTTTATTTATTGTTATACATATACATTTATATATAAATTTACGATTTATAATTTGATGTGCACAAATAATTCTTAAATTTTTATTTCTCAATTCATCACTTTTGATTATGTTTTCAAAGTAAAAATTCTCGTTCTTTGTTCAATAATTAGTGAATTTGATTTTTATTTTCTCTCCTTAAACCGTTACAACTACTTTATAAATTTATTTTTCTTCTCTTTGACTACTGGTACTGAATTGGATTGATCATAATTACTGTGAGAAAATATCTTTAAATTTATATATATAAGTTATTTTATTCTATTATTATTTAATATTTTTCTTTTATATTTTGGGTATGTAGGAGATTCAAATATTCAGTCAGTCAGTTGAAATTGTCTCTCTTCCATTGAAAATAATTATTGTCTTGAAGGTTTCAGGTGAATAGTAACTATAGTACATGGCACCGTTTTAGTCCATTTTAAAATTTCCTAGCATTAATTTTGTTATTAAATAAAATTTTAAATCAATATTTTAACAATTATTTTATATATGATTTTCTAGAGTTTTATATTATTATTGAATTTTATTTCGATTTTGATTAAATAATTGATTTTGTCAACTATCTCTGCATTAGACCCATTAGGATTCCGGGAACAGGCCTTTAATGTATTTATATTGATTGATATTTGACTATAAAATTTACTGATGTGTTACTGAATTGATTTGAGATTGATTTGATTTTATTGAATTGATTTGAGATTGATTTGATTTTATTGAATTGATTTGAGATTGATTTGATTTTATTGACTATTTGAAACTATTGAAATACACTATTGGAATTGCACTATTAGTTATTATTTGCTATCTGAAATTTTTTATTGATTTTGATTGATTTGTACAAATTGATTTTCTGTTTTGAATTGGTACCTGTGCCCGATTCTGTTTACATTATCCGCCCCGTGTGGACTATCACGGTATTAGGTTGCATTGTCGAGTCATGCATCATTGCAGTTTATGGTTTGCATTAGTATCATATGCATTGATATCTGTGAAAGAGGAGGAAGGTATCCGATATCTGGTAGCGCGCTTACCATCTGGCCTTTGGTGATGTGGGGTATCATCACCCTGGTGCACTGTACCATAAAATTTTTATTGAATGAATTTCTTTTATATATATGTTTTATGAAGTTATTTTATTAATGATTTTTTGACATGAGCATGATTTTATTGAATAAAAATTTATTGTGAAATTAATCAAGCGTCTGTTCCTATTCCATTGTGTGCTATAATTATCATTCACTGAGAATCTGGCTCAAACCACGTTTTCTCTGCATTATCTGTTTGGATCGGTAGAATTCTGGTGATCCAAATATTCATCCATTCTGCGGAGGGACAACTTTGATTTATTTTCATGGTATGCGAATTCATATTTTCTCGGGCTAATAATTAGTTTAGTTTATTGAGCAGTTTAAGTTTTTATTGAAATCAGAGACTCATGATTTACCTATGGGATATTTATGATGTTTACTCAGCATTTTGTTTATTTGGATTTTGTCTATTTTTGGGATTAGTAAGTAACAATATATTTATTCAAGATATTCTGATAAGGCTTGCATGATTTAAGAATACTTAAATTATGCGCCGGTCACGGTTCAGAATTTTGGGTCGTGACAAAGTTGGTATCAGAGCTCGGTTGAGGTTTAGTAAACTTGCGGAGCATAGGATCCTTAACGTCTTTTCAGCTTATCATTGCTTTAGATGTCTGCATCCTTCGTATCCTTTTCACCTGTCTTAATTTGGCTCGCATTTTCAAATTTAATGCTTGTTTATTAAAATGAATAGGTGCCTGGGTCTGTTAAACGTAAGAAGAGAGCTAGGGCCAAGGGTCTTAATGATACAAATCTTGATCCAACAAGGGAGGTACCACCTCAAACTATCTGTTAAACATAAGAGGAGAGCTAGGGCCAAGGGTCTTAATGGTGCAAACCATGATCCAACAAGGGAGGTACCACCTCAAACTATTAATAAAAAATTTGAACAGATGCCTATGGCTAAGACTGGGGCACAACCATTCCTTTGTTTCTCCATACTTTTCTATGATATTTAGTACACCACCTACTTTGTTAGAGTATCCTTTATCTGTATCAGCACCTATGAGGAACGCAATAGACGCTGATATGGTGTATAGGAGATGTATAGTTCACATTGGAAATAGGAAATTAACTACAGATCTTATTTCTTTAGATATATTTGAGTTTGATGAGATTTTAGGCATGGATTGGTTAGCCACTAATCACGTTTCATTGGATTGTTATAATAAAGTTATACTCTTTAAAATTCCTGGGGAGGAAGAATTTTAATTTCAGAGAGATCGCAGTGTAGCCTTTAGTAATTTTATCTCAGTAGTGAGTGCTAGACGATTATTACGAAAGAGGTGTAAAGGGTATTTAGCTTATGTTAGAGATGTTCAGGTAGAAGGTGCAGGTTTAGCGAATGTTGCAGTGGTTAAGGAGTTTCCTGATGTGTTTCCAGAAGATTTATCAGGTTTACCCCCAGAGCGAGAGGTAGAGTTTGGTATAGACTTAGTTCCTGGAACTGAGTCCATATCTATGCCACCTTATCGTATGGCACCCGCAAAACTTAAGGAGTTGAAGGAGCAACTACAGGACCTACTTAATAAGGGGTTTATTCGCCCTAGTGTTTCTCCATGGGGTGCTCCTGTGTTATTTGTACGGAAGAAGGATAGGTCTTTGAGAATGTGCATTGATTATAGGCAATTGAATAAGGTAACTGTGCATAATAAGTATCCTCTTCCACGCATAGAAGACCTGTTTGACCAACTTCAAGGTGCAAAGTATTTTTCAAAAAAGATTGATCTTCGATCTGGGTATCATCAATTGAGGGTCAAGAAAGAAAACATACTCAATATAGCCTTTAAGACTAGGTATGGACACTATGAATTTCTTGTAATGTCTTTTGGTCTTACCAATGCTCTGACCGCTTTTATGGATCTCATGAATAGAGTTTTCAAGCCTTTCTTAGATCAATTTGTTATAGTGTTCATCGATGACATTCTAGTGTACTCAAAGAGTAAGGAGGAGCATGAACAGCATTTGAAAATTGTCCTTCAGACCTTACGAGAACACAAGCTATATGCCAAGTTCTCAAAATGTGAGTTTTGGTTAGATAGTGTGGCTTTCCTAGGCCATATAGTATCTAAGGATGGGGTGTGTGTTGATAAGAAGAAAGTTGAGGCAGTGCTTTATTGGCCTAGACCCACAACTGTGTCAGAGATTCGTAGTTTCTTGGGTTTAGCAGAGTATTATAGATGGTTTGTTCAAGACTTCTCTCATATTGTAGCACCTTTAACTAAGTTGACACAGAAGAATGTGAAATTTCAGTGGTCTGAGGCTTGTGAAAAAAGTTTTCAGGAGCTTAAGACTCGTTTAACTACAGCACCAGTGTTAGCCCTTCCATCTGGATCAGGGGGTTATGTAGTATATTGTGATGCTTCTAGGATTGGTTTACGATGTGTTTTGATGCAACATGGATGGGTTATTGCATATGCTTCTCGTCAGTTGAAAAGGCACGAGCAGAATTATCAAACTCATGATTTGGAAATGGCTGCAGTAATTTTTGCTTTGAAAATCTGGAGGCACTATCTGTATGGTAAGACTTGTGAAATCTTCACGGACCACAAAGGTCTCAAATACATTTGTGACCAACATGATCTTAATCTTAGGCAAAGAAGATGGGTAGAATTACTGAAGGATTATGATTGCACCATACAGTATCATCCTGAAAAAGCTAATGTAGTGGCTGATGCTCTAAGTAGGAAGTCTTCTGATAGTTTAGCCCATATATCTACCAAGATGAGGCCTCTGATTGGAGAATTACATGGGTTGCTAGATCAGGGAGTAGAGTTTGAAATCATAGCTGGATCATTCTTAGCACATTTTCGAGTTAGGCCTATCTTGATTGATCGAATTAAGGCTGCTCAAAAGAGGGATTCTCAGCTGTGTGAGATTATAGATAATATTCATCAAGGCCAAGCTCAAGGATTCATGTTGAATGATGATGGAGTTCTTAGTTATGGCACTAGACTTTGTGTCCCCAATGTTGATGAGTTGAGAAGAGAAATCATGGAGGAGGCACACCATTCTGCTTACACAGTACACCCAGGTTCAACTAAGATGTACCGTGATTTAAGGGAGCATTATTGGTGGGGTGGCATGAAGAGGGATATTGCAGACTTTGTTGCTAAATGTTTGACTTGTCAGCAGGTTAAGGCAGAACATCAGAGACCATCTGGGTTACTTCAGCCATTGCCTATCCCTGAGTGGAAGTGGGAGCATATTGCCATGGACTTTATTGTGGGTCTACCTAGTACCCGAGGTGGTTACAATGCAATCTGGGTGATAGTGGACAGATTGACAAAATCTGCTCATTTCCTTCCTATGAAGACTACATATGACTTTGCTAAACTTGCACAGTTGTATATAAACAAGATTGTTAGTCTTCATGGAGTTCCAGTTTCCATTGTCTCTGATCGTGGTACTCAGTTTACTTCTCAATTTTGGAAGAAATTCTAAGAAGCTTTAGGAACACGAGTAGACTTTAGTACTGCTTTTCACCCTCAGACGGATGGACAGTCAGAAAGGACCATACAGACATTAGAGGACATGCTTTGTGCATGCGTTATGGATTTTGGTGGCTGTTGAGATCATCATTTGCCCTTAGTGGAGTTTGCTTATAATAACAGTTATCAGGCAAGTATAGAGATGGCTCCATATGAGGCATTATATGGTCGAAAGTGTAGGTCACCGGTTTGTTGGGATGAAGTTGGAGAACGAAGGCTTACTAGACCAGAGTTGATACAATTAACTTCAGAGAAGGTTCGACTAATTCGTGATCGACTTTTGACTGCTCAAAGTCGACAGAGAAGTTATGCTGACCCTAAGCGTAAAGATGTAGAATTTATGATTGGTGATCATGTATTTCTGAGAGTTTCCCCTATGAAAGGAATCATGAGGTTTGGGAAGAAAGGGAAGCTTAGCCCTCGTTTTGTTGGTCCATTTGAAATTTTGGAGAGAATTGGAGCAGTTGCTTATCGTTTAGCCCTTCCACCTGGTTTTGCACATGTACATCTAGTTTTCCATATTTCTATGCTTAGGAAGTATGTACCAGATCCATCTCATGTTTTACAACCTCAAATTATGCAACTTAGGGATGATATGTCATATGAGGAGCAACCAGTAAATATTTTACATCGAAAAATTAGGAAATTCTGGTCTAAGGAAGTGGCTTTGGTCAAAGTCTTGTGGCATTATCACTCAAGTAGTGAGGCCACATGGGAGGCAGAATCTGAAATGCGAGCCAAGTATCCTCACTTATTTGATTCTTCAGGTTAGAATTTTGTCTATTCAAATTCGGGGACCGAATTTTTTTTTAAGGGGAGAAGTATGTGAAAACCCATATACATTTATTATTTATTATTATTTTATTTTAATTAGCTAACAATAATTTAATATATTTATAAAAAATATATATATTTTATTAGATGGTCTGCTTATTTATTTTTAGATATATATATATATATTATTTTTGAAATTAAATATATATTTGCAATCTGAACAACCCAATTCAATAATAACTCTTATCCCATTCTACACCTAATAGAACTCTTGAAATATATATATATACCCTAATCATCTCTTCTGCTAAACTTTGCTCTCAAAACCTGTTTGTCACCTCCTTTTCTTACCAAATACTCTCAACATGTATTTTCATAATCTTTTATTTATTGTTATACATATACATTTATATATAAATTTACGATTTATAATTTGATGTGCACAAATAATTCTTAAATTTTTATTTCTCAATTCATCACTTTTGATTATGTTTTCAAAGTAAAAATTCCCATTCTTTGTTCAATAATTGGTGAATTTGATTTTTATTTTCTCTCCTTAAACCGTTACAACTACTTTATAAATTTATTTTTCTTCTCTTTGACTACTGGTACTGAATTGGATTGATCATAATTACTGTGAGAAAATATCTTTAAATTTATATATATATATATATATATATATATATATATATATATATATATATATATATATATATATATATAAGTTATTTTATTCTATCATTATTTAATATTTTTCTTTTATATTTTGGGTATGTAGGAGATTCAAATATTCAGTCAGTCAATTGAAATTGTCTCTCTTCCATTGAAAATAATTATTGTCTTGAAGGTTTCAGGTGAGTGGTAATTATAGTATATGGCACCGTTTTAGTCCCTTTTAAAATTTCCTAGCATTAATTTTGTTATTAAATAAAATTTTAAATCAATATTTTAACAATTATTTTATATATGATTTTCTAGAGTTTTATATTATTATTGAATTTTATTTCGATTTTGATTAAATAATTGATTTTGTCAACTATCTCTGCATTAGACCCATTAGGATTCCGGGAACAGGCCTTTAATGTATTTATATTGATTGATATTTGACTATAAAATTTACTGATGTGTTACTGAATTGATTTGAGATTGATTTGATTTTATTGAATTGATTTGAGATTGATTTGATTTTATTGAATTGATTTGAGATTGATTTGATTTTATTGAATTGATTTGAGATTGATTTGATTTTATTGACTCTCTGAAACTATTGAAATACACTATTGGAATTGCACTATCAGTTATTATTTGCTATCTGAAATTTTTATTGATTTTGATTGATTTATACAAATTGATTTTCTGTTTTGAATTGGTACCGTGCCCGATGCTCATTTGATTATCTGGCCCCGCCGTGTGGACTATCACGGTATTAGGTTGCATTGTCGAGTCATGCATCATTGCAGTTTATGGTTTGCATTAGTATCATATGCATTGATATCTGTGAAAGAGGAGGAAGGTATCTGATATCTGTGGACTATCACGGTATTAGGTTGCATTGTCGAGTCATGCATCATTGCAGTTTATGGTTTGCATTAGTATCATATGCATTGATATCTGTGAAAGAGGAGGAATGTATCTGATATCCGTAGCGCTTACCATCGGCCTTTGGTGATGTAGGTATCATCACCTGGTGCAATCGTACCATAAAATTTTTATTGAATGAATTTCTTTTATATATATGTTTTATGAAGTTATTTTATTAATGATTTTTGACAGCATGAGCATGATTTTATTGAATAGAAAATTTATTGTGAAATTAATCAAGCGTCTGCCTGTTCCTATTCCGTTGTGTGCTATAATTATCATTCACTGAGCATCTAGCTCAAACCACGTTTTCTCTCATGCATTATCCATTTGAATCGGTAGAATTCTGCAGCTGATCCAAATATTCAGTCCATTCTCTGGAGAGGGACAACTTTGATTTGTTTTCATGGTATGCCCAAATTCATGTTTTCTCGGGCTAATAATTAATTTAGTTTATTGAACAGTTTAAGTTTTTATTGAAATCTGTAGAGACTCCGCAGTTTACCTATGGGATATTTATGATGTTTATTCAGCATTTTGTTTATTTGGATTTTGTCTATTTTTGGGATTAGTAAGTAACAATATATTTATTCAAGATATTCTGATAAGGCTTGCATGATTTAAGAATACTTAAATTATGCGCCGGTCACGGTTTAGAATTTTGGGTCGTGACAAATCGCTGGCCAGCTCGTTTCTGCTAATGCTTGTGAAAACACAAGTAACTCAAACAGTTTCCTATCATCGTGAACTGGAACTCCCCATTCTTCATCATGGAAAGACTTATAAAGTGGGTCTATAGTGAAAAGCGCGAAAAAGCGATATTGTTAGCTATGTGATGGAAAGACATGTAAAATGGATCTGTTGATGAAAAGTACATAAATGTGAACCATAAACAGCTAGTTTGATTTTCCAATCAGATAAAGTAACAACTGGGGCATCTGAGAAAACAGAGGAAATAACCTGAAAATGGCACACGATTAAGTTGATTTGTTAAGATTTTAAAGAAGAATTATACATTTAAAAATTCTAGGGGACAAGAAAAAGTGGCTTGCTTAAACAAATAAATAAACATATTAAATTAGCTTCGAATAAAAAAAAAAAAAAGAAATATAGAATGAGAGGAAAGGTTGCGAGAATTTGTTTTGATGTGGTGCTAGAAAAGCCTCCTAGAAAATGCTGGAATACCTTCACGAGTTAGGTATGTCACAATGTTCACATGAAAATAAAAGCATAATGGACCAACAAGTTCTTATTTAGTTAAATACATGGACCAGAAGTGAAATTTAGCAGGCTTGTGATATCCTTAGTAAGCTGTGTGCAAAATTTTGCCATGTCTGGCCAGTAATGGCATTTAAATGTTTAGTAGTTATGCTGCCCAAGCTAAAAAAATTAAAACTACAAAAAGTTAGTTTAATTCAATAAAATTGTCCCCCATATTATTCACCTAGCAAGGTAGACAGAACGATGCTACTTGGCCTAATCACTTTGGCATGCTACTATTAAATTGGCATCTGTTTTGAGGGACAAGTTTAAACTCTCTATGTTCTCAATACAATCAAAACAACTGAGGCAATATCTAGCAACTTCCAGGTAGTACGTCAATTTAATTTAGAAATTCACCCAAAATTGCTAACATACAAATAACATTTCGGCTCAACTTCCGCACAGATTTGATGGACTTTCATCTCAGTGAGTGACAGTGGCCATGTAAGGAATCCTATTCAAGGCCAAAGAAACACTGAGACGAGCATTTAAGATAATATAATGAACATAATCGCAATTATTCTTCCCTAGTTGTTGACCGTTACTGCAACAAAGACTTGGCAACAACCTTACAAACTTCAATAACTTAGATGGATGGCTCATGCCCATTTTCAACTACAATTGCTTAACCACTATGTCATTATCTTAATTTCCAAATTCTACCATCTCGAATATTTAAAAACCTGTACCCAACTCAACCTCACAAGTAAAGATAGTAAATTGTTTCGTAAGAGCACAATTCACATATGACTTACCAGATTGCGGTGTGATCCAATCACACCTCTTCACCGGCACGTCCTTCTTTGGCGAATTCCCACCATCAGGAGCAATCTTGACAGCTCTTAAACCAGTACGCTTCATAGTCCTCCTTGGACATGCCAGCTTCGCCGAAGACCGGCTCCAAGTAGAAGAAGAAGAAGAAGTAGTAGCAGTAGAAGAAGAAGTAGTAGTAGAAGAAGAAGAAAAATTGGAATCCAAAGAGCACATGCTGTCCACCGACAAATTGTCCTTAACTACAGCTTGCTGCATCTCCGAAACCGCAGCCTTCGCTGCTGGCTTCTTGGGTCTCTGCTGTGCCTTCTTCAAAATCTCGCTTTTCCGTCTGGACTCTTCCGAAACCCTAGCTCTGTTCCCGGTGGGACCGAAAATGGCAAGTTATAGTGATCTGCAGAGGAAAATCAGAGTTCTTGAGAAGATAAAATGGAAATACCGTGAGAATTAGGGTTTGGGGAGCAGAGAGAGAGAGAGAGAGAGAGAGAGAGAGAGAGAGAGAGCAAAGGAGGTGGAGAGAAGTCGGATAACAGTGAAGGGAGGGAAGATAGACTTAAAAAAGGGACCGGTTTTTGGAGATTTTTAAAACGGATGCCCGTATTTAGTGAGGAACCGGTTATTGCCGGTTAAGTTGCCCAGGTGTCAGGTTTGCTTCACCATTTTCGGTTTCGAAAGGGACTGGAATTGAAGCACAATTTCCATATTTGCCATTCGCTACTTCGATAGTGTATTTTAGAGCCAACTGCAAGCGTTTTATTATTAGGGTTTGAATTTTTTTTTTATTTGAGATTCTGTATTATTATGTTGTTATTATTTAAAAATAAAATTATTAAATGATATTAATATATGCATACGTGGTAAGTATTTTTATTCTCAGTTAGTATAGCAATTAAGTTCACCTATTCGACTTCAATAAATAAAAAAAAATTAAAAAAATTCAGCTTTTATGTAATTGATAGATAAATGTATTTACCTCAAATTTGATTAATAGAAATTTTAATTTCTTATAATTAATTTATAAGTAAGATTATTTTGATAGGATTGTTTAATTTTGATAAGCTTGGAGAACATTAATTCAACACAACTCATAAAAATTAGATTATTTTATGTATTTATTTCGTAGAAGAATGCAGTTTATATTTTCTATATTATTGTTGCAGACAAACCACTTGATATAATAAAATTATTTGACATAGGCTCACACATCATACCAAAATAAACAATATTTTTCTAAGCTATAATCAATGCATCTTGAATTATAGCTGCATCTGCACTGGAAATATATTAGTATTCCATATTATCCTAATGAAAAATTGCCATTAAGTAATCACCTTTCAAAAATCTAAATGAGGATGATGATGATGATGATTAGTGTGGTTAATAATTAAGCTAATCATAATTCAATTGACCTTTTCGTTAAATTTAAGGCTTTGAAACGAAGGAAATGATTAACAAAAATAGAAAAAGCGACATGAATTATGAAGAATGATTTGGAAAAAGACAAACCATGAATTGCAAAATGAGTACCTTTTAAGGGAAAAAAGAACATAGTGCGTAATGAGTAGCAATGGCATAAATGGAAATGTGGCAGGAAACTAGAAGTTGGCGGATGGGAGAGCAGAGCTGAGCGCAGAGGAGGAAAGGAAACCTTAGGCCATTGAATTCTAGAGAGAGAGAGAGAGAGAGAGAGAGCAAAGGAGGTGGAGAGAAGTCGGATAACAGTGAAGGGAGGGAAGATAGACTTAAAAAAGGGACCGGTTTTTGGAGATTTTTAAAACGGATGCCCGTATTTAGTGAGGAACCGGTTATTGCCGGTTAAGTTGCCCAGGTGTCAGGTTTGCTTCACCATTTTCGGTTTCGAAAGGGACTGGAATTGAAGCACAATTTCCATATTTGCCATTCGCTACTTCGATAGTGTATTTTAGAGCCAACTGCAAGCGTTTTATTATTAGGGTTTGAATTTTTTTTTTATTTGAGATTCTGTATTATTATGTTGTTATTATTTAAAAATAAAATTATTAAATGATATTAATATATGCATACGTGGTAAGTATTTTTATTCTCAGTTAGTATAGCAATTAAGTTCACCTATTCGACTTCAATAAATAAAAAAAAATTAAAAAAATTCAGCTTTTATGTAATTGATAGATAAATGTATTTACCTCAAATTTGATTAATAGAAATTTTAATTTCTTATAATTAATTTATAAGTAAGATTATTTTGATAGGATTGTTTAATTTTGATAAGCTTGGAGAACATTAATTCAACACAACTCATAAAAATTAGATTATTTTATGTATTTATTTCGTAGAAGAATGCAGTTTATATTTTCTATATTATTGTTGCAGACAAACCACTTGATATAATAAAATTATTTGACATAGGCTCACACATCATACCAAAATAAACAATATTTTTCTAAGCTATAATCAATGCATCTTGAATTATAGCTGCATCTGCACTGGAAATATATTAGTATTCCATATTATCCTAATGAAAAATTGCCATTAAGTAATCACCTTTCAAAAATCTAAATGAGGATGATGATGATGATGATTAGTGTGGTTAATAATTAAGCTAATCATAATTCAATTGACCTTTTCGTTAAATTTAAGGCTTTGAAACGAAGGAAATGATTAACAAAAATAGAAAAAGCGACATGAATTATGAAGAATGATTTGGAAAAAGACAAACCATGAATTGCAAAATGAGTACCTTTTAAGGGAAAAAAGAACATAGTGCGTAATGAGTAGCAATGGCATAAATGGAAATGTGGCAGGAAACTAGAAGTTGGCGGATGGGAGAGCAGAGCTGAGCGCAGAGGAGGAAAGGAAACCTTAGGCCATAAAGTGTCGCATTCAGTTGATAATACAAATGGTCTTCTTGGTGGAGAAATTCCATGCCGTTAAGAAAAGAATCCAAAGAGAGAACCTCCCCAGAAAAAAGGGTGGTGGGTGCAGGGATGGTAATGGATTGAATTTTTATGAGTATTTAATTTGATTGAATTCTAGTAAGATGAGTTTGAATATTATATAATCGAGGTAATTTACACAATACATCTCAAGCATGTGTAAAATAATATGATTAAAAAGGATTATCCGATGATTAAAATAAACAGATGATCACACAATTACATAATTGCACTGCTTAATTCGATATATTCTTAAAATTATTGAGACCCATGGATGGTTCAACTCTTGCCTAGATGCCTTGATAAAAATAGAATCTATAGTGCACAATTAAGATATTATTTATAAAAAAATGTATTTTTTTTTTTTTACTAAAAATAAAGGTTTCACAAGCTGAAATTATTGCATGTAGGCCCACCTCCAACTTGAAAATTCCTTCAAAAGGGATAAAGAGATAAATTTCTGCTTAAATTTTATTTATTATCAATTAAAAAACAATATATATATATATATATATATATATATATATATATATATATATATATATATATATATATATAAAAGATGCTTTAATTAAAAAAATGTGAAATAAAAATAATTTACTAAAATACTGTTTGCCAACAAAAATCAATTGCTTAGGCATTAAACAATAAAACACTAATTAAAAAAATATTTTTCACGGCATATATTCGAGTGAATTATTAAAGCTGCAAGAGCAAAAGTTTTGCTCTAAACAAGCTAGCTAATCTCGCATTTTTCAGAGTTATACTAATAAAAGTGACAAAAGTTATTTAAAGAAGCTAAGTACTAAAATTTGACAAAGGGAAAAAATGTATTGCTGGTGAAGTAATATTTTATAAAGCTTATATGTACAATTTAAAAAATAATTTTATGGCACAATAAAATTAGAGAAAGTTGGCCACTTCGCCATGTATAACAAACTATGGTAATTTTTTTATTCTTGTTTTAGCTAATTGTTGAGACCCCCACTTGGCCATGCAAGTACTATTATTGTGCCATGGCCATTTATACAGTGTTGTGCCGTGACAATTGCCTTGGAAAATATCAGCTAAGGTGGCTTTTTTCTCTTGTCCCTCACCTGCATAACGTGTCAGTTATGAAGTTTGTCTGCGTTTTATAGAGCAAAACGTTTTGCTCTGCAGCTTAATATCCACACGTACGCCATGAAAATTGCTTTTTCTAATTGGCTTTTACCATGAGCTGTATTCTTTACAAACATTATTTTGATAAATTATTTCAATTTTACATTATTTTGATAATTTTTTTTTTTACATTAATCTGATAATAACCCTATTAATTAGGTCTGCATATTAAACAAGAATAAAGGCATAAAGCACAACTAATCCCACTTCGTTCCTTCTATTTTTTTTTTTTATAGGATAATTTCATAATAAAATTAAGAAAACAGCATCAACTTTCTTAAAGCTGGACATTAATTAATATAAATGATATTTCTTCATTGGCTGGCGATGAATACAAGACTTGTATTCTTCCACTAATATTATTTCAATTTAAATAATTTTAAACGAATGGTGGTAAATAATCAATTATAATGTTATAACTATCATAAAATTCCTTTTTATTCCGTAAAGAACTATCACTTAAAAATGTTGAGAAATGAATGGTAGTAAATAATAAATTATAATGCTATAAATTCCTTAAAATTCCTTCTTATTCTATAAATTACGTGCATGCGTGTTGGTTCTCACAACAAAAACCTTAAACTATCTGCTACTGCCTTCGGATTTTTTTATCGTAAAAGGGTAAGTTAAAAATAAAAATTATAAAAAATGAGTGCGGTATGAAAAATTTATGAGATGAGGGTGAGAATAGTCAAGAGCCCTAAAAACGCTAGTCCCAGTAGCGTTTTAATGTCCAAAACGTTATCAATGATAGCGTTTTGTACAAATTAAAAAAAAAGCTAGACGCTACTATAAGTCCAGCTTTTATTTTAATTTTTTTAATATTTTAAATAAAATATAAATATTATTTTAATAAATAATATTATAATAATTAATATTATATATTATAATATTTTTATTATAAAAAAATATTTTTTAATTTAAAATTAAATTAAATTTTAATTAAATAAAAAAATAAAAATATAAAATATTATTATAATAAAAAAAATTAAAAAAATTAAATGAAAACCTGGACGCTACTGTCCAACTTCTTATTTAATTTTTAATTATTTAATTTTTACATTTTAAATAAAAATATAAATATTATTTTAATAAATAATAGTATAATAATTAAAATCATATATCATAATTTTTTATTATAAAAAATTATTTTTTAATTTAAAATTAAATTAAAAAATATAAAAAATTTGTAATGTAATTTAATTTTAAATTTAAATTTAATTTAATTTTTAATTGAAAAATAATTTTAATTTTTTATTTAATTAAAAATATTATTTTAATAAATAAAATTATAATATTTAATATTATACATTATAATATTTTTATTATTATAAAATATTATTTTTTAATTTAAAATTAAATTAAAATTTAATAAAATAAAAAATAAATAAAAATAAATAAAAATTTTAAGAAAAATTGGACGCTACTATAAGTAGCGTCCAGTTTTTCTTTTAATTATTTTATTTTATATTTTAAATAAAATATAAATATTATTTTAATAAATAGAATTATAATATTTAATAATATATATTATAATATTTTTATTATAAATATTATTTTTTAATTTAAAATTAAATTAAAATTTAATAAAATAAAAAATAAAAAAATATTTCTTTAATTAAAAATTAAAAATTTAATTAAAATATAAAATAAAATAATTAAAAATTTAAAAAAAAAATTGGACACGTCCAATTTTTCTTAAATTTTTTAATTATTATTTTTTTTATTTTATTAAATTTTAATTTAATTTTAAATTAAAAAATAATATTTATAATAAAAATATTATAATATATATTATTAAATATTATAATTTTATTTATTAAAATAATATTTATATTTTATTTAAAATATAAAATAAAATAATTAAAAATTAAAAAAAAATGGACACGACTAATTTTTCTTAAGCTTTTTATTTATTTTTATTTATTTTTTATTTTATTAAATTTTAATTTAATTTTAAATTAAAAAAAAATATTTTATAATAATAAAAATATTATAATGTATAATATTAAATATTATGATTTTATTTATTAAAATAATATTTTTAATTAAATAAAAAATTAAAATTATTTTTTAATTAAAAATTAAATTAAATTAAAAATTAAAATTAAATTACATTACAAATTTTTTATATTTTTTTAATTTAATTTTAAATTGAAAAATAATTTTTTATAATAAAAAATTATAATATATGATTTTAATTATTATATTATTATTTATTAAAATAATATTTATATTTTTATTTAAAATGTAAAAATTAAATAATTAAAAATTAAATAAGAAGATGGACGCTACTTATAGTAGTGTCTAGGTTTTCATTTAATTTTTTTAATTTTTTTTATTATAATAATATTTTATATTTTTAATTTTTTATTTAATTAAAATTTAATTTAATTTTAAATAAAAAATAATTTTTTATAATA
This sequence comes from Hevea brasiliensis, assembly GCF_030052815.1. Taxonomy (NCBI): domain Eukaryota; kingdom Viridiplantae; phylum Streptophyta; class Magnoliopsida; order Malpighiales; family Euphorbiaceae; genus Hevea; species Hevea brasiliensis. The sequence goes on along the minus strand of NC_079504.1, from coordinate 3,042,223 downwards.
AAATTATTATAATATATAATATTAATTATTATAATATTATTTATTAAAATAATATTTATATTTTATTTAAAATATTAAAAAAATTAAAGTAACGTCCAGTTTTTTTTTTTATTTTTTTTTAATTTACACAAAACGCTATCATTGATAGCGTTTTGAACATTAAAATACTACTTACACTAACATTTTTAGAGCTCTTAACTTTTGTTATCCGTAAATTTTTCATACCACACCCATTTTTTGTAATTTTTATTTTTAACTTATCCTGTACGGTAAAAAAACCCACTGCCTTCAATTAACATCTGCCTCCTCCTCCTCCTTCTTCTTCTTAGAAAAACACACACATCAAAGAAGCGATGATGGTAGCTGAAACCACAAAGCCGCACGTCTCTTTGCTGCCAAGCCCAGGCTTGGGCCACATCATCCCTCTCTTCGAGCTCGCTAAGCGACTAGTCATCCACCATGACTTCCATGTGAGCTTCCTTGTCATCACCACCAACGAAGCCTCTGCGGCCCAGGAACAGCTCCTCCGATCACCAACTCTCCCTTCTGGCCTTGACATCGTCGAGCTTCCTCCGGTTGATGTTTTTGCCATTACCACCGATGATACGCTGGTTCTTACTCGCATATGTGTCATTGTAGAAGAGAGTCTCAAGTCTCTGAAATCTGTCCTCGTAGAGTTAGGCAACCCAAAAGCACTTGTCATTGATTTGTTCTGCACCCAAGCTTTCGAGGTCTGCGGTGAATTATCAATCCCAGTTTACTCGTTCTGTACTGCATCCACCGCTTTGCTTACCCTTTCTCTTTATCTTCCTACTCTTGACCGTGAAGTGGATGGTGAGTTCGTTGATCTCCCAGAACCGATTAAGGTTCCTGGTTGTATCCCGATTCGAACTGAAGACCTGCTGGACCAAATTAAGAACCGGAAAATCGATGAATATAAATGGTATTTACTTCATGTGAGCCGATTGCCTTTGGCAGCTGGGATACTTCTTAACTCGTGGGAGGATCTCGAACCAGTTGGCCTTAAAGCTGTAAGAGAGAATTCATTCTTCAAACAAATACCCACACCACGTGTTCACCCAGTAGGACCACTGATCAAACAAGAAGAAACAACAACTGCTGCTGCCTCGAATATAGAATGCCTTGCATGGCTAGACAAGCAACCGCCTGGCTCTGTTCTCTTTGTAGCTCTCGGCAGCGGTGGCACCTTGACAGCTGAGCAACTCACTGAACTAGCATGGGGGCTGGAACTGAGCCAGCAGCGGTTCATCCTGGTTGTCCTTTCACCAACAAATAGTAGTGCCTCTGCTACATTTTTCAACGTGGGAAGTGACGTTAACGATCCAAAGGCTTATCTACCAGAAGGATTCTTTGAGAGGATTGAAGAAAGGGGACTGGTGGTTCCATCATGGGCTCCACAGGGGTTAGTGCTTAAACACCCATCAACCGGAGCATTTCTATCTCACTGCGGGTGGAACTCAACATTGGAGAGCGTAACTTATGGTGTACCAATGATTGCCTGGCCGCTCTACGCAGAGCAGAGAATCAACGCCACAATATTAGCAGAGGAAGTTGGGGTGGCGATCAAGCCAGCCGTGGGAGAGGGGAAGACGACGGTAGGACGTAAAGAGATAGAGAGAGTTGTAAAACTGGTGATAGAAGGCGAGGAAGGGAAGTTGATGAGAACAAGGGCTTTAAAGCTACAGGAAAGTGCTGCTAAAGCTTTGGATATTTGTGGGTCGTCTCATGATTCTCTTGCTCGTGTGGCCAAGGAATGGAAGGCTTAGCCCGAAACATTGGTGAATAAATTTCCATGATATTTCATTCTCCATTGTCAGAATTCTGTGTGTTCTCTGTAACAAGGAGATATGTTACGCTTTTCTATCAATAAATAAACATCAGCTTTAAGTTAATTAAATCTCACAAGTCTTGAGCCTGAGGACATTATGAACTCCACAAATAAAAGTAAAACTATAGACAAAGTACTTTGCTAGATTCACAATACATTTCTCCTTATTTTCGGAGATGAGCAATTATAATATACATTTAAACTAATGATTTTTATTTATATAATTGTAAATGAATTATTTTAATTAATAAAAATCTTATATATAAAGATATAGAGAATAATATTATTTAATATTTTCAACTGTACTAATGTCACGACCCAAAATTCTGAATGGTGACCGGCGCATAATTTAAATATTCTTAAATCATGCAAACCTTATCAGAGTATCTTGGATGGATATATTGTCACTTACTAATCACAAAAATAGACAAAATCCAAATAAATAAAATGCTGAATAAATATCATAAATATCCCATAGGTAAACTGCGGAGTCTCTACAGATTTAAATAAAAACTTAAACTGTTCAATAAATTAAACTAATTATTAGTCCGAGAAAACATGAATTCGGACATACCGTGAGAACAAATCAAAGTTGTCCCTCTCCAGAAAATGGACTGAATATTTGGATCAGCTGCAGAATTCTAATGATCTGAAACAGATAACAGACAGAGAAAACGTGATTTGAGCTAGATGCTCAGTGAATGATAATTATAGCACACAATGGAATAGGAACAGACAGACGCTTGATTAATTTCACAATAAATTTTCTATTCAATAAAATCATGCTCATGCTGTCAATATCATTAATAAAATAACTTCATAAAACATATATATAAAAGAAATTCATTCAATAAAAATTTTATTGTACAGTGCACCAGGGTGATAATACCCCACATCACCAAAGGCCAGATGGTAAGCGCGCTACCAGATATTAGATACCTTCCTCCTCCTTCACAGATATCAATGCATATGACACTAATGCAAACCATAAACTGCAATGATGCATGACTCGACAATGCAACCTAATACCGTGATAGTCCACACGGCGGGGCCAGATAATAGAAACAAATACTGGGCATAGGTACCAATTCAAAATAGAAAATCAATTTGTACAAATCAATCAAAATCAATAAAAAATTTTAGATAGCAAATAATAACTGATAGTGCAATTCCAATAGTGTATTTCAATAGTTTCAGAGAGTCAATAAAATCAAATCAATCTCAAATCAATTCAGTATAACCCATCGATAAATTTTATAGTCAAATATCAATCAATATAAATACATTAAAGGCCTGTTCCCAGAATTTTAATGGGTATAATGCAGAGATAGTTGACAAAATTAATTATTTAATCAAAATCGAATAAAATTCAATAATAAAATAAAACTCTATAAAATCACATATAAAATAATTGTTAAAATATTGATTTAAAATTTCATTTAATAACAAACTTAATGCTAAGAAATTTTAAAAGGGACTAAAACAGTGCCATGTACTATAATTACCACTCACCTGGAATCTCCAAAATAATAGCTAGATTCAATAAAAGAGAGATAATTTTAACTGACATAATGAATATTTGAATCTCCTATATATCCAAAATATAAAAGAAAAATATTAAATAATAATAAAATAAAATAATTTTAATATATATATATATATATATAAATATATGTTGGGTGGGACGAATTCAGTGAACAGGGGGACGAATTCGGTGGACAGACGTGGATGAAACAGGGGGACGAAGGTTTATATATATATATATATATATATATATATATATATATATATATATATATATATATATATATATATATATATATATATATAAATAAAATAGAAATTGAAGGTTATTATCTCACAGTAATCATAATCAACCCAATTCAATACCAATTATCAAAGAAAAAAAATAATAAATTTATAGAGTAGTTATAACAAATCGAGAAAAGAAAATAAAATCAAATTCACCCATTATTGAATGAAGAATGAGAATTTTTATCTTGAAAACAGAATCGAATGTGATGAATAGAGAATAAAAAAATTTAGGGATTCTCTACACACTTCAGATTATAAATAGTAAATTTATATATATATATATAATAATAATTTAAAAGATAATGAAAATACCCGTTGAGAGTATTTGATAGAAAAAAGAGGTGACAAATAGGTTTTGAGAGCAAAATTTAGCAGAAGAGATGATTAGGGTATATATATATATTTCAAGAGTTATATTAGGTGTAAAATGGGATAAGAGTTATTATTGCACTAAGTTGTTCAGGTTGCAGATATATATTTAATTTAAAAAATATTATATATATATATCTAAAAATAAATAAGCAGACCATCCAATAAAATATATATATATTTTTATAAATATATTAAATTATTGTTAACTAATTAAAATAAAATAATAAATATATATGAATTCTCACAACTAAATAATAAGTTTTGCTTCGCTTTCATATTTATAAGTTGTTTACTTTTAACTACTAATAAATAATAATATTATTTTGTAGACAAAATATATATAGTGATACTTACACATAAAATAAGTGAAATTTATATGTTTATATGTGAAATTCTTAATAAATGAGATATAGATAAAAAGTTTTCCATATATTTAATGATTATTTTTTTAAATATGAAAAATTGATATTCAGAAAATTATCATTACATTTAGAGCTTTTAAATATTAATTTGTTTACTAAATAAAATTTATGATATTAAGAATTTTATTCCTTTTTGTACTTGTTTAACTAATACACAATATCCAATTTCTTCAAAAAATTAAAAAATTAATATTAATATTGTGATGCTAACCTTGACTCAGTTTGCTTACATAGGGATGGAAATGGTTGAATATTTATGATTGTCTAATTTGATCGAATTTTAATAAAATAAATTTAAATAATATATAATTTAATTTGTAACACGTTCAGTTTGAAAAGTAATACTCATGGTGAGTTTAAATTTTATTATTATCTAAATCAATAATTAATTAATTATAAAATATATATTTTTTATAATAATATTTATATATATATAATTTTAAATAAATAAAATTTAAATATTTTATAAAATTATTAAAATTTTTAAATATAAACTAATAATAAAAATATTTTTATGTAAATTATTAATTAAAATATATAAAATAAAATGAATTTAAATACTGAAAATATTATTAAATTCGAATTGGGTAGGATAATTTTTATGCTACCCCATCTGCTGCTATTCTTAATACAGATTACTTGCCAAACGTGGGCTTGGGGCCCGTCAATGGGTTTACATATGGACTCAAGGTCGGTAACTTCAAGCCCAATATTTAAGTGGATTAAATGATTGCGTGTGGCACGCATAACAATGAAAAGCGGTACCGAAACAAACAAATCTTAATCGTCTTTCAGGAGCTCAACGCTGCCGTTTTCCAATCTACCCGGACGCGCGAATTACTTCTGTTTCTGTGGAATATCATCCAACGGCGTCGTCTCAGTTTTCTACGTTTCAATTAACAATTTTCTCGCTCGCACGCCAGGCACCAGCCAGTTCTCTCTCTCTAGGCAGCTGCTGCTCCATGGATTCCGAGACTTCAAGACAGATACCAGCGACCATTCCAGCACCAATCCCTAAAACCCTAGCGCGACCAAACCCAGCCAAAGACAGAGATTTCCTTAACCACCTCGAAGCTTACCTCGGTAAGCGAGACGGCGTGGACAAGCTCCTTAAGGTCTCACGCTACGCCTCCAAGATCATTTTGGCCTCCTCAGCTCTTCCCGAATCCCTAATTTTAACTCAGCGGCTAAAGAGCTTTGACTCTAGCATAGGACTCAGTCGCAAAGCTTTTCGACTCGGGAAATTTGTTCAGGACCTCAACGCTCTTAGAAACTCTCATTTCCATTCTAAACAAGAAATTCTCCTCTCCATCATTGCTTACGGAGGCGAAGGCTTCTATTATTTTATTGAACAGTTTGTTTGGCTGGCTAAAGCAGGCTTGATCGATACCAAACACTTGAAAAATTTGGGAAAAATCAGTGCCTGGTTCGAGTTTATTGGATACATGGGTAGTATTTCTCTCAAATTTAGAGATTTGAAGAAATTAATTGAAGATGAAGTCTGTTTGGAATCAACTATTGAGGTTGCATTTCTGAGAGGAAATGGGAATCAAGTGGAGGAGGGGAAGATGAGAAAGCTGAGAGAGAAGAAGTTGATGAAGAAACTTTCAATTGTGCAGGATTTTGCTGATGGGTTAATGGCGTTAGCAGATATTCGAGACGGGAAGGGGCGGCTCTCGGCGCCGTTCTTGGTGTCATTAGCAGGACTTGTATCTGCCTTGATTAGTACTCACAAGAACTGGGTCTCTTGCTGAGTTTGGCATCGTTTCAAAAAGTACGATTGTTGAGGAATTAGGATTCTTTTACAAATATATAAATTGTGAATTTAAGGTTTATTATTGGCAGAAAAATATTGGAAAGCAATTATGTTATTTTATAGCCGCAAAACTGAGACAAAAGAAAGGGTGTGAAAACTCTTTTGCTGCTGGGGTAGGACACAAAATACAGCCTCCTCTGAAGCCCAGGGACTCTCTTGTGTCTGAGCTTCGCTCTTTTTCATAATAATAAAATCGTACACTGACGGAGGATCAATATGAATTCATGTTTAATATTTATGTGACATGTCTGAATAGGGACGTAATAGTTTTAGGATTTTTTTCCCTCAAGAAATCCATAGTGCAAGGGATATTTGTATAAGCCATTAGCAAATCTTTATTGAAGATAAAGTTATGGCTCATTGGAACTTGCTTGGATCCTTGATGCCTGTCCTATATCATTGTTCTGTTCTGTCATCCTTACATTTAATAGATTTTGAGCTGAATACCTTTTATCTTAATCTAGCTTAATAGTGGTAGATTACTTGGTCATTATTTGATTTTGAACTAGTATATTTGTGTTTGTGTTATCTGCTTGATTCTTTGAATCTGGTATTTGAAGATAGGATGGGAAGGATTGAACGTCCTATATAATCCACACAATCATCATCATCTTTTTCTTCTTCTGTTTTGGATTTCTGATGGGTATACTCCTTTTCTGCACTTCTATAAAATTGTTATTAACATAAGAAAAGTTTCTGCTGTGTTGAGAATTTTATCATGGAAACACAGAAAATGGCAGTCGAAACTCGCGAGGCTTGAATTAATAGAGCAGAACTGACTTATGGGCTAGAATTTTGGCAGTCAAATGGGAAGCTTCTGTTAGCTATGTATTAGCTTTTATTTCATTTTGGAAAATTGGTATGGAAGTGAAGGTCTTCAAGTTGCCATTTGATCAAATACTTGTGTCACAGTGAAGAAACTTAAGGTTTAGTACCTTTCACAGTTTAGTTGTTTGGAGCCAATTGGTCCCAAATGAAGGCCAAGAGGCCCAAGACTGTGGATTCAGCATAGCGTATATTGGCCTTAGTTTCTATGGCTCATTTAAGATGAAAATCAATGTAGTTCTGGTCTCCCATATTTCTTCCAATTTAGCAACTTTTGAATCTCTGATTTTTGAAGGCGCAAATTGAACAAATGCATATGCACTGGAGGTGCCTTAGAAAAGTACCTGCCTTTTGTTTGGTTCATCTGGACGCACAATGAACACAAACAGTCACCATTTTTACGTCCTATACCAATAGCTTTCGACAACGGAAATAAGTTTTGTTTATTTCATGGTTGCTTGAATACTGTTGACAGTCCTAATATTTAGCTTGTGGTTGTGCTCGTAGCAGAATTTTGCATTTTGAGAAATAGTATTGTAAAAAGTTGTGCAATTTTTGCTATTGATTTAAAAAGAAAGAAAATCCCTAATAAGCTAATATTTCTAAAGTGGTAGCAAGCCACTCAACCACAACCATAATGCCAGACTGAATTTTTTGCTGGTAATTAATTCCCACAATATTGAGGGGGTTGAACACTAGATTAGAAATTATTCAGTGCACGAGTTCACACAGGCACAACTATGGTAAGTTTGGTAAGAAAAAATTTTGAATTGCATAAAGAGTGGCCTTCCTTAAAAAAGTGCAAGGAAATATGAAAAGTGCAAGGAAAATGTTAAAAACTTGCATGGGAAATGATAAGTACAATCAAGGATGACGTGATTGTGTGTGAATGGCTTGATGATGCATTCTAAAGTCTAAAACTAATATTGATGTGGTCCTCATACGTAAAATAGAGGAACTATTATGTTCTGTTGGAGTATATGTTCTCTTAGTGGAAAAAATATAGGTCTTATTTTTTATATATAAGAAAATAAAATTAAATGTTTGTATTTAGTAGAATATTATTCTTTTGAGCTTACTGTTTATTTAATAATTAACCCTTTAAATTATATAGTTATGTACAATATACTAGAGGTGGTGTTCTGTTTGGCAAAAAGACTTTGAATTGCATAAAGCTAATAGCTTTCCTTAAAAACATGGTGGCGTCAGACATTTGAAGGTTTATTTTGAAAAGTCACAGGTTGCAGAAGGAACGTAATGAAGATAGCCGTGACATGATCATCTTCCCAAAGAATTATATGAAAGCAATGGCCGTTGACAGAAAAAGAATCAAGCCAACATCTCAGTTCACTGCCAGTCAACTGTCATCAGGAATTCAACAATCGTTAACCAGATTAGCTACGAATTACTTCTCAGGTGAAATTAGGGGAGAGCAGTTTTCGGTTTAAACCGAAAAATTGAAACGAACCGATTGAATTCGGTTCAATCGGTTTGGTTTTAAAATTCAATTGGTTCAGTTTGATTTATAATTTTAATAATTTCAGTTAATCGGTTCGGTTCAGTTATTTTCATAAAAAAATTAAAAAAATCGAATCGAACCGAAATTATTAATATATATAGGAAATAAAAAAATTGAACCGAACCAAAATCAAAGAAAACAGAACCGAACCTTAAGATTGTCACGACCCAACCTATGGGCCGGACCGGCACTAGGACCTGGGCCAGCCTAAAGCCCCCGAGGCCCGTAGTAAGCCTTAACTATTCATTAACCCAACTCTAAGGCCCATTTGGGCCCAATATCAAGAAAACAAACGGACAGAGTCCGGCCATAAAATGGACTTTCCAACGGGGAGTTTTCGACTCACCCGACCTGTAAACACAATAAACAATCCATTGGGGAGCTCAGCTCACCCTCCACATACTCATCAACATAATAATAAATGGGAGCTCAGCTCCCTCATCCAATCCATCAAACAGACTTAAAATATTAAGTTTACAGGTCCAACATGAATATAATATTACAGACCAATTACAAATAATTACTGCTAACACATGCGGAAATTCTAGGAGTAATTAAAATTACACAATATTGATAAACAACCTACGAGGTAAAAAGGCAGGTTAACCCAGAACAAAATATCCTCCTGTGGCCTGTAAAAATTTTTGAACAGGAGTGAGCGTTCGACTCAGAGAGTAAAATATCAATCTTAACTATAATCTCTATAACTATCTGAAACTAATGCAACCTGTAGAGTGAAATGCAACATACACAACATTTTCACATCATAACATCAAAAAGGTAATTTGGAGCACTCACACACCCTGTAGTATCAATCATAACATATGGGAGCTGATCCCCTATACAGCTCTCTTAAATCCAACTGGTGCCGTAATTACTCAAGCTCGGACTTCCACTTAATAATCAAATCGAGGGTCCCAATTACTCAAGCCGTGACTACCCCTCGAAGGATCGGGTCCCAGAATTACTCAAGCCGTGGATCGCCTGGCCCTATCCATAGTCCACACCACATCACACGCACGCCAACGCACGCACACTGCTCCAAATTACCACAACAACATTCATGGCACATTAACAGTTATGAATGCAACATAATTCGTGCCTAGAGTTTAACTAAATAAATATATGCATATAAGTGATGCATGGGCATGCTGAACATATAATAATATCGAAATTATAATTAAAATTAATATTTTACTCACAGACTTGACGACAAATTCTTGTGGCGGTGGGCGGAGGAAGAAGGTCATCCCACTCACGACAATCATATTACATTTATTTAATACAATCGACTCAATACAAATAAAAGAAAAGACCAATTACGTCCTAAGTCGTAGAAAATCCGTGAGTCTCCCTATACCTAGGACCTACCCAACCTGCAAAAGGGCTAAAAACGCACTTCTATACTCACAATCCATACATCAACAGTTCAATCATATCACACAGCCCCTCCTGGGCCCATCAAATCAATCATCCATCACAATACGCAAAAATTTCAATTTAGTCCTTATTATTGATCATTTTTGCAAAAACTGCCCAAACAAGCTCTAAAAATTATAAAACTTTGCCCCGCGGTCCTTAGCAATATTACTAAGCTATTGCAAAAAGAATCGTAATTTTCTAAGCTACCACGAATATTTTATGGATTTTTAATCCTATTTAAGCACTAGAAAATTACGTAAAAACTAGGTTCGGGTTTACCTTTGCCGATTCCGACTTCGGGAACGCGCTCGGGATGCCTGACAATGGTGGGGTAGCCAAAACCTCGATCCAATTCGGAGACTTTTCCGGTAGCTGGTCTGTCTGGCCGGAAATTCACAGATCCGGACAACTGTCGAATTTCCGCGAATTGAGGATACCTACACGAAGCCCAATAATAATATATAAAAAATCAGGGGTGTTACATTCTCCCCCCCTTACAGAAAATTCGTCCTCGAATTTTACACAAGGCAGAATAAAGTACATGATTACACATTGAACAGATAAGGGTACTTGCTACGCATGTCCCGTTCTGACTCCCAGGTGCACTCTTCCACTGACTGGCTCCTCCACAAAACCTTAACCATAAGGATCTGTTTTGATCTTAGCTGTCTCACTTGGTAGTCCACTATGGCTACAGGTTGCTCCTCAAATGTCAAGTTCTCCTTTAGTTCTATTACATCCGACTGTAGTACATGAGAAGGATCGGGAATGTATTTCCTGAGCATAGAGATGTGAAACACGGGATGAACGTGAGAAAGGTTGGGTGGTAGCTCCAACCGGTAGGCAACTGCTCCAGCTCTATCAGTAACCTCAAAAGGTCCGATATACCGAGGTGCCAACTTGCCCTTCTTTCCAAATCTCATGACTCCCTTCATTGGAGAAACCTTCAGGAATACATAGTCGCCCACTGCAAACTCCACATCCCTCCGTCTGGGGTCTGCATAACTCTTCTGCCTACTGAAAGCTGTCCTCAGTCGTTCCCTGATTAAAGGAACTACCTCTGAAGTGTACTGCACTAGGTCTACATCATGCACTTTCGCTTCCCCCATTTCTGTCCAACACAGAGGAGACCTACACTTTCTTCCATATAATGCCTCATAGGGTGCCAACCCTATGCTGGAGTGATAACTGTTGTTGTAGGCAAACTCCACCAGAGCTAGCTGCTCATCCCACTGACCTCCAAAATCCAAGACACTCATGCGAAGCATGTCTTCCAGTGTTTGGATCGTCCTTTCAGACTGTCCGTCTGTCACGAGGTGGAAGGTGCATCTTGAAGTTCAACTGTGTGCCAAGTGCCTCCTGCAACTTTCTCCAAAACCGAGAAGTGAACTGGGGCCCTCTGTCAGATATTATGGAAGCCGGAACTCCATGCAATCTGACTATTTCTCGAATGTAGAGCCGGGCATACTGTGCCCGCAGTATGTAGTCTTCTGAGTAAGAAGTGAGCTAATTTGGTCAAGCGGTCTACAATTACCCATATCGAATCATATCCTCGCGTGGTACGAGGCAATCCAGTCACAAAATCCATAGTAATCATTTCCCACTTCCATTCTGGGATAGGGAGCTCTTGCAGCTTCCCTGACGGTCTCTGGTGTTCAAACTTCACCTTCTGACAAGTTAAGCACTTGGACACAAAGTCTGCTATGTCTCTCTTCATGCCATTCCACCAGTAGCTATCTTTCACATCATGGTACATCTTGGTGGAACCTGGGTGGATACTGTACAGTGTATAGTGTGCCTCTTGCATGATTTCATTCCTGAGGTTGTCCACATCGGGCACACATATCCTAGAACCTTGCACTAGGGCGCCATCATTGGCAAATCCAAACTCACCACCTTCACCTTGCTGTACTCTTTCTATGATCTTCATCAATTGTTGGTCTCTGTGCTGGGAAACTCTAACTCTGTCCCTCAAGTCTGGCCTCACTGAAAAGTGAGCCAACAATACCCCCTCATCTGAAAGATCTAGGATTAGACCTTGATCCATCAACTCATGTACTTCCTGAATCAATGGTCTTTTCTCTGCTGAAATGTGTGCCAAACTGCCAGAAGATTTTCTGCTTAAAGCATCTGCTACTACATTAGCCTTCCCAGGGTGGTACTGGATGGTGCAATCATAGTCTTCCAGAAGCTCCATCCATCTCCTCTGTCTCAAGTTTAAATCCCTCTGTTGGAAGATGTACTTCAAACTCTTATAGTCGGTGTATATCTCGCACACTTCACCATACAGGTAGTGTCTCCAGATTTTTAGTGCAAAGACTACAGCCGCCATTTCCAAATCATGGGTGGGATAGTTCTGCTCATGCCTCTTCAGCTGCCTTGAAGCATAAGCCACTACTTTTCCATTCCGCATCAAAACACACCCTAGGCCAACTCTGAAGGCGTCACAGTACACGGTGTATCCTTCACCGCTCATAGGTAGTGTTAACACAGGGGCAGTGGTTAGACACTCCTTATCCTCGTCATTATAACTGACTCTATCGAGCTCTCTTCCTGTCCTTTGCATCTTATCCACTTCCCTTTTCCTATTTTTGGTATTGTTGGTATCTTTTCAACCTGCTGTACTTATTCCTTAATTTTAGTCATATCTCATCCTTACACCTTTTCCTTCAAAGACGTCTATCACATCATCAACTTTAACTTTCTTTTTATTTCTTAGTCTTATCTTGATTACTAGTTCCATTACTTCGAAAATTCTAACCTTACGGCTTACTCCTGCCAGCATATTCTTCACCTTTTGTAACACTTATAATTAACCATAGAAAATTCGTTTTTGTAACCCCTTTCCCAACTTAACTATCAGAACATTATCATTCCCTACCATCCTTAGTATGAAATTGCTCATCTTGGATGAATATGAGCCCCATAAACTATAAGTTCCATCTGAACTAACACTATGTAGGAAATATGTGTCATGCCTTAATTCCAAACAAGATACTTCACGTGTTCATTCTCCTTAATATAATCATATATACTGCCCATAGCTTTCTAAACTTCAATCTCAAATTACCCATCAGCAACAATTTCATCTATTGAAACTCATCCATAAATAGTACTTCATCTAGCTCATAGTTTAAAACAGTCACAAGCCTTAGTAGCTAACTCAATTTAACTCCTGTCATTACTCTGTTCGTCCTTTCATACTTAATACTAGGTATGCACTTACTGTCATTCTCATATCAGGAAATTATGTATGAATTTGTGCCTACTAAACTCTCAATAACTAGGTCTCCTTGACTCAGTTTCTGTTCCTCATATAACCTTCTAGAACCAAAAGCACAAGCTAAACTTGAAAAGAAAGAAAATATCCTCTTATATTCAACTACACCCGATTGTCATATTATAACGTTTCACCTAAGTTTCTTGGTCTTTCTCTCCAAATTTCATCATCTCCTAGCACAATTATGCTCTACTTATAAGGTATCATCTGCATGAACCCTTTACCGTACCATTTTCCTTCTTGACATAATATTTTATAATTTATTAACTTTACTTATACTCGACCTATGATTCATATCTATCATCGTTTTTATTGTGCCCTTAACTTTTGTTGATTCCTGAAAGATTTCTCTCACTAATAAATTCTTCCAACACTAATTCCACCCTTATCTAGGGTCATTAATTTGATCCTTGAACTTTCTAGTGATTTATAACCATCCGGACTTGTCACTTTTCGCTCTACCCCTACTATTGTCCTGTCGTTATTGCTTCACTACAAAGTGATTACGTTGATCACACTAAAAATGTTTGCTGACATTCATAACGAACCTCTAACTACCTTCTCACTATCTCAAAAGTCTAACCTAAAACCTATGTGTCATTATCTATCATTCTTTTCCTCTCATCATACCTATTTGATCTCTTAGACTGACTTTTATTCAACTTACTGCTTACTAACTTCTCTTTCTCTACCTATTTAGGTAGTCCGCAATACCATCGCACACCTTCTAACATTTACTCATTATTATTGTATTCCATACCTCCATCACTTTTCTCACTAATGTGGTCCCATTTTGGGTTTTCCATCCTTGTCATTCTCCTTGCCAAGAATAACGCTTAGCCTATCCTATATCTTAACTTTGTTCCTTTTATTATGCGCTCTTTAGGTTGTCCTTTCATTTATTTCCTTTGTCTTACCCAAAATAGAACTTGACTATTCTATCCCTGGTTTCATTCTTTTTCCTAACATAATAGCAGTACTTGCTAACTATATCTTTCAGAGTCTCTTTCGCGTTATCATATGTCTGTGCTACTCAGATTTGGTCCTTTGACCACTCTAGCTAGTACTTCCACTAGCATTTAGATTATATTGCATATGCAATCAATTGTCCAAACTTTCATTCTGCACTTTCTTTATCCATTGGCCTTCTGTGATTTATCTTCGCTAATTTATTACTCTTAACACTATTATAATTATTATTTTCCATGTTTACTCAACTAGCCAAAACTTAAGATTCCGGGCACCCAAACCTGTCATCCAATTCAAAGGACTTACATCCATCATGATCTGATTATATATGATTCCTATAATGGAACTTGTATCCTCTCCAGGATACCCGAGCCAACTACTCTCTACCACACTCTACAGTCCCATCTGGGACACTATTCCATAAGTCATCATTATCAGTAATAACCTTCGATCCATTCTGAAAAGATAGGACTATATCCTAACTTGCTGCAACAAAGGTACTACATCTACCACCTTGCCAGAACCATGTCAAGTTAATGACTCTTTTATCATATCATAGCTCTATAAATCATCAATTCATAGTTTCGACCTTCCCTAGGTAGTAGGGTTGCACTTTACATCTTGCTAATACACACAAGGTATCCTATTCTCACTAAGTTCTAAGCAAAACGTCTGGCATTCTGCAAAAATCATCCAAAATTCCATACCGAAGACTAGATGGTCTCACTCTATAGGTGTCACTTTTTACTTTGCAACTAGTCTGAAACCTCTGGTCTGTTGGCAACTCTTGATGTAACTCTAGCTCATGCTGGGGTAACTGAGTCACTGACTCTAGTTATCACCCAACTGTGACCTTTCAATATTCTAACTCTAGACTCTTAACCAAGAGTTCCCAACTCCTCTGCAAATACGTAACTCGCTCGGCATAATCGTACCAAAACAGAAGCCATCTCAAACACCCTCATTATGGAGCACCATGGGGATGCACGCAGCTCTACACAATAATCTCATGTCGGTACTGTAATCTGCAGCTTACAGAGCAGACATCGAGAACATTGTATAGTTACTACGATACGTCCTGACAGACTAGGTCTCCTAATTTCTTATCTCTCATGAATCTTCTATTATCACAAACTTATTCTGACTGGGTCATCTACTGATGACTGCCAGTAGTGGTATCCTCATCCTTATATAGGGCAACTGTACTTTTAAGACTCACTTTTATGTACTCGTGCCTTATATGAAATGGGCACACCATTTAAACCCATACTGACAAAAATATAACATTTCTTGGAGTACGTATCCTCATGATAGACCTCACACGTCTACTAACTCTATTTCACATTTCTATGTACTCCACGAAAATCAAGACACTAACTGAGGTAATCTTATATTTCCCGAGGTATAACGTAGAATCTAGAAACAAAGAATTACAGGAAAAGACGAAACAGAATCCTATACTCCGCATGTGACTCCTAATAGACTCTTCCCAACACTTAGATGATTTTTCCTAATGAATCTGGAGCCTAAGCTCTGATACCACATTTGTCACGACCCAACCTATGGGCCGGACCGGCACTAGGACCTGGGCCAGCCTAAAGCCCCCGAGGCCCGTAGTAAGCCTTAACTATTCATTAACCCAACTCTAAGGCCCATTTGGGCCCAATATCAAGAAAACAAACGGACAGAGTCCGGCCATAAAATGGACTTTCCAACGGGGAGTTTTCGACTCACCCGACCTGTAAACACAATAAACAATCCATTGGGAGCTCACCACCCTCCACATACTCATCAACATAATAATAAATGGGAGCTCAGCTCCCTCATCCAATCCATCAAACAGACTTAAAATATTAAGTTTACAGGTCCAACATGAATATAATATTACAGACCAATTTCAAATAATTACTGCTAACACATGCGAAAATTCTAGGAGTAATTAAAATTACACAATATTGATAAACAACCTGCGAGGTAAAAAGGCAGGTTAACCCAGAACAAAATATCCTCCTGTGGCCTGTAAAAATTTTTGAACAGGAGTGAGCGTTCGACTAGAGAGTAAAATATCAATCTTAACTATAATCTCTATAACTATCTGAAACTAATGCAACCTGTAGAGTGAAATGCAACATACACAACATTTTCACATCATAACATCAAAAAGGTAATTTGGAGCACTCACACACCCTGTAGTATCAATCATAACATATGGGAGCTGATCCCCTATACAGCTCTCTTAAATCCAACTCAGTGCCGTAATTACTCAAGCTCGGACTTCCACTTAATAACCAAATCGAGGGTCCCAATTACTCAAGCCGTGACTACCCTCGAAGGATCGGGTCCCATGAATTACTCAAGCCGTGATCGCCTGGCCCTATCCATAGTCCACACCACATCACACACACGCCAACGCACGCACACTGCTCCAAATTACCACAACAACATTCATGGCACATTAACAGTTATGAATGCAACATAATTCGTGCCTAGAGTTTAACTAAATAAATATATGCATATAAGTGATGCATGGGCATGCTGAACATATAATAATATCGAAATTATAATTAAAATTAATATTTTACTCACAGACTTGACGACAAATTACTGTGGCGGCTGGGCGGAGGAAGAAGGCTGTCCCGGCTCACCTGACAATCATATTACATTTATTTAATACAATCTGACTCAATACAAATAAAGAAAAAGACCAATTACGTCCTAAGTCGTGCCGAAAATCCGGCAGAGTCTCCCCTATACCTAGGACCTACCCAACCTGCAAAAGGGCTAAAAACGCACTTATATACTCACAATCCATACATCAACAGTTCAATCATATCACACAGCCCCTCCTGGGCCCATCAAATCAATCATCCATCACAATACGCAAAAATTTCAATTTAGTCCTTATTATTGATCATTTTTGCAAAAACTGCCCAAACAAGCTCTAAAAATTATAAAACTTTGCCCCGCGGTCCTTAGCAATATTACTAAGCTATTGCAAAAAGAATCGTAATTTTCTAAGCTACCACGAATATTTTATGAATTTTTAATCCTATTTAAGCACTAGAAAATTACTTAAAAACTAGGTTCGGGTTTACCTTTGCCGATTCCGACTTCGGGAACGCGCTCGGGATGCCTGACAATGGTGGGGTAGCCAAAACCTCGATCCAATTCGGAGACTTTTCCTAGTGGTCTGTTCAGTAGGAAATTCACAGATCCGGACAACTGTCGAATTTCCGCGAATTGAGGATACCTACACGAAGCCCAATAATAATATATAAAAAATCAGGGGTGTTACAAAGATTTTTGAGTTTTAATTTCTAATTTTTTTTGTTTTTATATTTTTATTATTTAGATTTAACGTTAAAAATATAAAATTTTATAAATTTCAGTTTGATCGATTTAAAACCGAATTGAACTGATATTTATTAATTCGATTCGATTCGATTTTTTTATCAATCGATTCGATTCGATTTTTAAAATTTTTAATTTTTTATTTTCAATTTTATCGGTTCGGTTCGGTTCAAAACCGAACCGACCGTTTGCGGTGAACCCAGGTAGGATAATAGTCAAATATAGGGAATCGTGGCCCAATTTTATCTGCTTGAGGCCCACACTATGAATTGACTGTAGCTCCTTCAAAAAAAAAAAAAAAAAGACCGGAGCAGACCAGTTTGGACATTTCTGCTGGGCCGCGTTTTTCCTCAACTGCTGTGAGTGACGGAACAGAATACTATCCATGGTACTCTGTACGTAAGCACATGTGATCGCAGCTCATAATTGTGGACGTGGATTTTTTTACGCAAAGCCGTACCCGCAACCTTCACGAGAGGTGAGACAGATAGAGATAGAGACCGTGGCACTTACTCTTTTCTCAGACTCAGATCTACAACTTACGGGAAGCAGCCATGGCTAATCCAATTTAATCTTCTCTATTCCCCTAAAATCAATCCGTTGATTATTACCATTATTTCTTTTCTTCTATAAAACAATGGAGTCGGAGCTTGAAGATATGAATCCGGATCCTTCCAAGCTCCACCCACTCGAATCTCAACCGGAACCCGCCCACGACGATGCCTCCACCAAGGATGATCGTCCTCTCCTCAAATCCGACGCTAACCGGATGTCTTCGTCGGAGAGTATTGAAGAGCTGGAGAAGAAATTCGCTGCGTTCGTACGCAACGACGTATACGGGACCATGGGACGCGGCGAGCTGCCTTTGGTGGAGAAGTTCCTGCTAGGCATCTCGTTGGTGACGCTGTTGCCGATTCGAGTTGTGCTTGCAATGATAATATTGTTATTTTATTACACGATTTGTAGGATTTGCACGCTGTTCTCCGCTCCGAACAGGGACGAGGAGGAGGAGCAGGAGGATTTCGCGCATATGGGAGGGTGGAGAAGGGACGTGATTGTAAGGTGCGGGAGTTTTCTCTCTAGAGCTATGCTTTTCCTGTTTGGATTTTGTTGGATTAAGGAAACCTATAGGATTGTAGAGCAGCCTCAAGACAAGTCTTTCTCTCAGGTATCTTTCACTCTTGTGCTGTATACTTTATTTTCTTATGGACGCGGCGTATACGATATTATTGCCATAATCGCATTAAGTGCGAGTATAAGAAATCTTTGTAATCTCGTGCGAATTATTCTATAAGTGCAATTTTTACTGCTGGGGACCTTCTGTTGACTATGGGTTCTGTATCTATCGCATTCAATGAACCTGCTATTGGTTTCTCTATTGTATTGTGAACATGGAACGTGTTTTCTTTTTTAGGTTTCTATTTCTTCTCATCATTCCAATACCCAAAAGTAATTAGAAGCCAATACCCAAAAGTATTGGGTGCACTAAATGGAATTTAAAGTATGCGCTTATTGAGGAAAATTTTTTCATGTTTATGGTTCTTCTCCTGATGATTTCAAGCTTCAGTATGAGATTTAATAAGCTTGATATTTATCTGACTGTTATGTTAAATTATTATAATTAAAAAAACGTAATGAAAAACATTTTTTCTGTTGTCTTTGATATCTTTGTATATTAAATTGTGCGCATAGGTAACTCCTTAATTTGGGTTCTGACTTTCAGAGTTCTCTGTAGTTGGGAGTGAACTAATTCTTTTCCCTCTTCCATTTTCTGCTTCTTACTTTTTGTACAGAATGAGGGCAGAGATCAATCTGCAGAACCCGAAAGACCTGGGGCAATAATTTCTAATCATATTTCGTATTTAGATATTTTGTATCACATGTCTTCTTCTTTTCCAAGTTTTGTTGCCAAGGTTTGTCAGCATCTAGAATTTATCTAGTATTGGAGTTCAAGTGGTAATTACATTTGTAGGCTTTTCTGGCACGACTGACGCATCTCTCTTTTAATTTTGTTTTGATCCTGGGTTTTATTGCTGAAGAGATCAGTGGCTAAACTTCCTCTTGTTGGTCTCATCAGGTTAGTTCACTGTATATGGGCGTTGTCTAATTGTCTTAAGGGTGCACTAAAATAATGAAGCTCTGCTGTCTTTTCGCCCAATTTTTCATGGAAGTCTATATAAAGTCTTTTCTTTTGTAATTCAAGCCTTTTAATTCTTTTGCTGGCTTGTTTTTGGCAGCAAGTGCCTTGGTTGTGTCTATGTTCAGAGAGAGTCAAAGTCATCGGACTTCAAGGGCGTTGCAGGTAGATAGATTGTTGATGTCTTTTGTCTTATTCTTTATTATATCATCCCCCTTCTCCACTCTGCGCCGCCCCGCCGCCGCAACCCCCCCCCCCCCCCCCAATTGTTTGATTTTGTGGGTTGGACAATTTCCAGAGAATGTTAAGTGCACCTCATCCGTGTTGCATGCTTTGATGCGGGTGAAGCTGAGTAGCATGGTTTACCAGCTGCTATTCTGACCCACTTCAAGTGTGCTTGGGCATTGCTAGGTTAACATGACACCACTTTTGGACTAGCATATCTAATAAAATTTCATTTCAAGAAAAAATTATTTACATTAGGTCTGCATTAGGAAACAGGAGCACTAATACAGGATTTCATGTTGCATGGTAACTGACATGATCATGGGATAGAAGCATGCCGATCCCCAAAACTATATGTTCTTAATGAATTTTGTTAAATTGTATAGTTTATAGTAAGAGAACATATACATGCTTACTTCCTTTTGGCTGAAGCAACATCTTATCATGTGAGCTTCAGCTTATGGCTTTTGACAAGATTTCAATGCCCTCCACTCCTTGTAGGTCTCGTGACTGAAAGAGTTAGAGAAGCTTATCAGAATAGGTCTGCTCCTACGATGATGCTGTTTCCTGGTTAGTGTTGATATGATGTTTTCCTAGTGCGTCCTCCATTTTTTGGTGCATGTTTAATGAAATATGTTGCTACCTTTATATTCTCTATTCTCCTTAGTTCTTTCTTTTTTCTTTTTCAAATCGACATCACATTTTTGTTATTTTAATAAACTGCATTCAGTTGTGAGGAACACATAAATAATAATGAATAAGTGGTCTAAAGGACATAACAGATATGTAGGATTGCATTTCAGAATTTTATCCACAATGCCATTGCCTTCTTGATGATATGGATGATGTACCCTGGTATTGCTCCCCTGGTTCATCAATTACAAAGAGCAGTTTATGGAGTTTCATCTTCAATGTTTCCAAGCTGTTTTCTTGTTTTTGGGTCCTGGCATTAACCTTAGAAGGAAATGCCACTAATTCTTGCTTTCCTGCAATTGGTCCTCTGTTATTTGAATTTGTTTTTTTCTAAGGCCAACAGTATAAAATTAGATTGATTTGCAGTACCAGAAGTACGTTTTAGTTGTTTTTGTAAATATTTTTTGAAATTATTAATTTATTGGATTTTTATTGCCAAGGAAATAGTAGAGATGAGAATTTAATAGAAAATTAATTATTTACTATGGGAATCAAAGATATAGGAAAGGCATAAGTCATGGGGACATTCCGTGGCTTGTGTAAGTAACTCCATAAAATGAGATTTCCAGGTTCTCTTTTGGTGTTCTCATGACTTAAGAATGAACTACATTTTTTTTCTATAAACCCCAAAATATGTGCTGTTCTTGGTCCATACAAAGGGTAGCAAAGAGAAAGAAAATTAATGTATCCCTGATATGTGAAGAAGTAACAGCTGTGTCATCTGGGGCTACTTGGTCTTCTGAACTTTGTTGCATGGCAAAATTGAGGAAAAGGATAACCACTTTCTACTTTAGAACATAATTTCTCTAAAAAATCAATATCTTTGAAATGTAACTGAAGCATTTGATGG
Source organism: Hevea brasiliensis (assembly GCF_030052815.1). Classification (NCBI taxonomy): domain Eukaryota; kingdom Viridiplantae; phylum Streptophyta; class Magnoliopsida; order Malpighiales; family Euphorbiaceae; genus Hevea; species Hevea brasiliensis. The sequence continues at coordinate 3,020,678 of NC_079504.1, read as the reverse complement.
CATATCATGAAGCAGAAATTGAACTAATGTACCTTTGCACCTACTATGGGAGTTGATTGATAGAACAGTTGTTAAATCACTATATATGAAGGCCCATCTCATTCAGTTCATTTTTCTTCAATTTTACTACAGAAGGCACCACTACAAATGGAGACTTCCTTCTTCCATTCAAGACAGGTGCATTCTTAGCTGGTGTTCCTGTGCTTCCAGTGATTCTGAGATATCCTTACCAGAGATTCAGTCCTGCCTGGGATTCAATTTCTGGGGTGAGTTTTCTTATGCTAGCAAAGTATGCATGGCTTTCAACAAGTTTAGTTGATAAAATCTCGTTAATTCACCGATCTAATTAGCTTCTTTATTCATTGTTGTGCAGCATCAAGGTCTACACGCTCAAAAAATAAAGTTTTATCTTTCTGTTATTGTGTAGTAGTTTTTGTTCTTGGAAATTACATAAATGAAATTTTAATGCCTAATTTACTCATTGTACTTGTCTAGGAACTCTAGATACTGGTAGCAAGAACCTTGGCTTCAGAAGTGATATATGAACTCATTTAAAATGAGTATAACTTCATTTAATTGGAGAGAAATCACATTTTGTCTTAAAGATGCTGCAAAAACATGATTAACAATTCAAACAATTGAATTGAAGTCCAAATTAAACCACACTGTTACAAGGAAGTAAATTAAGAAGCTGGTGTTCTATCACATTGGGGGCATGTATTAAAATATGAACAAGGATTGGATTTTTCACAGAATCTTTTTTCTTTCGATCTTGTTGATCTCTATTTTTTTCATGTATTATGATTAAAAAAATGGTGCTAAACTGCTGATGGTGATGGGAAATCACATTCAGCAACTTTACTTTTTAACTCTTTGTCTATAACAATAATGCAGGGAGAAGATGATGCATTGTCCATGACACCCTTTCAATTTTGATCTTACTTTCTATACATATTTCCCTTTGCAGGTGCGCCATGTGATTTTTCTCCTCTGTCAATTCATAAATTACATAGAAGTGAAAAGGTTACCTGTTTACTACCCATCACAGGAGGAGAAGGACGACCCAAAGCTGTATGCTTGTAATGTCCGACGTTTAATGGCTCGTGAGGTATGCTTTTCCATTTAACGTCTGATATTAGGATTTCTGAAATGAATTAATGGATCTGGAGCCTATACTTCCCATTTAAGGTCAGGAGGGCAAGTAGTGAGCTATGATATGAAACAAAACCATCTTCTTAGAACATCACTATTAAACATTGTGCTAGAAATCATCCTGCGAGCTTCATAACCCTTGTTAATTTTTTTAGATATTTATGAATCTCAGAAGGCCTTGCACCATAGGACACAATAGCTATGCCTTTAAGAACTTTGAATGGAAGCCTGTGGCTTGGAATCATGACTGTTTGTTGAGGGAACCATTCGTGCCTTAGGCCCTCAAGGCCCAAAGGTTCAGTATTGTCTAAGGTTGGTCATCAAAATGTGTGTGCTGAGATGCATGTTAGAATCTTAGCTCTTTTTTATTTTATATACCTATAGAAGCTGTGATGCAATTCCAGTCTCTGTTATTTGAACCTTTTGCATCTATATCTACTTTAAGTCTTCGCATAATGGTCATGATAAGTTGACACACTCTTCAAGATTTTTGTCAACCATGAGAAAGTTATATACAGTTCCAACTTGCCTGTTTAAGACCGTGATTTGTCTGTCAATATAATTTTCTGTATCATTTAAACATGGCAACCAGAAGGACATCTGAAATTTCTTGGAGGTGTCTATATGCTGATTCTAAACCTTTTTTTGAATTTGATAGTTTTATCTAGAAACTGGCATTTATATCAACATTAGTTTGTCTTTTGCTTTTGTCTTGGCTGCAGGGTGATTTAGTTATGTCAGATATTGGACTAGCTGAGAAGCGAGTATATCATGCTGCTCTCAATGGTAATAATAGCCTGCCTAGTGTTTTGCATCAGAAAGACGATTGATAATTTCATGGACTTGCTCCCAAATGATTTCTAGTCTCAGTTGAGCTTCTTAGTTTCTTGTGGTATTTTCTCATAAAATGACAGGCAAAACATGGGGTGGTTCTCTCCCCATTTGGCTAACAAATGATGCTGATGTGCCATTATTGTCTTGTAAATTCTCAGAATGGGAATTGTGGCCATTGAATACATTTTTAAATGTGATGATGAATCTTTGTTGAGGCATCTAATTTAAAAGCTTCCGGGATTTTAAGAAGTTGGCGTTGTATACGCATTCTCAATTAGTTTACTAAATTACACCCTGAAAACCTTTTAGATAGAGCATTGCATCTGTAAAACTGAAGCGTCTCTTTCCTATTCCTGCAGGTTTATTTTGACAATGCTAATTGGGATACGCCGTCTGTATAATTCATTGTGTGATTCTATTATTAACAGAAAATATAAAATTATAGAGAATCATGTGCAGTATCAGTGTTCCTGTTGACATTTCTTGAAAATGTATTTGCCTGGATGTTTAGTATTGTTTTGGTCCATGTGGAGCTATACTGGCGTTTTTGAAGCGGGCCACTTGTTTTGATTCCACTTTGTCATTTAGTAGCGATCCAGGAATTGTTCTACTAAAAGGTTTAGGCATTGTTAGAATAAAATTTCTTTCATAGAGGCCAACATTATTGTTGGAGAGTTGATGCTCTCACCTTGGGCTAGCTCTCGATATTTAGCATCACACCCAACCATGACTTGGCTTTTCCATGTACCATAACTCATACAACTCCTTTTTTCTTTTGAAGATTATATTCTCTTTGTTAAAAAAAGAATTTCATTTTCTTTTGTTTTCTTCAATCTTCAATGATTTTATGTTGTGAATTCTACGTATGACTTTCGTATTCAAATTCTAAAAAATCGAGTCTTTGAGTGGTGGTAGGGAGAGCCAACAGGTAAACATGGACAGCCCGTCGTGGGCAAGTAGTATAATGGAAAGCAGAAAAAAGTTGTAATTTGGCACTCAATGGCAAGTGAAGAATGGTGGATTTATTATGATCAAATAGGTTCCATGAATACCCTCTTCACCACCCTTCAAGCCCTAGCTCAAGGAAAACTTCCCCCTCTAGTGGTTTGAGTCATGCAGCTTATCAATTCAAAAACTAAAGTATGAAAGAGGATGTCATCACGCTACTTTGAGGATGATGATGCACCGAGTATTTGGAGCTTGCCCATTAGCAACAGTGCTTTGTGATGTCTCCAGTTCTAAGGCTAGCTTGCTACTTCCTTTTTGTTAGGAGGGAAATTAATTGGGTAGCCCCTGGTTTGACCAAGGCAGACCGTAGACCGCAATTGTTATCCTTCGTCTTTAGATGTTCAGGCCCAAATGAGATGGCTCAATTAACAGCCTTATCTATTGGTTAAAATAAAATAAAATAAAATAAAGACAAGTGGTAATTGCCAGCCATTAATAATAATAAAAGATGAAGCACAACTTAGAACACTCAAATGAGGGCGTCTGGGTTGATCAGGCAAGCTTCTTCTCAGGCTAAGAAGAATTGGATTAGCATCTTAATCTTTTTTCACACCAGACTAGCAACACAATCATGACACAGAACCATTCATTTCAGCCTTTGCCCCCATTAGCTCATGGACAAAGTATCCACAGATGCTAAAGAAACTCTCCATGCATTTTATCTTTCCTTCAAGGATCCATTTACAGACCTTCTCAGCTCCCATGGAAGGCAGCCTTTCAAGGGTGATTGTAGAAACATTGAAGAAGTTGATAGCTGCTTTTGTCGCATTGAGATTGAAGACAAGCAGCTGAAAGCACTTCTCAACCTTCTCCTATCACTATCATAAGATTGGTCATCAGGATCATGCCGCACAGCAGATATCTTGAGAGATTCGGGAAGTATACAGTTGCAGATTGAACCTACACAAGGGAAAAAATGGTCAACACAAATATCATGAACATTTAGAAGGTGAAATGTTTCAGCATGGATTCATATACTTGCTATAAAAGGACGTAGCAGTCAGCCATTACATTGTCAGTTAAGGGAAGCATAACAGTTTAACAGTGAGATTTTTAGTTTTTAATTTTTTTTTTCCAACTTGCTAGTAGAACTAATTTACATGTCAGCAAGATCACAAATTGTTTTAAAAGGAAAATTACTTTGAAATTGAAACTTGAAGGCACGAACACTCATGATGGGCTCTATTTAAGTAAACTCAAAATATAAGGCTTAGAACTTTATTATTATAAGAGCCCATTATGAGCAGATTTCCTATCGGAATAAAAATTGCATGGAGCAATTTTCTCTACTTCTACTGCGTAAAGTATTACAATAGGGTAATACAAGTTGACACCAAATAAAAATAGGAAAATAGAGCCATATATAAACCAAAGAAAAAGAGCAAAAAAATTTTTTTGCATTCTTTGGCATAATTTTAGTGACACAAAGGAGAGAAAAAGAGTATTTTCTTTGTGATTCTATTTTTTCTTAGTGTGATTTTGATCCTATCAAGGTGCTTTCATCAGGTGCTTTATTCTCCACAATTTCTTTAGGAATTATCTACAATGTAGGTACATTTAGATTGTGAATTTTATATTTAATTCGTGAGCAACATGTGATTAAACATAAACTAGTGATATAAGGTTGGTTATAAGTTAATATGCTTAATTTAATATGGTTAGCACCATATTGATTTTTCTAACAAAACTTGTACAAGAATCAATTTGCATTAAATTTGGATACTTCAGTACCACTAAATGAATGCTCTACACTGAGAATGTCCATAAATTGTGAACTAGGGATGTTGTGGCAGTGTCTCATAATGATGAAAATCCAGAGATGCATCATCAGGTTAATCCAAATTTTATAGCAAGAAAAATTGTTATCATGCAAATAATATTTAAAAATATTATCGTCGAAACTTGGACAACGGGTAATATGATAAATACCTATTTTTGCTAGTCGATTTACCCATTTTGGAATTGGTTTCCCCGTTAACATGTAACAAATGTCTTTGCAGAAATGGTTGCAATTTTTAACTATCAAGTGATATGTATCACCATGGTAGCTTGCAGCATGCTGCTCCATGAAATTTCTGACCTGAATGGGATCTAAGCACGTGGTCCCAATGAATATTGATTTCCTGAACTTGAAGCCCGGACATTGCCGAGGTTCCACCTCAAAAACACCACTCGTAGGATAGTCATGAGCTCCAAATGCATATTCTACACCATGTACTGCAAAACAGATGTTGGGCAATCAGAAAATCTGAACTTGGCTTGAAACTGGAGAGCAATATAAATAAGAAATTTAACAAGGAAGAGCATTAACCCTCTATTTTCCGGAATAACATTTGTGTCGGTTAATCAACATATTAGGAGAACAAATAAATCTAAATCCCTGTTCATTTTATTTGTACTTTGCATGATAAGAAGTAAAAGGATGGAAAAGGTAGGAGGAAACGTGGAAAAAGAAAACTTCCTTGTTCATTTTATTTATACCATGCTTTTATAGGAGGAAAAAGTGGCAGAGAAAAGGTTCTTCATACAGTAAAGTGGGAAAAAAAGGATGAAAAACATGAGGATGCACTTCCACTTGTCCATATAATGTTATCAAAAAGATCTGAGAGAAAAGTAGACAATTTTGTATGACAGTACTGACAATTTCACATAAGTTTACTCTAGCAATAATCACAATCTAGTTCAAATTGGCTATATGGATCATCTTCTTCCATTTTAATTAGTTCACCTACAGAAAGCTTTAGAGCTGCTTAATCCTTTTCTACAACAACCCATGCCATTCTAGGTCTACCCCTCATTTTCTATCATGTTTTCTTTCCTTTAACTTTTCCATCTCTCTTCAAACTTATTGTTGAAGAATAATTCTTTTTTCCCACCTTCCCACTCCTTCCTTTTTCCTTTTTATTAACCCTTCCCAGCCATTATTAATCTTCTCTTGCTCTGAATTAGTTCATATTTTTGAGGCACAGAGTTACAGAGCATGCATGGAAATAGAAGCGTGTAAGCATTACCTTCAACACCAGAGTGAAAGATACCAAGGCCCGCCCAATAGACATAGCCATTCATGGGTGTCAAGTCATACACATTGAGATAAACTGGCGCATGTCCTGGACCACAGTTAGTTGACCGTGGCTTGCGAAACAAAAAGAAGCGGGTGGCTGATTTGCCTTTCAAACGAAGGGGCACAATGGATTTCCATCCTTTCTTTGAACCAAATTTCATATTTCCTTAAGGGGAAGGCCAGAATTCAATTAATTGCTGTCACCAACCTGCAAATGTAGTAAAGTATAAAGAACAAGCCATTAAAGCATGGAATATTTGGGATTTTAAAAAAAAGGAAAAAAGCTATAGAAACAGATTGTCAATGCAACAGCAATTATCATGGAATATGAAAAGTTATGGTATAACTCAATAACTTTTTATCATATTCAGATTTCTTTGGATGGATGAGTGATTCATGGCAAAATTCCTGGGAGAATTTTGTAATTTAAACAATTGATATCTTTTCACTAATCTAATAACTCATATTCAAAGAGAAGAATGACAATGAAGAAATGATGATCAGACTCAAGTGAAACCCTTAAAGGATGCTATTCATGAGAAGCATTCAAGATTAGAGACTCGCATATACTTTGATAAGTGTAAAATTGTGCTCTCTTATCAACTAGCAATCAATCTACAAATTTCTCCTCAAATGATTGTGCCAAAGTAATTTCCACCTCTTGGAATGATGCTGCTGCTTTAAAGGCTTATCTGCATAAATTGCATTTTCCAAGTGAATATCACACAAATTCATGTGTAGTAAGGCAAAGTTATCACAGTACAACAGTAATGTTACCAGTAGGAAAGGATCTTGATTCAAATTGTATCATTGTACATGCATATATTATAGAACACCATATGCCCATTAAGAAATTTATTCCGTCATTAGTAGATTCTTTTGCGCCTTTTTAAGCATAGTTTTTTTTTTTTTTGGTCGATGTTAAGGGTTAATAAGAGAAGTGGACGCTCAGTTGTGAAGCAGATAAGAACTCACCATTGATTATAGTAGACTTCTTTTTCATCCCGATCATACATATAGACCCAATTTACCCCAAAAATTGATAAAAGACAAAATCACGCTAGTATTTTTACAAATCAACAATGTATTTCTCATTAAAGTTGATCTCCAAAAGGTATCAAAAGAGAAACAAAAAAATCAACTATGCTGCCACTCCACTTTAATAATCGTGAGGGGGGGAAAAACCATATCCTGGCATTAGCAATTCCCTCCATCTAATCCCATTTAAAATCAATTTAAAGTTTCAACATCAACAAGAACCCTTTCTACCTTACTGCTTGAGCTAAATAATTTAGAGAAAATTAGTTATTGAAGACCACTGAAATCAGCTGGGGTAGAGAGAGATATGGCAGAGACAAGTCAAAACTTACAGATTCTTAATCTAACTAGTTAAGAGTTGGCAATAAAAAAAGAACTAATGATTAGCCAAAATATAAACAAAACCCCCAAAATAAAGTAGTTTTGTACAAAATTCCCATGAACTCTACGGCTCAATTTAAAGTTTCAACATCAACAAGAACCCTTTCTACCTTACTGCTTGAGCTAAATAATTTAGAGAAAATTAGTTATTGAAGACCACTGAAATCAGCTGGGGTAGAGAGAGATATGGCAGAGACAAGTCAAAACTTAGAGATTCTTAATCTAACTAGTTACAGTTGGCAATAAAAAAAGAACTAATGATTAGCCAAAATATAAACAAAACCCCCAAAATAAAGTAGTTTTGTACAAAATTCCCATGAACTCTACGGTTCAGAAGAAAATAAAAGCAATCCCCTTCAAGCTATGAATGCTAGGAAATTGACGCCGAACTCCACTCAAAAACATAATGAACTAATAGTTGAATCACAGCCTACAATAAATCAGCATACCATAAGAACAGCTAAATATCCAAAGTACTCATTTTCCAAGCATGATCCGATCTTCTCAATATAGGAGCAGCCCCAAAAGAAAAATTTATGAAATTCAGTTTCTTTAAACTCCAAACTTCGACAATTAAGTTCCACATTTTCCATTTAAATACTATAGACAAGCATATTTATCCTCATCATATAATTTGAATTGCAGCAATGCCTTCAAAACACAAAGGAAAAGAATCTCGTTGGATGTTCGAGGAAAACAGTGACAACTTTAGATTTTATAAATGACCGGAATTACCTTAGATCTAGCTGAAGCCATTGGAGTAGAAGCACAAAAAATGTAGTAGATCAAATAGGCACGAGCCAGTAATTAAGAAGAATATAACACTAAAGAATTGTTACATTTTATCTGATAAGTTAAAATCACAAGAACCCAGAAGAGGAAAGGGAAATCCCACAACATCCCATTGCTTCGCAAACTAGTAGGGGAAAAAGAGAAAAGTTTCGTTCTTTTACTTTCTTTTGAATTTCTGAGGAACTAAACAGACCATATAAAGCTAATGAAACTATGAGAATTGGAAAAGCGCAGAATGCAAACAGGAAAAGAAGCCAGAGAGAGCATTTGAAAAAAAAAATAAAAACTTAAAGAACAAAAAGAAAAGAAAAGAAAAGAAAAGCAGGGTAGAAGAACTCACAAATTTAGAAAGAGTAGCAGCCATTAGAGCCCATGAAGCGATATTCAAAAGAATCACCAAGTTGAAAGCAATAATACCAGCTAAAATAATTTAAAAAAAAATTAACAAAGGGGGCCTAGTTGATTCTGAAGCACTCACTCATCTCTGGTAGAAAAGAACAAAGGAGAAAAATTTAGAGAGGAAAAGCCCAAGGGCAAATTGAAACTCCCTGGGAGTGTCAGTCTGGGTCTAAGCTTGCAACACTAAATTTTAACTTTTGAGTGCTAAATCACAGGGGAAGACATCCTTTCAGCTGTGGAGATAGAAATGGGATTTTCAAATAAAGAAAAGAGATATTATTCTGAGGATGACGACATTTCCAGCCTTTGTAGGCGTGCCACTGTGTCATGTCCTGATTGTCCTCTTTCTTTTCTTATCTTTTTTTTTTTTAATTATAATTTAATTTAATTATTTTTAATTTCAAATAAGTATAATTTAGATTTCTCACATTCCATTTTATTAACAAAAATCTAAATTAAATACATTTTTATTATTAAAAAATAAGATAATTAAAATAATTTTAGTTTCTAATTTATACCTAAAGATTATTTGATTAATAGAATAAAATATAAAAATTGTAATCATTTTAAATTAATAATAAATAAATTAATTATAATTTTTAATAAATTACATTAAAGAGATGAGATACATCATCCCATTAACACAAAGAAAAGAGAAGGCAATTGGGCACATGGATGGATTATGAAAGTTCTAAGCAAGCAGCAAGCAATTACTGTATCCTACGTTTCCAAAGGATTGAGCAGATCTCTCTATTTTATACTTTTATTGCTGTGCTGTTCTGCTTCTTTTTTAATAAGTCAACGTGATCATATCATGTGTATCTTCTCTTATTTTATTTATTAATTTTGAAGTATAACATTGCTGGTTTTCTACGTACAGAGACACAGCTGGCTGTGATTGGTGGCCCCACCGCTTCATGTACGTCTTTTAAAGAATATTTAATTTCAATACGTAAAAATTAATTATAAATATTTTAATTATGAATAGAAAATCATACTATATATATATATACTCAACATAGAGGACAGAATCTATTTTCAATTTTTACAAATTCGAAGTTTAATCATACAATTGGGAAGTGGGTCCTACTTTTGTCTGATTGGCAAGTGTCTGAGGCCCAGACAAAGCAACGTGGGAGCTGGAACCTCTGTAAATATTAGGTGCCCCGTCCCGTGTACCCGGACTTTTGTGATGCTGGTGGTGCCGCTATAAAACGACGATTTCCGTCCCAATGACCTTATAAAACGACGAGCGCGTTATTCGCACAAAAGCTGTTTAGTTGCTTACTATTACTTATTGCTGCGCACCCGACTGTACTTCTCTCCCACGCTCCACCTAAAATCACTTTCTGGGACCCATCACTGCACTGAATTCTCTTTTTTAAAAATAAAAAAACTGGAAATGTTAAAAAAATAAAAAGAACTTGTAATGGCATAAATTACAGAGAAATGAGAAGTTTCAAATTAGCGATGGGTTTTCACGGTGACGTAGCTTTGTTAAACAAAAACAAAGACAGTAAAATTGATTTTCATCAACAATTAAAATAAACCTTAATTAGCAATGAATTTAATTCAATAATATCAAAATATTCTTTGTTTAATAGTGTAAAACCTTGAGTTGGATTTTCTCAAATGAAAAAATCCTTACCTTTTTATACTTTTTATGTCGATTCAAACGCAGGAACGTCTTTCAATTGATTACCAGTGAGCACTAATGAAACCCACTTACTGATTGATCATTATTCATGCCTTTGCCATTTTGCCAGATTTCAAATTTTAAGACTCTGTACTTCTCAGTAGAGCAAGAGGATTTATAATATTAATGTTTATGATACATTAACAAGGCATTTAAAAAAAAAAAAAAATCCTAGCTTGGCATCTTCAGTGCACTACAGAAACCAAGCAGGTATGTCCAATACATAGTAGCACATCACTAAATACCTACGCATAGCACATCACTAAATACCTATGCATATTCCAAAATGTAGTTTTCTTACAAGCGTATTGTATGTATCATATTATCATGTGTTTTTCTATGAAAACAAACATCTATTCATACTTGAGAGTTGAGAGCTCCCTGGTCACACTGAACCGAGTGAGTTGAAATGGGTCCATGCTTCCTGCGCAAGAGTAATTAACCTTTATTAATTATATTCCAACTTTGCGATCAATTAACCATTACCAAACTGTTGCCAAAGATTAATTGGTCTAATAAACCTGGTTCAGCTTTTTTATTATCTGGAGGGAAATAAACAAATATATATTACCTGAAAAATTTCAAAAACTTTTTCTGCTGTGTATTTTTGATGTGATGTGGCCCCTTTCTGCTGTAGTTTATCTGGGTGTAGACTGAGTAAGGCCTTCTGGTATGATCTTTTCACTGCATTCCCTTCAATTATGTCAACAAGAGGCACAGGCTTTCACCCGCTTTCAGGCCAACGAACCTGCGTGTGTAATCAATGTCAATTTTAAAGGGCTAAATGTTAGTAGCATGTACATGTAGGGAGTTATCCTTGCAGGTGAGGTTTATTCAATTAGTCATTGCCTGAAAATATGGCTTAAAACATGATAAAATACAGTAGGAAAAAACGGATCTACCGAAAACAGTAATGCACTTCTAAATTGAAATTTTATCTTTCAAGTGAACAACTGTTGGATATTAAACTTGCGTTTCAGCTATCCCATGAACTGTCATTTTGAAGGGGTTATACTGATCCAAATTTGGTGAATAATGACTATTTGGAAAGCTATGCCGTTCTAGTTTATCATGGATCAAACTGCTCATCAATTGGAGCTCTCCAGGAGTTATGATTAGAGTATTAAAGGCTGCCAGTTTATCTGAGAAACTGAAAATGCTAAATGATTTTTTCTTTTAAGTTAAAACTTTATCGTTTTATGAGTTTCACTTCTTGTTATTAATTTGGAAGCTTCATTTGGTGTTATTAATTGGAGCATAGAGTTATATTTTGAGCACTGTAAGTATCCATGTAAGCAAAGATAAATGTATCAAGTCATTTAAGGGAGTTCAGTATGAGACTTGTGTGCTCTTTCTTCCTACTTCTCGTGTAAGTGTGTGTGGGAAGTGCTCATCAGCTTCTAACAACAGCTAACTCACATATTGTAAAGTTGAGAGCAGGGAACGGATGTTCCCTTCCTTTCCATTTGAACACTTCCGAATTTTAGCATTAATGACCAGCAATAAATGAGCTCCAGTTAGCATTTCCTGCCATAACCAAAGAATTGATAGGCATGCATTGGTGTATATTCCACATTACTTGGATATCTTCTCTGTCATCACCAGCTTGTGGCAGTTCATCTTCATCCTGAGGTAATTCTTGAATCTGCTCATAAGCCAAATTTAAATTAGTTTGTTAGAAGCTGCAACATAGTAATAGCTTATAAAGGAGTTAACAGAATGCCTGCACCCATTGCAGACACAGAAAGATGAGGTTTAATTTATCTTTGCAACGGTAAAGTTGAGATTTAAAAAAAAAAAATTCCCCTAAGAAGTGAATGTACAATTGCAAAGTGAAAATAGACATGATTGCACATCAGGATATTCCCTTGGGAGGAATCATCTGGATCTCCTGCTATTGCTTCTGAGCTGACAACCACACTTCAATCTATTACATATCCTATCCTTGAACAGCTACAAATACTGTATGTGGCAAAACTTAAACAAGGGAATATAGTACTATAAAGCAATCCATTGTAGTGACAAAGGTTGATGTGATTCTAGGGTATTGTTTGAATCACATTACCACTTGACTGCACATGGTAAAAGAAGCCTTTTCTTTTTCTTTTTTTTTTTTCATTAGACTTCATTTGGATTTGAATTCGAGGCCTCATAGGCCTAGAGATTCTAGTACCACTAAATCAAAGTTCATTGATAAAGGAAGCCTATTTTAGCCAACTTTCAAAGTAATTAAAATATAATGAATCAGATAAAAGTGAAATACGTTCATGCTTCTTCACTTTCTTTGCTCTAGTAGATATTAGAAGGTCCAGGACAATCATTTATGGAGCCCTAATCCAACATTATCCACTCAACATCCAGCTACTAGAAATGACCTAAATCTGATCATGCATGACATCATTTTATCATAACTAATTCTTACTACATATTTAGTCAGGCAACACCAATCATCTGACCGAAAATTTACTCCGACGTACCTGCAGATGCTGACCTTCCCTCATGTCCAGAAGAAATATCTGTGGACTTGTGGTTGTTGGTCATTGTCTCAGAATGTTGGTTCTCTAACTGCTTAAGGAACTCATCCACCTGAAACGCTATGACATTCATTCAGAATTTTTCCGGAAATTTTTGGTATTCAGAATATTTTTTTATTGTATGAATTGTTAATGTGAGGGCAATCAAAACAAAAATCTCCTAAAGCTGGGTGCCACGATTGAAGCATCTGGTGTATTGTTCTTGTTCACATAGGGCAAATGCACTTCCTCATATACTTTAGTTGAGTTAACACTTGCATCATCCTCTGTCTTGAATTTGACTCTCTCATTCCATCTAGAGCTTTGAGTTTGAGAGTCCACGTTGAATTGGGGTTTGTTTGAAGCTTCCTGGTTGAAAATTTTAACAAATTCCTTGACCTTTCCCCTAATTCGATTCTTTGCAAGGCTGTCTCCTGATTTTGTGGGTGAACCTTGCAAGATGGATTTATCCATTTCTACATTATTCAATATAGTTCCTTTTCCATCTTGTTTGTTTGCTTTCTCACTAACGTCAAATACTGCTGCTGATTTTTTGATGCTTTTCATCTTGCTTTCCTCTAACTCATTTTCTATAGTTATCTCATCAGTGCCTGCATAAGTAATAAATCTAAAATTTGAGACTTTAAATGAGAAGCAATGCTCTTGATCTAGAACATGATTGGTCTTTTTCAAAATAATTACCTATCAACGGAGAACTTAGTGTTTTTAACTCAGACTTGGGAGCTTCTCTATTGATGGAATTTTAGCTTAGCCAAACTTAACTAAGAAAGAGAGCATATTAGGAACAAAAGAAAATGGGAGAAGGTTATTCTTTTTATTGAATAATGATCTGCTTAAATACATGAGTTTGCAACTAAAAGCCAGAAATAAAAACAACAAACTTCCTAAACTTTAGCTACTAACTTTAACAGATAGTAAATAATAGAAATCAAAATAAATCTCCTCAAAACTTGGTCAAAGAGCATATGTTGCACTGAATATCAGTTGCAGCACTTACAACCTGATCTTAAATACACTTGGCATTCAAACCTGAGCCTGCAGCCTTAGTTTCACATATGCAGCCACCTTTGCTAGCTATGTCAGCATCCATATCAGCAACCCTGCAACTACTGTTGCACACATTCAATACTCCTCCTTGCATCAGTGGGTGGAGATTCCAAGTTTCTCTCTTAGAAACTCAAACCTGCTTCTAAGAAGAGCTTTAGTGAAGATATTTGCTAGCTGGTTTTCAGTCTTGCAATACTTCAAGCACACTACACCATCCTTTTGAACATCTCTGAGAAAGAACAATTTTATACTGAAATGCCTTGTTTGTCCATGAAAAACTGGATTGTTGGAAATGGCTATAGCTGCCTGATTATCCACAAAGACTTTTGTGCTTTCCTTCTGTTCCATATGCAAATCAGCCAATAATTTTCTGAGCCACAAAGCTTGATTCACTACTGCTGTAGCAGCAATGAACTCTGCTTCAGCAGTTGATTGAGCCACTATCTCCTGCTTTTTTGAACTCCATGAAAATACTCCTGAGCCAAGTGTGAAGCAATACCCTGAAGAACTTTTCATATCATCATAGGAACCAGCCCAGTCACTATCCGAGAAACCAAGAAACTGAAAATCCTGGCTTTGTTGAAACAAAATTCCATGATCAAATGTTCCTTTGACATATCTAAGCACGCGTTTAGCAGCTTTAAGATGCAATTCACTAGCACAATGTAAGAATCTGGATAGAATTCTCACAGCATATAGTATGTCAGGTCTTGTTGTTGTGAGATACATCAAGCAGCCAATAAGACTTCTGTAGTTAATCTCCTCCACTTTCTCAGTTCCATCTTCCTTGTAAAACTTCTCCTTTTGATTTATAGGAGTGCTCATTGGCTTACACTCCTCCATCTGAAATTTCTTTAGGATCTCCTTAGCATACTTCTTTTGGCATATGAAAATACCTTGCTGATTTTGTTTGATCTCCATGCCAAGAAAGAATGCCATAGCTCCCAAGTCTGACATCTCAAACGCCCTTGTCATTTCTTTCTTGAATTGCTCAATAAGTGTTGCATTGCTTCCTGTCACTAAAAGATCATCTACATAAAGTGAGACAATCACAATATTTTTATCAGCATGCTTAACATACAAAGTGGACTCACTCAAACTCTTCATAAAGCCTAGGTCCAGCCAGTGTTGATCAATTCTGTTGTACCAAGCCCTTGGAGCTTGTTTCAATCCATATAGAGCTTTCTTAAGAAGATAAACTTTGTTCTCTTGACCCTTTACAATAAATCCCTCCGGTTGTTCAACAAAAATCTCCTCTTGTAGATATCCATTGAGAAAAGCTAATTTAACATCAAGTTGAAATACCTTCCACCTATTTTGAGCAGCCAATGCTAGCAGCAACCTGATAGTGTCCAATCTTGCTACAGGAGCAAAAATTTATGAGTAATCTACACCGAACACTTGAGCATAGCCTTTCACCACTAGCCTTGCCTTGTTAATTGAGCCATCTGCATTCAGCTTGGTTCTGAACATCCATTTGACACCAATGACTTTTTTGTGCTCAGGTCTATCAACCAGCTCCCATGTCTGATTTTTCTCAATCATTCTCAACTCCTCCTGCATTGCAACCATCCATCTTGGATCATTTTCAGCCTCTTCATATCCTGCTAGTTCAAGAATAGCAACACTGAATCTTTGATAAACATCATAGAGCAATCTAGTGCCTCTTACAGGAGGGTCATCAATTAATTCATCCTGGTTTTGTATAGGATCAGCAATCAGTTTCTTTTCTGTAGTATTCCAGTTCCATTGCTCATTCTCCATGAAGTGCACATCCCTGCTTATGAGAATTTTCCTTGTGTGAGGTTGGAAAACTCTGTAAGCCTTAGATATTGAGCTATATCCCACAAAGATGCCAGGCTCAGCTTTCTTATCAAACTTATCTCTTTTAATCTGTGCCACATGAGTAAACCACAAGCATCCATTTGCAAAGAGAGCTTGTAACCATACTAGGCCTTAAAAGGAGTCTTCCCATTCACTGCTTTGGTGGGAAGTCTGTTTAATAGAAATACTACAGTGTTTGCAGCCTCTGCCCAATACTCCTTAGGCAATCCTTTTTCATAGAGCATGCACCGGACCATTTCCACAATTATTCTGTTCTTCCTTTCACTCACTCCATTTTGTTGTGGAGTGTATGGATCAGTGAGTTGATGCTCAATGCCTGCTTCATCACAGAATAAGTTAAATTGTTCTGAAGTATATTCTTTGCCATTGTCAGACCTTAGAACTTGAATCTTGCAGCCACTTTGGTTCTCAATCCACTGCTTGAATTTCAAAAAAACTCCTGCAACTTCTGACTTAAACCTGAGAAAATAAATCCAACACATTCTGGTGAAGTCATTAATGAAAACTATGTAATATTTACTCCTTTTGAGTGAAGGAGTTCTCTGAGGTCCAGCCAGATCAGTGTGGATGAGTTGCAGCTTCTCAGTTGCTCTCCAAGTTGACTGTGAGAAGGGTAATCTTGCTTGCTTGCCAAATTGACAAGCCTTGCAATTTGGCACATCAGCTTCCAAATGTGGGAATCCCTAAACCAGCTGATTCCTTTGCACAGACAAGACTGCTGCATGATGAAAATGACCTAGTCTTTTGTGCCAGGTCTCTGTGTTGCTCATAGCAATAGGATAAGCTGCTTGTTCCTCCTTCATTGGATCTAGTGAGAAGCTTTTGCCTCTCATTTTGATTCTGAAGACTTCCTTATCATTGGCATCCTTGATTAGACATTGCTTATCTTCAAAGATGACTTTAAATCCCTTATCAAGTAACTGTCCCACACTTAGCAAGTTTTGGTCAATATCAGGTACAAACAAAACATCAGTAATTAATTTTGTACCTGTGTAACTTTCAATGGCTACAGTTCCCTTTCCTTTGATAATAATGTGCTCACCATTGCCAATTCTGACTTTTGATACCTCTGATCTATCTAGCTCTTTGAAAAGCTCTTGATCATAGGTCATGTGATTGGTACAACCACTATCCACTAGCCAACATTCACTTGAGCTGCTGCTTGCAAAACAAGTTGCTACAAACAACTGCTCTTCCTCCTCCTGCTGGTCTGTAACTTGAGCCTCATTCCTCTGCTGAAAATTGCTTTTGCAGATTCTCTCATAATGCCCCAACTTGTTGCACTTATCACACTTAACATAAAGTCTTCTCCAACACTTAAAAGGTGGATGACCCTTTTTGCCACAGTGTCTGCAAGGAGGAAATTCTTTGTTGTTTCCTCCACTACTGTTGCTGGTGTTAGCAGTTGCTTCTGGTGTGCTAGAATTCTTCTTTTTATTTTTCTTGATTTGCAATTTAGCTTGCAATGCACCCTCCACAGAACCTTCAGCCCTCATTATTCTTCTTTGTTCTTGGGCCTGCAAAGCATTTAGAAGTTCTGCCAAGCTGAT
This sequence comes from Hevea brasiliensis, assembly GCF_030052815.1. Taxonomy (NCBI): domain Eukaryota; kingdom Viridiplantae; phylum Streptophyta; class Magnoliopsida; order Malpighiales; family Euphorbiaceae; genus Hevea; species Hevea brasiliensis. The sequence continues at coordinate 3,003,341 of NC_079504.1, read as the reverse complement.
TCTTGACAGATCTTTAGCATTCTCCAAGGAAGAAATGGTAGCTTCAAATCTTTCAGGGATAGTTACTAGTATTTTCTGAACTATTCTTGAATCAGAAAATTCAGAACCAAGTAATCTTACCTTGTTGACAATGCTAAGAAGCTTATCAGCATATTCTTTAATTGTCTCTGACTCTTTCATTTTCTGCATCTCAAATTCTCTGACTAGGTTCAGCACTTGCATTCCCTTAATCCTCTCATCTCCTTCATATTCATTCTTGAGGAAATTCTAGATTTCAAATGCTGATTTCATTGTCATAATTCTGGTGAAAATTGTTGATCAGACAGAAACAAATAAAGAAGCTCTTGCCTTTGACTTTCTTGCTTTCCTTTCCTTATGATTTCTAAGTTGTGCCAATGTTGGATTGTCTGGTAATGGAAGAACTTCGTAGTCTTCCTCAACAGCTTCCCAAAGATCATTTGCCTCTAGGTATGCCTCCATTCTGACTGCCCAGACATGATAATTGTCACCATTAAACACTGGTGGTGCTAGTGCTGTGAATAGCATTTCAAAATCCATTTATTTAATGGATAGAAGCAAGATGTTTAGGCCTTTTTGGTGAGGTTCACTCGGTTTACTCACAAGTACCTTTAAGAGGACAGCTCTGATGCCAATTTGATGGAATTTTAGCTTAGCTAAACTTAACTAAGAAAGAGAGCATATTAGGAACAAAAGAAAATGGGAGAAGGTTATTCTTTTTATTGAATAATGATATGCTTAAACACATGAGTTTGCAACTAAAAACCAGAAATAAAAGCAACAAACTTCCTAAACTTTAGCTACTAACTTTAACAGCTAGTAAATAACAGAAAATCAAAATAAATCTCCTAAAAACTTGGTCAAAGAGCATATGTTGCATTGAATATCAATTGCAGCACTTACAACCTGATCTTAAAGACCCTTGGCATTCAAACCTGAGCCTACAGCCTTAGTTTCACATATGCAACCACCTCTGCTAGCCATGTCACCATCCATATCAGCAACCCTGCAGCTACCGATGCACACATTCAATATCTATTTGAATTCTGAAAGATAACATTACCGGGACCATCTTCATGATGAGTGCTTGGGATTTCAGGTCCACATTTAGGAAGAATTGCCTCTTCAAAAGTCTGCCCTTGTTCTATGCCACTATGGGTGCTTATATTGAAAAGATAACCATTCTCTTTCTTATCAAGTTCAATCTCAGAGAGCTTAGCATCTTATGATACGCTAATATTGAATGAGGGGCAATCAATATCCTGTGGAGTCACTGTTGGTAATTCCTTTTCCATACCTTCAGATGCCATCCGTCCAGACGCACTTGAGCACCTCTCAAATTTAAACTTCACTTTCCATTTTGGACCATTTCCTCCTCCAACAGGCAATGCTAGGGGTACCCCTTTGCTTGCCCATTTGTAAATAGAGAACTGAAACTGGTCGCTAATCGTTGGAACTTTAGAACGATTTGAATCCAATTTCAAATCATTGCCTTTGTTCTTTTCATCAGGTTTGACAAAGTTTGGTAACTCTTCACTGCCAAGAGATTGCTCATGCAATAAAGGGCTATGGAAATAAACATCATTTCTTGACTACTCCTCAACTTGATTTGCTAGGCTTGAAATCTAGACAGAGGAGAATATGAATAAAGGCTTACACCATCTGAAGTACCATCCTTATTTCTGTGATGATTACGGGCACTGGATCCAAAAGTTGGCAAGTCAGATCCTTTAATCAGTTTGGCAGAGAGGCTGCAAAAGTTAGCAGCATGTAGTTGATATATGCCTTTTGAGAATTCAAACAAATATTCAGCTAGTAAGATCCTTACACACCCATACACAAGTAAATGCGTAGTTTTATCCAACTACTTAAAAGGAAATTGAATACAATTTGGTAATCAGGAAATAGTATATAAATAGTTTGCTCCATAAGAGAATTAATTAGTCTTAATCAGGTGAAGTAAGCTACAAGCTCTAAGATGAAGTGATGAGCAAACAGTGTGTAGAAGTAAATCCAAAACCTGAATTGTGCAGGCAGCGATGAACTAGTGAAGGGCTCAGCCCTTAGTGGCATAGGAAGAACAGGGCTTAGACTCTCGAACCTAGAGTGGAAGGAATGGATCTCGATCGTTCTTCCATGAAGAAGAAGTAAAAGACTCCTTGACTTTAAAAACATCATCAAAGAAGTCTTCCCTTGGATATCGCCTTCTAATAACACCTTCCTCTCTAAAGACCGGCTTCTAGCTCAGACCAGATCACCGGGGCCGATATGAACTTGTTTCCTCATCACTCCTTAACGCTTGTGAATCTATACTTTCACTAAAGCTGCATCGCACCTCCTAAATCAAGGATCACCTTGGAGGGCCACCAAACACATCGTTGAAATCAATATCTGATGAGTTTCTACAAGGGCTCTTTGGAGAAGAAATTGGATGGTTCATAAAGGATGTTTGAGGGCTATAACCCAAAAGAACGCTCTCTTCGTGATAAAACCTCTTCATTTTTACTAGTACCTTTAAAAAGAAAATTTGGCGGGAAATCTCTTTGCAGCCAAGTGATTGTGGAATAACAGAAAAGAGCTAATGAGTATTGGTTGTTGCAGCAAAAATAGCAGAGATTTGGGATTTGAGAATCTGAATAGTTAAAACTTGGAGGCTTTGCGGAGGAGGCGGATGATGTGCACTTCGAAATTGTGTAAACCAGAAAGAAATAAAGTAAACACACAAAACCAACAATATTTATATGGTTCACCTTCAACATAGGGTTAGATCAACTAGCATGTCATCTTTCACTATTATTAATAAATAAATCATATCAATTACAAGTTTAAAATATACTACTCACCATCCCAATTACACCCAAGAACCTATACTATACTATATAAGTGCTCATAGTAAATATATTAATTAGTCTCTTTCAGCAAGATATTACGTGGTTTACCCTCTATATAGGGCTACATCTATTGGCATATCATCTTTCACTATTATTAATAAATAAATCATAATAATTACAAGTTCAAACTATACTACCCTTCATCCCAATTACACCCAAGATAACCCATACTACATAAGTGCTCATAGTAAATATATTAATTAGTCATTCTCAGCAATATATACCACAAAAGGTGTCTTCAACTATATGGGTAAGAGCTCTATCACCAATGGATAATAATTACTCTCTCTTAAATTCTATGCCCTTTACCTTAAACAGATACCTCTTTTCTTTCATGGGACTGCAATGGGCAGGAACCCCTCATTAATAGACAGACCCAAATCCTCAGCAATTGGTAAAGTTTCTCTCTATAATTGGCAACAGCCTCACGCTATGAGTCGAAAGTCAAATAAAATTTTTTATTATTCTCAGTGTTAATTTCTTCAATCATAATTTGATTAGGAGTCTAAATAACACCAAAATAAGAGTTCTACTTTATATAAAAATATTTCTCTCAACTCAAATTATAAAAAAAGTCTCTCTAAATTTCACTAGAATTTTGAATCACAATTCTAACGAGGGGTGGAGGAGAGTACAAACAATTGTGAAGATTTTGAAAGAGAAAATACAGAAGGTGGGGTTAAGGTTGGTGTGGCTGAGTGGGATTGGAAGCCACCCTAGTAGAGAAGGCAACGGGTAGGGGACCCGCGAAAATCACCCTACCCGAACCTGAATCCGATTAATATTCTCAACTACCCAAATCCGTCCCAAATCCGATTAAAATTTATTGTCAACTATCCGAACCCGTCCAAAACTCGATTGTTATTATCCGAAAAATATCCGAACTCGTTTAATTTTATATATTTAATTAATAATCTATATAAAAAATTATTTTTATTAATAATTTATATTTTAAAATTTTAATAATTTCATAAAATATTTTAATTTTATTTTATATAAAATAAAATATATAAAAATTTATAAATATTATTAAAAATATATATATTTTATATTTAATTAAATATTTATATAAACGGGTTCGAATAACGGATATCCAATATATAAAACTTGAACTCGATCCGAACCCGATACGGATATTAAATTTTAAACCTGAATCCGTCTTAAATACAACTATATACTACTCAAACTCATTTTATTAGGGTTCGATCGGATCGAGTATCAGTAAAAATCTGACCCGTTGCCATCCTTACAACCAAGAGAGGATTTCTTTAGGCGTTGTGTGGACAATGGTTAAGGGGAAGAAAATTCCAAAAGAAAATTCTATTGGCGACCGTTAACTTGTGATACCAAGTTCGTTTTGGGTCAGTTTCCTACAAGCTCACCTAGGTTGACAGCCTGCGACTGCCGTGAAATGACCGCAAGTTTTGGACACAACATATGCTTTTTCACAAACCTTGCTCTCCTACCGTCCACGTAAATTAGTAGCAAAAACAAAACCAAAATTAAAAATGTACATGTTCCTAGAACTTTGATCTCCTTTCCCAATAAAACAAAATTTGTCTAATAATATAAGCACCCAGGACGGTTGGCAATAAATAAGTATAGAGGAAGCAACCCTCCGTAAATACATGAATTATGGCCCTACGTTTAGTACTTATTACATATGTCCAGTTGAAGATAGAAACGTGGAGAGTGTAGTCTTAAACCGAATTGTAGGGGATCCATTCTCCCTGACTTCAATTTCGACAATTCTAATGTAAAGGCAGTTTCAGCTTCCATTTAATTCTGATTCAATCAAAATTAAAATAATTCAATGGTCCATTGGAAAAAAAAAAAAAAAAAGGTTTAAACCTGATTGGACTGCTATTTCACGGTTCAAGGAGAAGCAACTGAGATCTGTCCTCCCCTAGGACAGTACCAACCCGGTTAGGACTCATCAGCCATTGATCGACTCCAGTAATAGATTTAACCAAACTGATTCCAGCCTGGTTCTTGGCCCAACCTGGATCATGGCCGGGTCTAGTACCAGTCACAAATTCCAATCTTTGGATGTGAGCTCCATAACGTAGCATATCCATCATGCTAAAAAAAAATTGAGGGATGATTCATGCAATTCTCTGTCACACATGGTTGGTCAAAGACTGATTCAAAAGCCCGTCAAGAACAACTTCAAAAATATAAACTATCAGCACAACTTTTCAAAGCCTTATTGGCCTTTAAAGGCTCTGCAGACTTCTGCTGATAGTTTATATTCTTAAATTTGTTCTTGGACGGCTTTTGAATCAGCCTTGACCAGCCCTGTAAGACCAGGAACTGCATAGATGGCTCGTAGGGCTCGCCGATATGATTCTGAAGACAAAACATTGATGAAAATGTTGGTGCTCAAGATATACCAAAAACAAGTCAATGGGGATAACTGAACAAAACAAAACTTTCAAGTTGCAGAACCAATCTGAAAGAGAACACAAGGGAAAATTCATCACACATTGTTCTTCAAAGGTAAAATCAAATTAACCACTTGTATCTTGTGAATTATAACAAGAAGTGATATGATGAGCCCATCTGCGGGCCAAACCTAATTCTCCTGTAATCTTTTGTAGTTATATTCCTACCAGTCAGATCCTTCAGGGAAAGGCTCCAATGCATCGTGCTTTCCATTAACATAGAATTCTACAACAGCTTTCATTCTTGGAAGTTTATCTGGGTGGTAGTTTACATGAACAATTACTGGCTTCAACTTCTTTAGCCTAGCATCTTTCCTCACAGTCTTGAAAAGGACCTTACTGTTCATAAATAGATAGAAATCCATAGTTCTCTTGGCAGCATGAAGCCCATCATACCCAGGATGTGAAGGGAAAAAGAACTCCTCGTTGAACACTGCTTGGTCCCATGAGTTACGCTGCTGAGACAAACGATCAGCCACACGATCCAAAAGCTCAATTGAAGGAATTGTAGGCCTTATATAAAAGAAACCAGAGTTATAAACCCATATCCTCATTGTATGAGCATAACGAGCCCAACCCATGGCAGGTTCATCAAAGACATCGTTATATCCATAAGCCGTCATATTATTGTGACCATCGGTCATAGATTCAACATCTGAATCCCTATAAAGATAATCAAATGGGTTCTGTAGGTATACTATATCAATATCTGAAAGAAGAACGCTGTAGCCCAACTGCAAAAATTCCCTCAGAATGCGGAACTTTAATCCAGAGACAGCATGGTTGCCTCCTGTTCTTGCAACTGAATCAATACCTTTATCAGGATCTCTCTTGTATACAGGAACATTATTTGACTTGCAGAATTCTACAATATGGTCATCTAATGCTACAACAAGGTAATTGGGTATGCCAACTCTCTTGATATTAGTGAACCAGACCTCTAACATGCTTTGCACATTTGAATTTGCAAGCGCAACTATTAGCTCCCTCCCAACCGCAACATCCTCCAAGATTTTTGCCAACCTTGGATTCACAGATGGATCAGGAACAACAGTTGGGTTAGTTCTCAAACCCTTCACAGTACCAGGAGGCCCAGCTTTCTGCTGTTTACCCAACACCAAAACCTGCTTCTGTGCATGATCTTGTCCTTGTTCAGCCAGCCGCAGCTGTTCACTTAGCTCCCTTACTTGCTTCTTCAACTCAGCATTTTTCTCTGATAGTGAGACAATATCTGATTTAAGCATTTTAATTCGTTCCGCTGATTCACATGGAGGCGAGTCAATCTAGCAAATAAGCAGAGGGAAAATGACACATGTAAGCATCCCAACAATTATGGCATCAGCAAGTAATTCAAACTATAGTTCCCAATGAGACAAAATTAACTCAGAATAGCAAATTAAGCATCCCATGACAATAAAATGAATCAATTTTTTTTTTAAATATTCAATTACAATCTAGAAATCCAAGTTCAAACCAACAATTATAATTATCTGATATCGCTCCCACTGAGCCACAGCAAGCAGCAAGAAAACTACGAATTGAACAAGGGGTGGCATAGCTCAGTAGGAGCTACCATCACAACTAAATTAATACCGCAGGGATGGCTTCACGTTGATTCAATTCCCATCTACAAATTTATCTACTTCAATTGGTGAAGTTTATGAATTCCTCTTTCTCATACACTCACAAATTTAAGTATAGCAATCGATGAAATTAAAGCTCAGTTTCTTTTATATCACTGAATTACTAAAAATAAACTCAGTTCTAGCTCGCAAAGTAACAAGCCCCCGTCAACGGCACTCAAAGTCAACTCTTTCAAGTTCACAAGTTTAACACAAACACACAAAAAAAAAAAAAAAAAAAAAAAAAAAGACCAATTAGAGATTACATAAACACAAAATTAAGCTTAATTCCTTTAACAACAGCAGTACACAGCACCAAAGAGGCAAAGACAGAAAAAATAAGTAAACAAAATAAAAGTGGGAAACAGAGAGCGGCGGGAGCATTTTTGAAGTATTAAAAGGCGAAAAGATCCAAACCTGGAGATTGGATTTAGCAATTCGATGGCTCGAGGCAGTCGAATCGGAGCTAAAGAATCCATGAGGATACAAAAAAGCAAAGACGCATCCGAGAAGAACTCCGATCACGATGGCTATTGCGATTCGAGATCCGCGAAGTGATTGACCCTTTTCTTTACGACCCAAGCCCGCCATGGGTTTTCTCTATCTGGGTATATAATGCACTCGCAGAGCGAAAGAAACTTGCTGTAATTGCATCAATGGATTGATCTGCTTGAAAATTCAAAGTTAACTCCTTTAACACAAACTACATTCTACATATCATGTCCTTCCTTTTACTGTTTCATGAGGAAAATTAGTTGTTTCCACGAATCCAAAGAATAGACTTCGCGTAGAACAGTTATATTAAAAAAATCAAGTGGACAGCGGAGAATAAGATCACGTGTGTCTGACTAGGTGTCTCGCGGATTACCTACCATAGAGACATGAAATATTACCCATACGATGGCAAGACTCTTTGAGTTGTTTTATACTCAGTTGATGATCCAACGGATAGTAGCCCAGATGGTATGGCATCGCTAGTCGTGACTGTCGGTCCAGTCAGAAAGAGGTTCCGGTTGATTAATTCAAGGATAATTGGATGAAGCGCAGGCTTTGGTCTCAATCTCGCTTTCTATGTTAATTATTAATTTTTTTATATAAAAATAGAGAAATATATCATTAATTAAAAATAAAATATAAAAGAAAAAAATACAAATATAGCAATATTATATTTTTGTCAATATAAAACTAACTACTCATAAAATATTATAAAGAATTTAAAAAATTAAATAGTTTTGATAAAATATATAAATTGATTAATAAACATATTATGTACTTCACTCTTTAATTTTATGACTTTATTCAAATTCTATTAAATAACCTTTAAATTTAAGTATTATTTTTTAAAAAAATAAAATATATTAAAAATTCTAAAAAAAATATATTCAAAATATACAGCAATGATGATACGAAAATTTATTCACTCAAATACCTTAGAAGATATATCCAAAATCTGTTTTAAATGGGTACAGAACAAACAGACTGACTTGTTGGTTATTTTGCATTATTCGTCGCTAAAATTTATCCTGACTTCAGTTTCGTACTCCTAACTGCAATAGTTGGGCAATTGGCTGCGGTCTTAACTTATCACTGGACCTGGCATTTTTTTTTTTTTTTGTCTGACATGTTATTGAAAGACCTACGAAGAAGCCAGAGAAGGTACAAAAGAGACTTACTCTAATGGGTTACACAACAAAGAAACATCAAGCAAGATCTTCCGAGCTAGTAAATGGGCTGCTGAATTACAAACTCTACTCACACGATGGATCCTAAGTTTCTGAAAGCATTACAAAAAACTGAGATGTCCATCATGATACCTTCTATCTTGCTCAAATTCAACTCCCCATTTGCTTGGTTGAGATCCGTTAAACTTGACAGTGATACCAGAGTCTGAACTTATTAATCCTATCGAAAGGTGGCTAGAGGCTTCATGATGTGCACTAGTAAGAGTTCTCATTGTTCTTTTCAAGACTTGATTGATGCGGCAGTTGGATGAGAATACCATTCCAAAATGACAGAACAAGTGAAATTTTTATGTAAGGTTTGGGTAGTTGAAAATGAAAATAGATAGATCATGACTTCTGAAAATTAAATTTGGTTGCTAAATCTGTATAATAATTTTATTTTTAAAGTAACTTTAAGCTTATTATGAAAAAGAGTAGTTCGTTTGTAGCACAATCTTAAATATTTCACTAAATTATATTTAATTATTTCAAAAATAAAAGTGAGAAAAGAAATTTATCAAATAGCAGAAATTCATCATTTTATATTCAATAACCAAGCTTAAATTTACTAAAAACCACAATAACATAAAATAAAACAAATAAACCTAGCTCCAATGATATTTACTTAGAAAAGACCAAATGTACATATAATTTTCATAAATCAACGCGGCAACGTTTGTTTAATGAATTCAATTCATTTTCTTTTAGAATTATATTTTTTAAAAAATAATAATTTTCTAGAAAAGTAATATCAATATTTAATATTTTATATTTAATTATAATTCTATTTTACACCAAATAATATGAACAAAAGTTTAATTTGCAACTAAAACAGTATCCCACACAATCAAAATGACTTAGAAACTATTATTAATTAATTCAACTAACCCCGTTGGCAGTAGCTGGAATTGCACATGGTCCAGCAAGCCCGTCTGTTGTCTTTAGCGGCAAAATAATAAACCATAATAGATAAGGAAATAACTATTTACATCAACTGTACTTTTGACTGTAGAAAGCACCTTCGATCAACGTTCAAAGCTCAACAAAATCCGATGCCCACAGCATACGAATTGATTTTCCTATCAACAAAACTGGATCCATGCAAATCCTTAAGAAGGGAGAGATAATTATGAAGATTGCTGTTCCTACATAATTTGAAACAGAAGGACATTAGCATTCGCAACATAAAAGAAATCCATATTGCTTAAGGCAGATAAAGAGCATGCATGAAACATTTTGAGCATCATAAAAATTATTACAACATAAAAAACCCAGTTACTTGGAGTTATTTGCGATAGACAGTAATGAGCATGCAACACTGAAATTATGTGAAACAGAACACATGGCTCTACATATTTCTCTAGTGCTAACTGCCAACCATGCTAAACTAGAATCATTAACGAGGCGAAAGAAAATTAGAGTTGCATCTGGAAAAGAAATTATAAAGAATAGCAAGTGTAAACATGCTTGAGATAGGTAGTCGTACATCTTCAGAACTGGCAATATATGAAACAACAACAGTAATGTCATCAAGCTTGCCACCATAATAGCGAAATCCAGCATCTTGGGCAGCAGTGGAAAATGGGGTTTGCCTGTCTTTATCTTGTGCTCGTTGTCGTGCCAATGCAGCTATTTTCTGTGCTGTCACCTGAGGCCCTAAGGCAGCTCTTGTCGCATGAACCACCACTGCATTAATCTCATTGTTGTACAAGTTGTCAAACAAACCATCTGTTCCAGCAACTATAACATCCCCAGGAGCAACAGCAATTGTAAAAACCTGAAACAAACGGGCTTCACTTGTCTAATCATTCCATAAATCAAAGTTATTCTAATAAAAAAATGCTTAATAGTGTGCTTGCATTTGATTACCATTGTTTTGGATGGATTATAGAACCAAATGTCAGAATAGAATCCCAATTTTATATATAAAACATTCAATAATTGTTAAGAAAAAAAATGCTTGATTAAGTTATTTCACCTAACTATAAGAGAACATGCACAAACTAACCTGACCAGAGCTAGGTAGATCACCATTGTTTCCACTCTCTAGTTGATAGGTGAAATTAAAATCATGCTGCTGCACAGGAGAGCGGAATACAGTGCATCCATCTCGAACCACTATAAAACCACTATCCCCTAAATTGATAGCGTGGAGACCCTAAAAAATATCAACATTTTTTGCTAATAATTCAGTAATAATATCTTGTTTCAACTTTCAAGAAAGTGAACAACCAGAAGTCTCACTATGTGGAAGTGTGGAGTAGCATTAAATTGGAAGTTGTCATGAATAGACAAGTAAAATTTGAATGTGAAATCAAATCAAAAGGAGAAACAAGTTAGAAAATGCCCACATATCAACAAGGTAGGAAGTAATAAAGTTCCCTTTCAAGTTCATCAAGCCACCACAAGCCATAACTGTTATGGTGAATTAAGGGGTATAGTATTTTTATGAAAATGTAATACTGAATTCCTAAATAGATGACATCAACTGAAATTGAGTTCCTATAAATCAGGTAATGATAGGGAATTTCCACTACTATAATAAATAATTGTAGTAAAATTAAGCAGAAATATCAATGAGGATGAAAACAAATGCAAGAATTAAAGAGGCATATGATTATGCAAAGTAGGACAAGATGAAGAATGGGGCTCAACATGCCCAACTCCATTTAGTAATTTAACAAAATAACAAATCTAAGGATTTTCTCAAACTAAAGAAAAGGCTGCATAGTCTTCACCATGACTAAAAAGAGATGATATACTCCAAGACTCACAGTTATTCCAAAAAGCTATTCATCATCACAAACTGGCAGTGCAGATACTGAAAATAAAGGATATCAAAATGAAAATGTCATACCTCATCTGTGAGTGCTATGATACAGGCTGTTGAGGAACCCTTGGCTTTTGTGCTAGAGTGAGCTTTCTCTAAGACCCTTGCTGGGTCAATTAAACCTTTGGGTTCCTGTTGAATAGCAGATACTGAATTAGACATGAGTTCACGAGAATACTGCCCTGCATCAATGCCAAGATCTGCCCAACCACCAACACCGTCAGCCACACCTATTGCTTGTTCATTTGAACAAATGAAATGAGCATCCTCTCCCCCAGTTTCTTCCTTATCAGGATGGGGCAGGTAGCAAGATCCTGAGATTAGCTTCAGTGTTTTGCCAGCAGAACTCTTCCTGAAGTCAATTTCAAGCAGCACATGCATAAGTGCTCAAAGTTCTATTGTTAGATCCAGCCATTTACACTCATTAACATTTCTTGGGTTTCTTTTTTTTTTTTTTTTTTGAAAAATTTCTTTTTTTTTTTAAAAAAAAAAAAAAAGAAAAAAAAATCCTTCCTTCAAACACGTGGTGCAATGTAACTAAATAATTCATATTTCTAAGCCAAGCATTGAAAAGATGCAACAAAAAAATTCAATAACAGAATTATGGAAACATTGAAGAACATACTGTTCTGAGGAAACTGCAGAAGTTTCAAGCTGTTCCTCATGGGCCGAATTCTCAAAGGTTATATCAGGTGCAGTTCCAGCTGACAAACATGAAGGAGTTGAGCTGTGGAAATATCTAGATCCTGTCTCTATGTATGGAGAAAAGTCACACCATTTCTTCATGATATTGTAGCCAAAATATCCATAAATGGGAGAATCGGTGGATTGCTTTCTGTTCTTCAAACTCATACTGACATTTCTGTAACTCTGGGAACTTCTACTGTCATAAGAGATGCTGGCTTTGTTGGTTGAAAATGGAAGATGCCCACCCCTTGAAGTTAGATTCTCCTGGAAATATTCAATTATAGCCCTGGACGTACAGGTGGCCATTAGCTTATTCTGCAATTTCCCACTGCCTGGTGTTTGACTAGTATGACAAAGGGCGCGGTCAATGTGATACCCACAAACCTGAACTGACGGGCCTGATACAGAAGGTACAGAAAATGTGCGAGAAAGTGCTCCAACAACAGAGATATTCCTTCTACGATTAACTAATTGCGAATCAAATTGAGCAGCAACAAGAGTACCAGGTCTCAAAAGTGCATGTATGTCTTCAAGCGAAACAATTCGTGCAGAATGAAATAATCTGTAACTGTAAAACCGAGACTTTGCCTGGCCGACTAGAGTTTCAGTTAAATCTTGGAGCCTACACTCTTTCCCTATAATTGAACACGAAATTTCATTCTGTACTGCAGTTCTTAATCTTGAAAAATATGTAGATGGCATCTTAACCCTTTAAACAAAGAAATTTTGCTCGAACCCTTTCTACTACAAAAAACAGAACTGTTACCACCATATACAAAATACAATCTCATAACCTTCAGCACATCTATACGTTAAAATACTATCATATAAATCATCTTGCCCCACAAACCTGTAAGACAAAGAAAAGTAAGCAAATTAAGTATACCAGCCAGAATAATTTATCATAGCAAGTATGAAACTGCTCAGTAAGCAATACTATGAATCTATCACACACACACACACACACACACACACACACACAAATATATATAACCTGGTTTTTTATATATAAATTCTGGGCTCTTGTAAATTTGATTAATTACTTTCAGATCACCACTTTTAATTCAGTTAAATCAATCAAGCCAAGCAATAATAATTACACGAGTCATTCATGTTAATAAGTAATTAAAAAATCCAAAAGAACGGAAACAAAGAAAAACATAAACCAAATCAAATATATGAGTCCCTCCACAGATAAATTTCCAGAAATTTTTTTCAAAAAAAAAATCATAAATATAGAATACAACGCACCTTTATGGAAAACAACCAGAAATATAAACTGTGGAATCAGATCCTCTTATCTCGTAAATGAGCCAATAAAACAACGAAGCTTCAAAAAGTCGATGAGTCTTGAAGGAGTTAGGTAAGGAACACGAGGCTTTCTACTTCCCCTATCAGCTCTTTCTAACTCTCGCCTCTCCCGATCGCCAGAACGATAATAAGGACATAATCCAGAAAGTTAGGTTGCAAGCACAAATTTTGTGGGGGAAAGGTTGAAACCCTAATTTCACAGAAAGTGACAACGGAGTTTAAAAGCATTAAAAGGGCTTGAGGTTTTTCTTTGGACGGGTGCTCATTAAGGAAATACAATTAATTTTGGACTGGTTTGACACTGTCGATGGCGTGTTATTTACGATACAAATAGTTGTCCTAGTGATTCGATTAGGGGCAATTTGGTCTTAAATACACTTTCATAGTGCCCAAGTCAAGATATTAGCACTAGTTTCCTTGAATGCAAAGTAAAAAGTCTTGCATCCGTCTGTAATCTCCTCTACTTAAAATTTATCTTCTTTACTATCATCTCTGCTCTTCTTTCGTTAGCCTTCGTATTGGTTAACGAATTTCCCTGACTAGTCTCCACCTCTCTCTGTTTTTCTTGGTGGGTAAAAACCCGGGTTCAAATTATTTGGAGTTGAATGTTAGGCCATCTCAAGGCTTTTGCAAGTGAAAAATAAAATTGGGAAGTATGGTGAGCATGTGAGTTGAATGTCAGTCACCTGTACCCTGGAATGGAAACAATAGCCAGGGACAAAAAGAAAATATGCATTTGCTGTTTTTGTATCGCAAAACTGCGTTTTCCCTCTACAAAACTGTTTTTTGGCATTGGTTTATAAAGGCTATTTTTCTGTATTAAAATATTATTTTAAAATATTATTAAAAAAATTATTTTAAAAAAATTATTTTATTATCTTAATATCGTAACTAAAATTTATTAAATTTAACTTTTAATATTTTTTAATCAATATAATAAAAAAAAAATTAATTTCCTTAACAGCAATCCAAAATAAGCCTGATGTCTGCTGACAGAGTATGAACTTCTTTGTGTACTTCCATCTCGAATTCATCCTTCCCTGCTCTTCTTTTCTCCCACTTCTCCAATATCATCATTGTAATAAGCACCATTTTTGGCACCCAACCGTTGCAATATATAGAGAACTTAACTTCTCAAACTTGCAATCACTTAAATAAATGAGTTGAATATTTGGTTGTCCCCATATAAAAAATTACTATTTTTCGTATCTTTCCAATTAACTCATATTCATTGCAATCAGATATATATCAAACTGATCAAATTATAGACTAAAATCATAATTTTTTACAAATTACTAGTAATTTTTAAATTTAAATTGAATTGCAATCGATAGCAACAAATTAATCAAACAATATAATTAGACTCCATTTTTTTTTTTATAAAAAGATACTATTGAATTGTCTTAATATTGATTGACTCAAAACTATAAATTAAATTAAATCAAAGTAATAACTCATATTCATTGCAATCAGATATATATCGAACTGATCAAATTAGAGACTAAAATTGTAATTTTTTACTGATTACTAGTCATTTTTAAATTTAAATTGAATTGCAATCGATAGCAGCAAATTAATCAAATAATCTAATTAGACTCCATTCTTTTTTTTTTTTTAAAGACACTATTGAATTGTCTTAATCTTGATTAACTCAAAACTATAAATTAAATTAAATCAAAGTAATAACTCATATTCATTGCAATCAGATATATACCGAACTGGTCAAATTAAAGACTAAAATCGTAATTTTTTACTGATTACTAGTCATTTTTAAATTTAAATTGAATTGTAATCAATAGCAGCAAATTAATCAAATAATCTAATTATACTCCATTCTTTTTTTTTTTTTTAAGACACTATTGAATTGTCTTAATCTTGATTGACTCAAAACTATAAATTAAATTAAATCAAAGTAATAACTCATATTCATTGCAATCAGATATATACCGAACTGGTCAAATTAAAGACTAAAATCGTAATTTTTTACTGATTACTAGTCATTTTTAAATTTAAATTGAATTGCAATCAATAGCAGCAAATTAATCAAACAATCTAATTATACTCCATTCTTTTTTTTAAAAAAAAGACACTATTGAATTATATTAATTTTGATTGACTCAAAACTATAAATTAAATTAAATCAAAGTAATAACTCATATTCATTGCAATCAGATATATACCGAGCTGGTCAAATTAGAGACTAAAATCCTAATTTTTTACTAATTACAAGTCATTTTTAAATTTAAATTGAATTGCAATCGATAGCATCAAATTAATCAAACAATCTAATTAGACTCCATTCTTTTTTTTTTTTAAAAGACACTATTTAATTGTCTTAATCTTGATTGACTCAAAACTATAAATTAAATTAAATTAAAGTAATAATTCATATTCATTGCAATCAGATATATACCGAGCTGGTCAAATTAGAGACTAAAATCGTAATTTTTTACTGATTACTAGTCATTTTTAAATTTAAATTGAATTGCAATCGATAGCAGCAAATTAATCAAACAATCTAATTAGACTCCATTCTTTTTTTTTTTTTTTAAAAAGACACTATTGAATTGTCTTAATCTTGATTGACTCAAAATTATAAATTAAATTAAATCAAAGTAATAACTCATATTCATTTCAATCAGATATATACCGAATTGGTCAAATTAGAGACTAAAATCATAATTTTTTACTGATTACTAGTCATTTTTAAATTTAAACTGAATTGCAATCGATAGCAGCAAATTAATCAAACAATCTAATTAGACTCCATTCTTTTTTTTTTTTTAAGAAAAGGCACAATTGAATTGTCTTAATCTTGATTGACTCAAAACTATAAATTAAATTAAATTAAAGTAATAACTCATATTCATTGCAATCAGATATATACCGAACTGGTCAAATTAGAGACTAAAATCGTAATTTTTTTCCTGATTACTAGTCATTTTTAAATTTAAATTGAATTGCAATCGATAGCAGCAAATTAATCAAATAATCTAATTAGACTCCATTCTTTTTTTTTAAAAAAAGACACTATTGAATTGTCTTAATCTTGATTGACTCAAAACTATAAATTAAATCAAAGTAATAACTCATATTCATTGCAATCAGATATACCGAGCTGGTCAAATTAGAGACTAAAATCGTAATTTTTTACTGATTACTAGTCATTTTTAAATTTAAATTGAATTGCAATTGATAGCAGCAAATTAATCAAACAATCTAATTAGACTCCATTTTAAAAAAAAAAAAAAAAGACACTATTGAATTGTCTTAATCTTGATTGACTCAAAACTATAAATTAAGTTAAATCAAAGTAATAACTCATATTCATTGCAATCAGATATACCGAACTGGTCAAATTAGAGACTAAAATCGTAATTTTTTACTGATTACTAGTCATTTTTAAATTTAAATTGAATTGCAATCGATAGCAGCAAATTAATCAAACAATCTAATTAGACTCTATTCTTTCTTTTTTTTTAAAAGACACTATTGAATTGTCTTAATCTTGATTGACTAAAAAATATAAATTAAATTAAATCAAAGTAATAACCACTTCAAATCAAACCATAACGATTTAAATTGAATTCATGACAACTCACAATAGTGTAGCAATTCTGGAGATGAAAAAGAAATTAAAATAAAATTGGAAAGAGTGGGTGGGTCACAAACTCACCTTTAATTGCTCCATTTCTCGCCCCTAAGCTCAGCGAGTCCCTCTCCCAAGAGCTGTTTCGACAAAGGAGATCCATGTGTGTTCGTAAGAATGCCTGGGTCTGCTGTTGCCAAACTGGGCTTGGGTCCAAACCAGTTCCATACGTGCTAGACCAGGTATGGTAAGCTGGAACCACTCGGTGCAGGACGTTGTGGTCGTGTGATATTTACGACTTCGTTTCCGCCGTCTTACGTCTCATCTCCTACGAATTCCCTATGATCGGACGGTAACCTGTAGAGAATATTTAACTTATAGCGGGAAATTAGTTAGGCAAGTAGTAGTAGTGCTGAGCTGGAATACAGCTAGTAGAGAGTTTGTTATGAGAAGTTACTTGTCTGTAGCAGTTGCATTGCGTGCATTATTCTTGTATATAAAATACTGAGCAGTTATCAATAAGATCCAGAATTTCCCATACAATACTTGTTTTTTCCTCTATCGTAAGATAACCTAGGCCTCCTATGCCTTGCTTTCGGATGTGGCCTTGAATTTTGCAGGGAACCCATACTATCGAGTGTACAAGTTTAGGAGATATAGTAAAACAAATTGCAGCAAATTGTTAGTTGCAGACTTTCATGAGGAGAATATTGAGGCATACCGTCAGGAAATTAATTGGAGGATGATATGTTGGTGATACCACAAAGAGAATTGCGAATGATGATAGTTATAACAATTTTCATCTCAGCCATGGCTAAACTCTGTCCCACACCCATTCTAGGGCCTGAATTCCACGGGAAAAACATGGCTGAATGTTTTCGAGTTTCACTGAATCTCTGAGGACTTAACTTGTCAGCATCTACCATCCATATTCTAAAGTTTAGATGAGCCTTGCTTAAGGCCAGCGCAAGTTCTTATCCTGCAGGAATTTCAAGGTCCCCTAGCTTAATTTCTATGCTTAATTGCCTAATCAAACCAACAAATGGAGTGTAGAGTCGAAGTGTTCCATTTAATATCATGCTTATCTGTTTGATATAAGACGGATAAGCAACAACAAAAAATGTGAGAAACAATAGAGAATTTTTCTTTTGACAAATTTAAAATTGAACTTACAATCTCAAGTTCACCAAGAATATCTGCAGTGGGAAGCTCTCTGCAAACTTGAATTACTTCTTCCAGGGCTTTGATTTGCCATTCTTGATGCAATGCAGTCTGCAGATCTACCAGCCACTGCTTTTAAAACCCATATAGTGGTGCAGACTGAAAGTTCTTCACATAAAATTCTTTTAAAAAAAGCCATAGTGTAATATTAAACTTTTTGTACTTCCCCTGAAACATTGTTTAACAATTAACTGCACTGTGTCGATGATTAATTAAGTTCTCTTATGTAGAAAGTTGCAGAAAGTTGTCGATAAATAAAGGACAATCGAGCATTCCAACATAGCTCAGCCTTAGATTCCCTACCGTATGCAATTATGTATTTAGACTCACTATCCTAGAGGACTGAAGGATACACCCGATAGGGTCCTGAATTTGATGTGTTAATTAATAAACTAATCTTTTTATTATCATTCTTCAATTTTTATTTATAAATTTATTATTAAAGTATGTAATATCTTATATAATAAATTAAAAAAAAAATAAAATTTAAGTTTCAATTAAATATAAGTTTATTCATTAAACCGAGGGTTTTGCGAAACAAGCTCTTCGTCCTCAAGTAGCTGCTTAGCCTGAGGGTTTTGCGCGCCACACCTTCTTTAAATTCCCACCACCAGTGTTCATCAGAAACCTCCTTAATCATGCCCAGATCGGATGTAGCCAACTTGGTCCTCTAGCTCGACCCAAGACAGCACAGGTATGTCTTTCCAATCCATATTTCCGCAACCACAAATGGTAGTGAAAACTGAAATGGAGCCACACGGTGAAGCCCATCGCGGTTCAAAGACGACGTTGATTTTCACTGAGCCTCAGCGTATAGAATGCAGACGCCCGCCGAGTTACTGGCGATCGGAATGTAGTTAGGGGCATTTACGCCTTGCTTATTGTTGTGATTGGCTAGTAATTAAACTTTAAGTTCTTTAAAATCTATTTTATTTTATTTTTATTTTAATAATTAAATTATTTTACATTTTAAAATTAAAAAAAATAAATATTTTATTTTAAAAATTTATAAACTAAAGTGTAATATAATATAAATTCATACTAAATAACTATTTTCTCAAAATTTAAGAATTAAAATAAAAAATGAGTAAAAAAAGGCACACTATTAATTAAAAATTTGATACAATTTTAGGCTGGAATATATTTTTATTATTTTTTCCCTAAATAAATAGTGGTAGGTAGAATATTTTATATCAAAATCCAATATTAAATGTTGATGGATAATTAATATTATAAGGAAAAAATTCTTTTTAAAATGAATGAAGTTAGTTAAACGTCCAAAAATTAACGTACGTGTGGATCAAGTCCAACAAATAGAATTCCATGATTTGAATTAAGACATTATGAAACAAAAGAATGACCAACTTTATTTGACAAAATGCACAAATTATCAACGTTATCGTACGTGTTAAAACATTAGTTTCAAGCCGTAAAGTTTCGAATTCATTCCATGCCAAAGCCTTGCACTGCATGTCAAAAGCCTTGCACATTCAATTATTGGATTTTGATATTTTCACAGTTGATCTACCACTTGTCAATCGTGAGGTCCACAATTGATAACTTGAGCTTCACTTTCTATTATCACACGACAATAATGATAATAAATTATTTCAAAATAATAATAATGATTGGGAAATTAAATGAATTTATAATTAATGTAAATTAAAAAATTTTAATAATATAAAATATTTTATTTATTTTTTATATTTTTAGAAATAAAATTTCTCTTCATCTTTTACTTTTTTTAATATTTTTTCTCTAATTATATATTTTTTCTAATAAATAATAATAAATTATGCTTTTATTTTCAAAGAAAAAAAATTAAATTTCTTTTTTATATTTATTTTCTCTACATACATTAAAAAAAACATGTATAATTATTTTAATTTTAATAACATATATCTAATATTTAAATTTTAATTTTGAAAATTTATTTTAATTTTACTTTATTAAAGCTTTAAGGAATATAATACATGTACTTTTTCATTTGATTAATATTTATGATAAAACAATTTTCTCTTAATCAATATTTATCATTTGTAGGCTTTTTTATTTTTTCTCTAAACTCTGTAACAATTGACAAAAATCATGTATATTACATAAAATGTGTAAAGTCTGCCCTTTAATCTGGCTGTGTTAGTTAAAAAAATATGGTTGGTTAATTATATGATTAATTTTAATTAAATTAAATTAAATTATTTATCTCACTTTTAATTTTAATTTCAGACTTTAATAAATAAAAATAATTTTAATTTAATTTAAATTAATTAATTATTATTTAATTTAAAATTAATTTAAATTTTATCTATGATACGAAATTGAATTAGACAGTGACAGATAAATTAATATGCTTATTTAGTTTGAGTAAATAAAATGAATCTATATGAATTCAATTCAATATATGTTTTAATCAATCAAATAAACTGAGCATGCGACATGTCATATTGATTGTATCAATTATAAAAATTATAATTTAATTGATTTAATTTAATATATATTTAAAGAGTATAATCCACATTTATTTTTTCTTATAGTCTATATTTGTGATGAAATAATTTTCTTTTAGCCAATATTTATCATTTGCAGGCTTTTTTATTTTTTTCCCTCAACTATGCACCAATTGACAAAAATCGTATATATTACATAAAACGTATAGGGTACAACATGTCAAATTTTATGTCATTTAATCTGTAACACCCCAAAATTTTAAATTTTATGAGCATTTTTGGTATTTTAATTTTATTTAAATTTTAGAAATTTTTTTGAGATTTTTCGGATTTTAAAAATCGGGTTCGATTTTCTGAAAATATAAACTTTGATGAATTTTAAAAATTAATTTAAAGACCACGTGGCAAAACTAAAAATATATTTGGAGTCTATGTATTTTTCTGAGTTTTCTGAAATTTTTTCGGAATTTTTGGACCTCGTTTTCGGTACCGAGGCAGAGTAAAAATTCAAAATTTTGTATTCTGAATCGAACCGGCCGAATCGAACCAGACCGGATAGGACCGGCCTTTTCCTTCTTCCCTTTTTCTTCCCCGCGCGCGTCGTTCCCTCTCCCTGTTCTCTCTCTTTTCTCTCTCCTCCCCTCCCCTGCCGCCGGCCAACCGCCTCCCCTGCGTCCCCCCCTTGCCGGCGCCTCCCTATCTATCCCGTAGGCCACGCCCCAAACGGCCGGAAACGCGCGCGAACGCCCCTCCCCTGCGTGCGCGACGTTTCGGCTTTCCCAGCCAAAATCCGGCCGATCCGGCCACCAATTGGACCGGGACTTGTGTCTAAAATCATCTACTCGGCGAGAGCTTTCTATAGACACCAAGAACGCCGAAATCCATTGAGCGGTTTGTCCAATTTTTGCTCGGGAAGTTTTTAGCCTATTTCGACTTTTGGGCTAGATTTCTCGAAAACCGTGAATCCCACGAGAAAACCGAGGCTACCAGCACGCTCCACTCGTCAAGAGCTTCGCAACGACATAAATTTCAAATTTTTCCGACACCGTTTTTCGGTGGGTCCCACGGAACTTCGCAGTGTTTTTTCGAGCATTAAATGAGCTTAGAAAATTCTGAAAAATTTATGTACTAACCCCCGTGTTATGAGCTTCGTGTAGGTATCATCGATTCGCAGAAATTCGACGATTGGCCAAGTGCGTGAAATTCGGCGAACGGACCGATCTGGAAAAGTCTCCGAATTGGACCGAGGTTTTGGCTACCCCCCATTGTCAGACGTCCCGAGTGCGTCCCCGAAGTCGGAATCGGCAAAGGTAAACCCGAACCTTGCTTTTTCGTAAATTTCTAGTGCTTAAATAGGATTAAAAATCCGTAAAATATTCGTGGTAGCTTAAAAAATTATGATTCTTTTTGCAATAGCTTAGTAATATTGCTAAGGACCGCGGGGCAAAGTTTTAGAATTTTTAGAGCTGATTTGGGCAGTTTTTGCAAAAATGGTCAATTATAGGGACTAAATTGAAATTTTACATATTATGATGGATGATTGATTTGATGGGCCCAGGAGGGGCTGTGTGATGTGATTGAGTTGTGGATATATGGATTGTGAGTATAGAAGTGTATTTTGAACCCTTTTGCAGGTTGGGTAGGTCCTAGGTATATGGGAGACTCTGCTGGATTTTCGGCACGACTTAGGACGTATTGGTCTTTTTCTTTGTTTGTATTGAGTCAAATTTATTAAATGATTGTAATAAAAATTTTCAGGTGAGCCGGGACAGCCTTCTTCCTCCGCCCAGCCGCCTCAGTAATCACCGTCAAGTCTGTGAGTAAAATATTAATTTTAATTGTAATTTCGATATTATTATATGTTCAGCATGCCCATGCATCACTTATATGCATATATTTATGTAGTTAAACTCTAGGCACGATTTATGTTGCATTCATAACTGTTGATGTGCCATGGATGTTGTTGTGGTAATTTGGAGCAGTGTGCGTGCGTTGGCGTGCGTGTGATGTGGTGTGGACTATGGATAGGACGGGGTAGTCACGGCTTGAGTAATTCGCTGGGACCCGATCCTTCGAGGTGTAGTCACGGCTTGAGTAATTCGCTGGGACCCTCGATTTGGTTATTAAGTGGAAGTCCGAGCTTGAGTAATTCGCTGGCACCAGGTTGGATTTAAGAGAGCTGTATAGGGGATCAGCTCCCATATGTTATGATTGATACTACAGGGTGTGTGAGTGCTCCAAATTACCTTTTTGATGCTATGATGTGAATTTATTGCTGATGTTGCACTTCATTCCACAGGTTGCATTAGTTTTAGATAGTTATAGAGATTATGGTTAAAATTGATATTTTACTCTCTGAGTCGAACGCTCACTCCTGTTCAAAAATTTTCTGAGCCACGGAGGATATTTTTGAGGTTAACCTGCTTTCTCCCTCGCAGGTCAATTATTACTGTTTGTATAAACTTGTTAAATCTTAGAATTTCCGCATGTGTTAGAAATGTTTATTTGATTTGGGTCTGTAAACTAAATTATTATTTTGGGACCTGTAAACTTAATATGCTATGCATGTTTGATGGATTGGATGAGGGAGCTGAGCTCCCATTTATTTTTATGTTGATGAGTATGTGGAGGGTGAGCTGAGCTCCCCAAATGACTATATATTGTGTTTACAGGTCGGGTGAGTCAAAAACTCCCCGTTGGAAAGTCCATTTTTATGGCCGGACTCTGTCCGTTTGTTTTCTTGAAATTGGGCCCAAATGGGCCTTAGAATTGGGTAAATGAACAGTTAGGCTTACTACGGGCCTCGGGGGCTTTAGGCTGGCCCAGGTCCTAGTGCCGGTCCGGCCCATAGGTTGGGTCGTGACAGATGTGGTATCAGAGCTTAGGCTCCAGATTCTTAGGGAATGTTTGTCTAAAGTGTTGGGAAGAGTCTACTAGGAGTCACATGCGGAAAAATAGGGTCCACATTCGTCTTGCATTGTCGTCTTTGCTTCTAGTTTATGCCCCATATATTGTGTATAAATATGAGTCTATAGAGCTGTGTAATGTGCAGTTTTGAATTTTGTGGGCTAATGCTGCTGAATTTCAGGAAAATGCGTAGAAGCAGGAGAGCTGCCACTGCACCAGAACCAGATGTGCCTGACGAGGTGTCAGCACAGGATGAGGCGCCTGCCCCGAGGAGGCGGGGTAGGAGGCCTAGAGCTGCTCAAGTAGAAGAGCAGCTGCCCACAGTTCAGGAATAGTCTTTTATGGCACAGGGTCCCATGGACCCCATGGCAGCTACTCTAGCTGGTCTGCAGAGAACCATCGATATGATGGCGCAATATATGGTACACCCTCCACAGCAGCAGCAGTCCACCGCACCAAGAGGGGAACCTTACAAACAGATCATAAATTTTAAGAAGTTGGTGCCTGGTACTTATGATGTGTCAGACGATGCATACCGGTTTTTGGATTCCTATGACGGCAGCGAGAATTACTGATTGGTGATAGAAGACTGATAGAGTGTATGCAGCATGTCATGGGGCCTATGCCTAGACAATGGATGAATGACTACGTGTTACCCCGGATGGAGGGTTTGACATGGGCTCAGTTTGTAGAACTTTTCATCAATCAGTTTATGCCAGAAAGCTTCAGAGATCAGAAACAGTGGGCCTTTGAGGCCCTAAGATAGAATGGCAGGTCTGTAGATGAATATGCTACAGAATTTCTGGAATTGAGCAGATATGCCCCTACAGCAGTAGCTACAGAAACTATGAAGGTGAAGAAGTTCCTAAAGGGGCTTGACAGGAGGTATGCGAACCTGGCCATGATGTCGGATCAGTCTTTTGATGTGGTGGTTGATCGAGCCAGACAGATTGAGATTAGCTATGCTGTGGATGACAGCGGAAGAGCAAAAAAAAACAAAGCAGAGGGTTCTTCAGGTGTTCCCCAAATGGGTACTCCTGATAGTGGTGGCCAGAGTAATTACCGAGGAAAGGGTAGGAGCAAGAAAAGTTGTTTTAGACACAGACCACGAGGATTGCACGAGTGCAGATCCAAGGTGGTCACGGTTCGAGTACAGCCTGGTGCAGTTCAGGATCCTCCTTGGCACCTTGTGCACAGTGTGGAAGAGGACATTCAGGACCTTGTTTGATGGGATTAGGAGTATGCTTCAGGTGTGGCCAACCAGGTCACTTTGCTAGAGAATGCCCCGTGTTCAGCGAGCCACAGATGGGGTCACAAGGTTCTGTTGCGAATGTTCCTTGACAATTGTATCCGGGTGCTTCCAACATGGCAGGCAGTCAGTTCAGTGGCCAACAGGGTCGAGGACAAGGGGGACGTGGATTTGGAGGCAGATCAGGAGGTAGAAGTCAGTATCAGGGTTCTGCCACTCAGGGTAGGGGTCAAGCTCGAGTTTTCACCCTGACCCACCAGGATGCTCAAGCTTCAAATGCAGTTGTGGCAGGTATTCTTCTGGTCTATTCTTATGAGGCTCGTGTTTTGATAGATCCGGGTGCTACGCACTCATTTGTCTCCCCTGTGTTTGCCATGAGGTTGGGTAGAAACCCTACAACCTTAGAATGTCCTTTGTCGGTAGCTACCCCACTTAGTGACAACATAGATGTAGACATGGTTTTTCCGGGTAGCCCAGTAGTAGTGGATGGAAAGATCCTCCCAGCAGACTTGGTCCCTCTACCAGTAATGGACTTTGATGTAATTTTGGGGATGGATTGGTTGGCAACTCACTATGCCACTTTAGACTGTAGGAACAAAAAGGTGTATTTCCACATACCTGGTGTGGAAGAGTTTAGCTTTGATGGTGACAGGAGCGTAGCTCCATATAACTTGGTGTCAGCAATTAGTGCCAGAAAAATGTTGAGGCGTGGATGCCAAGGGTATTTGGCATTGGTGAGAGATACATCTATAGAAGGTGTCAGCATGGAAAATGTTCCTGTTATCAGAGAATTTATGGATGTCTTCCCAGAGGAGCTTCCAGGGTTGCCACCAGGAAGGGAAATAGAGTTTTGTATTGATGTTGTGCCGGGTACAAATCCCATATCCATGCCACCTTACAGGATGGCACCAGCAGAATTGAAAGAGCTAAAGGAGCAACTACAGGAGCTTTTGGACAAGGGTTTTATACGTCCGAGCACTTCACCTTGGGGCGCTCCTGTTCTATTTGTGAGAAAGAAGGATGGGTCATTGAGGTTGTGTATCGACTACAGACAGCTGAACAAGGTGACTGTGAAGAACAAGTATCCACTTCCTCGGATCGATGATTTGTTTGATCAGCTCCAAGGAGCTAGATTCTTTTCCAAGATAGACCTGCGATCAGGCTGTTTCTAGAAGCTTAAGGAGTGTCTAACCACTGCCCCTGTATTGACACTACCTGTGAGTGGTGAAGGATACACCGTGTATTGTGACGCCTCCAGAGTTGGCCTAGGGTGTGTTTTGATGTAGAGTGGAAAGGTAGTGGCTTATGCTTCAAGGCAGCTGAAGAGGCATGAGCAGAACTACCCCACCCATGATTTGGAAATGGCGGCTGTAATCTTTACACTTAAAATCTGGAGACACTACCTGTATGGTGAAGTGTGCGAGATATACACCGACCACAAAAGTTTGAAGTACATCTTCCAGCAGAGGGATTTAAACTTGAGACAAAGGAGATGGATGGAGCTTCTGAAAGACTATGATTGCACCATCCAGTACCACCCTGGGAAGGCCAATGTTGTAGCAGATGCCTTGAGCAGAAAATCTTCTGGCAGTTTGGCGCACATTTCAGTAGAGAAGAGACCATTGATTCAGGAGGTACATGAGTTGATGGATCAAGGTTTAATCCTAGATCTTTTAGATGAGGGGGTATTGTTGGCTCACTTTTCAGTGAGGCCAGACTTGAGGGACAGAGTTAGAGTTTCCCAGCACAGAGACCAACAATTGATGAAGATTATAGAGAGAGTACAGCAAGGTGAAGGTGGTGAGTTTGGATTTGCCAATGATGGCGCCCTAGTACAAGGTTCTAGGATATGTGTGCCCGATGTAGACAACCTCAGGAATGAAATCATGCGAGAGGCACACTACACACTGTACAGTGTCCAACCAGGTTTCACCAAGATGTACCACGATGTGAAAGATAGCTATTGGTGGAATGGCATGAAGAGAGACATAGCAGACTTTGTGTCCAAGTGCTTGACTTGTCAGAAGGTGAAGTTTGAACACCAGAGACCGTCAGGGAAGCTGCAAGAGCTCCCTATCCCAGAATGAAAGTGGAAAATGATCACTATGGATTTTGTGACTGGGTTGCCTCGTACCACGCGAGGATATGATTCGATATGGGTAATTGTAGACCACTTGACCAAATCAGCTCACTTCTTACCTGTGAAGACTACATATTCTGTGGCATAGTATGCCCGGCTCTACATTCGAGAAATAGTCAGATTGCATGGAGTTCCGGCTTCCATAATATCTCGACGAGGGCTGATTCACTTCTCGGTTTTGGAGAAAGTTGCAGGAGGCACTTGGCACACAGTTGAACTTCAAGACGGCTTTCCACCCTCGATGCAGACGGCGATGCGAAAGGACAATCCAAACACTGGAAGACATGCTTCGCATGAGTGTCTTGGATTTTGGAGGTCAATGGGATGAGCAGCTAGCTTTGGTGGAGTTTGCCTACAAAAACAGTTATCACTCCAGCATAGGGATGGCACCCTATGAGGCATTATATGGAAGAAAGTGTAGGTCTCCTCTGTGTTGGACAGAAATGGGGGAAGCGAAGGTGCATGATATAGACCTAGTGCAAGACACTTGAGGTAGTTCCTTTAATCGTGAACGATCAAAAACGACCTTGATGAAGCGTAAGAGTTATGCACCCGCACGAAGGGATGTGGAGTTTGCGTGGGCGACTATGTATTTCTTAAGGTTTCTCCAATGAAGGAGTCATGAGATTTGGAAAGAAGGGCAAGTTGGCACCTCGGTATATTGGACCTTTTGAGGTTACGGATAGAGTTGGAGCGATTGCCTCACGGTTGGAGCTACCACCCAACCTTTCTCACGTTCATCCGTGTTTCACATCTCCATGCTCAGAAATACATTCCCGATCCTTCTCATGTCTTCGCAATGGATGTGATAGAGCTAAGGAGAACTTGACATTTGAGGAGCACTGTGCGCAGTGGACTACCAAGTGAGACAGTGAGATCCAAAGCAGATCCCTATGGTTAAGGTTTTGTGGAGGAGTCGATCGGTGGAAGAGTGCACTGAGTCAAAGCGGGACATGCGTGCAAGTACCCATATCTGCTCAATGTATAATCATGTGCTTTATTACGCCTTGTGTAAAAAATTCGAGGACTAATTTTACGTAAGAGGAGAATGTAACACCCCAAAATTTTAAATTTTATGAGCATTTTTGGTATTTTAATTTTATTTAAATTTTAGGAATTTTTTTGAGATTTTTCGGATTTTAAAAATCGGGTTCGATTTTCCAAAAATATAAACTTTGATTATTTTTAAAAATTAATTTAAAGACCACGTGGCAAAACTAAAAATATATTTGGAGTCTATGTATTTTTTTGAGTTTTCTGGAATTTTTTCGGAATTTTTGGACCTCGTTTTCGGTCCCGAAGCAGAGTAAAAATTCAAAATTTTGTATTCTGAATCGAACCGGCCGAATCGAACCGGATCGGATCGGACCGATCGAATCGGACCGGCCTTTTCCTTCTTCCCTTTTTCTTCCCCGCGCGCGTCGTTCCCTCTCCCTTTTCTCTCTCCTCCCCTCCCTGCCACGGCCCGGCCGCCTCCTGCGTCCCCCTCACGGCGCGCCTCCCGGTATCCCAGGCCGTGCCCGCCCAAACGGCGGAACGCCCGCGACGCCTGGACACCTTTTCCTTCTTCCCTTTTTCTTCCCCGCGCACGTCGTTCTCTCTCCCTTTTCTCTCTCCTCCCCTCCCCTGCCGCCACCGCCTCCTGCGTCCCCCTCTCGCCGTGTTGCCTCCCCGGTATCCCGGTAGGCCGTCGTCGCCCTAAACGGCCGGAAACGAGCGCGAACTCCCCTCCCCTGCGAGCGCGACGTTTCGGCTTTCCCGGCCAAAATCCGGCCGATCCGGCCACCAATTGGACCGTGTCTTGTGTCTAAAATCATCTACTCGGCGAGAGCTTTCCATAGACACCAAGAACGCCGAAATCCATCGAGCGGTTTGTCCAATTTTTGCTCGGGAAGTTTTTAGCCCATTTCGACTTTTGGGCTAGATTTCTCGAAAACCGTGAATCCCACGAGAAAACCGAGGCTACCAGCATGCTCCACTCGTCAAGAGCTTCGCAACGACATAAATTTTGAATTTTTTCGACACCGTTTTTCGATGGGTCCCACGGAACTTCGCAGTGTTTTTCCTAGCATTAAATGAGCTTAGAAAATTCTGAAAAATTTATGTACTAACCCCCGTGTTATGGGCTTTGTGTAAGTTTCCTCGATTCGCGGAAATTCGACGATTGGCCGGTTCATAAATTCGGCGAACGGACTGATCTGGAAAAGTCTCCGAATTGGACCGAGGTTTTGGCTACCCCCCATTGTCAGACGTCCCGAGTGCGTCCCCGAAGTCGGAATCGGCAAAGGTAAACCCGAACCTTGCTTTTTCGTAATTTTCTAGTGCTTAAATAGGATTAAAAATCCGTAAAATATTCGTGGTAGCTTAGAAAATTATGATTCTTTTTGCAATAGCTTAGTAATATTGCTAAGGACCGCGGGGCAAAGTTTTAGAATTTTTAGAGCTGATTTGGGCAGTTTTTGCAAAAATGATCAATTATAGGGACTAAATTGAAATTTTACATATTGTGATGGATGATTGATTTGATGGGCCCAGGAGGGGCTGTGTGATGTGATTGAGTTGTGGATATATGGATTGTGAGTATAGAAGTGTATTTTGAACCCTTTTGCAGGTTGGGTAGGTCCTAGGTATAGGGGAGACTCTGCCGGATTTTCGGCACGACTTAGGACGTATTGGTCTTTTTCTTTGTTTGTATTGAGTCAAATTTATTAAATGATTGTAATAAAAATTGTCAGGTGAGCCGGGACAGCCTTCTTCCTCCGCCCAGCCGCCTCAGTGACCACCGTCAAGTCTGTGAGTAAAATATTAATTTTAATTGTAATTTCGATATTATTATATGTTCAAGCATGCCCATGCATCACTTATATGCATATATTTATGTAGTTAAACTCTAGGCACGATTTATGTTGCATTCATAACTGTTGATGTGCCATGGATGTTGTTGTGGTAATTTGGAGCAGTGTGCGTGCGTTGGCGTGCGTGTGATGTGGTGTGGACTATGGATAGGATGGGGTAGTCACGGCTTGAGTAATTCGCTGGGACCCTCGATTTGGTTATTAAGTGGAAGTCCGAGCTTGAGTAATTCGCTGGCACCAGGTTGGATTTAAGAGAGCTGTATAGGGGATCAGCTCCCATATGTTATGATTGATACTACAGGGTGTGTGAGTGCTCCAAATTACCTTTTTGATGCTATGATGTGAATTTATTGCTGATGTTGCACTTCATTCCACAGGTTGCATTAGTTTTAGATAGTTATAGAGATTATGGTTAAAATTGATATTTTACTCTCTGAGTCGAACGCTCACTCCTGTTCAAAAATTTTTACAGGCCACAAGAGGATATTTTTTGAGGTTAACCTGCTTTCTCCCTCGCAGGTCAATTATTACTGTTTGTATAAACTTGTTAAATCTTAGAATTTCCGCATGTGTTAGAAATGTTTAATTGATTTGGGTCTGTAAACTAAATTATTATTTTGGGACCTGAAAACTTAATATGCTATGCATGTTTGATGGATTGGATGAGGGAGCTGAGCTCCCATTTATTTTTATGTTGATGAGTATGTGGAGGGTGAGCTGAGCTCCCCAAATGACTATATATTGTGTTTACAAGTCGGGTGAGTCAAAAACTCCCCGTTGGAAAGTCCATTTTTATGGCCGGACTCTGTCCGTTTGTTTTCTTGAAATTGGGCCCAAATGGGCCTTAGAATTGGGTAAATGAACAGTTAGGCTTACTACGGGCCTCGGGGGCTTTAGGCTGGCCCAGGTCCTAGTGCCGGTCCGGCCCATAGGTTAGGTCGTGACATAATCTGGCTAGTTTAGTTAAAAAAAATGGCCGGTTAATATTATGATTAATTTTAATTAAATCAAATTATTCATCTCACTTTTAATTTTAATTTCGGACTTTAATTAAATTTAATTATTTCATTTTTAAACAAAATTGATTTTAATTTAAATTAAATTAATTAATTATTCAATTTAAAATTAATTTAAATTTGATTTATGATAGGAAATTGAATTTTAGATAAATTAATATGCTTGTTTGTTTTGAGTAAATAGGATGAATCTATATGAATTTAATTCAATATATGATTTAATCAATCAAATAAACTGAGCATGTTACATATCACATTTATTATATTAATTGTAAAAATTATAATTTAATTGATTCAATTTAATATATATTAAGTCAATTGAATCAATTTCAGTATTTGACATGTCATATTGATTATATATTATAGTCAATTAAGCTTTTAATTTAGTCAATTGATTACGTGTAAAGTCTCATTAATCATATATATTTAAGTCAATTGTGAAATTATAATTCAGTTGATTCAATTGAATGTATATATTGGAGTCAACTGAACTAATTAGAGTATGTTGCATGTCAAATTAATAATATATTTTAGTAAATTAAGTTTTTAATTGAGTCAATTAAATTAAATTGATTATGTGTAATGTCAATACTAATTATATACATTTGAGTCAATTGAATCAATTTGAGTATGTGACATGCCACATTGATCATACATATATTTGAGCCAATTACGAAAATTATCATTTAACTGATTCAATTTGAATATGTAACATGTCACTTCAATCGTTTGTTTTAGTCAGTTGAGATTTAATTGAACTTTAATTGAATTAATTAAATCAATTAATTATTTGTGATATCACATTGATCACATATATTAGAGTCATAACAATTATCATTTAATTGATTCAATTGAATATGTATTTTAGTAAATTAAGTTTTTAATTGAGTCAATTAAATCAAATTGATTATGTGTAATGTCAATACTAATTATATACATCTGAGTCAATTGAATCAATCTGAGTATGTGACATGCCACATTGATCATATATATATTTAAGCCAATTACGAAAATTATCATTTAACTGATTCAATTTGAATATATAACATGTCACTTCAATCATTCATTTTAGTCAATTGAGATTTAATTGAGCTTTAATTGAATTAATTGAATCAATTAATTATTTGTGATATCACATTGATCACATATATTAGAGTCATAACAATTATCATTTAATTGATTCAATTGAATATGTATTTAAATCAATTGAATTATTCTGAGTATATAACATATCACATTGATCACATATTTTAGTTAATTAAACATTTAATTGAGTAAATTGAATCAACTGATTATGTATAATATCACATTAATTACGATTATCATTTAAATGATTCAATGAAATATATATTTTAGTTAATTAAATTAATTGAGTATGCGACATCACATTGATCATATATTTTAGTTAATCATATATTTTAGTTAATTAAATATGTGACATGTTACATTGATCATATATTTTAGTTAATTAAACATGTGACATGTTACATTGATCATATATTTTTGTCAGTTGAGCAATTAACTGAGTAAATTGAATAAATTGATTATATAACATATCACATTATGTTAATTGACCATATAATTTTGAATCAATTAAATCAACTCACTTTATATATTTTGAGTCAATTGTGATGATTATTATTTAAATGATTCAATTAAATATATATTTTAATTAATTAAATTAATTAAATATGTAATATATCACATTATATCGTATTATTCATATATATATTTGGATCAACTATAACAATTATTATTTAAATAATTCAATTAAATATATATTTCAATCAATGTGACATTAGATTGATTAAACATTTTAGTTAATTAATTATTTAATTATTTTAATCGAATAAAAATAAATATTATATTTTAATTAATTAAATTAATTAAATATATAATATATCACATTATATCGTATTATTCATATATATATTTGGATCAACTATAATAATTATTATTTAAATAATTCAATTAAATATATATTTCAATTAATGTGACATTAGATTGATTAAACATTTTAGTGAATTAATTATTTAATTATTTTAATCGAATAAAAATAAATAATTTATTTATAAAAAATATTTTTTTAATTAAGTCAATTAAATTTATTTAAAATTATAATATTAATTAATCATTTATTATTATATATACATTAATTAATCAAATTTAAATTCAAATTCATAATTTATTTAATTATAATAAAATAATATATTATATTTTTTAATTTTAATTTAAATATTAAAATAAAAATATATTATTTATTTTTATTTTTAACTTGTATAAAGATATTTTTTTAATGTGTAAATTTAATTAAAAAAATTATTAATTAAAATAAAAGAGAGTAAACAAAACTTATAATCATAATAAATATAATAGATAATTTAAAATTTAAATATCTATATCCCCTCATAAAAATAATTTCAATAATATTTTAACAAAATAATTTAACTTTTATTCATAAAATAAATTTATTATCTCTATTATTTTTCATTTAATATGAATCTCTTTAATTTCTCTATTTTTTTTAATAATTTAAATTTTATTTTTAAAATAATTATTGGAATAGAAAACTGAAATTTCTAAATTTATTTTTTTTAATTATTTCAGTATGGCATTTTAATTAAAAAAAAAAAGATTAATACGCATTTATAAATTCCCCTCCAGCTGAGGCCCTACGTTACCAGTGCCACGAGCGCAAAGCAGAAAACGGGAAAGATGGGGCCGCCAACAATAATAGCGAAGGGACCCACTAGTAATGACACGGACGCAGTTGCCAACTCACCGTATTGAATACACTACACTGCGCCAGTCTGACAATGAACTCACATAAAAAATCAGTTACTATATTTGATTGTCGGACCCCATCCATTTGACCAAAATTCTGCTCACATACAGCTATCCTCCAATAAACACGTCAGGCTCATATAACATGTGCGTCACTTTCACAGTTTCACGACATAAAGGTCGTTTGGAACTAACAAATGAATGTCTTAGGTCTTCAGCCATCTCTTAAACCAGCGTCATTACATTATTACTAGTTTATTAGCCAAAAACAAGAGGCAACACCCATGTTTCTCTCTGGGAGGATGAGGACGAGAAATGAACCAAAAGCAACTACCACTTCAAGGTAGTTTCACTTACATTTGCTATTTTGCTCACTACGTACACGAGTTCACTGTACAGGCTTTCCCCACACACGAGTTTCTCAGATTTTTAATTAAACCAAAGCACCCAGGTGCCCATAAAGTATACATATATATATATATATATATATATATATATTTGAGTAAAACTACAAAGTAAAACTACAAAGAAAATGAGAAAGTCCTCTTACGTTGTAAAACTACTCTATAGACCTTCTCTGGCCTTCCCTATATTGAGAAACAAAAGCGTATAAAACGAACTAAATGCAAGAGATCGATGTGAGCAGAGATTAACTTTTTCACCCGTCATAAAAATACCTGGGCAAAGTGAAGCTCGCTAATGCGAGGCTGACCCATTTGGCTTTTTCTCGGGTGCAACTTCCCATGTCTCTTCAGAACTCCCTCCTCCATATGGGGCGGCGGCGGCAGCAGCAGCAGCAGCAGCTGCTGCTCCAACATTGAAGCTGCCACCGTAGGGATTTAGCAAAGCGGAGCCAGTACCTATGCCCAACCCAAGAAGATCAAGCGTGGTCGGCTTGTTCCCAAACAAATGAGATGAACCTATCATAACATCTCCAGACGGGAGTCCTAGGCCAAGCCCAGCTGCAACAGCATTGTTATCTGGCTTTACATCCCATTGATTGCCGTTGATATCTCGACCAGAGGAAGATGAAACTGGCAATCCCAAGCCACGGAGAAATGATGAGTTTGATGATGTTGCACCCATTTGTGCTGCTTTTTGAAGCAATGCAGTAGCTGACATGGCGGGTTGGGGAGACTGAGTATAGTGTCGATGTTCTTGGTCTGCGAAGAGGGAGGAGGCATCGTTGCAGAGATAAAGAGAAGAGGAAAGCGAAAGCGATGGAGGTTCTATGGCTCTGGGTGTTGGTATTGTAGTTGCGCAATCTGCGCTAGTTAAGGCGCAAAGAAGATTGGAAAATGAAGCTGATGACGCATGGGATGCTGCTTGTGAGATTGCCGCTGCCGTTGAGGATGCGAATACACTGGCAAATACATTGCTGGTGGAGCTGGTGCTTGTAACCGTGGCTGTCAAGCATGTAGTTGCTGGTGTTGCCGCCGAAAGTCCAACTGGATTTTCTGCTAATTCTGTGATCATAAGTGAGAGAGATGTAAGAAAAAGACCATAAAACCAAAGAAAAGAGGAAAAAAAACTACACTTACAAAGAGAAAATGAGTGACCTAAATAAATTCTCCATGAGGGAGTAAAAGATGGTACTTTTAGATGATAAAAGGAGTTGCTATTGAAGTTAGCATCTTGAACTCTAAAGCTACATTGGAGAAGTAAAAGCGAGAAGCAATTATGGCGTCCTTTCTCTCAAATCTCAATCCCCTTTATTAGCTTTTCGATGTTTGAGCTTTTACCTAGAACGTGCAACCTGCAGTGCCCGTGAATCATAACTAAACTCCCCCCTTCAGCAAATCGCTCCTCCCCTCCACCCCCTCTCTATTTTTTTTTATGAGAGAAAATGCACGCACCCAACACATTTCTTATACTTACCTAATATCCACGCGAGAACAGCAACCAATATAAGACGACGCGCTTATAAAATACCAATCCCAGTAGATAACACATAAAACCTTCTCTTCCCAGCCACAAAGAAAATTAAAACACAGAGTCTTACACACACGAATCAAATCCGAAGTAGTTCATTCCTTGTTTTGACCTACACAACTAATCAATGAATATATAAATGCTAGAGGGGGAAAAAGCTAGGCAATGCGTATACATAAATACTAAGAGATCAAATTAATTATTTACCTGAGCTTTGAACCGACAGACCCGGAGATACCACAGTAGTGGATGGAGTAAGAGGTGGAGGCGGTGGTGAAGCAACCACGCTCTTCACATTCGTATTCCCCTCCTTACCCATAGTCGTTACGGTTTGTGCCCTCGCACTCTCCTCCGCCAAGGCATCACAGAATGCCCTATGCGTTATGAAGCTATCCCTCCTTGATTCCAAAGCAAAAACACCAAACAGGAATATCAGTAACAAATAAGACAGACCCAAAAAGATGTAATAAAGCAGAATCAGAGATAAAAGGATTACGAACCTGGAAAACAAAGTGCCACAATCGCATTTATACTCTCGAGTGCCACAAGTCTTCATGTGGGCCTTCCAATCTGACTGCACTGCATATTTCTTCGAGCAACGCTCGCACTTCCACTTCTTCTCGCCGTGCTTTCTGCAAAAGTGCTTCTTGATGCCGGTGAGGTCTCCCAGAGCTCTCGTTGGATTGTGGTGAACACAAGTTGGTTCTGGGCACACGTAGACCCGCTTGCGTGGCTCCTTACTGGTTCGCTGCTTTAGCTTCCATGGTAAGTTATGGCCGCGGCGGTGAAGCTGGAGGTTTTGGTCTCGTTGGAATCCTTTGTTGCAAATCTCGCACACAAACCTGTTTGTGGCCAATAAGGTCTCTGGCGATAACGCAACCACTTCAGCATCTGGATCTGAAACGCACAGCATCAGAAGCACAGTGATACAAATTCTTAGACTGGTAAAAGTAGAAATTTGAGAAATATCAAAAGAAATACGAAGTCTTGATTTTTCTGAGGTATGGTAAAATATTATTTACCTGGCATTCCAGGGAGGTTTCGCTTCTTCTTTGGTGGCGGCACTGAGAGTGGCGCCGCTTGATTACCAAAAGAAGACACACTGGTGGCTTCTCCAGAAGCAGTAGAAATTGTCATTTGAGATGAATTTTCAACTTCTACCATGCTATTTCCTTCAAAGCTAAATCAACCTCAAGGTGACTACACCCTTCCAGTTCTGTCAGTGTCGAAGCGTAGAATATAGGGTTTTAGGGTTTAGATCAAAAAGCTCAATTACCAAGGCAAATGGTGAACTCAGCCAAAACTAGCTACACCTACCTATTCTGGACGAATGAATTCTAAATTAACACAAAATACCAATTAACTACAATTGGTGTTTTAATGCATAAAGACTGATTGTTTCTCTGCAATTGGATCATTCCATAGGAAAACAGAAGGACCTAGTTTTACAAAATTCTTCCCTCTGAACTCCCTCGAAATGAAGCGAAACAAAACACCGATTCAACTTAGTCGGTGACCGGTGGTTCACGGTCCCCAAAGGCGGCTTTTTCAGTTCATACTAATCTCCGTATCGAGAGAGAGAGAGAGAGAGATGGCAGAAACAGAGACAGTGGAGAGGATTTGAATGAAGTGGAAAAAGTAATAAAAAAAAAGATTTAAAGCGGCGCTAATCAACCATGGTTAAAGCTTGAAACCTGTATGTCTAACCATGGTTAAGGGCTGATGCCTGAGCTATGACTCTCCTTCTGGCTGCTCAATCAAATCTGACCGTCCACGTGTCAACGTCTCCTTGTTGCTGACATTTGTCGGACGAAGTCGGACGAGGCGGTGCTTGTCCTATAGCGCAGAAAAAGCTATGGAATTTTTTTTTGTTAATTTCCTGTAATTTTTTTGAACATTTTGCAGCACTAGTAGTAAAAAGACAATAAAGCCCATGACTTGCCTCTCCTTTCACCCTTCAAAGGGAGGGACAGAATGGGGTTTTCGACAAGAACAGAACGTGTGATGGTGTGAGTAATGAGGGTGAACAAATATTTACATTTTGGTTTACCGTTGTTCCGTTTGAAGACATTAATTTTTTATGTTGAATAACACGAAGTGATTTCTACGCTTTTTGTCCACGTTGTGGTATTATCGTGAATTTGATGCAAAACCTTGTCCGATTGCCTAATTAGCTCACTGATTATCATTTTACCGATATTAAAAAAAAAGTATTTAAATCTTATGATTTATTTAATTGAGAGATTATAATTATTTATTAAAATTTAGTTATTAATAATTAAATGTTAAAAACGAATTATCATTAATTAATAAATTGAATTACTAATTATTTAAGATTTAAGAAGGCAAACATAATCATATATAAAAATAGTTAATTTTTAATATTAATTAGAATTTTTTTTTATATTTATTTTATTATAATTTAAGATATATAATATATAAAAAAAATTTATTTATTAAATATATTAATTTTATATATTTATATTTTAAATTTATGATAAATTGATTTAAATAAAAAATTTTTAGTATTATTATATTAATGCAATATAAATATATTTATTATAAAAATTTAAATACATAATTTCCTCACCATTTTTTAATCGTAGAAAATAGACAAAATATATTTTTTTTTCTATTCATGGTCGAAATCAGCACATAGATTTGCAGCTTTCTTTGCTGTCAAAACTCAAAAAAAATTCCATGTATAATTCAATTTTAGTTCAATCAATTTACATTATTGCAAAGACGAATAGGTTGTTTAGCATGGAAATTAAATTTTATTTTTTTTTATAAAATTGTTATTTTAAATATTTTAAAATTAATTTGAAATTAATAAATTTTCAATGCTATATTCATTTTTGAATATATTATACTTTCATATATTATAACTAATCTAATAACAATTTTATAAAACTTATCTTATTGTTATTTTAATATAAAATTATTGTGATTAAAAATATTAAATTTAATATAAAAACAAATTTTAATTAACACATTCCATGCAATGATACAAATGCGAATTCAATACCGTAAGTACGAGGATTAGCGCCCTTATTAAAAGCACGCGATCTGTAAAAATCTGTTTGCCTACCTTCGTGTGCAAGCAAAACTGAGCATGAGAAGATCAAGCACAGCTTAGGCAGGAAGCTCAGTGGCAATTACGTGAATAATGCTGCGGTTTTAGGGCATTTTCGGCATGTTAAAAATACTAGCCTCAATTATCTCTGTTTGTAGGCACTGCAGTACGTCAGTACTCTACCATTGACAAATGGTCCTTCCAACTCCTCATGGGCTCACAGGCATTCTTTTAATCGAAGACAGAGGGAGAGCGATGACCCCATGTATGCCTATTCATCGCAATCTTGATGGTATCGCCAATGAGGAGTTCAATTATTGATCACTACGTAGATGCGCAGCTGAAGTGGCTCGATTCGGGTGCATGGTGAATTGTTTCGCCTTTGATTTGACATTTTAAATTAGTTTACAATTTTATATATAAATTTTATTTCTTTCAAATAAAAAAGTTTTTAAATTAAAGAAATAAATTATTATTAATTAAAAATATATTCATTCAAAAGTTTACGCTCTAAAAAAAAATATATATTAAAAATTAATTTTAAATTAAATGAATCTTTCATCTTTTTTACTTAAAAAGGTGAATTTGATGTTGTCCTTTTATGTAGAGAGGTATACCTTTCCAGCATAATCAGACTATTCGTACCTGACTAACCTGAGGCAGGGCCAAACCCCTTTTCGTTAATTCAAATTTAAAATGATTACCCAATGTGGGGATGTTTTCGACTTTTTAATAACAATTTGCCAACTAAGCTACTTTGCCCTCCACCAATTTCAATATAAGATAAAAAGCTCAATAATTCTTTATATTCAGAAGAAATATAAGCTTCTCATTTTTATAAATTAAAGTAATCTTATTTTTAAAAAAAATTAAAAAAAAAATAAAATAGAGTAATATATAATGGATATTAATAATTTGAATTTGGTGTTGACTCAAATCAAATAATGATGGTAATCAGGCTAATATTCTAACAATGGAATGATGATTAATAGATGGAGGAGAAAACAAGAAATGTAAACAAAAGGATGAAAGGGATAAATCATACATGGGGCACGCGATTGCTACATGTAGATAAAAACAGAAATCAAAGAGGCAATGGTTTCAAAATTGGCTTGATTATGTTCAAAGAAAGCTGATTGGACGTGTGTGGGAAAATGACTCAGAATGACAAGATGTTCTCTAATCCGTAAGCATGAATAAAACGCAAAGTTGATGGGCCTAAGGTTATTTTGTAATTTATTATTTAAAATATATAAAGTTTATAATTTTATTTTTTATTAAAAAAAAGAATTATTTTTTAAAATTATTAATGGTTAAATTTACTACCCCTTTTCTTTTTGTGTTCCACGTTTCATCAATCATCCATTCCACCACAGTGGATATTCCTTCGTTCAGATTTCTTTTTGGGCTCCGCCAATGAAAAAACAAACTTACTTTAGAATTTGGAGGTTTTGCTTGAGAATTGGTAAAATTGCTAGTCCTATCACAGAGACACAGCGGCGGAGGAAGGGCCGGCGCCGCCGGGCAAGCCACCACCTCTCTCTTTGTCTCATATAATTTTCAAGGACCACCTCCCTGCTTTATTTTCTCTCATTCATTGTACTACTACATGTCTAATGAAAAATTTTTATATAGGCTCGATTAAATCTTTTAATTATATGAAATTAGTCAACAAATTTCCACTTGAAGTCACGTGATTAAAGTAAAAGATAATCTAAAAATTTGACTTTGCCATGTAATTACTTAGGAGTCTTCCATTAGTAATGATAAACGTGTGTTTATTGTTGAGAAATGAGAATTCCT
Organism: Hevea brasiliensis; assembly: GCF_030052815.1. Taxonomy (NCBI): domain Eukaryota; kingdom Viridiplantae; phylum Streptophyta; class Magnoliopsida; order Malpighiales; family Euphorbiaceae; genus Hevea; species Hevea brasiliensis. The sequence continues at coordinate 2,962,798 of NC_079504.1, read as the reverse complement.
TTTCAAATTCTCCACAAAGTGGCTATTTATTCTTAACAAATTTCTAAGATTAATGAAAATAAGAACAGTAGCTAAAAAGAGGGGGAAAAACATTAGATAGTGAAAATACAGTTGCGAGTTATGAGAAAAGCACAGAGAACAATTATAATGTCAAAAAGGAAAATTGAGTGAAAGGTCCCCCAAGCAATGATCACTAATTTGATTATCTTTTAGTAGCTTTTTTTTTTCTTTCTTTTTTTTTTTTTCTCATTGAAGTAGGCACCTCGAATCTTGATGGGCACATCGCTGCCCTCCATAACTTTTTTCCTCCTTTACAAAAAGAGTATTTCCATAAAATCCAATCTTACAATTCTGATATAATGTAGATTGTGGGGGCCAAATGCCTGCCTTTAAGTGCAAGGGTCAATGACCAATACATGCATGTTTTTAACTTTAATTTAATATATTTTGCCCATAAATCCTTTAAAATATTTAAATAAATATATATATTTTTAATATAATGATGCTTTTTTAGATAAGGTCCGTAATAAGAGTATTAGAGAAAAGGTAGAAATGGTACCAATTGAAGATAAGTTGAGAGAAGGGAGATTGAGGTGGTTTAGCCATGTGAAGCGTAGACATACGGAGGCTCCAGTTAGACAAGTAGAGCATTATAGGTTAGAGGATAGAAAGGAAAAAAAAAGGAGTAGACTTAAATTGACTTGGAGGAGAGTAGTACAACATGATCTAGAAGCATTACACGTTTCTGAGGATTTAACCCAAATTCGTTCAGAGTGAAGAAAACGAATCCATATAGCCGACCTCAAATTTTTTAAATAAAAACTTAATTGAGTTGAGTTGAGTTGATGCATTTTTAGAGCCAACAATTACTGCTACATATTGAGGGGAGAAGGGAATAGGGACAAAGAGAGTCAACCTTGGGAACTTTTCATTTGCTATTAACAGTAAATGAAGGTGTTCAAGTCCAACACCATGTATAGAAATTCTTATCTGTTATTTCAGACACAAAAACACCACAACCGCATGATGTGGTAAGAACTAAGAACAGGCTGTTTACTACACTGTCTACTTCTCTGGCTGTACTAGTTGTTTGGTTCGCATTCATTGTCATATGGAAAATTGGAAATCTCTTGGAGTTATGCAGAAAGAAATTATCCACCACAACATAAAGCAAGCACGAAACTGTAGCCCAAACTAGCCACCCAAAAATAACTAAAGAAAAACTAACATTTTTAAAAAAATAAAAGTTCGACATATTTTTATTTATTATTTTTGTTGTTATGAGAATCACATTGCTTTGGTATTTAAAGATTGAGATACTATTGATCAGGAAATTAATATGATTTGCAAAATAAAACAATTATTATTAAATGATTAAGTTCTGGCTATGGCTATGATTGGATTCAGCATTTGTATGATACCAGTATAGCAAACGACCGAGAATTAAGATTCGATGGTTTTAATTTTTCAGCAGGTTATAAGGGTGGGAAATAAAAACCACATAGAAAGAGGCATTTCCAATGCAAAGGAGCGTTTCCTGACCACATTGAAAGGGCAAATTCCAGAGGCTGATGAGATTATATGGTGCCATGATGATTCTTTAGAACACAATGATTTATCAGTAAGTCCCATCCTTTCTCATTTCGGCTCCCCCACTAAAGCACTATATCAAGATGGACATGAACTTGCGTACTTGACTACGTGTTGAGAGGTTGAATACAGTTTGTGCAACCATTTCGTCCTTTCAGAAAACAAAAAGTTCCTATTTTCACAAGAATAAACGCATAATTACACAACTAATGGAACTTGGTGGGAAGCTAGCAACGTCCTAATAGGGCAAACGAGGTGGGGCAAACATAAAGAGAGATCAGAGACAAAGTGACGTAGGATTTGCATCACAAAGCCAACACCATCCATACACTGCCTTTTCATTTTCTTTTAAAGCTCAAGTATCAAAATTTTTGTTTACTTCAGTACAAATAATCACATGGGCATGAATCTTAATTTGTGTACTAAACTCCATCTAAAACGACATGCACTGAATATAATCTCTGTAATTTCTACAGTTGATTTCCAAGTTTGGAGTTGCCTTCTTTGAATATGTTGTTTAACATGTGCTATGACCCTTCCTCAGGTTACAAGCAAGATATAATCAAGAACACACAGGATAATTGAATGAAAGAAAATAAGGTCTGCAGTGTTAAGCTGAATGCGAAAATTTTGCAAATTGCAAATGAGCAGAAAAGCTCAAATAATTACAACAACAAAGTTTCAAATCTTGGACAAGGGTATAGATGATTATTACAAGGTGTACGGTATAATTTAGGAAGAAGAACAAGGCAAATTTTCAAGCAAATAGATGTGATATGCCACAGCAACAGTCCAACGTTCTACTTGACCATTACAATTGCAATCATCCAAATTGACATCTGAGCTTGAGCTTCACCACAGATGCCTGAAACAAAAAGAAAAAGATAGACATTTTTACTTATAACCATACATTGGCTTAAGGACATGAGGTAGCATTCCACAATTGACTTTGCAAGTGCCAGATACAAAGTTTCCAATGAGCAATGCTGTCAAGTCTCACAATTTCGATGCTTTAAAGGAGATAAAATTAACCATGCACTAGTCCAGCCTCATTTTATTTAATAGCAAACGCGCACACACTGAGATATATATATATATATATAAAGCAGATAGGCATTCTCGTAATACTGCCATATGACACTTTTCTTGAAGAGCTTGCCATGTATCACATAAATAATTCTCTTTTATATTAATTATTATTTAATTCTTTTTTAATTATCATTATTATTTACATTACTATCTAAACTTTTATGATTCAAATTATTATTTTTTTAAAATTTGATTTTTAAAAATTAATTCATTTTATGATTAAATGCAATATTTATAAATTATTTATATTATTTTTTTATAAATTTATTTATGCAAAAACATTATTTATCACATGTCACCTTCCATAATAATAATAATAATAATAATATAAATAATTTAAAAGACGACGACGACAATAATAATAATAATAATAATAATAATTTAAAGAAAATTGAACATTAATTTATGATATCCTATACATAAAACCTATCTATATATATAAAACATGTAGGTTTTCCTTAGTATTGCTATATAGGCTTTCAAATCTATTATACTTATGCGAAGTGATAATTTTAAATTGTATTTATTGATGATAATTTTTCTTTTAAAAGAGCTACGTTTATTTTAAAGGAAAATCAAAACCGTTTAGTGAATTATAGGAAAATCAAAACCGTTTAGTGAAATATTTTTAACTACATTTATTGCAATTAAATGTAATACTTAATTGTTGGTGATTTATCAACCCAAGACATTTAATTTCAAAATTCAATGAATATTATCATGACTATCCAATAATTACCATAACTGAAAGTTTATTTTTTTTTAAATATTTTTTTTTTCAAATTAGAAACAAGTATCAAAGGATATTTGAATTTTTGTGAGAAATTAATGATGAATTTTTTTTAAAAAAATATGTCTAATTATTAAAGGTAAATTCCTATCCATTAATTTTTTTTGTATTTTCTAAACAGTTATAATACATAATTACTAAATATAATTATCATCAATTATTATGTTCCTTAATTTTTAATTTGAAAATGCTAATAGCAGTAAAATCAAGACTTATATTTACTTTGAAAAAAAATCAAAACCATTTAGTGGAATATTTCTAAATACATTTACTGCAATTATATTTAGTATTTAATTGTTGATAATTTGCCAATCCAAAAAGTTTAATATTTCATTAAATTATAAAAAATTAAGAATTATTATTATTATTATTATTATAAACAAATAAAAATTTATGGCCATTAAAGCCACTGATTTGAGAGAACTGCCAACTTATTTGGCTAAAGTTTATAGATAGCGTTTTAGAATTTTAATATTTTAAATAGCAACATTGAAATTTTTTTCAATTAGAAAATAATGTTTTTTTAATTAACAATAATTTAATGGCTTAATTAAATCTAATTTGAATTTTCTCTATCTCTCTAGTTAATATTTTTTCTGTCATTTAATACACGCCAAATATTTTTCTCACCAAGCATTCTCTCATTATCTAATTGCTCTTAAATCCTCTTTTAATTTGCTTTATTATTCATATTGCTTCTTTCAAGAGTTATTGGTCTTAATTCACAAATTTTATTATTTTTAATTCTTATTTTCCTTTTCTCACTCCATTAGGCACAACAAAATTAAAATAAATTAATTTTTTTGTTAAAAAAAGAGTTAAACCTGCACAAATTATGAATTAAATTAAAATAATCAAATAAAAATTAATATTATATTGTAATCAATTAATATAAAGTCAACCTACACAATCTTAGCTCTTTTATTTAGCTAATGCAATTTTTTCTTAAAAAGTTGAGAGTTATCTTTCAAATCTTCACTATAAGAGGCTAACAATCATTTTTTCCCATTTCCTTTTTATTTGCTTTTTTGCATTGGATTATTTTCTTATTTTAGTTAAATAACAACATTTTTTTGCAACCGAAAAATGTCAAAGATACATAAAAGTAGAATTACATCGAAAATTTGATTACAAGCAAGAATAATTGGAAATATTAACTTAAGCCAAATTAAAAAATAGGATGTATACAATAATTTGATCAATGAATCAAATGTTAAAATAGTCTAAGTTTATCATCTTATCAGATTAGGTAGTAATTTAGTGTTACACAGTTTATTTGACTAATAACATTAGTAAATTTTAAATTGTTTTTGTAAATAAAATAATGTAACTATATTTTAAATAAAGTAATTATATAAACTATCATTAATTTATGTATAAAAAGAATTAAAAATATATATTTTTTAAATAATTTTGCCATAAATTAATCTAAAAAGTTAATATTAAAACAAAAGAAAATGTATTTAAATTAAATTAATTTAGCAAAAATTTTAAACAAAAAATAATTTAATAATCAAAATTTATTATACACACACACACACTTTTCTGCTAGTTACCAATGAAAAATTCAGTATAACCTAATAAGTCTATCTTATAACTAGCCATCTCATTTGGGTTTCAGAAAACTAATAAGCAAACATTGCTGCACTTAAGCACCATTAAAAGCAACAAATACTATCAAAGGCTAAAATATGAATTCAGGTGATTACTCAAATGACAGTCAATATCAGGTCTGTACAGAGAATACAAAACATTCATTCTGGTCAATGAGCCTATTTAGCTCAGCACCTGCTGATGCAGGACAGCCTAGCGAAATCCAAGGTACATGGGCTGTTTTGCATGGAAAAAGGTGGAGTGAGATGAGAAGTGATGATAACAAAATTTGGTTTATGAGTCTAAACAGAAGGAAGGAACCCAGTTTTTCCAAGGATTGGATGAGGACCAAAGATTATGTAAGAGTGTCTTAGAATCTGAGCAAAAAGTATGAAGCTCTTAAAGAGCAACAAAATCAAAAGGCCGAAGAAGCATGGTTCTGACATCTAACCACAAGCTAACCTTCATACTGGTAAGAGATATTATGCAAGCCATGGATTGCTCATGAAAATCCAATTATACCAGTTTATAAGAAAAAATGGATTCCCTCAATCCCTGTAAAGCTTATCATGCTTAACAACATGAACAAGTAAAAGCCCATCTTCAGTGAGCACACAAATTAACATTACCCCACTACGAGTACTAAGGGGAGCAGTTTCTAACACTAAAACTATGTTGCATGGAAAGAATGAGGCACTTAACCAATAACCATCCTTAGTGAGCACACAAATAAACATTATCCTACCAGGAGGACCAAGGCAAGGAGTTTCTAACACTCAGAGACTATGTTGCATGGTAAGATTGAGGTACTTAACCAATCAAGTGAGTCAAATGTAGAAGTTTTCCATTACCTCAATTAAGGCTATTAAGCAGTGTTGGAAAATGCAAGAAATACAAACACACGTCATCACACTTTCCAAAATCACTATAGGTGAAAGGAAATCATTCAAGTTCAAAATCCACATCACTCAGATGTTCAAAAGTTTAGTTTGAAAGCTTTGTTAAATATAGCGATTAAATGATCATAAAGAAAAAAAAAAAGTAAAATGGATAATAAGAACCGATAAGCCCCAAAAGAATTCAACAAAGAGGAATTATTTTTTTAACGTGAATGAATACTCCATCCATTCATCTAACTTCCAGATGAGCCAAAACCTATCTTTCCTGATGGCAGCTAAATTCAAGGATATGAAAGTTCTACTTTAAATTCATCCCAATGTTATGTAAAAGTTAGCAGTTTTTTTTGTAGATTCGTAGTTCTAATAGTTCAGTTATGCCAATTGCAATAATTCGATTATGATAATTGAGAGAAAATTGTGTCATCACTGTTACCTCTTACAGAACTCAGTCACATATCGCGATCCATTGTAGAAAATGAACCACAGAAGCACGACAACCAAAGTATCTGGCAAAGTTCAGAAACTCAAAAGGGTATATATGTATAGAGAACGCTAACAAAAGAATCCTTAAAATCCACAAGAAAATGTTAATAAAACTTCCATTCAATTATCATATAAAATTAAACTTCAAAACACATCGCATGGAGCACATAAATCAAATCAAATCCAGTGACAATAAGGAAAAAAGGATACTGAAAAGGCAACGCTCCCACCAATCCAACATGTAGAGACCAAAAGTGACATTATACAGATAGATCTTGCGCTGAATCCAGTTCATAGCTCTCCAACCTGCGCACAAGGAGTGATAAACATGCAGTTAGAATCAATCAAGCAACGAGAGAAATGAAAATATCTAATAAAGGTAGTCACAGTTAATCATCTACGTTGATAACCTGTATAGAGCTGACTGCAATCTCAGAGGAAGACGAAGACACAGAGAAAAATCACTTCTTTTAAAATCTCCCTGGCGTTTATTATCGGCTTTCGACTTGGTCCATTGATTTAGAGTTTCATTATCGAGTCGGGTCGATGGATTTGATAAATGATAACGTGCGAGATTTCAAATATCGGGTTGTAACCCGATCCAAGTTAAAAATCTCAATTAATTATCTTTTTAGGCATGCTGCCTTCCGACGACATAAAATTTATATGCGCTTATTTTAAGCTTCAGTTTATATAAAATTGTGTTTTTTTTTTTTTTTTTTTTTTTTTTTTTTTTATCTGCTGTTTAATAATTATTAAAAAAGTAATTATTAAATTAAATATTTATTTTTATTAAAAATTTAGTATTTTAATTTAATTTTATATATTTATTATATATATTTTTAATTAAATTTACATAAATTTTAATATAAAATTTTAATCTAATAATTATTAAATTCATTCTTATATAATATTAAATAAATGTCTTATTTTTTAATTTCAATTTATTAAAATTTAAATTATATTTAATAATTTGAATAAAAAAATTAATGACAGATATATGAAAAAAAACAATGAGAAGTTTACTTGATATTTATGAAATATCAAAAGTTCTATAAATTAATTCTAAAAAATTTCCAAATAAATTGTACAAAATTACCAATTGAGAAAGTGGCATATTTAATGTACTGCATCACAAATACACAACTTTGCCACAGAATAATTATGAAATGTTTGTGCTCGATTGGCTAAATGATAAACATCAAAAGAACGCTCCGCACCTTGTAAAAATAGCAGATGGATTATGACGTGTACTTGCTTGATTTGGTGTAAGAAAAACGCCAACAAGAACGCTCCGTGCCTTGTAAAAACCAACGTACAGATCACCACCATCACCGTAAAGTCGCAGAAACTGTACCGGTAGCTATTAGCAGAGGAAGCCGAGAATTCTCCGATTAGAAAATTGAAAGGGTTTAGGGTTTCGTCGAAATTGGAGGAGAAAAAGGGAAAAATCTAACAGCCATGGAGAGTGCCTTTGCGAGCGCCTCTGCAATCGCAGACCAGAGGCAAAAGATCGAACAGTACAAGCACATTCTCGCTTCCGTCATCTCGTCAAACGACATCTTTCAGGCCAAGAAGTTTATCGATCACAGTACCTTTCTCCCGCACTATTGTTTTGCTATTCACTTAGGTTTTTCTTTTCTGATTTTGTTTTTCAATTACGCTATTTTTTTTTATTGCTAATAGTTTGAAAACAACTTGCAGTGTTGTCGGACGATGTGCCATTGGTAGTCTCGAGGCAGCTATTACAGACTTTTGCGCAGGAGTTGGGGAGATTGGAGCCGGAGACGCAAAAGGAGATTGCTCATTATACTCTTGCTCAGATTCAACCTCGGGTTGTTTCTTTCGAAGAACAGGTTAGTTTTAGATCATTTATTGGTTTATAGTTTCATAAAAATAGGAGCTTCTCTTACTATTTTCTCTATAAAATGGGTCTCCACGCGAGAGATTGTTCTGCTCAATTGCTATTTCCCAAGTTAGATTGCTTTCCATGTTATAGTCAAAACATTTGAACGTTTCTTTGGTTTCCTTTTTGGGTTCTGGGTTTAGTTATATATGTGATTGATCATATGGTTTTTGTAGTTGACAATTAACTATCTGTAACATCATTTTTTTTTTTGGTGTAAGTTTTGTAATTTAAAGTCTTTGTACTGACAAGCAATTGTTTGATTCTGTGAATTGCAGGTTTTAGTAATTAGAGAGAAACTCGCCGAGTTATATGAGTCTGAACAACAGTGGTCAAAAGCAGCTCAGATGCTCAGTGGCATTGATCTGGACTCTGGAATGAGGTCTGAGAGTAAGATTTTTTTCTATTTTTCCATGGAAGTGTTATAATGCTTCTTTTCATTTAATTTTTTTTAATGATGCTTATTTGACAATACATGTATTCAAATGATTTCTTCATCAGGGTCATTGATGATACATTTAGGCTATCAAAGTGTGTCCAAATTGCTAGATTATATCTTGAGGTATTGACTTTATCATCCTTGATTAGCTTATATGGTGAATGATTAATTAGCAGTCCTTTTGCCCTTGGGCCTGATTTTGGATATTGTTTTAATATATAATTTAATGTGTTAGGACATATTGAAGCACTATCTTAAGCAGCAATAATTGTAACAAGATGCTTGTTATTACAAAACCTTTCAAAGCAAGTGAAGGTGTATTTCAAGCGAAAACGTTGGAATTTGTGTGGAATTTAACAAACTTCATCGATATGCCTTCTATTGGGTGTGTCATAGAGTTATCAGTGACCAGATGGATTATTTTGCCTAGATCTAAGTCTTATTTTGGTTGAGATGTTTTATGCCTGCACTCATCAGTTTGTGCTATCCCATTGCTGTAAACTCTCAAAACCCTGATCATGTCACCACTTCCTGCAAACTAATTCAGCTGTTAATGCTGAAGATATTTTAATCGTAGCAGATTGATAACCTTGAAACCAAAAATATAATTTATTACTTGTATTTTAAGATTCGTTTAGAGCTTGGACTGGTTCTTTCGGATCCAACACATCCCTGGAGGAAGGATTAGCCAATTGTTCTCACTCTAAGGTCTCAAAAACTATTAAAGTCACCAATTTTTTTTTTATCACGTATTTTTACAGGATGATGATGCAGTTAATGCTGAGGCTTTCATCAATAAAGCGTCATTTTTGGTTAGCAACAGCCAGCACGAAGTATTGAACTTACAATACAAGGTTCAGCATCATTCTACATTCTCTGAAGGTAATTTAGTACACGGATAGAAGCTTTATTGTTTTGTTGAGGATGCTTTCTCCTGTTTTGTTGTCAGGTTTGTTACGCCAGGATCTTGGACTTGAAGAGGAAGTTTTTGGAAGCTGCACTGCGTTATTATGATATATCTCAGATTGAGAAGAGGCAGATAGGAGATGAGTATGTAAAACTGAAAGTTATGATTATTATTATTTTTGATATATTATTTTTTTTATAGTAATACTGAAAGTTATTTATTAAATACTACTTTATTTTATTGTTCTGAAAATGATAGCACTTGGAACAAAGTGTTTTTTTTTTTTTTTTTTTTATTTTTAAATTTCTGTTGTGTTCATTGAAGAACCATTGATGAGGAAGCTTTGGAACAAGCTCTCTCTGCTGCTGTGACATGTACAATCTTGGCTGCGGCAGGTCCTCAACGCTCTCGTGTTCTTGCCACTTTGTACAAGGTTAACATACTTTCTTGATAAGAAGTTCGTATGTAAATGTAATTTGCATTATGCATTTGCAAGAGATACTGATGCATTGAGATATGGTGCAGGATGAGCGATGCTCAAAGCTAAAAATTTATCCTATATTGCAAAAGGTTCTCACTTGCTCTCTCTACTATGCACACATTCTTACACACATACACACACACACACACACACATGCACACACATATTTGCATGTGTGCAGCACATCTGCACCAATGTATTGCAGGTTTCATTTTACTTTTTTCTCAATGCCTTATAGTTTCTGCTAATGGAGATCTTATGCAAAATTTACCAGGTCTATTTAGAGAGAATTTTGAGAAAACCTGAAATTGATGCATTTGCTGAAGAATTAAAAGCACATCAGGTTGTAGACATATTTTCTACTGTATTTCAGGATTTTACATTCATTTAACATTGTAAGCTATAATCAATGCCTCTTCTTTGGTGGCTCAACAGAAAGCTCTTTTGCCAGACAATTTTACTGTTCTGGATCGTGCTATGATTGAGCACAATCTTCTGAGTGCAAGTAAACTTTACACAAATATAAGGTTGGAAATATGATGCTTTTAGATTTCATTTTTCCTTGATTTTCCTTGCCTGTGATTTTATACTAAACTAAACAGTGTTTTTGTTTTTTTACTTCTTGGCCACAGTTTTGATGAATTGGGCACCTTGCTGGGAATTCTTCCAAATAAGGTACAGTTCTATCCTAATTTCGTGAGTATTGAAAATTAATAATGTCGTTCTTCCCTTCTTAGTTCTATCATTGTTTTAGCATATTGCATCAGCTTACCAAATACTCATAAAGTTAATTGTGTTCAAGTCAATATTTTATCCTCCATTGGTATTATTTTACAATCTGATTAGAATTTGAATTTCTTGTGTGCACTTTGCTGTTGCTTCTTTTTGCTTCTCCAACTTTCTTCGCCCGTGTATTACTGGCTGTAAACTTGATGTTGATTGGCTTTACCTTTACTAGTTTATTTAAGACTATAAATTGTGTAAGCTTTAACAATTTTTGTGCCTGTTGAGGACTTCAAATTCTATGCTCTGCATTTACCATATCTGCAATGCTTTTGGTAAATGCTCTGGTAGTGTGGGTCTTTGTTCTATTTTGACCTTGAGGTGTTTCTTTCCCTTTGTCTCTCTGTTTTTCTCTTGCATGTACATGCACACACATGGAGGATACACTCATGTTTTAATTTATTTTTTCAAAACTTGAAAACATTGCTTCTTTTGGTTGCAGGCAGAAAAGATAGCATCAAGAATGATTTATGAGGATAGAATGAGGGGATCAATTGATCAGGTGTCAAATTCTAAAAATTCTAATTCCAACTTGCTAAATTTCATTAGTTTCAAACTAACAAGAATTTTTCTTGGTCTGATCATAATTAGTTTTGCTACTTGGACCAAATAGTAATATTTGCAAAATTTAAATGTCATCATCCATTTGAGGCTTGCTTGCATGTATGATAGCAGTTTGTTAATAATGAACTGAGAAACTGGACAATAGGTTTCTACTTTTTGCTTGATTAATTTTCCCTTAGAATTTGTATCAACTTCTAAAAATGTTCTAACTTAAGGTTCTATCATGACTAAGTTGCCAATATCTCATTGCTATCGATTTTATTTGGCCTGAGGCTCTCCTTGCCTTGTTTCTGGCTTTGTTGAATTAGGAAAACTCATTTCTTAAATATATATTGCATCTGCCTGAACTTTTATTACATCAGGTGGAAGCTGTCATTCACTTTGAGGATGATTCTGAAGAGCTGCAGCAATGGGATCAACAGGTCATTATCAACCTTTTTTTTTTTTTAAATCGAAAATGAGATTCATTGATGAAATTTAATGTACATGGTTCAAGCCCAACTTCAACAATAAGCCTTAGCTAATCTCCAACAACCCCAAATCCACATAAAGAAAAACCTTGTTTGCTATTATCACGGAGATGGAATATAAATTTTGGTATAAGCTAATGGCATAGTGAATTTTGATTTGTTTGAGGATTGAAATGTTTGTATTAATTATTTTTCATGTCTAATCTTTGTCCTGGTCGTTACACTGCAGATTGTTGGCTTGTGTCAGGCCTTGAATGATGTCCTGGATAGCATGGCGAAAAAGGGCTTATCAATCCCTGTGTGAGCTTCTTCTTTTTTTTTTTTTTTAACCAGTCAGCAGATAGAAATGAATTTCTTGCACAAAAAGCTTAAAAGACGACTAGTCCATGATAATAGCATTATTTTGTGAAAGTTATGATTGTAGTTTTTTGTTTACCTTTTTTTGTGGTCAAGAAAATTCAGAATTAACTTTACCAATTTTAGTGATCCATTCTTGGTTTATTATTTCACCTGCGTGCTTTTTTGGGGGTGGATATTTCATTTATTTTTTAATATTAATATATATTTATTCATGATTGGGCTTTTTTTCAGCACATTCATTTGAAAATGCGCCCAAGTGTGCTGCTTATTAGCTCCATAATGCAACAAGTTATAATTCAAACAAATCTTATTTCATTTTTCTTTCTCTTTCCATATGGACCATTACGTATGGATTATTCCCGAGATCCAACCATAGTATAAAAAAATTAATAAATAAATAAAACCAAAATTGGTTTTGAATCAATCCAATTTTAAATTAAATTTGAATTTTTCTTCTAAAAAAATTAAAATTTTAACTGTTAAAATATAAAAAAAAATTAAAGAGATTTTACAGTTTAAATTTAATCCCCTTAAAACAGAAACGGAACTGATTGAATTGGTGGCCACCTTAAGTACCATATTGCTAAAAAGATAAACCCTCATTTTTGCCCCTGTTTGTCTATTTTAAAATTTTTAATCCAATTTAGCCAAACATTTTGAGTTAAATTTAAATTAGTTCATTTTTTTTAATATTAATTGTTTAAAAATATGAATTAATTACTTCCATGTAGAAAGGGGTAAATTTGAGTTTAAATTTAAAAATTGGGATACTTAAAAGTGAACAAGATTAAAAATGAACAAAAAATTCAAGGACAAAAATGAGCTTCTTTCCTCAATAAAAAATATCTCATCACAATGTTGGATGGTAGGCTTTGATATTCACACGCTTAAATTGAGGGGAGAAAAATCATTTGTCAACTTCAAAATACAATGAAAAGGAGTATTTTTATTTCCTTTGATTTTATTGTTTTCTGTACAAAGAAAATATTTTATCATTTTAATTTACGAGATAAAGCTATGAGCTGTAAAAGAAAAAAAAAAAAATCCTTATTGGAGTATTTATCCCTTTCTTTTAATATTCGTAGCACGTAATCACTGTAAACAAATTACCTGTTAAATATGTTCATTACTGTGATTCCATGTGTCTGAAGCTCTAGATGGAGAATGCTTTGCTGAATCTCTCTCATTAACCACGACTTGCTCTTACAAACTGACAGATTCTGCAAAGTAAACTTTAGTCAACAAATATGCCGTTCTGATGGTTTGCGGTCTTATTTTTCTCGTTATCGTTTTCCTCCTTCGAGGTGGGTGGGTGGGTGGCGGTGCGGTAGGCTGGAGAGGGGAATTGCTGCATTTCTAATGGCAGGTGATGGATCTATCGTAGTGTTGATTATTACGGTGCGGTGGTAATAGCCGAATTCCAAGAATGTGGTTGATTCGACTAAAGTATAAACACTAGTGCAGAATCTGGGATATTTACTAGTACTTGGTGATAGGGACAGCACAGGGCAATAATTTCAAAGTAAGCTTAGTTGGTAATCTTTGAGTCCCATTGAAAAGAAATGAGGCATTTCAAAAAAAAAAAAAGAAAAAAAGAAAAAGAAAAGAAAAGAAATGACTTAACAGTCAAGAGGCTAGTAAGCCTTACCTTGAAAGAAAAATTTATCAAGGAGAGTGGAGAAGAATCAAACTCTGCAAGGTCACCACATTCATCCATCTGAACAGAAGAAAACAGAAGATAAACGATCAGATCTCAATCCTGACATCAGAAACTTAAAACAAATGAATAACTGGTCAAATAGCTCAATCTAATCACATTGGATACCCTTCACCACCACTTCTTCCACTCTCTCTCACCCAAAAGAAAAGCTCTTTCCCGGTCCATAGAAGGAATCAGACTGTTTAAAATCAATTTTTTCATCTTGGTACAGAAAATTCATCATTCATTCTGGTTGTATTCAACAGCACTTTCACCCAAAAAAAAAAAAAAAAAAAAGGAAAAGAAGCCTTTTGGCCAGAAAGAAATGACGAAGAGACCTCAGCTACACATCTGCTGAATATAGGTGCCTAAAAGCTAGAACTATGCCATGAAAAACCGTCATGAGTCCCCACAATATCTAATATGCAGAAAGCATCACCGGAAATTTCTCCTGTAAGACTCACTTAACATTTTATGCTGCAGTCCCCTGAATATAATCAGAATTATAAGCAGTCTACTTTAGGAGTTAATTATGTATATCTCAGCTCCAGAATTTGAGGATGAGTCTGTTATGAGTAAGGAGTAGAGCAGTTAGGGGGTTAGTCCAGTAGTTAAATAAGAAGATTTTATTGTACTAGTCTATTGTAATTACTCTCCAGTCAATTGTAATTATAGAGAGTAGTTATAGGATCCAAAGAAGTATAAATAAGAACTTAATTGGAAAGAGGAAACTATCCAAGATCATTAATAATCAAAGATATCTCTCATCTCTTAAATATTCTCTTTCTCTTCTCACCTACTCTGTTCTCTTTTCTCATCTACTTCTATTCTTTTATCATCTATTTCTATCTTTCTCTCCTTATTCCTCTGTTTTAATAAGTATGCAGGCTAATATGTAACAAATTGGTATCAGAGCTGTTAGATTGGTGGGCAATTACTAAAAATTTTTTCATGGGAGTTGCATCTACGGCAGATTACTCTCCTCAAAATGCCAGGTTTCTTCTATTCTTCTCTTCTTCCCTCTAATTCTTCTTCTTCTCTGAAATTCCTTCCTTCTTTCCCTCTATTCTTCTTCTTCTTCCTCCTCTTCTTCTTCTGTTCTTACTTTTCTTATCTATCCTCTTCCTCTCTTGTTCTCCTTTCTTCTATTTCTCTTCCCTTTCCTCTATTCAGATTTCTTTTTTATTCTTCTTTCTTTCTTGAATTCTTGAATCAAATTTCTTTCTTCTGTCAATTTCTAGTTCTTTCTTCTGTTTCTTTTCTCTAATTTTTTCACTTCCTGCATTTCAAGAAACCTGTTTCTTGAAATTCTTTGAATTTCTAGAAACCTGTTTCTTCCTCCACCTTTTCCCTAATTTCTTCTCATTATTCTTTCTTGAAATTCTTGAAATCCTTGTTTCTGCATCAACTTTTCTTCCCCAGTTCCTATAATTTTTCTTCTCTAAGAAATAAAATTTTCCAATATCCTACTCAGCCTTCTACAAGATGATCATGGAAGACCATCATTGGGAACAAAATTACTTGATAGGATTATGGAAGTTGTTGAAAGAGTATTAAAAAGGCAGGAAGAATTGTTATTACAAAAATTAGAGAAATATGAGAAGTCATTTCAAGAGAAAATTGACAAAGTGGTGGAAGCAATTCAAGTGGTAAAGGAGAATGTTGCAGTCTTTAATAATAAGGATCCACCTCTTGAAAATTTAAGTGAAGAACAAGATTTCTTTGATGAAACTTCCAATAAGAAAGACAAGTGCATTGAGATGGAGCAAGATCAGGATTTTGTTTTTGATTTGTCTAGTGCAAGAGAGGAATATGAGGAGGAGAAGGATAAAGATGATGATGATGCTAAACTAGAGTTGACAATGGGGAATGCAGGAGCTAATCATGAAATTCTTGCTGCACAAACTTTTGGGGATATTCCTGAAAACAAGAAAGATAAAGGAGCTACAAACAATGTGGTTACTGTAAGCAAGTGGCAGAATTTTAGGAGCCAAGATGGTGAGTTCAGCTGTTGTAATCCTATAAGTCTCATAGAAGATGAATGGGAAATATCAAGAAGGGAAAGGAAGAAAGTTTAGCCATCAAATGGTATTATGATCTTTAAGGAACAAGCAAGGAAAATTTGGAGAAAAAAAAAAAAAAATTCTTTGTTCATTAACAGTTCATACTATCACCCGCAACTTTTAGCCAATTCTATGGGACATTTCAGCTAAAGCATATGATGGAAGTTAACATTTGGTATTCCAAAATTCAAGGAATTAACTGGCGAGCAAAAGAAACTATGTGGGATTTTCACATTCTGTCAGCTGATGAGAAGGCAGCACCTAAAATTCATTTCCATTTCCAGCTTTTCTTCATTCTTGAGGACAAGAATGATGTCAAGTAGTGGGGAATGTTATGAGTAAGGAGTAGAGCAGTTAGGGGGTTAGTCCAGTAGTTAAATAGGAAGATTTTATTGTACTAGTCAATTGTAATTACTCTCCAGTTATAGGATCCAAAGAAGTATAAATAGGATCCAAAGAAGTATAAATAGGAACTTAATTGTAAAGAGGAGACTATCCAAGATCATTAATGATAAAAAAATATCCCTCATCTCTGAAATATTCTCTATCTTCTCATCTACTATCTTCTCTTTTCTCATCTACTTCTATTCTTTTCTCATCTATTTCTATCTCTCTCTCCTTATTCCTTTGTTTTAGTAAGTGTGCAGGCTAATATGCAACAGAGTCATAACCATCAATTTCAGAACAGCCACTATTTCTATCATTTGGCATTCCCCTAGACATTTGAGAAAATCATAACACAAAATAGCTTGTGTCATCTGCACTGAGAGAACTTGGTACAAAGACAGCCTATCAACAAAATTAAGGCCAAGTTAACAAAATTTACCAAACTCCAAAAAGGGGGGAAAATAACATATACTTTAGAAATATGTAAACATTTTAAACACATGGACACAGGAAGAAGATGATGAAGCAAGCTAAGTTTATTGCAAGGACTTAACCAAGCACACATATTTTAAGCTAAAGCCATTTATCCTAGAAAAAGAGCACTTTTACCACGCATAAATGAATATCCAACTAAAGCAGTATTTTTTCACATCCTGGACTTTGAGGAGCAGCATGCCCACTAACCAAAGTTCTTCTCTGGTTGACCTATTCTACCAATGTATACTTTTGTCGTTCAAAAGATTGTCATGGGACAGATTTGCTAGTCACAAGGGATTTCATTTAATCATTCCTCTCAAGTACTTATCAATTACTTCACAATACAAAAGAAAAAAAAAAAAAAGGAACTGACGTAAAGTGGTCTATCATAGTTGTTAAGAAATTATGAATCTAAAGTCCACCAAGCAGCATGGATTAGTACCTTTTGCAATGCAAGATTGTCCCAATCCACTCCTCCGAAAAAAGGATGTGATTTAACCTATAAGATAATCAATGCAAGGTATTA
Organism: Hevea brasiliensis; assembly: GCF_030052815.1. Classification (NCBI taxonomy): domain Eukaryota; kingdom Viridiplantae; phylum Streptophyta; class Magnoliopsida; order Malpighiales; family Euphorbiaceae; genus Hevea; species Hevea brasiliensis. The sequence goes on along the minus strand of NC_079504.1, from coordinate 2,945,292 downwards.
AAAAACTATCCAAAATTCATTATTTCTTTTTTGAGTTTTCATGGTACCCAAAGGAAAAAAAGGCATTGTCAATGAACAAAGTTTCAGGCAGTGAAATACAATCTCTGTTGATCCATTTCCTCCTAAGCGTTGATTTGGATCATGTGAAATTAACCTGTAAAGAAATAATTCAAACTGAGTAATTCTTTGACCATAAAATTAACATGCTATAACACATGCACAAAAAGAAAATTTAGCACATAATACTTAGCGAGATGTATGCATTAAAAAAAAAATTTGTCACACCAAAATGGTAATATGCGAGTGTTGGCCTTAGTTGCACAAGCAGGTATGAGTTGGTGACAAGACGTTGGCAATGAATGTGTTGTAGATGATACATGAACTATATGAATGAAGGTAGACACATTTTAGAACAGCATGAGCAATATTGAAAATTCAAAGACATCAACTTTAGTGTCACAACATGACGCGTGACAAAATACACAAAAAGTTTATTAGTAGGATTATTCACTTGAAGCCATGCAAATTATGCAATTTTTTTATTTTTCCTAAGACACAAATACACTAAAGACCTAAAATTACTTGTTTACATGTTTAAAATGTTTACTTCTTAAAGTGTGTAGATATAAGATTTGAAATAGAAAAGATTATCATGCAATTCAAGGCAGATGTTACTCAAATAATTGATGGTTTTTTATGTTGTACTTTTTATATGGATCTTAGCACTCTGTTTGGGAAGAGGTGGAGTAAAGTAAGGTTTTGTAAAGTAATTTTTTTTTTAAATAAGGTTTTTCATGATTTTTGAACTTTTATAATTTTTTATTGATTGAGAGGAAGGAAAAAAAAATTTTTTTTAAGGTATTTAGAGATTTTAAAAAGAAAATCTTCTCAATCCACCAATTAAGTGGATTAGGAAATAGAAGCCATATCGACTTCCTCTTAACCAGGAAGACAAATAGAACTCTATGCAAGGATTGCAAGGTCATTCCAGGAGAGGCTTTAACAAGTCAACAACGGTTAGTGGTCTTGGATGTCAAGTTTAGGAACAATTCAAGTAAGGTCAAAAGAAATAGTGTAGCTCGAACAAAGTGGTGGGAGTTCAAAATAGTAAAGCAAGTGAAGTTCAAAAATGAGCTTCTCGAGTCCGAAGCATGGAAGCTGGATATGGAGGCCAATAATATGTGGATACAGATGGCATCAAAGATTAGAGAAGTAGCTAGAAAAGTACTTGGAGAGTCTAAAGGACATGGACCACCCTCAAAAGAGAGATGGTGGTGGAATGAGAAAGTACAAAAGGTAGTGAAGAGAAAAAGGGAATGGTATAAGAAATTACCTAAATGTGATAATAATGAGACATATGAACAGTACAAGATAGCAAAAAAAGAGGCAAAAAAGGCAGTTAGTCAAGCAAGAGCACAAATCTTTGAAAAGTTATATAAGAAACTTGGAACTAAAGAAGGGGAAAAAGATATTTATAGATTAGCAAGGATGAGAGAAAGGAAATGTCAAGATCTCAATCAAGTTAGGTGCATTAAGGATAAACAAGGAAAAATGTTGGTGAAAGATGAGGACATTAAAGAAGGATAAATTATTTTAATGATCTCTTTAATAATAGTCAAAATGATAATAGCATGAATATAGACTATAGAACAATAGAAAAGAATGTGAATTATACTAGAAGGATTAGATCTTTAGAAGTAAAGGAAGCACTGAAGAGAATGAAAGTGGGTAAAGCCTGTGGACTCGATGGAATACCAATTAAAGTGCAGAAGTGTTTGGGAGATATAGGAGTGGCATGGTTAACTAAATTATTTAATAAGATTCTAAATTCAAAGAAAATGCCTGATGAATGGAGGAGGAGCATTTTAGTACCTATTTTTAAAAATAAGGGAGACATACAGAGTTGCTCAAACTATAGGGGAATTAAACTCATAAGTTATACTATGAAGTTGTGCGAGAGAGTTGTGGAGCATCGACTACGTCATGATACTACTATTTCTCTCAATCAATTTGGCTTCATGCCCGGTCGTTCAACTATGGAAGCGATCTTTCTCATTAGAAGTTTGATGGAGAAATATAGAGATGTGAAGAAAGATCTACACATGGTTTTTATTGATTTGGAGAAGTCTTATGATAGTGTTCCAAGAGATGTCTTATGAAGTGTGTTAGAACAAAAGAGGGTATCTATTAGGTACATACAAGTGTTGAAAGTTATGTATGAAGGAGCAACTACTATTGTGCGCACAGTTGGAGGGAACACAAGAGATTTTCCGATCTCAATTGGATTACACTAAGGATCAGCTATAAGCCCCTACCTTTTTACATTAGTTTTAGATGAATTGACGAAACATATACAAGAGAGTATTCCTTGGTGTATGATGTTTGCGGATGATATTGTTCTGATAGATGAGACGCGAGAAGAAGTCAATAGAAAGCTAGAGCTTTGGAAAAGTACTCTAAAGTCAAAGGGTTTTAAGTTAAGTAGATCGAAAACAGAATACATGCATTGCAAGTTCAGTGAAGGCCAAACTAGTGATGGGGAAGGAGTTAGTTTGGATTGAGTGGTACTGTCCCAAAGTAATTACTTTAAATATCTCGGCTCAGTCCTTCAAGTAGATAGGGGATGTGAGGAGGATGTTAGTCACAGGATTAAAGCCGGATGGTTGAAGTGGAGATGTGCTACGGGAGTTTTATGTGATCGCAAGATTCCCAATAAGTTGAAAGGAAAATTTTACCGTACAGCCATATGATTGGCTATGTTATATGGTAGTGAGTGTTGGGCACTGAAGGAGTCGTATGCGTTTAAGATAAGAGTTGCAGAGATGAGAATGTTAAGGTGGATGAGTGGCCATACTAGACTAGATAAAGTCCGTAATGAGAGTATTAGAGAAAAGGTAGGAGTGGTGCCAATTGAGAATAAGTTGAGAGAAGAGAGATTAAGGTAGTTTGGTCATGTAAAGCGTAGACATACAGAGGCTCCAGTTAGACAAGTAGAGCACATTAGGTTAGAGGATAGAAAGAAAAAAATGGCTAGACCTAAATTAACTTGGAGGAGAGTAGTACAACATGACTTAGAAGCATTACACATTTCTGAGTATTTAACCCAAAATCGTTTAGAGTGGAGAAAGCGAATCCATATAGCCGACCCCAAATTTTTGGGATAAAGGCTTAGTTGAGTTGAGTTGAGTTTCCAAAAACCTTACTTTAAAAAAATCACGAATTTTCCTAAACACAAATCCAAGGTTTTGAAACATTGAAAAATCTTGTCACTTTATAAAACTTTCTCCCAAAAAGAGGCTAAGCATCTTAGTAGTCATTGTATATAGTAACAAGGTCAATGCCTTTTTAAATCTAAGGACCATCTGCCATGTTCACACTCAACAATTTAAACAAAATGACGACTTTAAGGAAAAGCAAATGACACTATGCTTCAAAGGATCTAGAAATAAATTATGCAAACAACTGCTTAGAGATTCAAAGCTAATTGCCAACCTGTTAATCAAGTCTTGGGCCTCATAAGACATGCTGTTTGGAACAGGAGGCCAGGGGATTTTTCTATTAAGAATGTTGTCAAAAATTATCTGCATCACAAAGAGAAAAGAGCTAAAAATTAGGGAATCTATTTAAAGGAAACAGGTCAGGCAAGGCAAAGAGAGCAGTAAACATGGTGGGTATACACATACATTGCAATTAAAGGTTCATAAATATAAGTTCATAATCAATATATGAGCAGCCATTTAAAAAATTAAAAATTAAAAAACATATTTCTCATATCCTCCATCCACTTCAGTGGATAATTCATTCATAATTCTATATAATTCATTCATAATTCTATATAATTCATTCATAATTCTATAACAGTACAGCTCTTACCAATACAGAAATGATGTTAGAAAAAGAGAGAGAGAGAGGGAGAGATCTTTTCTACAATGCCTCATTTTTCCCATTCACATATTCATAATCCAAATTCCAAATTCAGTAACATCATTGTGAAGTAAATCATGCTATCAAGAACGATATGCAGCCCCAAGATTAAAGCCAATTAAATCCCAATAAAGAAACTCATTTTCACGTAAAGATCCAAGGGACAGTTCATACAGAAAATTAAGATGTTTGTAAGACATTGAAGACAGTAAATAGCAGTACAGGGGTAGTTCCATGCAACCATATGTATCATAGGATCCAGAAAACTCATACTGAATCAATCGGTGCTGCTTCAACAGATGTAAAACACTATAATGAAAATGTTTATGGTAATACATTTAAAAAAATTGCTGTCATCCCTAACCACTAGAATTTAGGACCATCAAGAAAAGAGTCAAGTATGAAAGATACCTCAGGACGTTCAGCAGTGAAAGGTGGAATTCCAGTTACAAGTTCAAATAAAATTACTCCCACAGACCACCAATCTGTGGCATAACCTGCATGAACGAGCAGGAGGTAAATACAACTCCTTGGGAACTCCAGACAAACCTAAATTCAGGTTGCAACCAGACCATGCTCAGTCCCAAGAAGAATTTCAAGTGCCAGATAGTCAGGTGTTCCAACAGCTGAGTGCTGATGCAGATAGAGAATTCAAACCTACAAGAAATAGGGGTGCAGGGAAATTTCACGTGATAAATATTAGATCAACTCCATAAGAAGAAGAAACTTAGAAATGCCCTTCCAGAGGTTTTATAGCTAATGGATCAATTGATTAATTTAGCTCCCAAAACAATTATTTAAAAGAGTAGATTGGAAAGAATTTTCAGGGAAACATTAATATGAAAGCAGACTAACGTCTAAATTCACAAGCAGCTTTAGACACTCTTACATATAAGCTTGTGTTTTAATGCACAAACTGGCATATTCAAGCTGAATAATTATTTTGTTTTTTTATATTATAAGAATTGGTAGAACCATACAATTTAAACACCAGACCTAGATGTGCCCATCATGTGCAATCAGTATGTGATGCACATTGCCTCAGGAAGAGAAGATAAATTATTATCCTGTCCCTGCAACTTTTGTTTGGCATCACCTTTCTGATTTAAAGCATAACCAAGACCAGAATCACCAATTCCATGAGAGGCAATCCAACTCATTTCAACAGAAGGAACACTTTCTAGACACTTTTTGAAGTTACAAAGTGATTTTTCATCAATAGGTTCGGTATCCTTCAGAAACTGCAATAGTCTAGTGCAGCGTGTCAGTAATAAAAGCATGCGAGTAAATAGCCACTTTCAGGAGTCCTGTTTGACACTGTTGTCTTTTCTCAGTCAGATCTTGATCAATTATTTCACACTTGACACGAAACTGGGCACTGTTCATCTCTATGAACAATTGAGCCAGAATCAGAAGATCCTCTCCCATTTTCAACTCTTTTTGCAATGAAGAGTCAATTTTCTCAAGGACATCCATGGCATCCCCTGCAAAACTAGCCAGTTCTGCATTCACCACTTCTTTGGCACCATCAAATCTTGAATGCAGTGAACTCAATAGTTCCTAATGTCAACTAATGGAAGCACAAAAAAAAAGTTTTGCTTACATCGTAAAGTTTGATAAACTGCAAATTACTTTTTTTTTCTATGCACATAGACATAGGCACCAAAAGAATTGGCAATTTGCTCATCACATGCTATAAAATTATTTGGTATCAGAAGTCTCATCAATGAGTGTTCATTTACTGTGCATCATATCAATAGGATCAGCTATAACATAACTAGTCTCCGTCCTTATATGTCATCAAAGAAATGTAAATAAACCACCAAAAGTGGGAGTTCAGTAATCACTGAAACAACAGACTGTAAAAGTAGAGGACTAAGGAATGATGTAACAATAAAAAAATTTACATACCACTAAAAGTACAATCTTACTCATTCTCACTCCCTTTTACTCTTGCCTATGAAAATGAAAAAGAACAATCCAATACCAAAAGCTTCTTAAGTGAATTATTAAAGAATACCTTCAAATCACTTTAGCTATGAGCTCAAGGGAGGACAGGTGGAATGCCGGCCTTCAGCCCTAATTCATGGGAAAAACTTTTTAAGCCTTTTGGCATTTTACTTCGGCTTAGACTCTCCAGAGAAGATTGTTTTCCATTTAGATAATCCTCCCCATTGGAAATTTTGCTTCCTGCTCATTCTTTTTTATCCAGAATCTTAGCTTTCATGCTTCTTCCCTGTCAAATTAGGAGAATGGGTTATTTAATACTATCTGGCGAAGTACAAAGTATATTCACACATTGGAGTAACTAAAAAACTAGTCTCCAAAGCATCCTTACACAAAGCTCACCTCAATATTAGCAGAAATATCACTGATAACTTGGTTAGAATCCTTGGAAAAATATGACGTGAACCAACGAATTATGTTCTTTCGTTTATGGAGTTCTACAAATATGAAACCAACTTGCATCAATTATCAATTCATTTTATTACACAAATCAAAATTCCTCATCAAGAAACAAGAAAAACAAAGAGAAGATATTTTAAATTCAAAGAGGTATGTTTGTAATATAACATTTTAATTAATTAATGCTTGAAGTCATCCTTGCCAATTTGTCCAATTATAGCAGAAACAAAATATAGCAATAATTTCATCATTTGCCCACAAATAGAAAACCCTCAAATTATACCTAAGAGCTCATAGGAGGAATTTTGAACCCACAAGTCTTCATAATAACAAGACAGTAACTCCTTAAAGGAACAAATGATGGAATAATGGTCAAATTACTAATTTAGGAAATATCCATATTTCTTAATTAAAAGAGGCCAAAAAGAAGCCAGTGCATTGTTTTTTCCTATTTAAGTTCCTTTCAAAATTCTTTAGTAGAACCAACACTCCAGGTTTAAAGGAGGAACCACTATAATTCAAAAAATAAGTCAAAAAATAAGAAAAACACTTCCGTTCAAGCTTAAGTTTGCATTTCTTAAGTTTTTGGAACCATAAACATTATATTTTGAGCAAAGAGTATCATTCACCAAAATGCCAAGGTATGGGGCCTTACATAATAAAAACTTAAGTACTTAACCATATGGTACCTTTCTTAAACCTCATCAGGGATAAACCGATGGTTTCAATTTTGTTGGAGCCAAGTGCCAGTTGACAATTGATGATCTCAGCATAACTTCTTAATGGGCAAAATCATTTAAAAAAGCACATTCCCATGCAGTCATTATGTGGAATTCTCTAAAACAGTCCAGGTAAAAGATTTTGCACAATACTCTTAATTTACGTCTGGTAGAACACGACGCAATATAATATAATCAATCATGTAATAAAATGAATGATTTAATATAATTGTAATTCTATTCTCATATTTGGTTGCAAAATAAAAAAGCAAGTAATATAATGTAATGTAACAATAATTTTATTTCAATATTTAATTTATTTATAGCGATAATAGTGAGTGAGTGGCAATGGATGTAGCGACTAATGGCCAGGTGGTGGGACAATACAACCTTTCTCACTCAGGCATAAATATATGCACCCAGGCATGAACATTTGTACTTCAAGTCTGCGGTGGCCCAACATTAAAGCTGGCCTAACTCCAAAAGCTAGTTCTACAGTAATAGCTAAATTAATAAATCCTGAAAATCCCGGTGCAACTTAAAATCATATCAACTCCCTCCCTCTCTAAAAATTTTTCTTCTGCAATTAATTTTCCACAGTGCTGCCAATTGGATTCCTATTTTCTTAACTCACAGCTTAAAACACTTGTCAAAAAGATTGACAGGACAAACTGGCTAAAAGAACCAAAAAAAAAAAAAAGCAAGCTGGATTTTGAAAATCTACACTATCCTTCACCGCTATTTTGATATGGCTTCAATTAACTAAAAATACGATTTATCACCAAAAACCGAGAGAACCAACCAAATTAGCCAATGCCGAAACAGAACGAGGATCTAAATAAAACAAAATAAACAGCAAATCAAAGTTAAAAAGAGAAAATGGAACCTTCTCTGGAAGAAGAAACTTTTGCACGTCCTTGAAACATGCTTTTCTGCTTCTGCTTCCCGTTCAAGGCAGGCCTTGAAGATACATAACTGTTGGACTGAGTCAAGACATCCGATTTTGAACTGAGAGGACTCAGCGAGTCTTAATCCGATTCAAGCTGGACGGAATATCAGGCGGCGAGGAAAATTTTCCATCGGTTTCGTCCATGATCGAAATTAGTTGGCAATAGCAAGAAAGGTCATGGAATTAAGAAGTGAAGCAAAATGATATTAGCAGCCGTTAGAGATGTTAGCTCTTTTTTAGAAGAATGAGTGTACTGTTTCGGTTAGTTGAGAAAGAGGCGCGGTGTGAAGTTGGATAAAAACCGTAGTGAGTGTGACGATCTCTTTTTCTTTATTTATATTTCTTAAAAACAAAATTGTAAATTTTATAATTTCTCTTTTATCGGGTTTTGACTTTGTTTATTTATTTATTTATTTTCTTAATCGATTATTGTTAAGTTAAATTAAAATTAAAGATAAAACATATAACTGAAATTAAATTTAAAATAAGTCTGATAAATTAAATCGAATTGACCGTTCATTCTTAAGACGACGCATTGTGCCGGACTAATAGAAAGTGGACTCGATGCCCCCCAGAGCAGCTAATAATGCCTCTAATGAATAAATCTGGCAAATGGAAATATTGCAAGGCACTTCAGAACAAGAATTTTTCATCATTAATTTTCCTTGAAGCAACTAGGAAATTAAGTTACAGCATTGAAAGTTCATAAAAGTCTCCCTGATACCAAATGCACTGTACTAGAAAGAATTCCAGCACCTTAAGTTTTTTGTTGGAGGAACTGATTTTACAACTCAACTGCTATCATCCACAACTTCATTGCTTACAAATAGATTCTCTCTTCTTTTAGGAAAACCTGTAGACTCCAGGGTTGGACCCCTATATTTTAGCTCCGACGAAGTTTTATAATTAGGATCAACAGAAGTAGATCTGGAGGTGGTATCAGCAGAGCTCGGCGTAAAGGAGGTGGTTGTTCCCCCGGGATATCGTGAAGGTGAAACATACCTCCTTGATGGACCTCTCAAACCACCAGCCCTTAAGTCCACTAGTTCATCTCTTCTTGAAGAAGAATCAACAATTGATCGGTCCCCAGAGCTAGATCCTATTGGAGCTCCAGTTGGTGTGGAGCTAAAAGGATAATCCGGTCCCCATGACGTAAGTGCATCCTTCTTCTTAGCAAAGAATTGCCATGCTCCAAATAAAAAGACTATGAAGAACAACACCGGGCTTGTCCATAGCATTGTATTGAATTCTCCTTTAAATACTGGAAGATTAGAGCGATACATTCCCACATACCCACCCCCAAGGCCAAGAACAACAAGTTTTTCTCGGTTACTGGCTATTAAGGGTATCACCCTTCTCCACTCTACACGTGCATCCACCACTTGATAATTTAGAAACAATGACCTAATCTCATCCAAACCAGCAGAGAACAGAAGCCGAGGTCCACTAACCCTAACATAGTGTTGAGTCGAAACATTATATGCAAAAACCTTCTCCTCATTGACAAGAAGCAAATAACCCTTAATGGCTTGCATTGCAATGGGTCCATCTATGTCAAACTTTCTTTTGGATCTGACCCTGCATTTGAAATTCATTATATCTCCTAACAACAATACATGAATCAAATCACCCTCCGATGTAAATCCATAAGCTTTGGACCGTTCTGTAGCATCAAAAACATAATTCCGAACAAGAGTATGATTCGATCCTTCACATTCTGATTCCCTGACTTTCATGCTCCTTAAATCCAATGACCCAGCACCATTCTCCGTCAAAAACAAAAGCCTTTGCTTCAAGAATGCAAGTGGCCTACTTGTCAGTATAGCAGAACCATGTACAGTCCCATTTTCTCTTAAAACGCGAATCTTCCCACCAGCATCCGATGACAATATATACCTCGATCTCCCAACATGATGCACTTCCAAAATAGTTATCGCTAAACCTTCTTCCGAGTGATCAGTAGGAATAAACTTACCGACATTTTCCATAGACAATGAGCCCCATTCCTCTCCATTTAGACCTTCAAGAACCTTGTGCACCAAAATCACACCATTTTGATGTCCTGTTACCACAATACTCTCATTCTTATAAACTGATAAGTATGAAACCATTGCAGTAACAGGCGAATCACACACTGTGTAAAGCTCAATCAAAACATCCCCATTCCTTGAGAACACATAAACCCTGCCTTGATCATCCCCAACAGCAACATACTTACTAAGACCCTCGTAATCTCGAAATGGCAAAACATTAATACAAGTTGTGTCTGAATCTAATTTCACTGCGGACACAAACTGAAACCTCTCTGACCAAAATGGACTGTATTTTGTAACTGATACTGCTCTTGCCCTCTCCTCATCTCGAGTTTTTCCCTTGATACCCATACCCTCTTCTTGGACTTTAATAACCGATCTTTTACTATCGGATTTTATCTGATTAACCCTATCTTGTTCCCAATTTTGATGAGTACCCTTTAAAGATACATCTACTTTGGCAGACTCCGATAATTTTGTTTCTAATCTAGCAACTACTTCACTGAGGTTCCTCACTAATTCTTCAAGTTTATGTAATAAAACTTGTTGCTGGTAGGATTGAGAGGTAGTATCAGTCTCAGGTTCATGGTCAGGAGAGTGGTGATCGTCAGGTACCGAGCTAGAGCAGCTCCCCGAAATTGCAGCTAAAATGAAAAGCAGAGAGAGAAAAGAAAGCAACTTGCCTTTGCGGGTGTTTGCCATTGGAGAAGCTTGGGTCAGTGTGTTGTTGTTGTTGCCATATATTTTGTACAAGCAAGGGTGCAATTGCAGATCTTTGGCGTTTCGATCCAAAGAATGGAGAGAATTTAGCTGGAATCTATGTTAGACTTGACTAGTCCGACGGAAGAGAAATAGGGATTTTGTATCACAAGAAAGAAGAAGCGTCTTCTTTCACCTTTTTTTGAGCCTACTGACACGCCTCTGCACGGTAATGTATGTTAGGGCAAGAAAACTTGAAAATTTTGCTCACTCGGACAGACACATCTGCCGTAAGATAAGGAAGTGATCCTCTCAGGTTGGTTTCACCAAACTAATCTTCTGATCTATATTACTTGACTGACACGTTGCCAATCTTTTACTAAACTGATTTTTCAGTAACATGGTGCGGTGGAGATTTGAAATATATATATATATATATATATATATATATATATATTTGCAATCGTTTCATAAATACGATAGATAGATGGACACTAACGGTTGACTATAATCTGATTTGGGATTTATTTTTAAGGAGTCAAAATAACATTTGTTATATACATTTACTTATAATAGTTTTGTTATCCATAAAAATGTATAAATAATGTTTTTTCATAGAATTAGGTGGTCATGATGCCCAGCCCCTTAGCTTAACTTTCATGGTGCCTTAAGTTCATTGTTTTGACTAACTATAATTATTAGATAAATGGAATAAGGATTAATTTGTTATGTACTAGTTGGGAAGGTATAATTTAATTTATTTTTAATTTTTAATTTAATTTAATTTATAAATTTTGATTTATGCTCGAATTAGTTTAATTAATAAATAAAAATATGTAATTATTTAATTATTTAATTATTTTTTTAAATATTAAAATATTATTTTTATATTGTATAATTAATTAATAAAAATAAAAATATTATTTTTATTATTCAATATTATTAATTAAACTGAAAATATAAAAAATATATTTTTATATTTTCATATAATTAATTAAAATTAAAAATTATTACTATTCCAATTAATAATATTGAATAATAAAAATAATATTTTTATTTAATTAATTATACAATATAAAAAATAATATTTTAATATTAAAAAATAATTAAATATTAAATAATTTATTTAAATAAATTATTTGATATATAAACAAATTAATTAATTAATTATACAATATAAAATAATATTTTAAATATGATATTAAAATATTTTTTTATATTATATAATTTGTATAATTAAAATATTAAATAAATTATTTTTATATTATATTTTAATATTAAAAAATAATATTTTTGTTAATTAAACCAATTTAGGCATAAATCAAAACATATGAGTTAAATTGAACCAAAAATTAAAAATAAGCTAAATTAAACCTCACCAACAAATATATGAGCCAAATTAAACCTTATTTCTTAGATAAATTGTTTTCTTACTAAGCCAAAACAAATTTTTTTTTTAGCTTAGACACATTGAAAATATAAATAAGTGAACATTTTATATCCGAAAATTTTGTTCAAATATGATTCTGCTCAAAAGAGAGAAGGCTCCTGGCATGAAATTTTCCTTAGACAAGTGAATTCTATGACAACACAATAACCATAAAGCATTGAGCAACAACACATGGCCGCATTGGTTGCATTCAGCCATGGGAAGAGGAAATAAAGCAAGTCATTACTTCATTACAGTACACTGTCCCGTCATCGTGGTTAAAGTCTTCATATACTAGATAAATAGGTTTCAGAATTTGACATAAACAAAATGGCAATGATAAGCTTTTCATTAAACATCTTCGTGCTTGCAATTGAAGCAATGGATCAAGCACGCTCTACGCTTGAGATTGAAGCCACGATAAGCAATATTGAAGCCACACATATGATGAAACCAGTGTCTTGCACCATGAAAGCACGTGTTTGAATAGTGAGAAAGCACTATAGTAAATAAATATCTTGGATAAAGAGCATTATCACAATCCAACATGGGCATCTGAATACAAATCAAAAGACGTACATCTTAGATGCTAATCGTGCAGCATGTCGTTTCTCGGCCATTGCCAGAAACTTTACGACCAACTAATATAATTATTGGATCAATGCAATGGACATACCATGCAAAACACGGTGTGTAATGTGGCAAAATACTAACTGCTCCCAGTAATAATTTCCCTAAGAAGGATACCACTTTTTTGTTTTATGAGAACAAATGGTTGGGCCACATTATGGGCACCCAAACTGATAGAAGATAGAAGATGCCACTCAGGTTGGCTGCTTTGCAAAATCAGTGTATGCAAGTCAGACGCTTACAAACATAGTATTCCCTACTACATGCAGACTTCTTCAGCAGCCCTATCCAGTGAAAATTTTGTTTCTGTTCCACCTACCTTACACAGAAGCACCAAAACCACTAATGAATCTTGCATACACACCATAGAGTACATAGGTAAAAATAAAAGTATCAAATTTCAGAAAAGAAATTTTGACAATTGATGATATGGAGCTGCCCCCTTCACAGGTAATCAGCTCACTCACAATTATAAACAATATTCGAGAACAAACGAATATTAAACTTTAAAGCTATTAGGAATTTTGGAGTGCATCCAATATATTAAACTTTAAAGCTATTAGGAATTTTGGGGTGCATACAATGGTGAGTGAACTGTTTATTCAAGTTTAAACGATCCAATGCAACATCGAACAAATACAATTATTGTCAAATCTCTAAGTTCCATGTACTCTCAGCACTTAGTTTTGGCACTTTTGACTCCTCGCCCAAATTGAGGGATGCAGAGATCTGAGACAAACAATGAACCAAGATCAGAATATCATTTCAGCTAAAATTATGTAAGATCAAAAAATGAAGAAAATTTTGGAATCTTGGAAATTTTTCACCAGGCATTCAGACAGGTGAAAGCAATGTAACCACCTAAGAAAATGTAAATATTAAATAATAATAGGGAAAGTGTGATAAAAAAAAAAGGGTTCATTTGTAATGAAAGTCTGACTAGAAAACCAGACTTGCAATGCTTGAAACCTTCGAACAGAAGTCCAATATGCCAGCTAGAAACCATGCTTCAGGATATAATACTCACATTACAATGTTTTTCTTGAACTTCAAATGAATCTTTTTTCTTAAACTTCAAATGAATCATTATCAAGTCACTTTAGAGAGCATCAGCATTAAGCTAATGAGCTTCATATCCCAAGGTCCTCATTATCTAAGCTAGGGAAAACTTCACCACATAAAGCCATCACCTCCATCTCCATTTCCTAAATGAACCAAACTTTTGGAAAGAACAGTCTTAAACCTACTTTCTCCTCACTCATCTCTGCTGTTTAATTCCACTTTCCTAAATTAGAGGAAAAAAAAATTCAATCCTGCACTAAGCAGCCTTTGCATGCTGCCACATTAGCCACTAATCTGCTTAGATAATGAACCAATGAGAGAGAAATGTGATTGATAACCATCATACTACAAATTAAGAATTTTTAGAGGGTTTTTTTTTTTTTTATCCACGCAATGTTGTAAGATAATGAAAAATACAGCAAGGTTTTTTCCCCTTCATTCAACAAAATAAATTCTGATTTACAAATACAAATAGAAGCTTTATAATAAAACTAAAAATTAAATGGAGGTAATAAGCTCCCATTATATGAGGACAAATGTACAAGTAAAAACCATAAGCCTTTATTCACCGTGACTCAGTTATCCAGGTCCTACTTTATAATTCAATCAAAAGCTAACATAACCAGACAGCTTTGTGCTACAAAATCATTTAGGGGTGCATATAGGAACTATGATAAGGTCCTACACCAAGAAAAGCCATGAATACACTGGACAAACAATGGACATCAAGCACTCGGAGCATTTGAAGTTTGTGAGTATTCATTGTAATGTAATCGTTAATGTAATGTGAGTATTCATTGTAATGTAATTATTACCTTTACAGTTACAAATTTAAAAATCCGTTAAATATCAGTGGTAATGATAATGGTTAGCCAAAAAACTTTTAAATATCCGCCATTAAGTAACGTAACGGCAGTTATTTAAAACCATGGCATGCTGAGACTCCAAAACTATAAATCTTTTCATGTCTAATATTAAATTCTTAAATGTGATTAAAAACTGCAAATCTGATTCACATCCTGTTATTTTCCATTAAAAAAAATAATAAATAAATAAATAAATAGGAGAAGAAGCAGAAAGGCAGCAACTGCAGCAGAAAAATGTAAATGACAATCTTGCATTTACCTTGAAATTGCCATTAAATTTTGAATTCCTTGACCACTCTAATCCCAATGCCTTGCTTGATGTTTGATATGTCGCCCTAAACACATCATCAGCATAAACCTTACGTGAAACAGCAAAATCCCAGGAGTTCTTTGCCAAATCATAGCAAGGTTCAAATGTTGTTGCCCCTCCCTGCACATATGTATACTTCAGCTTACAATTCCCTGTACCAAGCATGTAATTTGCGGACACCTTATTAGCTGAATCAAACACAAGAGCCCCATCTAATATCGTGCGGTTATCCCCTCTGCTGTGAATGTATGTCAGGTTCAAGGGCTTATCAGCAACCTTAACTGTGTTCATAAACTGAAACCGAAAATCCTGTACATGAAGACATCCTCTGTAGTTAGCAATAATTGAATTT